>NC_085137.1:439008766-439608766 GCF_035046485.1 Aedes albopictus | reverse complement strand
TTGTCACCAGGAACGCAAAGTACAATCATATTATAAGCGTATTAGTAACTTTGCAAAATAATCAATTGTTTTCTAAGGGAGCTAGGGGACGATTTTTCTAACGTTGTCCTCAGCCTGTCCAAAATACATGAATTACCCTACCTACCATTAGGAAGGCATGTAAATAGTGCGAAGTGGAACCGAAATAAACAAATGTGTCCATAACGGGTACAGGGTTCCCATCATTGGCACACGCCGTAATAAATGCTTAGAGTAGTTTTGGCTCCGTTTCTATATTTTTCCTGTAATGTTCGAAGACTTATCAATCATTTGACATATCGATGACATTCGTTGATCGTCTTCTTATTTTTGTAAAAATAGTTTTCCTTAGCTGATGCGAAAACTGGTACAGACACCCTAGCTTAAAAATCATCCCAATTTTGCCAAATCATTGTAATTTTTTTAATCAACGTAAAAATAACCGTTTAAAAAAAACTTGAAGTCTGGAGATATCTTAATATGTACAACTCAAATTCTACAATAAGGTCACTTACACCCCTTTGCATCTGGATCTTTGGTTCTACCCCGTTTGGCATAATGTCATTTGGCACAATACGAAGAACAGCCTAAGTAGTAAGAATGTGCATAATCCTTGTTATTTCAAATGGCGATAATGCCGAACGGCATTATGGGGTAGAACCTGAAAGTCCGTGTCGAAAGTGTCATAGGGAATACAAAACAATGAAATAATGGTGGAGTAACATTAGCCCTCTATCTCTCATACTTAAATTAGCTACAAAGTGTTGAGAAAATATAAATTCACCGCGTGAATAGCGCTGAGACTAAATGGGAAAACGTTAAAAACAACCGAAGGATAGTTCACTTTGAATGTTGGCTTGGTGGCACAATACAGTACACTGAGAAAAAAAGTATAGTACTGCGAATCACGGCACTATGTTTAATTCTACCATTCCCAAATATCGTAAAAATAACTAAAAATTCATTCCCACGTACCACAGATCAATAAAAATTACCATGCTTTATGGTAATTGTAACATAGTGATGTGAACAATATACATATTCAGCAGTACTATTCGACTTTTACCATTCGTTGAGCAAGCATAGTAATATTGACTGCAAACATGTTTGCTCAAACTTTCAACATATTCGAGCTCACAATGCATCATGGTGGCTGTAAATATTTAGATGTTATAATAATTTTCCAGTTTGCTGTTTGTCATCTACGTCTCTGTTCGCCATCTTGAAAGCGTTTGCCGGATTCCAGACCGGAATTTTTTTTAGTTGTACTAGTGCAGACTTACAAAGTGCCGGAAAAATAGCAGAGGTCACTTGTGCGGGGAAAATGTGAAATCTCCTCTCGTGATCCGGAGTTACCGGTCTGTCGGTCAAGACTCTCCGTTATCCGCATTCAAACAGCAAGAGGTAAGTTGGAACAGTTGAAAAAGGGAGATATTTTGCTCACATTACCCGGCTTCATTCTGAACCTAGTTCTGAACCGCAAGAACTATCTTTTCAGGTCTTATTTCCTACACCTCTTCCCGGACCACAACGCCAACACCTTGGCCAACACACACGACGGCCGTTTGCGAAATCCGCCTGGACATCCGGTTCTTCAGAACCAGCACTGGGCCTCCGAATTGCCCATTCTGCGTGGTGTTCCCCAAGTGGTTTGAAAGCGGATAAAAAAGTATCCCGTATCATTCTGTGTTCGAGTAAATTATGCAATTTTAAATTCCCGCTTAATTTTAAGTATATTATTTATTCATGTATATGTAAGTATATTAATAAAATATGACATTAAATAAATTTCATTGTTTTTTTTTCGTTTGAGAAAACAAACCTAAACTACCGCTACCAGCATTTCACCATATGGATAGTGAAAAACAGCATTTCGATGGTTGCTCTTACTATGTCGTTATTCATTCGGCATGGTAAAAAGCACTAAAATGTATGCTTACAAATAACCACAAAAGATAAACAAAAAGAGGCATGGTAAATGTAACCCCTTCAATGGTTGTTTCAATTACGAATCATGGTCTACCAAAATCAAGTGGTAAAAGATTTTAATTTGACCCTCGATACAGTCAGGATTACCATGTCCCTTTTTTCAGTGTAGGGACCCGATTTTGTTTTCCCCAGGATTTTACTCAAGAATATCTATCTACAGGTACTCCACTAGGGTGCATCCAGAAATTTCAGTGGAAATTTCTCCGATAATTTCTACTAGAGTTGATTCGTCCAGAAATTTATCTATGGTCAGTGTACCAGTTATTGCCATAGTCGTCCCCTATTTGGCCAAAAGTTGCGATGGGGACCGCGATCGCGTTGCTTTGTTCGAAAGAAAAAGTGAAAAATGATGCGTGTTTGTGGCAGTTGCGATGAAAATCTTGGTCGCGTTGCATCGTTCGAAATTGGAGGAGTTAAGGAGTGTGTACGCCTGGCCCTTTCCCTTCGTTTAATTTCGATAGCGTATGAGATGCAGCGGAGGTCAGGTCCGACATCGACCGGTGGGTAAGATGGAGATTGGAGATCCAATGGAGATCGTGATCAGATCCAAGATCAACATGCAATTCTTCCTAGGCCAGAACCTTGGATATTCCTTCTGGTATGTAGCATGCACTTCGTCTATCCACTAATGAAACACCCGCGGTTCGATAATCAACAAGTACACAAAACTGTACACTTATTAAGGACGAACAACTATATTGATTGCACTTATATCTTTATTCTTCTTAAAAACAAAACACATTAAAATTGCGTATGGGCTTGTTGCCAGAGTGTTTCTACCGGCGACCCAAATCCGACTGACGACTTCGCTACTAGGATAGAAGGTGATGAGCTGCAGGTGGCTGTTCGAACGAAGTTCATCCACGAACTGGTCACTCAATTTCTTACTACAATCAATCGGCAGCAATGTGGATGTTGTTGAAAACCATTGTTCTATTCGATCAGTTTGTTGTGGCATGCAGATTGCAATCGTCGAGCCAACATGTAATATCATTACACGTAGTCGCAGCACCATACACTTCAGTCTGCTGTTGACCAGGGGTGTAGTGTAGGGTGGATGAGAAACGGTGGTCTTAGACAGAGTGGTTGCGGTCATTCGACGGAACTGGGTGAGATCATTCCGAGTTTTTTCTTTACGTACCAGAAGAAGTTGGGGTTATTTCGCCAATGTGTTTCCATGAGGACTCCTGGAGTCTGTAATATCTGCAAATTAATCTTTTAGTTCTGGTGCAGGCCTAATATTGAAGCGATAAAAATGTTAGAAGAAAGTGATTGCAGTTCACAACAGTAATTGAGCGAAATAAATAAATAAAATAAAATAATTGGCCTAATTACCTCAACGGCTGTCGATCACAGGTAACACATGGGACTACTCTTAGTAAAATTCATAATTCGAAAATAGCTATCTATGCTTGAAAGTTTATTCTCCGTATACTCTAAGTTCAATACTGTGAGAAACGCGAGACTATTTCCGTGAGTTTCTGTTTTCTCGGTAGGGAGATAGGGACGCGAATATTGAATGCGAAATCAGAAGCGCGCGATAACTTTCGTGGGAAAGTCGATTTTCACGGTAGTTGACGTTGTGCATTACGCTTACTATCGCGAACAAATAAAACATAATCGGGATGAAGACCGTGTCGTGTATTTTCATATAATTAGTGGATCATATCACCTACCAAAGGTGACACCTTACTCTACCCTAGTAAAAAACACTCCTTCCCGAGATAACTTTGGGGATGCTGTGGATTCTACGGTTTCTAGTAACAACGGTTGTCGAACTAACATTCCTTCCCCTTTCCCGATGACCGTAAGGTTGTGGCCGGCGCCGTTATTGACTTTAAAATATTGAACTCTCGAATTGTGCACATTGAGAGTGAGTAGCTAGTCCCACGCACCATTCATTGAATCTCTGTGCAACTTCGATTGTTCTGGTCAATCACGGAGTAGCAACTACGATGTGTACGGTTATCTTTGCTTTGCTTTGCTAGTCGTTCCCTATTTGGCCATGGTGGAAATTAAGAAAGTTTTCCAGTTTTGACCTATTATGAGAGTTTTAGTGGCAAGTATTGAAATGTATTTTGTCATGAAAACTCTTAGTGATGCAAACTTTTGAATTATCTCAAATGAGCACTATGGCCAAATAGGTAACCACTATGGCGATACCTGATACACTCAGCCTAGGGATTTTGCTCTGAGGATTGTATTGCCTGTATTGCCTATGCATACTAAATTAAAGCAATAATATTGGAAGACAATATTTCGACAAAATAAGTTCTATTAATTTTTAGTTAATCAAGTTTTTTACTTATTTAATAATAATTGAGGTTTATCATTCAGAATCAGTAGATTGTTTTAATTTTGTGAATTTATATCCACTGTAAAATGGAAACTATTCCCATGGATAAAAGACCTCCGTATCATACTGTTACTCGACATTGTCTCACGTGCACTTATCTCCCAAGCCGTTATGTGCAGGAAGAAAGTCCTTTACCTACATCAATCCATGGACTTCGCTCGGTAAAGGGTGAATCCCTTCTTTCTTCCAAGTGGCAACCGCTTGTTCGAAACCCCTCATTTGCATGCGGATTCCTTGTTCTCGGGTGATGTGCGTTGTTTTTGTTTCCATATTTCGAAAGGTGACGCATTTTTTGGGTGACCTTTCCTTGGGATAAAAAACCTGTTTCAGGTTTTTTTGTCCTCCTTGCGAGGCTCCTACATGCGTGAGGAACAAAAACTATTCCGGCGCTCCGGCTTGACTGACGATTCTCACGCGAGATGGACCGTTATTAATCGGAAAACACTGTGCGGCCCTAGGGGAAACTAGGGGATATGCAGCATGTAATTGAAATAATGGAACACCGGAGAGCCGCGAACAACCAGCAGCGACTTCCGCGTTTTTGTCGAAATTTGGGATGCTGCGGAAAACCGGTTTTTCGATTTGTAACAGTTATGTTGTCTTGAATGTTAATTTGTCGGTTGTGGGAACAGCGCGCGTGAGACTCTGGGACATTACTTTCCGCAGATTACGATTCCGACCCGAGACTTTCTCAGGATATCCTATGTTTGAATTTATTATTTAGCGTAGATCATTGCTGTTAGAGGTCTTGTACTTCTACAACTCTAAACATTATTGTTTCAAATTCAAAAAGCCCAATAATGTGTTTATACAGTTCACACCATATCCAAAACTAAAATTGACTGGTTCTTCATCGGATAGCCCTTGATATCCAGACTCACTTTGCAAAAGATTTTACACTTAGACCAAGGAAGGTTCAAAATTGACCATGACCGTTATGTTAATGCCTTGTTTGCGGGAATATTTTTCAGTGAATGTGAATCTTTTTTATATAAATTTATTATTAAACCTCATAATAAACTATCACCTATCTCGATCAGCATTCAATGGCCGAAACGACAAGCATTAAACCAGCTCAAAATTTCATTTCACAAGATTTCCATCAAACTTCCTCCTTTCGAGCAGCGAATATTTTCATCTTTCCCTAATACTGTGCAAACCAGTAAAAAAAGAAACCCTCCTCAACGAGGGTGGAAAATCGTGCAATCTTCTCTCAACCATCGTCGTCATCATTTTCCATCATCATCACACCATCTCCATTTGTTTGTGTGCCCTTCTGCTGCTGCTGCTACTACTGGCCAAACGATGATGTCGAGCCTAGAGACGATCCCGGCCGGCAGGCATGGCTGCAGCAACTCAAGTGCCGTTTCGGGACGGCACAAAATTAACAAGGAAGAAAATTTATGCACCGAACTTGAGTTCCCTCCGGTTTTTTTTGCTTCGCAACGACAGGTTGTCTTCCATCTTGACGACGAGAACGAAGGGCCCAGTACTGGAAAAGTAACGATGCCACTACGATGAACCGTTCTGGCAGGGTTTTCAAGAACCGGGGGAGTATCCATGGTGCTGCCGGTGTGGGTCAAGGAAATGGATTTTTAGCTAATTGGAAAATGATGAGAAGTCATTTTGTCCAAATATTGTCTCCCATTAATAATGTTTCAATTTGGTATGCTCATTAGAGCCGACATTCAAGGTGGATTACCATTCGATTGGTTTTGATGTTTTCACATTTATCACTTGTGGATACTGCCTTACGCTTAGAATATATCTCTTAGAGCAACTAACGAAAAATTGCAAGTGCCGGGCAGGGATCGAACCCAGCACCATCTCCTTATGATGTGAACGTGTGACTACTACGCCACGGGCCCCGGCTCCAAAGCTTCTCACAGGAATTGCACTGACGATTCTAACAGAAATCTCTTTTAGCCTTCCTGAAGAAAATTCTCCAGCATTTTCTCCAGTGATTCCTCCACGAATTCTTCAGGGGTTCCAGAACTCCTCTGAGATACTTGAAGAAAAAGCTGGAGGGATTGCTGAAAGAATCTAGAATATAGGGATTATTGTCGGAGTTGTCTAGTTGGCTGTTTAGTACTTAACATGGGTCAACGCAACCCAGGCCACGTTTCCCGTAGAGACATAAGACTACCAGACGCAGTGGCTTAATTTCCCCGGCAGGAGAGGAAAAAAAACAGAAGAATCTATGAAAGAATTTCTGAAGGAATTTCTGGTAAAATCTCTAGAGAAAGTTCTGGAGGAAAATTCTGGAGAAATTCCTCAAGGAATCCCTATAGAATTTCCTGAATAAAGCCTTGCAGGAATTCCTTTACAAATGTCTAGAGGTATCCTTGGGAAAAAATAGTGAATAAATCTCTGGTGCAATCTCTAGAAGAATTCCTAGAGAAATGTCTGATGGATATCCCTGGAGGTGTTTCTGCCGTAATTCTAGGTGAAATTCCTGGAGAAACTCTAAAAAAATATATTGGAGGAATCCATGGAAGATTTTCGGGAGCAATTCCAGGAAGCATTCCTCTAGGAATCCCTGGAGAATTGCATAGCTGAAGCCCTACAGGAATCTCTGAAAGAATTCCTTGAGGAATCTCTGGAAGAATCCCTAAAGCAGTCCCTTAAGGAATTCCTAGAAAAATTTCTGTATAAATCTCATGAGAAAATGCTGGTGGAGTTCCTGGTGGAATCTCAGGAAGAAATTCTTTAAAAAAAAACCCGGTATGAAGTTCAGGATTATCAGAGGAATTGCTGGAGGAAACTCAGATAATTTTCTAGAAGAACACTTGGTTGACTTCATGGATAAATCCCTGGAGGAATCTTTATAGGAATTCTTGGGGTAGTCGCTGTAGCAACTCGTGGAGGAATATCAGAAGAACTCATGAAGAACCTGGAACAAATCTAGGATAAATTCCTGGAGGATTTGCTGGAAAGTTCCTGGAGCAAACCTTTGAAGTACTCTTGAGCGATTCCATGAGAAATTCATGGAGGGACCCATGAGGAATTTCTTGTGGAAAAAATGGAGAAATTCTTGGAAGAATCCCTAAAGAAATTTCTGGAGAATTCCCGGGAGGAACTCCTGGAGGTATCCCTTGAGGAATCTCTGCAAAATTTCCTGAAGGTTTCTCCGCAGAATTTCCTCTAGTACATACAATGTACTCCTTGGGGTATTCACTGGTGAAAATCCCTGGAGGAATTCTTCGATGAATCGCAGAATAATTCCTGGAGGAATATCAGAGTGATTCAGGGGGAATTTGATATTAATTCTAAGAGGAAGAATGGATGAATTTCTACAGGAACTTTAAAGAAATCTTAGCATGATTTCATGGAGAAACCACATTATGGTTTACTAGAGCATTCCGTGGAGGCATCTCTAGTGGAATCACTGTAGGAATTTCTGGAGGTATTCCTGGAGAAATAACACTAGTTTACAGCATTTTTGAACTCGGTAAGCTGATGATCATTTTTGGTGTAGAATCATGCCCCGAGTTCGAAAACGCGAAGGAAAAAAATTACAGTAGAGCGGAAATTTTTTCGACTTTCCATACAAGGGTGATGATTTGAAATCGATTTTTGTTCTATTTTTAAGCAAAGTCGCTAACTTCACACATCTCATTCTCCGTAATCAATGCTCCGACTGAGCTGAAATTATTACTGTAACTCGCCTACATATGATATGTCAAATAAACGTCGAGAAAGAATTTTTAAGTTGTTTTTTTCTTATTGAAAAAAATACATTTCTTCAAAAAATTTTGGGAATTTTGCTAAAAATTAAGAAGATCGTCCCTAAAACTCGCCAATATCTTGAATTTTATCAATCTGACGCAAAACCTGTTTTCAGATGATCGAATGGTATTGTATTCAGCTTTTAATTTATGGAAAAAGATTTAAAATTGGTTGAACAAAACGCAACATATTTGAATTCTAGTAAATTATATATTTTGAAAAGTTGCAAAACTCGATATTGAGCTAAAACTCAAAAACTGTTCTACTTAAAATTTTTTGAAGGTCGGTTTCGAAATCAGCAATAAATTGTGCTTCAAAAATTTTGGTCGTTAACAGAAGTTCACGACTTTCGTTTTATTTTGTAAACTTGTGTAATTGGAAAAATCTTTAGAGGAAATTCTTGAGAAACCCCTGGGGGAATTCTGGAGGAATCCCTGGAGGAATCACTGTAGGAATTTTTAGATTAATCCTTGGCGAAATTCTTGGTTGAGATTCCTGGAAGAATCCATGGAGCAATTCCTGAAGAAACCCTCTGAGGAATTTCCTGGAAGATTATCTGCAGAAATTCCTGGAGAAATCCCTGAAGGAATCCCTGCAGGATTTACTGGAGGGATCTCTGCAAGATGTCTTCGAAGAATCTTTGCAGGATTTTCTGGAAAAATCCCTAAGAGTTCATGGAGGAATTCCTAGAGAAATCCTTTTTGGATTTTCTGGAGGAATCCTTGCAGAATTTCATTCAGGAAAACTCTGAAATAATTTCTGGAGAAATCTTTGAAGCAATTCCTGGAAGAATTCCTGTATGAATCGCACCATGCCTCCGGCATGGTTTTCTGAAGAATTTCCTGGAGGAAACTCTAGAGGAGTATCAGAGGAAATCTGAGATGAATTCCTAGGGGAAGTTTAGAGGAATTCCTAGAGGAAAATCAGAGGAAGCTCGGCTTGATTTCCTGGAAGAAGCCCTGTTAAACCAGATCTGGCTGAAATATTTGGTTAAATGGAAAAAGATAAATCCAAATGTTGATGCCGATCGAATCACCCCTCGGACCACGGCAGCACCTTCCGTTTTTGCCCATTATGAAAATAATCCTCTTTTTCTTTTATTTATATCTTTGAATCGATACCACTTACACATTTACGATCTCCAGCTTTTTTTAAGAAAACCCGAGCAAAGTTTCATAACAAACAAATAACTGTGTTATCTGATAAAAAAAAAAAAAATAACTGAATTTGTTCTCAGTATGCTTGAATACGCAGGGGACATAACAAGCATGATAACAAAAAACCCTAATTAATCCACCTAGCGGTGATGGTGCCTTTCTCGTGCTTTAAAATATCCTTTCAACAAAACTCGAGCGACATGTTGATGACATTGACATAAATACAAAATGAAAACTGCTTGCTAAATCTACTCAATATGGCTATATACACTCTTAGAAAAAATCAAGTAAATTTAAGTTCACTTGGATGCACATAAAAGGAGCGGCCCGTTTGACACAAATTTACATCTTTTATCACAAATAAAGTGGAGCTAGCAATCGCTAGAGCCGAAGCGAGAGATAAAACATATGTAAGTAAAATAATGAACTGGATTCGAACTCTGGTCCGCTGATTGAGAAGCTCGTACTATACCTCTCGGCTGTATCACCGAGTTGTGAGATATACGATAAATGTAAAACTGTTTCTACCTATCTGGTCAGATAGGTTTGTTGACATCTTGTGCAACCAACTCGAACTTACATGATGGATGTAAAATTGAGAAAAATTCGCTATTCAGTCATGAGATGTTAACGTACGTTGATAATTTACGTCAGGAGTAAATTCCTAATTTTTAAGAGTGTAAGCATAACATCCAATATTCAGAAAATATAAGACAACGATCCAAAACTCAAACCAAACAAGTGTCATGAAGCCCCAAAATTTTGAAACGTCATTTTAGATTTTCCGGTCATCATTTTATGACTCCGGATATCTACCCCAACTAAACCAACCACCATCTTGAACATTGCAACACCATCTTGGATGTTCTGCACAGCAAAAAAATATGAAAGTTAAACAGCACGTAAATTGAAGATCAACCGGAATTTGCGACAGAAAAATGTAAATCGCCAACATTCAACGTCAGCCGAGCATTCCACTGCTGGCCAGACGGCTTGTTTACAGATTTTAAAGCATATTCGCTTTAAATTTACATGCATCTGCTATAAACCATGCCAGCCACTCTCCGTCGTCAGCTAAAGAACGGCTGCTCGCAGCTGTGGCGGTTTCCCCGTTGTCTCTCTCAGTACTCTTTGCAGCAGTCGGAGCATGTCGGGAATGCGTGCATTATGGTAGAAGCAGTTTAACTTTGACTGTCTGCTCTTCAACAAGCTGAGATAGCCGAGAGAGCTCGGGCGTGCTACTCACACTCCAAGAATCTGAGTTCAATTGTCGCTCGGATCTCAATTTTTCTTTATATTTTCTAACAGATATCTGCAATGTAATTTTAAGATCGCACAAAAATTTCCATCATATATGACGGGGTCCTTCTGTTACATTCGATCCGTCATAATTTTACAGGTTTTTTTCGAACTGTGTGGTATTCATTTTCGGTCTCTGCACCTAAAATTACATAAAATAGTCGCCGTATTGAATTTTGGCATGTCGTTTATGATTTTCTGGTTACCAGTTTTGGACGAAGACCGGCATTCTTCCCCATTCAAACTATAGTCATATTGCGGACCTTGTGGAACAGCGCACAGCTTGGGTTTTCTGATTACAAATTTTGAATTTTGGACATATTTTCAGATAAAATATGCCCATAATGCAAGAATTAAAATCCTATAAAATAAGCACTAACTTGAACACTGGGCCATTATCTTGGACTTTGGACCGCTATCTTGGATACTCTGGTGGACTCCGAACATATTTCCCATACCAAATACACTTATTTTACATAGTTTTAGAGCTCAAAATTCCTTAAAACAGCCACCATCTTCTGTTGACGCGATCAAATTCTTATTTTTCCATTCGACGTTGACCCATCCTGCTATAAATTTACACCTTAGGAATCTGAAATGGTACGATTTGATGAGATCGCTTTAGTTTTGTCTATATTTTGTTCTCATATATGAGAACTTAGACCTATTCGTCACTGTTGTTCATACCTAATGTTTGTCAGGCCATTAAACAAAGCCACGATTTAATTTTTCACATGAACGTTGGTTCTGCTACACAACAGCTAGTCTCTAATGTGATCTAAGGCTTTTTTTCATGCGTTCATTAGATTATCAAAAAATCTGCGATCTGATGTGTCGTATGTATGGGTTTGGTTCATTTTTATATTTGGTAATTTCCGGTGGGATAGCCGGATCTGATTCCATGAGTCATGGACCATGACACTACCGATTGTCCCAATTATGGTCTGAGAATATTTTATTGCTATTTATTCACCTTTACCTAATCACCGCGATTTGATATATCGCATGAATGGGTTTGCTTCACTTTTACTTCTAACCACTTTCGAAGCCACAGCTGAACCCGCAACACTACCGGGAATCTAATGTGGTCTGACCCTATTCTTTCATCAGGTTATCGATAAGTCGTGATCAGTCTTGTTAGAGATCACAGTCATTTGAACCTTTTTGTCGATATTCGGCCTCCTTTGTCTCCGACATTCGCAACACAAGCAATCAAAGTACTGTTCGAAACAAAAATGTCAAACGAATGTACTTCACCACGATAGCGGCTTCGGCAGACGGTTCGGCTTTTGTTATTCCTGTATTCTTCCATAATAAAAGCTATGTTGCCCATCAGTGTGTCGTATTCAATGCAACATGCAATAATAAACTAATATTAACATTCATAATCGGAATTGGCTGAAAATCTATGCGTAAAGCTAGGATTAGACACATGTCATCGTGTCAGATGACATTGATTTGACCCTTTCTTATGTTTATTGATCTTCGTTCTACTGCTCGTGTTGTGTGTAGGAAAGAGGTAACGATAGCGCACGAATGTAACAAAGCCGACTCACACCCGACTGCGGCAACGAAATGAAGGTAGTAAAAAGTGTCGAATGTTTACAAGACTGGTCGTGATTTGATGTACCGCATCCATGGGTTTGGTTAAATTTTACATTTTACTACCCGGATCTGATTCCGGGTAACTACCGGCTGAACCAAATATGGTCTAACATTATTGTCTTGTTTACTGCTCATCGGTCAACCAAAAACGCTGCAAATTGAAGGTGTCACATGCAGGGTTTGACCATTTCGACGGGACTCTCAGAACCAATTCCGGAACACTACCAGTTGTCTTTAGTGTGACGTAAGGCTATTTTTTAGCTAACTGTTCATCAGGTTATCGCAAAAGCCACGATTTGATGTGTCACATGCCTGAATTTGGTTTACTTTTACATTTGGCCTCTTCCGGCCACTCAAACCCGATTCCGAAACACTTGCTGGCCGTTCATTAGGTAATCTAAAAAGCCGCTATTTGATGTGTCGCATGTACGGGTTTGTTTCTCTTTCAGATTTAACCACTTCAGTGGGAACCCCGGAACGGGTTCCGGAACACTACTGGTTCAGATGTGGTCTGAGATGGTTTTACTGCTCATTGTCAATCAGGTCATCGAAAATGCCGTGGTTTGATGTGTCGCATGTATGGGTTTGGTTCAATTGTATATTTGGCCACTTCCAGCGGGGCGCCTAGAACCGGTTCCGGAACACTACCGGTTCAGATATGATCTGAGACTATTTTCCTGCTTACCGCTCATCCGGTTATCGAAAATGCCGTGGTTTGATGTGTCGCATGTATGGGTTTGGTTCAATTATATATTTGGCCACTTCCAGCGGGACGACTAGAACCGGTTCCGGAACACTACCGGTCCATATATGGTCTGAGATGGTTTTCCTGCTCATTGTCCATCAGGTCATCGAAAATGCCGTGGTTTGATGTGTCGCATGCATGGGTTTGGTTCAATTGTATTTTTGACCACTTCCAGTGGAACGCCTAGAACCGGTTCCGGAACACTACCGCTTCAGATATGGTCTAAGATGATTTTCCTGCTCATTGTCCATCAGGTCATCTAAAATGCCGTGGTTTGATGTGTCGCTTGCATGGGTTTGGTACAATTGTATATTTGGCCACTTCCAGCGGGACGCCCTGAACCGGTTCGGGAACACTACCGGTTCAGATATGGTCTGAGACTATTTTCCTGCCTACCGCTCATCACGTTATCGAAATTTCCGTGGTTTGATGTGTCTCATGCATGGGTTTGGTTCACTTTGATATTTGCCACTTCCGGCGGGACACCCGGAACCGGTTCCGGAACACTACCGGTTCAGATATGGTCTTAGACTATTTTTCTGCTTACCGCTCATCAGGTTATCGAAAATGCCGTGGTTTGATGTGTCGCATGCATAGGTTTGATGCATTTTCATATCTGGTCCCTTCCTGGGGTACCGTTCCGGAACACCTAAATGGCCATATCTCCGGAACGGCTGAACCGATCCGAACCATTTTCAATAGGAAACAATGGGACCAGATTCCGCGTCGAATGAACCGTCGGTCATTGAAATCGAATGAGGTTTACTGCCAAAAAGTGATGTGAGTTTTTTTGTACACACACATACAGACGCACACACACACGCACACACATACACACACACATACACACACACAGACATCACCTCAAATCGTCGAGTTGAGTCGATTGGTATGTGATTTGACCCTCCGGGCCTTCTATCAAAAAGTCATTTTTGGAGTGAACATATAGCCTTTCCAGTACACTTAGTGTACGAGAAAGGCAAAAATATACCCATGATATCATTTAAATATCTCATTGTGCTTTCTTCAGGGGCTTCCTGACAACCACTTTTGTAATTCAATTAATTTGGCCTGAAAACTCATTTTGCTATCGGAGTGATATTTTCTCGGTCATAGATAACTAACTTCAAATGTTATTGTCGTTGAAGATGCTTACAAGTTTGATAGGTTGAGCTGACAGATACTGTTTCGTCGAAAACTGCATTCATATCACACATCCCAAGTAACAATCTTGATTCTATTTGGTTTTATTTGTTTTTATGGTAGGGTCTTGTACCATTTGGGCAGGTGTGCCTATTTTGGGCACTTGTCGCTATAAGTAAGTCAATTTCAAACCGATTGATTTGAAATTTTGTATAGAGTTAGGCACGTACAGTATCTAACTCTGTACAAAAATTCAAATCAATCGTTTGGAGATTGACTTAGTTATAGCGACAAGTGCCCAAAATAGGTACACCTGCCCAAATGGTACAATACCCTACTTTTATCGGAGCATTGCACATTCTAGTTGATCTTATCTGAGTTTCAGCTGAGCACAACTATTCTTCGTCAATATGTAGTTTTAAAATCACCTCCAAGAATTTTTGAGGTTCAGTTCATAAAACCATAAACACAACATGAAGTGTTGAACTT
Organism: Aedes albopictus; assembly: GCF_035046485.1. Taxonomy (NCBI): domain Eukaryota; kingdom Metazoa; phylum Arthropoda; class Insecta; order Diptera; family Culicidae; genus Aedes; species Aedes albopictus. The sequence continues at coordinate 439,594,236 of NC_085137.1, read as the reverse complement.
TTTTTCAGTTTTTGGCTCTTGTAGTTATCTTCATTCATCCGTTCTTGATTAAGAGCAACTGTTCTCGCATGAGAACAGTTTGCTACATGAAAAATACAAGAAAAAAACTCAAGCATCAGATTTTGATTCTCAACGTTCCATTATTGCTGCCATTCAAGAACACCTACCCGGAAACTCAACCGCGACGCTGTGCAGTGCCAAGTTCCTCCGGTTTCAGCATCCGAAATGAAGTGGATTTGGCCATCCAATCGCGATTCCAATCATCAATCTTCAATATCAACCACTACTTCTGGTGGAAATGCTGACCGTAGGAATGAGGCACTGCACCGCATCAAGGCCAGTTATCGAAAAGGTCTGCCTGGTTGGCAGCGGAACCGGGTTGATGAGTAAATTCATCGGACGAGATTCACAAAATCCACCGCGGTGCGATAATTCTGGAGCAACATTTGAAAAGGGCCCAAGAGGTCTTGTGTCTTTTTTCTAAAACGCTCCGTAGGGCATAACAGCAGCCCGCCCACGCAAATGAACACCGTTATCCGAAAGATTGATATTTCTGGAGAAACATTTGAAAAGGGTATACAAGCATTGGTAGACAATGATTTCACACGTCGCTCCTGAGCCCTCATCAGCTTATTCACAAAAATTAAGACCGTTATCAGATAGAGCAAACATCGATCTTCCGGATAACGGTGTTCATTTGCGTGGGCGGGCTGCTGTTATGCCCTACGGAGCATTTTCGAAAAAAGACACAAGACCTCTTGGGCCCTTTTCAAATGTTGCTCCAGATTTGCTCTATCTGATAACGGTCTTAGTTTTTGTGAATAAGCTGACGCGGGCTCAGGAGCGACGTGTGCAGTCATTGTTTACCAATGCTTGTATGCCCTTTTCAAATGTTGCTTCAGAATTTATTGTTTGTTTACAATTTGGCGTACATGATTTATGACGTTCTCGGCGAAATTTGCATAAACCTACATCAAGAACGTTATAAGCCCGAGAACCCTTGAGCAATACTTCTTACCCTTGCTTTAGATGAAATAAATTTAAGGCGTTCTTGATGGAGGTCAACCAGGCTGCATTGAGAACGTTATAAATCCTAGTATTCTTGATTTAAGACTATCTTATGGTGATGCGGATTAAAACAATCGATAATGGACCGACCAACGGCCTAGATTTTAATGAAAGCCATGTTGATAAAACTCATGAACAGTGTTCTCATGGCCAGGAATAATATTTTTAAATATTTTATTAGTGTATTATAATTCAAGCGCGCTGCAATTTTTGGAAGTTTCTTGCAACATATATACGATGAATTTTGCATGGCATTTGGCATCCTTGTTACACCACGGAATTATTTACAATTTGTGTAATTACATTAATTAATTATTGTAATAATGTGTCATTTTCATTGTGTTTTTTTTCCAATTTAGGGTCTTGTACCATTTGGGCAGATGTACCTATTTTGGACACTTGTCGCTATAACTAAGTCAATTTCAAACCGATTGATTTGAAAATTTTTGTATAGAGCTGGGCACGTACAGTATCTAACTCAATACGAAAACTAAAATCATTTGGTTTGAAATTTATTTAGTTAAGGCGACAAGTGCCCAAAATAGGTACACCTACCCAAATGGTACAAAACCCTATGTACTTCGCCAAACTTTTCTGTCGACATAAAGCTGCATCAGCAATAACACTGACAAATTTATTATCGTTTTATCGTGCACTTGAAAAATTGTACAAGAAGAGAGTAATTCGCCTTGAGAACAACTTGGGAAGTACAACAAGTTTGAAGAGAAATTTAATAATAACTCTCCAATAGCATCTTAGGATGGGCCGTTTTGGTGTTATGGCGGGTTTATGGTTCAGTTGATGTCGTTTTTCAGAGCAATTTGGTTTATACATGGTTTTAAAGAACAGGTGTTGAAGAATACTTTAAAAGCATTATAAAATTAATTTTGTTACTTGGGATAGCACTTAGAAGCACAAGCCTGTGATAATTATCGACCTTCATTAGTGAAACTATGACGACTCGACGAGCTCGAAATGATCCGGTAGATTTACGAACAGTAAGTCCAGAAGGTAATCGTCTGCATTGACTACGTTGTTGACATGCAGCAGTAGGGCAGTTCAAACTTCAAACATTTTAAAAATTCATAGCTCCCATATGTTCATTACGATCCTTGATGCAAAACTAGAGTCTTGTCAAAGCAAAATAGATTTATATGGCAGCAACGACGTAAACCCAGCAGTCATGCAGCCTAATTCATACACCAACTTGTGCGATATGCCCATATCCAGACCACGAAGCAATTTTTAACTCTCAAGCGATCGCGCTGTTGTATTTCGTACAACACGTTGAAAAAATCTCGAATTTTGTACTCAGCATTAGTGTGGCGAACCGCGCGAGTTACGGAAGGTATCAAGAAAGATATCAAAATCGCAACTTGATAGTGTTAATCGAAGTTCCGAAGTTTTAATGCTCTGACATTCTGGTGGTATAACAAAATTTGGCTACTTTGTAACAGATGGGCAGCTTCGCAGTTGTGGCTGTGTCGCAGCAGAGGTTGATGCAGCATCTGAGACTGAGACAAGTGACTGAGCTGCAGGCGTATGAGACTTCTGGGAAAGGACTGTTTCTAATTCGTTCGAAGGTGCAAAGGATGGTAGATCTCTAATGCGTTACCGAGCACAGGGCCAGAGCGACTTGGTTGACAGGATACAATGGCGTGATTAGGAGAACGAACGGGCGCGACTGTACTGGAGGGACTTCATTGGTCCCTGGATACAGAGATTGTAATGGTTGTTAAAGACCACTTGAATATCCTGTTCGAGCTGTGCGCTCGTGGATGCACCAATGTTGTTAACGGCCAAAATCTTCCCGCTTTTCGTACATGCCAGATTTCTATTTTTTTTCTAATTGTATCCACATATGTTTCCAAAAGACTTCAGTCAACGTAAAAAATACATCTCTTCTTCGTGGCATAAGAACCCAACTGCCTTCTTCCGCTTAGTATTCTATGAGCACTTCCAAACTTATTGACTGAAAGCTTCCTCTGTCAATGATCAATTTGCATGTGATTTCGTGTGATAGGCACAATGACATTCATTGCCCAAGCTAGTCAAGGAAATTTAAATTAGTAAAAAATCTGAGATCCACCGGGAATCTAACCCGTCACTCTTATCATGGTCTTGCTTAAACACGTGCGTTTATCGCATCGGCTGTTTTGGTATTCATAAAGAAAGCATGTTTTTCAAAATCTTTTTTGTCTTTAGCATTACAGTATGATCGAAATTATTTCTTCAACCAAACATCTCCTTTGATAGCAGCCATGTTGGTTTTCCGCGACCTTACAGTTTTTTTTTTCATATGCAATACCCACAGTTCACCCCACACGAAGCACCCCCTACAAAATCACCACCCCAGATTGTTTTATATCGCCATAATCATCATCACCATCCTCATCATCATCATCATCATCATTAACGTCATCTCATTCGCGTTTCAGCATCAATCTAACAACACAATAGGATCACATAGACCGCACAGCCTCGCACCACCACTCGCTCTGTTGCCGACGACGACGACAAACGAAGACGACCAACCGTACTTGTCCGTACCTAAATGGCCGCTTGCTGCACCCCCTCTCATGGAAGGTATTTCACGTTCAGTAAATTTACCGGTAAGCGGTGTGTGCTTGATATCATTTGCTTGCAAAATTTTGGAATTCGATGAATTGCCGGGAAAAAAATAACTAAAGAGCTTCGTAGCTTGGAGGATAGAATTGTCTATCTGAAAGAATGTGGGTTATTTGAATCGATTTCCTCCGGAGAACGTGGATTTGTTTTTTCTAAACTGAATTATCCCATAATATACACAATTTTGCGCTTGGAAGTGGTCGAGTAAGTTTCTTTCAGTTTGATATTGAAGAAAAACGTGATCCAAGCAGCTAAGGATGCCATTTACCAATATCAGGTGGTCTAAGCTGGAAGGTTTTGGTGGGCAGGGCGGATGACAAGTATGCAGGGCAAATACTCTGTAAAATTGAAGCTTGCATAAGATCCGATTGACACAAGCAAGTGTAAAGCGTAGACACAACAAAGGGTGGTCAAATAGAAGCGTCATTAAACGATAGTTTGGCATGAGATTAAAACCTTGCCAGAGATGTATTGCACAACTGTCGTCAATGCCACAATGATTCATGACGTCTCTAAGAATACTTTTCTTGGTTATAATCAAAACATTCCAAATCCATCCCATCCAACGGTGCACCGTCGTATTCGTCGATAAGTAGATGCGGTGGCTACGCACGAAAAAAAAAAACTTCGCATTTTCCTACCTACATTTTCCGATTTGTTGGTCGTCGTCGTCGTCGGCCAGCAGAAGCAGTAGGGGTGGTGTGCGTGGTACCCGTACCGGGCGGCTGTAGGCAGGCAGCCGTGCCGCGTGTGGTGACGGAAAACACACTCTTGAGGGGTGCTGTTCGTCGTCACCGCATCGCGTCGCGTAGCACATGGTTCGCTCGCACCGGCGGCAGCTAGCCTCTGCCTAACTGGGGTGGGAGTGGGCCGTACTTGTGGCCCAGCCAACCATCCATCCGTCCATTTGATGGTAATTGCCGTAAACGTGGAGGAAAAAAAAACTCCGCGGGGTGCATACCTATTTGCTTATGCTGCAGCAACAGAGCTGGAGGAGGGCGATGCCGTCGGTGAAGGGGGTGGTGGCAGTGAGCGGCCATAACTGTATGTACTAACAAGATGGAAAATCGACGCACCATCGCGTGATGATGTGAGGAAAAAAATTTCTGCGCCGGTCGGAACGGAAGAAAAGGAAAAGAAAATGCCATAAGATGGAGACTTGGAGTTTCCTTTTTTTTTTCGTTTTTGTCGATGGAAAGTGGGTGGTGGGATGTGGCTGTTGTGTATCGGCTTAGAAGAGGATTTTTTTTTCGTTCGTTCAGCGACGAGGGTTGCAAGTTGATGAAATGAGATTTTTATCGATCGAAAACTGCGGACTGGAGAAGAAGTCGTAACGATGATATTTCATGCAAAGTTAAAATGAAAATAGGGTGCCTGTACCAGTTATCGCACTACCTAAGAACAATTATTTCTACAAAAAAAAGAAGAAGACCGAAGAATGTCATTGATTAGTTTTCATACTTTACAGGAAAAATATAGAAACGGGTCCAAAACTACTTTTAGTATTTATTACGGCGTGTGCCAATGATAGGAACCCTGTACCAGTTATGGATACATTTGTTAATTTGTGTTCCACTTCGCACTATTTGCATGCATTCCTTATGGGTCTAGCCATAACTGGTACACTATGGCGAAATAGGGTGCAAGGAAGCCAAAAATGTAAGGAAAATGATTTATTTCCATCATAATTTGAGCAAATTGTGAAGTTTGAATGATTGCAACCATCTTTTGTGATCGTAATCTGTTGTTCACAATTTTTTCCTTGCTGATTTGCCTCATTAAAGGATGAAAATCGACTATGGCGAATTTGAGGTACTATAGCCATAACTGGTACACTGAGCCTAGTTCAATTAGCAGTCGTTCCATAGTAATGCTTCATAAAAATACTTCTATAAAATTCAAAACAGAAATGTGAAATGCTTTATAGTAGAGTAAGGCGGGACAAGAATTCGAGATTAGTTTAATATTCATATTTGTTCCAAAAAAGGGAGGCAGATGAATACAGTGCAGTTATATCTATAATCTGCTATAAGCTAAAACTGCGTATGAAACTCTCTGCAATCAAAATGCTCGTTACCGACGAACGCCTCGGTACCAGAGCTGCGAAATATTAGTCATGTCAGTTGACTACTGATTTTGCACCACCGTCACTATCACTGCAGGTCGATCAATATCAAAACGATAGTGCCCGGTTTGGGTGTTAAACTCATGCTCTCTTTTTTTTTGCTGTAGAATCGTTTTTCGATTACTCTTGCTTTTCTTTTTCGCTCCCTACTCTGTCAGCCCTTCTACACCAGAATCCGGCTCCGGATCATTACCGTACGGCAAATTATCGCGAAATGCCGTGAATTTCAGATCAAATCATCAATAAGAACGGCTTTTCAAAGATTGACAAAATCGTCAATGGGCAGTGCGCAAAACTGCGTGCAGATTTCGGCCGAACAGGCTAGTTTGTTCGAATCTTGACGGCAACTGCGACGGGGAATGGACTTTCATGCCTGCTGTTTTATACATTACGCTAGAGAGTGTCATGTGGGGTGCTGGGATTACGATTTTCAACCGATCCATCCAATTTGTCTGTTTTGTGGATGACATGGATATTATTGCCAGAACATTTGAATCCATGGCAGAATTATACAAATGGGAAGCAGCAAAATGTCAAACTAGGGATGAATGCTACTTAAACAATTATTATTACAATTAACAGTCATTACTTTATTACTTCGTAGTTGATTCTTCACAAAATCACGACATGGAATTTGTATTTTTGGTATGAACTTAACATTCATCGCGACAACCCCTTTATATTGTTGATTGAAAACAATCAAGTGTACATGAGAATACATTTTTGGAGCAATTATGAGAAGTGTAATTCCTGTAAACTACAAAATCTCCACAAAAGTGTCCCAGACAACCAGAAATCGCATAAGGATGTACGCTGTACATCCTATAAAGTACTATTTTTACTCACTATCGCATACATATACGGCTGAGGGACAATTTTCATCGCATATGATGTTATTTTTTGAACTTATTGCGATGTATCTGGTAAAATCATATAAGAGTGCAAATTAACTTTTATAATGTATAACTACATCATAGTAGACGATATTGTGATGTTTTATTGTGACGAACTTTACTTGTTCGCAAAAGAGTTCTCGCGGACTCGCAGAATGTCAATTGAATTCGCATAATTGCGCACTGCGATGATTATACGACTTCGCATGGTACTTTTATTATTATGTCAGTTAAACTCTCATTAGTGTACAAACTAAATCGCATAGAAGTAAAATAAACTCGTTCAAATGTGCATACAAACTCGCATAAGCTAGATTGTTAACGTTGGTATATTGCGATGTGATACATACAGGGGATAGACAAAATGATCGGGAAAGGCAAAATTTTCACTTTCCAAAAAAAGTTCAACTAGCTGTAACTTTTCGAAAAGTGCATCAAATATTCTCAAATTTTTACTGTAAGTTCTTCAACTAGTTGTGTATCAGTGGACAAAATTTGGAAAAGATCGGACAATTCTTCACAAAGTTATAAAGATTTTTGGAAAAGATAAAATTATCCGATAGCCAACTTTGAGCTGTTATATCTCCGGATTCAGTCAGCCGATTGCAATGAAATTTTGACCAATCATGACTTATATAACGAACTCTGGAAAACATTTGACTTAACTTGAAATTTTTAACAAGCGAAAAAGTTACAGCGATTTTATTTTTTTCACGATTTTTAAGTAAATTGGTCTATTTTTAATATGCATCCCATTACTTTTTCAATTTATTGGCGGCTATGTTGTTACTTTCCTTCAAAACGCATTTATATATAAGTCAATTTGAGGGAAACTAAATGAACTATAATTTGCATCTTGAATTTTGTAACGATGTTGATGTTTTAGATAATTTGGTGTTATATTAGAAAAATAATCTAATCGTTATAATTTTCTTCCGTGTTAAGAATATTAAGTTAAGTCAATGGTTTTTCATAGCTCATTACATAAGTCTTAAATGGTCAAAATTTCATTGCATTCGGTTCATTGAATCCGGAGATATAACAGCTCAAAGTTGGCTATCGGATAATTTTATCTTTTTCAAAAATCTTTATTACTCCGTGAAGAAATGTCCGATCTTTTCCAAATTTTGTCCGCTGATACACAACTAGTTGAAGAACTTACAGTAAAAATTTGAGAATATTTGATGCACTTTTCGAAAAGTTACAGCTAATTGAACATTTTTTGAAAAGTGAAAATTTTGCCTGTCCCGATCATTTTGTCTATCCCCTGTATGTGTAAACAATGAAAGAGGTGCTGTTGGAGTGCCAAAAAGCTACAAGAAAATTGGCAGTCAGCCTAATGGTTACAAAACAAGTTAAACATTATTTTTGTTTTGTTGACCTGATAATTAACAGAGGTGATAACTGTGCGGGAAATCACGCTTCGTCATTTGAGCCCCAGATAGCTTGTTCGGTACAGCGCACATTCCAACAAACACTGAGGTGAGTTAGAATGTAATGGCAATGAATCAGTGTGTTTCATAAGTGGTGTTTGGTGTTAAGTGTGAAGTGTGACTCGAAAATCCAAAGGTTCTTAGTTCGATAATGAGGTGACAAGAATTGTTTTTTTTTTCGATTATTATTAAGTCGCATAAGATGCTTTATTACGTCGCAATAGTGCACACCGTTTATCGTATAAGATATCGCCTGAGTCATATAGCGTTATTATTTTTTTCGTCAATGCACCTTCTAGCACCTTCACTTTTGTACGCATAAGGCACTTTTACTGCATCTTATGCGATGTAACTTTACCGCATAAAAGTACGTATAACATGAACATAAACTTCATTATACGCCTGCAGTGCCGGATTTAGGGGGGGGGGCAGGGGGCCAGGGCCTCGGGCCCCCACATTTTAGGGGCCCCCACAAAATTTCACTTCACGAAAAAAAAAATGTGAAGCAAGTAAAAAAGTAGCGCAAGAAACTTCAAATTACTGTCTACTGATATGTTGTGATTCTTTTGAGAAAAAGTACAACTATTTGTCTAGCTTTTTATGAAATTTCAAATTTTGCCTCCAAAACTTATTGCCATTATTTTTTTTGGGCAATTGCTTATGAAAATAAACAGCAAAAACCCGGATATCCTGAAGAAAAATTTGTATTGAATTGTAGAGGAACCCCAAAAGCCTAGACATTGCAGAGTCAAAAAGTTCTTGCTAAATATGTTTGTTTTTTTTTCTGTTTAAAGTTTTTGAAAATATTTTGTAGAGTTTTCTATAGTGTTCTTGGAAGAATTAAAGGATGTATTTCCGAAATTTAAAGATGTTTTTGAAGCTCTTGATTTTGATTTCACTAAGACAGCTTACGGCTTACTCAAATCGGAGAACACTAAAACTGTTGCAACATTTTTTAGAGGAAATATAGCATGAAATTAATGCAGATTATTTGAAAGAGATCCAGTGCAATTTTTTAGTTAAGAAATTTGCTTGTTGAAATAAGGATGCATCCATGGCGAATTGATAAAATCCATATCCATGAATTCCTATAGAAGATATCAGAATAAATTCGTGGAGAAATTAACTAAAAATTTATCCGGGTTTTCGCTGTTTATTTTCAAGAAACTTAACACGAAATTCAATTAAAAATTAAGTCAGAAATCCCATCAGGATGAAAGCCATGGATTCCCTCTAAAATTTCTTCAGTATTTTCTATTATATTTTCCTTTTTGATTTAATAGTTTAGTGGAAAATTCTTTTGGGAGTTTGCCAGAACCTTCCCTAGCACTCGCTTTAGAACAAGTTTTTGTTATGTTTCTTCATGGTGATCGACCTATAGCTTCTCCAGAGATTGCAGCAGGAATCCACTAGAAATTCTCTTTGGATTTCGCAAAAACGACAACGATTGTGCTAATTTCAGCTTCTTGCAGTCTCTCCATGAACTCTGACATGAATTTCTACTAAATCTGGAATCTAATGCCGTGAATACACTTGGGAAAAGCATTTTTACTTCATATGTATAAATTTCTGCGATAGAATTTGTTATCAGTTTCTATGTAAAATTTGTTATGAATAAATTTAGTAGATATCAACATCATTCTTAGCTCTGTCTTTTGCTCTAGATTCAAATTCTTCCCTGACGACGTTAATACCTTTCTTTATTAACATATTTAAAAAAGATCAATATTTTTTAACATTTTTCCATGTTACATGGGTATAAATATATCCTCTATATAAAGGGCCCCCACAACACTGCGGCCCCGGGCACCCACATTTGTAAATCCGGCCCTGTACGCCTGATTCAGTGTTGAAATTTAGTCAAATTTCTTTGCCCGGTATCTCTAAACATGACCTCCTATTTGCTTCGATGAATTTTTCCAACAAAGACGTTGAGACTGGCTACTGGTACCGAGACTATTTTAATTATGATTATGCTTCTCTATATGTCGCGTTTTTCACAATCGACTGGAATTTTTTTATATGCATCCCATTACTTTTTCAATTTAATGCCGGTTATTTTGTTACTTCCTTTCAAAACATATTCATATTGAAGTCAATTAGAGGGAATTTAAATAAACTATAATTACTATCTCGAATTTTGAAACGATGATGAAGTTTTGGATAAATTTGTGGTATATAAGAAAAAAAATCCAATCGTAATAATTTTCTTTTGTGTAAAGAATTTTAAGTTTAGTCAAAAGCTTTTAATAGCTCATTATATAAGTCATAAATTATCAAAATTTCATTGCGTTCGGTTCATTGAATCCGGAGATATAACAGCTCAAAGTTGGCTATCGGATAATTCTACCTTTTTCTAGAACCTTTATTACTTCGTGTAGAATAGCTCGATCTTTTCCAAATGTTGACCACTGATACACAACTAGTTGATGAACTTACAGTAAAAATTTGAGAATATTTGATGCCCTTTTCGAAAAGTTACAGCGAGTTGAACATTTTTTGAAAATTGAAATTTTTACGTATCCCAGTTATTTTGAGTATCCCCTGTATATTTATGTTTCGTAAAAATGGCAATAATTTAACTTCTTACGCACTGTAAAATCAGAGGGTTATAGTGATTGATAAAAAATTTCAGTTGAACAAAAGAAAAACTGAATAACAGCTAGGAATTTATGTAATTAATTAATGAAGGGGAAATTACGACAAGTGTAAGGTTCGGTTCGCTTATAATATATCCTCGGTATGACAAAAATCGAAAAACATTTTAAAAAAAATCAGTATTATATATTACTTTGTTAAGGTTTTCTAGTTATTAGATAAAGCGCATACCATTGTTTTGCAGAAAAGTCACTGCCTCAAGCGATTATTTCCAAGCATATATTAATAATTTCTAGAATAAAGTCTAGCTCAAACCAAAATCAGAAAAATCCTATATTATACGTAGTTAAGTGATTTCTTTTTTTGAGTTTCTGCGATTCCTCATCTTACAATTGTTCTGGCAGATTGTTTTCATGGCCATGTGCAGGTAATAAAACAAAATAATTGTCACTATGAAGGTTGTGTTCGATCTGTAATTTGTAGTTTTCAGATTTCATACTCCTCATTAATGTTATGGAAAAGGATTCTTATGAACTTTTGAATGTTTTCAAAAAAAAAAATAAACAAGGAGTTTCCACGATGAATGTTGAGTTCGAACGGAAAATAAAGCTTTGAAGATTTTTAAAACAACAATCATACATAATATAGAGGGGGTGGCCAAAATGTTTGGGATAGGCAATTTTTTTTCTCTCACAAAAAGTTCAAAACGCTGTAACTTTTCATAAAGTGTATCGCAAATTCTCAAATTTTGACTGTTTGTTTACCTACTATGTGTGCATACTTGGTACAAATTTGAGCTCGATTGGTTAATCTTTCGCGAACCTAGAATCGTTCTCGTAAACACTATTTTTTAGACAACTAATTTTTGAACTGTCATATCTCGAAAACCAGTGAACCGAATTGAATGAACTTTTGAATGTTTATCAACAATACATTGATACTTCTCATGTCATTAAAATACAGGTACTTTTTGAACGTTGAAAAAAGTTCTCATTGATTGAAACTTTTTTCATCTTTCTCGAAAAAAATGTATTTTTTTTCACATCAATGTTATTAAATTTTAGTGTTGATATCCAAAGATTTTCTGGCCCTGTTCTGAAGATATCTCTGGTAAGATATATTAGAACCTTTTTGGATTGAAAGAATAACACATTTAGTAATTTTTGTATGATATTGAAAATTTGACTTATTTTTCTCTATATGGGTGAAAATGTCAAGCCGGTATAGCTTTATTCATCGTGAGAAAATATTACATTTTATAACGTCGTATCAAGTATCAGTATATTGTTGATAATCTTTAAAAAAAATCATTCAATTCGGTTCACTGGTTTTCGAGATATGACAGTTCAAAAATTAGATGTCTAAAAAATAGTGTTATACCAGAATGATTCTAACTTCGCGAAAGATTAACCAATCATTCACATATAATAGGTGAACAAACAGTCAAAGTTTGAGAATTGTTGATGCACTCTATGAAAAGTTACAGCATGTTGAACATTTTTGTGAGAGAAAAAAAAGTTGCCTATCCCAAACATTTTGGCCATCCCCTGTATATTCACGAAGGGCATGAGTGCTCTATTGAACCTACAAAAAAACTGTTAAACGGTTCATTACCATTCCTTTAGATATCGTGGGCTGTCGTTCACTCCTAACAATGCATAACAAAAATAAAATCTCTTATATTCATTTTTCAGTAGGATTTAAATGGTATTGACTGGACTTAAAAATGGATCAGTTACCCTATAAAAAGTGATTGACAGCAAGGTAAATTATGGCATCTCTTTCAACTCATCACCAATCACTGGACACACTATACTACTCGCAGGTGGGTATCGAAATCTGTCGCATTGTCTAAACGTATTCACTCTTTCTCGATGCACCTTACAACTTTTGACAGTAACCGTTAATTTCGTTTGGTAGTTCCATATAGTACGAGGTCAGCGTCGTAATGTTCGAGGCAACACTTTTCGAAAACAAACTTGACAAAGTTTATAATGTATGTATCAAGTAACACTTCGTGAGCTGTTCCGTTGAAATCGGGTGTACAAAGTTGACGGACGAACGCAATATGCACCTTTCCCGTTCACTTTCAGACATTGCCACTCATCACCATCCAGCAGGCAGGGCATCGAGCGATCAAACAAACATCCAAGGCAAAAATTTGACCACATGTTCCACCCGATGATGGTTTTTGTGTGTTTTTCCAGCCCAAAGCTCGTGCCTCGTTGACGAAGAGCCGAAAAAAAATCCCCGATTAAATACAGGACGCGGAGAAGACCACTAGGTATTATGACGAGAGGTTCTAATTTGCTGAAAATTATACGTTACGGCGAATCACCAATTAGACGGATGGATTAGTTTCAATCAAGCGAATTTTTGGCAAGCACCAGCGTGTGTGTGTGCTGATCGGTTCGGCAGGCTGGGTTGGCCGGTTCGGACCTGTCTGCATCAAGGCTGTTTTTGCATCTGGGATTTTTTTTGGTGTGTGGATTCTCTATTTCATTCGGATACGGTCTGCCACTTTCGAGGTATAAATTTAATTACTCCCTGACGACGACGACGACGACGGGGAGCAGCACCTCATAAATTATCGCCACCAGCCATTGGTGCTCATGAAGCGTGAGAAATGGTTCGGAAACCGTTTTATCGAATCTGTGAAATTGAATTGGTGGTGAACTTTCAGATGACCACAACGTGTTTGCTGAATAAAACGTTTCTGGGTAATAAAGTGTATAGAGCAACTTACTCTGCGATTTATTTCTTTCAAGAGAACAGCTACAAAAGAAGACCTTTCTACGGTATCGTATAAAACCTTTGACTCCCGATTGGATCATCATAGGAGACTCAAAAGCGCTGGTAGCCCAGGAAGAGGAATTGAGATCGACGATTGGAAACTTAAGCCACCTCCAAGAACATGGCCATGCGTAGCACCTTTTTCCAAAACAACGTACCTTATCGCAATACCTAGAGATCACCACAGCAGACAGAATCACAAATAGACCACGTCCTGATTTATGGATGGCACTTTTCCGACATTAGGGTAAATCGGTATACCAAGCCCCAACCAACAGGGAAACGCCCCCTTCAATTTCTAAGCAATTTGATCACGGTGTCTGTGTCAAAAAATATTATCGAAAAAAATCCATATCGCTAAGTCACTCATCAAATGAAAGAGAAGAGTCCCTTCTTTCAATTCAGGCTAATAGCGAAATGTTCTATCGGGACATTGTTCTAGAACAATGTTTATTTTTTTCGTGATTTCTACATAGAAAAAAATTCCAAAAAATACACATTTTTTGATACTTTCTACCCAACATTTGTATGGAAAATAGCCCCCGATAGAACATTTCGCTCTTAGCCTCAACCCAATGAGGGCCCCCTTAGATTTCATTTGGTGGGTGGCTTCAGGATACTGATTTTTTCCTAATATTATTCTTCTGCCAGAGACACCGTGTGCTATCATTGACTCGTTAAAACGCCCAATGAGGCTTCTAGCTGCGCGAATCAAATTGAAAGCCTCCTGACGGGCGAACGAAAGGTGATTGAAAAGTGGAAGCAGCACTTCGATGAGCACCTGAATAGCATGGAAAATATAGGCACGGAAGACCAAGGCAACGGACAAAACGACTACATCAGTGCAGCTGAGGGAAGTTAGGGATGCCATTCACCAACTCAAAATCAACAGATCAGCTGGTAACTTCCAATTGTCTTCCCAAGTAACCAAAAGTTCAGATAAAAGTGTACTTTATAAGCTAAGCAGTTTGTTCGAGGTCGCTCAGTAGCCTTCTAAGCAGCTTCATTTCTAAGTAATTTTGGAACTTGAAAGTTCACATAAGCACGCTGGATAGCCTTCTAAGCAGCTTCTGACAGAACTTTGTCAAAATTCATGCAGAAACAAAAATGTGTTTTTCAGAATCACACCCTGTTGGTGGGGGTTTGTGATTTACGTCTGGAAATTGCTACTGATAATTATATTTTCACATATGTCGCGCTTGGGCTGCAAAACGGTGAGTCGATAAGGAGAGCGTCCAACATAGCTCTGTTCCTCTCAAGTTCCTACCTCATGCTTCCACGGGTCAAGCGATGACAAAGACCGCCAGCTTAGAGTTGTGTGCTTAGCTGGTAGTGCAGCCTGGGCACTGTTGTCCTTCTGACTTCAGCTAGATTGAGGAGGTACGACCCGATCGTCTGCCCACCAAGGAGGTGCGGCTCAAACAGCGTCTGTTCTGGCATCCAGCGGCTGAGTAAGAAACGCTGCACCACGCCCAGCTAGATCCAAGGTGGTAGCCCCATCAGCGTGGTCGTCCTAGTGTTGGTTGGGACGTTAAACAGAACTGGCACGATGGCCCTCCGGCGAGACAGGAGTGTTGGCGTAGGCCCAATAAGCCACCCGTAAAAATCCCCATTGCGAATAACATAGGAGAAAATACGACTCGATACAATCGGCAAAGACCCACGCGACGAAATAAGGACTACGATTGGAAACTTGGAACATGAAATTGCAAGTCACTAGGTTTCGCAGGATGTGACAGGATAATCTACGACGAACAACAACCCCGCAACTTCGACATCGTGGCGTTGCAGGAACTTTGTTGGACTGGACAGAAAGTGTGGAAAAGCGGACATCGAGCGGCTACCTTCTACCAAAGCGTGACGTGAATATCGTTGTCGGCGACATGAACGCGCAGGTAGGAAGGGAGGAAATGTACAGACCGGTAATCGGGCGAAACAGCCTTCACGCCGTATCGAATGATAACGGCCAGCGATGCGTAAACTTTGCAGCCTCCCGTGGTATGGTAGTCCGAAGCATCTTCTTCCCCCGCAAAGATATGCACAAAGCCACCTGGAGATCACCCGACCATCAAACAGAAAACCAAATCGACCATGTTCTAACCGACGGTAAATTCTTCTCAGATATTACCAACGTCCGCACATACCGCAGTGCGAATATAGATTCGGATCACTACTTAGTCGCTGTATGCATGCGCTCAAAACTTTCGACAGTTATCACCACGTGTCGAAGTCGAACGCCGAAGTCGTAACGTAGAAGTGGCTCAAGACTACGCGCAGCAGTTAGCAGTGGCCCTACCAACGGAAGAGCAGCTCGGCGCAGCTACACTTGAAGATGGCTGGAGGGACATCCGATCCGCCATAGGTAGTACCTCGGCTACAGCACTAGGCTTCGCGACCCCGAATCACAGAAACGACTGGTACGATGGCGAATGTGAACAGTTGAAAAACGAGAAGAAATGCAGCATGGGCGAGAATGCTGCAACACCGTACGAGAGCGAATGAGGCACGTTACAAACAGGCGCGGAACAGGCAGAACTCAGTCTTCCGGATGAAGAAGCGCCAGCAGGAAGAACGAGATCGCGAAGCGATGGAAGAGCTGTACCGCGCTAAGGACACACGAAAGTTCTACGAGAAGCTGAACCGCTCGCGCAGAGGCTTTGTGCCACAAGCCGACATGTGCCGAGATAATCACGGGAATATTCTCACGAGCGAGCGTGAGGTGGTCGAGAGGTGGCGGCAGCATTACGATGAGCACCTCAATGGCGACGTTGCAAGTACCGAAGGTGGCGTGGTAACAGATCTAGGAGTATGTGCACAGGACGAAAGACTTCCGGCCCCTGACCTTCAAGAGATTGAGGAGGAGGTTGGCCGGTTGAAAAACAACAAAGCCGCTGGAGCAGATCAACTACCAAGCGAGCTTCTAAAATACGGTGGAGAAGCACTGGTGAGAGCACTACACTGGGTCATTACCAAGATTTGGGAGGAGGAAGTATTACCGGAGGAATGGATGGAAGGTATCGTGTGTCCCATCTACAAAAAGGGCGACAAGTTGGATTGCGGGAACTACCGCGCGATCACACTACTGAGCGCTGCCTACAAGATACTCTCTCAAATTTTATGCCGCCGTCTATCACCGATTGCAAGAGAGTTCGTGGGGCAATATCAGGCTGGATTCATGGGTGAACGCGCTACAACGGACCAGATGTTCGCCATCCGCCAGGTGTTGCAGAAATGCCGCGAATACAACGTGCCCACACATCACTTGTTCATCGATTTCAAATCGGCGTATGATACAATCGATCGAGAACAGCTATGGCAGATTATGCACGAATACGGATTCCCGGATAAACTGATACGGTTGATCAAGGCGACGATGGATCGAGTGATGTGCGTAGTTCGAGTATCAGGGACACTCTCGAGTCCCTTCGAATCTCGCAGAGGGTTACGGCAAGGTGATGGTCTTTCGTGCTTGCTGTTCAACATTGCTTTGGAGGGTGTAATAAGAAGAGCGGGGATAAACACGAGTGGGACGATTTTCACGAAGTCCGTTCAGCTGCTTGGTTTCGCCGATGATATTGATATTATTGCTCGTAAATTTGAGACGATGGCGGAAACGTACATCCGACTAAAGAGTGAAGCCAGGCGAATCGGATTAGTCATTAATGTGTCGAAGACAAAGTACATGATGGCAAAGGGCTCCAGGGAGGAATCACCGCGCCCGCCACCCCGAATTCATATCGACGGTGATGAAATCGAGGCGGTTGAAGAATTCGTGTACATACTTGGGCTCACTGGTGACCGACGACAACGACACCAGCAGAGAAATTCAGATACGCATTGTGGCAGGAAATCGTGCCTACTTTGGACTCCGCAGAACTCTGCGATCGAATAAAGTTCGCCGTAACACAAAGTTAACCACCTACAAACCGTTGATTAGACCGGTCGTCCTCTATGGGCACGAAACATGGACCCTACGTGCAGAGGACCAACGCGCACTTGGAGTTTTCGAACGGAAGGTGTTGCGTACCATCTACGGCGGAGTGCAGATGGAAGACGGGACTTGGAGAAGGCGAATGAACCACGAGCTGCATCAGCTGCTGGGAGAACCAACCATCGTCCATACCGCAAAAATCGGGAGGCTACGGTGGACGGGTCACGTCATCAGGATGTCGGATAGCAACCCGACTAAAATGGTTCTCGAGAGTCATCCGACCGGTACAAGAAGACGTGGAGTGCAGCGAGCTAGGTGGGTCGACCAAGTGGAGGACGATCTGCGGACCCTACGCAGAGTGCGGAACTGGAGACAAACTGCCATGGACCGAGTGGAATGGAGGCGGCTACTATGTACAGCAGAGGCCACCCCGGCCTTAGCCTGACCGGTAAGGTAAGTATATGTCGCGCTGCTATGTAGATTTGAACTGGATTCCTCCTGCGTGTTAGCCTGCCGACTTACCGCTGCGCTGCTGAAGACACTTGACAAAGTCAAGCTAACTTCACTACTGTACAAATGTGCAAAACTAGCTGCCGACAGAAACTCGATTCAAGTCAGACTTTACCTGCGGTCCACTTAATCGCAGCTGTAGTACTGTGGTAGAGCGTAGGGCTCTCACGCAGCGACTGTCGGTTCGAATCCGATGGGCGGCAATTTTTTTTTTGCTCAAGCCTAGTATTCATTGATTTGATAAATTCATATTTGTCTTTTATTCGTGTACGCTTAAACAGTTGTTTT
Organism: Aedes albopictus; assembly: GCF_035046485.1. Taxonomy (NCBI): domain Eukaryota; kingdom Metazoa; phylum Arthropoda; class Insecta; order Diptera; family Culicidae; genus Aedes; species Aedes albopictus. The sequence goes on along the minus strand of NC_085137.1, from coordinate 439,575,969 downwards.
CTGTAAAAGAAATAAATTTAATCTTCATTGAAACACAATGCTACTGAACTGAACTTCTATGAACTTGAAAGTTCCGACAAAGTTCCGACATAGCATCTTAAGCAGCTTTAAAGTTCCGCGAAGTTCAGATAAAGTTCCGAATGGAACTTTTTGGCTGCTCAGGAGGCTAACAATTAGCCTTGCCGGAACTTGTGACCGAAGTTCCAGCAAGGCTCATCGTTAGCCTCTTAAGCAGCCAGAAAGATCCGTTTGGAACTTTATCTGAACTTCGCGGAACTTGAAAGTGCATTTTGTCATGGGAAGCGGAACTTTTGGTTACTTGGGTTTCTTTCTTTCTTTCATAAATATAAAAAAAAAGTTTTCTAGTTGTATTTGCTCTCCCATGCTTTTTTTTATTCTTCAACTACTCAACTTGATTTACAGCTCTTTAATCCACTAGGATTGGGACTTCTTGCAGAAATCTCTTCAAATAAAGAAATAATCCAGGAGCATTTTCAGAAATGGATCCTGGGATTTCTTTAGAAAAATTTTTCTTTTCGGACTCGCCAAAAAAGCTATTCAAAGATTGATTCAAAAACTTTTTCAAAGAATTTATTGCGTTACTCACAGGGAATAGTTCAGATATTTCACAAGCTATTCCACCAAAATTTCTGGATTGTTTAAAAAACATCCATGATTTTTTCCAGAAATCATTAAGTGAATCCTTCGGAATTTTTTTCATAGATTCCTCCAAAAATGATTCATTTAGAAAACCATCCGTGGGCTCAAAAAGCAGAGATGAGTAACGGTTTCTTAAGTTGAAATTTGCTTAGGTGTCGTTTGTTCAACTCGTATACAGCTGAACTGGTAATTGGGGATATCTTCAGAATTTCAGAAGCATGCTTGGATATCTATTCAGCAATTCCTACAGCGATTCTTTCAGAAAATATTCGATGAAATTTTTAAGAAGCTTCAGAGATTTCTCTGAAGGCTTCTTTCAAGAGTTTATACAGAGATTTCTTCAAGAGTTCCTTCAGATATTTCTACACATATTTCCCCAGACATTCTTACAGCATTACCTCTACGAATAACCCTATGAGTTTCTCTATGGATTCTTTTAGAAGTTTATTCAGATTCACGGGGGATAGACACAATGATCGGAACTGGCAAAATTTTAACTTTTCAAAAAAAAAATGGTCAACTAGCTGTAACTTTTTCAAATGTGGTTCAAATATTCTCAAATTTTCACTGAAAGTTTGTCAACCAGTTGTCCTATCAATAATGGTCAATATTTGGGATAGATCGGGCTATTCTGCATAAAGTAAGAAAATTTAAAAATTCATAATAGGGCATGTGAATTTTTTATGTATTTTTATAAAAGTTGGTTGACCATTTTCTTTTTTGAAAATTTAACCAGTCCCAATCATTCTATCTACTTCGTGAAATTTCTACAAAAAATCTTTTAATTGCATCATACTAGCCACTTCTCGTAGACGTATTGTACGGTTGTATGCGCAACGAGGGTTAAAAATATCGCACATTGCATTTGATTCATTGAATCCGGAGTTTTACCAGTTCAAAGTTGGCTATCGGATAATTTTGACTTTTTTCTAGAATCTTCCTAACTTCATGTAGAATAGCTCGATCTTTCCCAAAATTGGACCATTGATACACAATAGTTGATTAACTCACAGTAAAATTTTTACTGTGAGATTTTTAAGCGTTTTTCAAAAAGTTACAGCTATTTGACCATTTTTTGAAAAGTGAAAATTTTGTCTATTCCCTGTATGAGTTTTTCATGGATCTAATAAAGCTTTTGTGGGCGTTTGCTCAGGTATTCTTGTTCAAGAGTACTTCTTGATATTTCAAGCGGACTTTACTGGGGATTTCTTAAAAAATGCGTTTAGGTTTTTTTAAGAAATTGGTACAAAAATTCTCTCAAGAATTCTTTTAAAAATATCTTCTGAGATTTTTTTGAATTTTATGAATATTCCTGTTAGTGAGGAAATTCTCAAAAGTTCACTTATCGAGTATTTGAGTTTTTTTTCTGAAATTTCTTCGAAATCCTAGAGTGATTCCTTCGGAAATGCGATCAAGGATTTCTCCAAGAATTCCCTAAGCAATTCCTGCAGTAATTCCTACGACAAATAAATTAACAAATAGCTCCTGCGGTTTCGTTACTTTTTTTAACATTCTTCCGGAAATTTTTTTCAGAACTTTAGCCAAAATTCGCTCACAAAATTACAGGAAAAAATCTTGGAAGCATCCTTAATGGAATTTCTGGAAAATTGTCTGAAGAAATCCCTTAGAAACACTCCTGGTGATAGCTTTAACCCTTATGTGGCCGACTGGGTACCCATTAGAAATCCTCAACATAGAGATGAGCGGAAGTTACATATGTCGATTCGGCAACGCTGTTTGTTTTGTTTACAACAGCTGCCAACACTTGCTACAAAGCTAGATGTTCAAACTTTGTGCGTGACTTCGTTGTGGTTCAAGTTGTTTTGTTTACATTTTCTAATTATGGTAGATTTTTTTTTCAAAATTTTGTTAAAACAGCGGAGCAATCGTAGAAATCTGAAATTAATTGCAAAAGTGTTGCGCTAATCATATCGGCAGAAGTGTAGCAAGAAGCAGCAATGGGAATTTTTTCGATAAGTGCAGCAACAAAACTTTCGTCATAAGCGTGCGTTTGCAAGCAGAATCAATTAAATTTTATCTTTCTACTAAACTTACATATGCCGTCAATTTCTCGATATAAAAAATAAATAATTTTATTTTATTTAGTTCCGATTGCAATACCAGTCAAACGACGTCTTCCTACGAAAGATAAGCATGTTCATTTGGCTCACACTTTGACAGTTCTCTCTGCACGATTGGCTTACAATGGCCACCTCCGCAGATCTCTATAATGTAGGATTACTAGTACCCATGTACCCAGCGCCCATTCAAAAAGCACGGTGTAGAAAAATACAAACAATTTGTCGGATACATAACGATTAAAGATCTCTGTAACAAAATCTTGAAAAAAATCCTAAAAAAGATTCCTGGAAAAATAATACCTGAAGCTATCTCTGAAGGAACTCCTGAATTATTGCCTTGGAGAATTCCTTCGGAAACCTGCTTAGATCCCATGAAAAATCATGAGAAACTTCTAGAGGAACTCTGAAAGTAATTCCCAAGGGATTTTTTTTTACTTTTTTTTTAATATCTTTATTGAATAGGGTGAAAACCCCTGGAAATTCAACTAGCTTTTAGTCACTTCTGAAATTGCTTAAGAAATTTCTAGAGGGATTCCTGAAGATATCCGTAGTGGAATTTTTGAAGCAAACTCTTAAAGATGTCTGTAGAAATTACGGACATAGGTACTGGAAGAATTCTTGAAGAAATCTCTCAATAAATTTCTGATAGTTTCCAGGAGGAATTTCTGAAGGATTCTTTTTTTTTTTTTTTTTTTTTTTTTTCCTCCCCTGTTGGGGAAATTAAGCCACTGCGTCCAATAAGCTGAACTTTTGTGGCATGTCCCGTTTTGATATTCGCATCTAGCCAGCTAATTACCATGTGTCAAGTAATCAGCTACTGCCATGACGCGTCGTCTCCCAGTCAGGTGCAATGGAATTGATAAACTCCAAGACCTTCCCAGGTTTTGCAGACCAGATCTCACTGGGTTGCAAGCAACCACTATTTAGAAATCTTTGCCTGCGCGTGTATAAAGCACCACAACTGCAAAGCAGATGTTCCGAGGTTTCACGTTCCGTATTACAGAAACGACAGATATCACTCTGAATATGGCCAATATTTTTCAAGTGATACCTGCTCGGGCAGTGTCCAGTTACTAGGCCAGTGTATGTACATAGAGCTCTCTTGTTGAGCTCTAAGAGCTTTTTGGTTTTATAAGCATTTGGTGTTATAAATCGTTTTGACTGATTGCAATTTTTGACGTCCATCCAATTGGATATCACCCTCTGCTCAGCCCAGCGTTTCAGGTCCATTTTAATTGTACAGTTTGATATACCACAGAATGGTTCTGGGCCAGCAAACTGTAAATTGGAACCACTTTTAGCAAGCTCGTCTGCCATTTCATTCCCTTCAATGCCACAGTGACCTGGAACCCAGTATAAGTTTACTGAATTCCCTTGGCACAGCCTGCGCAGTGAAAGAATGCATTCCCAGACAAGTTTTGAAGTACATTTGTAAGCGCACAATGCTTTTAGTGCAGCTTGACTATCTGAGAAAATACAAATATTTGCATATCTGTATTTTCTCTCAAGGCAGATATTTGCGCATTTCAAAATAGCAAGAATCTCTGCTTGAAACACCGTAGGATAGTGCCCCATCGCCTCTGAAATTTGTATTCCAGGGCCGTAGATTCCTGCTCCCGTTTTTATTCCAACTTTTGAGCCATCTGTATAGAATTTGATTGACCCTTGACGAACAGTGGGACCCCCGACTTCCCAATCTGCACGAGTTGTTTCGTGCAACTTGTAAGGAACATCATGGTTCTCCACAGGTTTCATCCAGTCTTTAATCATTTTCATTACTGGCCTATTTTGGAAGTATTGTGAAATGCTCAGGTGACCTACAAGATCACCTGGCATAAACTTTTCAACTCGTTCAAATCTCAGCAATTCCTTCTCTGCTTCTAATTGCACGTACTCGTGCAAAGGTAGCAGATTGAGAATCGCATCTAAAGCTTTTGATGGTGTGCTTCGCATCGCTCCTGTAACAGCAATGGACGCAAGACGTTGAATTTTCGCAAGCTTTGATTGCGTGGTAGCCTCTTTTGTTTTTGGCCACCAGACAAACGAAGCATACGTCACTTTTGGGCGGATTATGGCAGTATAAATCCACATTATCATTTTTGGTTTCAAACCCCACTTCCTGCCAATAGTTTTGGAGCATAACCAGAACGCACTTGTTGCCTTACCGATCACGGACTCAATTTGAGCATTCCAGTTCAGTTTAGCATCCAGTATCAAACCTAAGTATTTGACTCGATCACTAGGATGAATTTGTATCCCTCCAAGCCGAAAAGCTTTTAGGTTGATCTTCCTTCTCCTAGTGAAAGGGACAATTACGACTTTTGACGGGTTGATGCTAAGGCCCTCCTTAATACACCATGAATGTGTATAGTTTAGAGCCCTTTGCATTCTCTCCGAAACAGTTTCGTCATACTTTCCTCTCACTATTATGACTATATCGTCTGCAAAGCCCACAACTTCGAAACCTTTTTCCTTCAAGCTTCTTAGAAGATCGTCTACAACCAAGGACCACATTAGTGGTGAGAGGACTCCTCCTTGAGGGCAACCTTTCGTTGCCCTTACTGTTATAGAAGAACTTCCCAGCTCAGAGGTGATTTCTCTTTTTGCAAGCACAGTATAAATCCAATGTATGATACATTGGTCGAAGTTTTTGTTCTCCATGGCACGCTTCATAGATGAATAGGAGGCATTATCAAATGCTCCTTCTATGTCTAAAAAGGCGCATAGAGCTATTTCTTTTGCTGAAAACGTTTTTTCCACCTTTGTTACTAGCGAATGAAGTGCCGTAACCGTTGACTTACCAGATTGATAAGCAAACTGGAAGTCAGATAGGGGATGGTGTTTTATGTAAGAAGAATTGATAAAATCCTTCAAAACCTTTTCCATAGTCTTCAACAAAACTGAAGAAAGACTAATTGGCCTGTATGCTTTGGGATGCGTCTTGTCTCGCTTCCCCTTTTTTGGTATAAAGATAACTTTTACAAGTCTCCATTTTGATGGAACGTAATTCAATCTTAAACTAGCCTTGAACATCTCAAGTAGTGGTGGAACCAACACCGCTTCTCCGTTTTGAATCAGTGCTGGAAATATTCCATCAACTCCTGCAGATTTAAAAGGCTGAAAAGATCTAATTGCATTTTCCACTCTGGCCTTCGTGAAGATTTCATCAGCTAAATCTGAGGCGGTGTTTATTGTACTAGTTGACTCCGATGAGTTTATACTAGGACATCCTTCACCTTCCTCAGATATAGTATCATTGGAATCCACACTTAGAACCGAACCTGGAAAATGGGTTTCCATCATTAAATCCAAAGTTTCACGAGGAGTTTTGGTAAAAGCTCCATCGTCGCGCTTCAGGTTTCCCAATTCATTTGAATGATCTTTTGCAAGCGTTTTATGTAGTCTTGCAACTACAGGAGTGCTGTTTATGTTTTCACATGTCAGCATCCAAGATTTTCTTTTCGATTTTCGTATTTCGTTGTTGTAATCAGTCAGGGCTTTCCTGTACTGAGTCCAATCTCCCGTTTGTTTCGCTTTATTGAACATTTTACGAGAAAATTTTCTAAGGCGATCCAGTTTTAAGTTCCACCATGGCACGTCTCTAGTAGAAGACGATTGTATGGTGGGACAACTTCTGTTAAAGGAATTGATGATACTTTCATTTATCCTTTGAGAAAATGATTCTAACTTTTGGGTTGAATCAATAGTTTCTCCCATTGTAAATGAATGCGTATTCAACAATTCTACATATTGATCCCAGTTTGTCCTCCTGGGATTTCTAAATGCGATTCTAGAATAATCTCCACCACTCCAATTGAAGATTATGTGTTTATGATCAGATAGAGAAATCTCATCTGACACGTGCCAGTTTGTGATCTTGTCAAAGATTGCAGCATTGCACAGTGTTAGATCCAAGACCTCTTGTCTGATTGCATTTGAGAAAGTAGGTTTATCACCATTATTACAAATGTCTATATTGTTCGAAGACAGATACTCTAATAGTGACTCACCTCGACTGTTAATATCCGTACTACCCCAAACCGTGTGATGTGCATTGGCGTCACAGCCAATGATAAACGATTTGTTGTTTTCTTTACAGAATTGGACAAATGATGCGATCTCAGGAGGAGGTGCCTCAGGAACATCACCAGGAAAGTAAGCTGAAGCCACAGCGATCTCAGTTTTACCCCTAGTGGTTGGTACCTCTACCATGATCGCAACAATGTCCTTTCTGATAAACTCTGTAATAGGATAGCATTTTAACGTTTTGCGTACTAAGACAGCGGTTCTGGGTGAATCTTGTTGCTCATCATAAAATATTTTACTATTTTGTGTCAGAACTCCAAGAATCTTTCGTTTATTGGACCATGGCTCTTGAATAAGCGCCACTTCCAGTCCTTCTTTTTTAAACCTTCGACTCAACACAGCAGAAGCACCTTTTGCGTGATGAAGGTTTACCTGTACGAAGTTAATTCCTGCCATAAAAATTTCATTTACCCACTTTTATTAAGCCTCGGAAATGAGACGTAAGAAAAGTGGCCGATTATCCCGGAGACAAATAAGGTCCACTGCGTCATTGCTCCGTTTAACACAGTAAGGGCAACATACTGTGGAGGGTGCCCTGGTACTCCACAGGCTCCGTTCACGGTTAAGTTTTTAAAGACCCCCCTAACCATTCATTCCTAGGCACGGTACGCTTAACACCATGAATTAGGGGTCGCTTGTTTGGTGGACTTTTACCACCGGATTAGGCAATCCGTAGTGATATTCTTAGCCAGTTGAGGGAACTGCTACCGTCACTACACGGCTATCTAGGCTGATCGGGAATAGAAATTAATATTGATGATCAACTTCTTTAGAGCCCGAACAGCCGGCAAGGATTCTTTGGAAGAACTCCTAACGATACCTTTGGAGGAATTCTTATATACAATATCTAGATAGAGTAGTAAACAAGCATCTCCAAAGAAATTTCTGAAGGAAATCTTGTAGGAACATAACAAAATCTGATGATAGTTCAAAGAATATAATTTTTTGAAGGAATCCCAAGTAACAATTTTAATTTTATCAAAGTTTTTTAGCGTTTCAAAAATCCTAAACATAAAACCATTGATGCCGACTTGAAAATGCTCTCGAGTTCTTGTATGCCTTAATAAGCCCACGTTCTGGCTAGTTGGCCCAGTCTTATTAGGGTCTACAGGACTTCGTATGCAAACCGGCTTAGGATTTCGGGTTGTATCATAGTTTTATCAATCTTCTAAATAAAACCATCTTCTGACTTGTCAAATAATTGTTTTGATTATTTTTCACTCCCAATGTTCGATCGTCAGAATAAATTATGCTTGGTTGTTTATCCAGCCATCAATTGGAAAGATGCAGATATGGAATTCAGATTTGTTTTCCTATTTAATACATGTCAGGAGACATGCCACGGAAAATTTGTGGTGAATGTGACTGTGATAATGACAAAAACTAAGTGCGCCACACAAACTATGCATAATTTGGAAGTTAAATGCATTTAATTTACTCGGTGGAATTGGGTGCAAAAAAGGTTTTTTTTCAATACAGCGGAGTTTAAAAGACATTATGTAATTTTTCTGGCCAAATAAAATGACGGAAACGTGTTATATGTTAAATTTGATCTTAAGCTGTACGTGAAATCATAAAATTGAGTAATAATTTTTCTGTATTTACATGAATTATCCCGGCTAGGCGACATATTTTTCTGATAAAACTCTGTGTTCCTGATGATTCCTCCAATAGGGCTAACCCTCCTGAGGTAGTCATAACTGAGCTCATGATAGAACTAGCGGTTTTATCACAGCATTTTTTGGTTTATGTTACGGCTACGAAATCTTTTGTTGGTTTTATGCATTGCCTCACAGTTTTGTGTATTTGTTTACAAAAAAAAAATCTTTCCGACAACAACCGCAAATGCAAGTTTTATTGGAATGATATATAATAAGTGATAAAACCAATTCATGTCTACTTGCAAGTCTTAAACTGAAGAAGTTTATAGCAGAAGTTATATGATAGTTTTATGGAATGCCAAAGGTTCAAAGTAAAAAGCTACCACATAAAACTAATTTAGAACAACGAGCTTTTTTACATGCTCGTATAAAACCAGGATAAAACATGAATAAACCTTCAAGGCATGCTGATTGTTACTTGGGATGTCGGAAAGAATATCTGGAAGATCTGGAGAACCCTCTGCAATTAATCAAAGAAGAAGTTCTCAAATAGATTCTGTTGAAAATTCTGCAGCCATTGCCAAGAGATTCGATGCAAAGATTGTTGAAGCATACGCAGCAATATTTTAGAAACAATTTCTGAAGGCCTTAATCAATTCAAAGAAACCTCTGAAGGAATATCTTAAAGAACATGTAGAGATACCCCTGGAAGAACTTTCAGAAGGATCTCTTGAGAGTTTTGTTGAATAAATTCTAAATATATTCCTATATAATCCATCAATGTATGGAGTAATATATGTAGTAACTCATGAAGTAATGTCAGAAGAAATTACAACACAATTTCCTGAAAGAGTTCCTGGAAATATTTCGGATTATTTAAAACAAACCCCCAAAGAAATTTCTGAAAAAAAAACACTGAACCTCAATGAAAAAAGTGCACCTTGAGAAATGATTCTTCAATTAATTTCTTGCGATATTTTTAGGATTCCTGTAGAAATAGCAAAGATTAGCTCCGAGAGGAAACTCTGATGATACTCCTGGAGAAATTCCTTCGGAAAATTATCGAAAAAGTACTTGGGAAAAATATATTCCAAAATAATTCTGAGAGGAATCTTTACAGCAGCACTTCTTGCTGAACGTATGAAAAAAAAATGCGAGAATGCACCTTCCGGTGACATAATTATTTATGGAGGGGTTTCCCGGAATAATTCTTAACTCAGCATAATATTGACGTCATTTCTATGTGGGCGTACTAATCTTGGGGGCGCTGAAATTTGGAAACCTTGAATAACCATCTCTGATTTTATCATGACAGAATCTGGAAAGTCGAGCAGCTACCAGAGTAGTTGAAGGAAGGGGCAATCTATCCAATTCACTAGAAAGGCGACCATTTGATATGTGAGAACTTTAGAGCGATCATAATTTTAAATATCATCTAAAAATGCTACCTCAGCTCATTTCCCGTCGTCCGTCACCTAAAACCAATGTATTTGCACGCTGCTATCCAGGTCTTCTTGTACCGTCCGGATCCCTCGCAAAAACCAGTTCTATTAGATTGTAATTTTCACAACATGCCCAGCTTAACGTATTCGTGAGAAGCTATCAAGTCGGCTTTATCGACGGCAGATAGAGAAGGGGCTGTCCATTTATTACGTAAGGGATTTTTTGCGATTTTTCGACACCCCCACCCCCCTTGTAAGATTTTTTGTATGACAACCCGAATATTTTTGTATGGCTCGTAAGATTTTTCAAACCCCCCTCCCACCAAAAACCCTTACGTAATTAATGGATAGCCCCCAATGGACCAGTTATCACCATACGGTAAATCTTCCAGAAATGCCGTAAATACTAGGTCCCAACACATCACCTGTTCATCGACTTCAAGGTGGCATATGACTGTATCAACCAGAAGATCATTGATGAACACGGCTTTTCTGGAAGCAGTCTACAGTTGTCTTCACCCCCGCTTGTCTATGGTATCCACCCCCTACAGTGTATGTACTGCCTAAAGATTTCGAGTAAACTATCCAGTTTGTTTGAATCTCGACGGGGATGTCGACAAGGTGACGGACTCTCATGTCTACTCTTTAACATCGCTCTGGAAGGTTTAATGCAACGACAGTTCTCGCAACAGCCGGGGTACGATTTTTACGAAATCCGGTCAATTTGTTTGCTTTGCGGACGATATGGTTTTTATCACTAGAACATTTGGAACGATGGCAGAGCTGTACTCTCGCCTGAAACGCGAAAATGGGAGCAAATCAAACATTTTCGTCAGAGCAAACGGGTACCACTCTTTTGGGCAAAACTTTTCACAAACTCTCTCAAGTGTCGCGTCCTCAAGCAGTGCATTAAAGAAATTAAAATCTTCATCCCATTCTTAGGTTTTATCGATCCAAGAAACTGGCACTACCTTACATCGCCAGTCGACCGGAAAAGCGTGACTCTCGTTTCCTGCCTTTGAAATGAGCAATCGTGCTTTCTTGCAGAGCCGCGTGAAGATGCAGAACTAGGGGATAATTTCTTGCTGCTACTGCTGCTGATGCTAGGTGCATAATTTTTCTTCTGCCAGCTACAAATATATGTGTCCCAGAGAAAAACTTGTTCAACGGAAGGGTTGAAAAAATTGGTACTGCGAAGAAGCGGAAGGGTTGCCGGCTGGGACAGCAAGAGAAAATCGATTTTCCAACGCGGTCCCTTCTGCTTCTGTTTCATCTCTCATCATCGCGCCACGCCGTCCAGAGCGCGAGGGCCTCGGCCAATGCAAAGTGTGTACTCGTTTCGTTTCGATTTTTTTTTCTCTCGCATTTTTAATTGAAGTTGTTAATTAAAATTTTAAAGTGGATATCCCTTTCGGAAAGCCGGGGTGTGTCGTTTGTTATTTAAATTTTCAGGACTTTGTCAAGAGTTGTTCTGGGTGCAGACCAGCAGCACAGGAAAAAAGAGAAAGTGGTCACGAAGGCGAAAGAAACTAAAACCGACGACGACGACGACGACGACGACGACGACGACAGAGTTTTAATGAACTTTTTGTTAGATACTTGGGGCAAGAATGAGGTGGAGAAAGTGGGAATGGGGGAAGAGGTTTCCTGATGCAGTGGAATTCATTTTTAATTAAATCATTATCCATGATAAGTCGCGGACAAGTTCGTAAAAGTTTCTCTACTGAACAGAAATTGATGCAAGCTAGAGACAGCTGAGCTTTCAAGCGATGAAGACTAATTGATGAAGGCTATTACAAATGCAGAAGCAAGTTACGCTCAATGCAATGAATATAAGAGGGAAACAAACGTGGATTACAGCAAGAGTCCTGAGGAAGAAATCCAAGAATGGGATTTTTCAGGAATTCGCAACGGGATTGAGCCAGAATCTCGAACTGAATTCTATAAAAATACTTATCAGGATGTCGAGAGAATTCAGACCAAAATTAAGAGGAGAATAATAACCAGAACTCGGGATAAATTCTGATTTAAAATCCGTAAAAAATAAAAACTTAGACACTGGAAGAATACCAATCAGATTCGAATCAAGAGAATCCTGTACAGGATTCAGAGAGAACCCTGAACAGGATTCGGAGAGAATCCCTAACAGGAATCCTAAATAGGATTCCGAGAAAATCCAGAACAGGATTCGGAGAGAATCCTGAACAGGATTCCGAGAAAATCCAGAACAGGATTCGGAGAGAATCCTGACCAGGATTCGGAGAGAATCCTGACCAGGATTCGGAGAGAATCCTGACCAGGATTCGGAGAGAATCCTGACCAGGATTCGGAGAGAATCCTGACCAGGATTCGGAGAGAATCCTGACCAGGATTCGGAGAGAATCCTGACCAGGATTCGAGGAGAATCCTGACCAGGATTCGAGGAGAATCCTGACCAGGATTCGAGGAGAATCCTGACCAGGATTCGAGGAGAATCCTGACCAGGATTCGAGGAGAATCCTGACCAGGATTCGAGGAGAATGCTGACCAGGATTCGAGGTGAATCCTGACCAGGATTCGAAGAGAATCCTGACCAGGATTCGAAGAGAATCCTGACCAGGATTCGAAGAGAATCCTGACCAGGATTCGAAGAGAATCCTGACCAGGATTCGAAGAGAATCCTGACCAGGATTCGAAGAGAATCCTGACCAGGATTCGAAGAGAATCCTGACCAGGATTCGAAGAGAATCCTGACCAGGATTCGAAGAGAATCCTGACCAGGATTCGAAGAGAATCCTGACCAGGATTCGAAGAGAATCCTGACCAGGATTCGAAGAGAATCCTGACCAGGATTCGAAGAGAATCCTGACCAGGATTCGAAGAGAATCCTGACCAGGATTCGAAGAGAATCCTGACCAGGATTCGGAGAGATTCCTGACCAGGATTCGAAGAGAATCCTGACCAGGATTCAAAGAGAATCCTGACCAGGATTCGAAGAGAATCCTGACCAGGATTCGAAGAGAATCCTGACCAGGATTCGAAGAGAATCCTGACCAGGATTCGAAGAGAATCCTGACCAGGATTCGAAGAGAATCCTGACCAGGATTCGAAGAGAATCCTGACCAGGATTCGAAGAGAATCCTGACCAGGATTCGAAGAGAATCCTGACCAGGATTCGAAGAGAATCCTGACCAGGATTCGAAGAGAATCCTGACCAGGATTCGAAGAGAATCCTGACCAGGATTCGAAGAGAATCCTGACCAGGATTCGAAGAGAATCCTGACCAGGATTCGAAGAGAATCCTGACCAGGATTCGAAGAGAATCCTGACCAGGATTCGAAGAGAATCCTGACCAGGATTCGAAGAGAATCCTGACCAGGATTCGAAGAGAATCCTGACCAGGATTCGAAGAGAATCCTGACCAGGATTCGAAGAGAATCCTGACCAGGATTCGAAGAGAATCCTGACCAGGATTCGAAGAGAATCCTGACCAGGATTCGAAGAGAATCCTGACCAGGATTCGAAGAGAATCCTGACCAGGATTCGAAGAGAATCCTGACCAGGATTCGAAGAGAATCCTGACCAGGATTCGAAGAGAATCCTGACCAGGATTCGAAGAGAATCCTGACCAGGATTCGAAGAGAATCCTGACCAGGATTCGAAGAGAATCCTGACCAGGATTCGAAGAGAATCCTGACCAGGATTCGAAGAGAATCCTGACCAGGACTCGAAGAGAATCCAGACCTGGATTCGAAGAGAATCCTGACCAGGATTCGAAGAGAATCCTGACCAGGATTCGAAGAGAATCCTGACCAGGATTCGAAGAGAATCCTGACCAGGATTCGAAGAGAATCCTGACCAGGATTCGAAGAGAATCCTGACCAGGATTCGAAGAGAATCCTGACCAGGATTCGAAGAGAATCCTGACCAGGATTCGAAGAGAATCCTGACCAGGATTCGAAGAGAATCCTGACCAGGATTCGAAGAGAATCCTGACCAGGATTCGAAGAGAATCCTGACCAGGATTCGAAGAGAATCCTTCATAGGATTTGGAGAGAATCCTGAAGAAATTCGTAGACCAAGATTTTAATAAAACTCCTGCAATGGTCCTGAGAAAGAATATTGGCGAAATTCTAAAACTATACTTAGCAATAAATAAATAAGTTACCATCAAGCTTTTCACTACCCGTTGCATGAAAAACGTTTCATTCATGACTCACTCAAATTTCAACAGATGGCCATTTTTTAAAACGAAATCCTTATTGTGCCATTCCCATGAACGGTTTCACCTAATAAAATTAAAGCACCGAATGAAAAAAAATCCAACAATTTTAACTTTTATCTGTCAGAAATCAAAACCGGAAATGAAACACAATTGCTACATTTCCATTGTTATTCAAAGCATTTTTTTTTTTGTTTCACAAGCGCAAACTAGACTTGCCATGCTCGATTGCATCGTTACATCATAATAGATGGATCGCGTTTTTCTGGCAAGAAAAAAAAACTTACTGACACCCTGAAATAATGTTTTCACATCGGAACGATTTTTTTTTCTTGCTTGTCAGACCACGATTTGTATGCCCCTCGTTATAGCGTGATCTGATTTAGATGGTATCCATTTTTTTGTTTTTTTTTCGGATCCTCTTAGGGTTAGCTTCCGTTGCTCAATTGTTACTCTGTTGAAATCAGAAAGCGTTCCTTTTTTTCGTAAGAACATCACGTAGGAAAGCAAATTGAAATGTTTTTATTTGATGGAGTTACTCTAATCTAATCCACAGTGATTTGGTTAGTATTGTTTTTGAATGATGTTCAATTCATTGATGCTCCGTCAAATAACGAGATAATTTCTGTCAATTGAATCCTAAATCACAAAAACTTTCAATAAATCAAACATCGATCAAAACACTATTGAAAGTCAGAGTAAACAACTCCAACAATCCAGATGGAAGCCAAATAACCCAAGGCACACACAAAAATGCTATTCTCAGTTCACCATAGAACGGCGTCTGTGAAAACAAGCACCACAAAAGAATTATTGATTTTTATATCCTTCTCCTGTTACGGGGTTTCTTCGTCCTTGCCTGCTATAGAATAGACGAGAGTGAAAAAAAAGTTCTAAGGAAGAAACAGGATAAAACGCGCCACTCTACGTCAACTATAATGCAAACAATATAATACACAATTTCTTATTCATACTCGTGATCACCATTATCTCGAACATAACAAGTGAAAAGTTTTAACCCAGCAGCGCATTTTATCCCCAGCCCCTCTACCACTTCAACCCTTTCGTGTTGTGTTTTTTATCAGCACAAACGGCCACACCGGACGACGACGAACAAATCCTCGAACGCCGCCGCTCCGTTATATGTACCTATGTTGGTGGAAAGGGTTACCGGTTCGCTGTGGTGTCGTGGCTTATTCAACCAAAAGGAAGCAGGGATCTCCGGCTGGCTGGCTGGCTGGCTGGATGGATGGCTTTGGCTAGGCTAAGGCTAGGGCGAATAAGAGACCATGTGGTTCATGGTCGGTTTGCCGCGACACAGAGCAGAGACTAGTAGAGACACCCATACCTACGGAATAGATTTTTTTTCTTTCTATCGATAGGTTGTTGAACGAACGGAGTTTGCAAGTGACTGGCCTCGTGGGCACCCGGATGAATAGAGAAAGGATTCTGATCATCATGCCACCCATTCATCGAATTCGGTGATCCGTGGTTGAGAGTGAATGTCTGAAGGAGGTTGATAATAAAACCAATTTTGATACATTTAGTAGTAGTACAAGCAGTTTTTTTTTCATTTCCATTGAGTTGGTTCATATTTTTGGGTTTTCCGAATATCAAAAGCCAATCCCAAAAAAAATACGGATACTACTACAAGGATCCAAAACAGAATTTCTCAAGAAATTATCCCATAGATGCATACAAGAATTCCTCTAAGGATTTCACCAGGCATTCCTCGGAGAATTTATCCTGGGATATTATTGGAGATTGCTCCAATGATTATTCAGTGCTTTTTTTTTCAAAGATTCCCAAAAAATACCAGAGATCATTGTAGGTATTTCTGAAGGTATTCTTTCAAAGATTTCTTCAGGTATTTTTCCATATATTCCTTCAAGAATTTCACTAGATATTGCACCAATAATTCCATCTGAGAGCATTCGAATTTTAGTGCAGAATTTTTTCTAGGGAATGTTTCAGAAAATTCGCTCAGAGATAATGTAAAAATTAATCCAGATATTCCTTAAAAATATTCTACAAAAAAAAAAATCATTTAGGAGTCCATCCAAGTATTCCTTTAATAATTTGTCCACGCATTACTGAAGACATGGATTTCTTCTGAACTTTTTCCAGGAATTCCAACAGATGTTCTTCCAGAAATTAGTTTGGGAATCTTTCCTGAGATTTTCTAAGGAATTCCTCATGGGATTGCTTCAGAAATTTCTCTTTAGGTTTCTACAGGAATTCCTTCAGGAATTCTTTTAGGGATTCTTTCTGAAACAGCTGGGAGATTTTCTTGGGATTCCGTCAGGAATTTCTCCTGGAATTCTTTCCGAAACTCGTTCAAGAATTCATCCAGGAATTGTTTGGGATTACTTCCGGGATGCATTCTGGGCTTTCTGCAGAATTTTTTTAAAAAATTTCTCCAGGAGTTCTTCCTGGGAAATCTTCAGGATTTTCACAAGAATTTCTTCCGCTATTTCTTCAGTACTTCCTCCTGAAATTTCTTAAGAAATTATTGCTGGGATTTCTCTAGGAATTTCTCCAGAGATTCTTTCTGGAATTTATCTGGAGGTGTCACCAGCCATTCTTTCAGGGATTCCTCCACTAATTGCTCCAGGAATTCCTCCAGTGATTCCTTCTAGAATCCCTCCAGGATTTCCTCCAGACCTTTTCTGGATTCCTTCTGGAATCGCTTCAAGGAAATCCTCCAGGGATTTTTAAGGGCTCCTTCTAGAATCCTTTCAGGAGTTCCTCTAGAAGTTCTTCAGAAGTTGAGGGGGGGGGGGGCGAAGCACTCCGAAATTGGACAATATTCAACTTTGTTCAGCTTATTGTACTAGTTTTCTCGTGAATATGCCTAAATAAGAAAAACGAAGTCGATATTTTTAGAATTTTATTAATTTTGAGAGTGCTTGCCCACCCAAAATGGCACAAATTTCCCAAATGGAGGAGAACGTGCCTCTGGAGCCGATCTACTGATACTAGGTTGTCCCAAAATTGCACATGGTCGAAAAGCTTGGGGGCTCACCCTGCAAATGATAGCTAAGGGTGTAAGAAGCAAACTTTTGTATGACGGCAACTTTCAGAAATGACGTTTAGAGGTCGCCCCGGCGAAATTTTTGAAAAATGGCCATTTTTCGTAATAAATTTTATACAAATATTTTTTACCGTACACAAATTGGCAATACCCGCTATTTTTATATTTTTTACAGCTTGATATGGATCCAAACTCCTTGGGAAAAATAATTGACGACATGTTTTGCAGGTAACTTTTTGATACTAAATTTTTGAATTTACTAAAATTTTTCATTTTTTGATATACTGTGCATCATAAAAAGTATCTGAACCTAATGCTAATTTTGAACAATTTCCATAAAAAGATAGGAAATTTTATGAGGAAAAACTTTTCCAAAGACACCATTGCGTTTTTTTACCCGTTTTAGAGTTACGCACGATTCACTATTTGGTGAAATTTGAATTTTTAGGTATTTTTCTAAAAATGTCACATAAGAACTTCTTATTATGTGACATTTCTAGAAAAAAATACATACAAAGTAAAAAATCACGTATGCTCAATAAGTTTTTGTCTTGATTGTATTTAGGAATTATGGTGACATCTATAATTGATTTTTATTTTTTGTTATTTAATCCCTTCATATAGAAATTAACTAGCAAAGATTTCTTAAAAAACTAGCTCTCTTGACAAACTTCGTACTGCCTATTGATTTTTTAAAGATATTCTCCACAAAATGTTGAGCCATACTTTCGCGTTTATCTTACTTTCCGGTCGATATTCTCAATTTTTTTCTACACGAAGACGTATGAGTCCTGGACCAGTGAAACAGCCCAGGAAACAGTGGCAAAGTGAATAATGGCGAATACGTTGATCCATACCAAATTTAAGTCGCCATTACGAACATCTTACGTATGAATACCAATATTTATTCCAATTCAAGACATTCTAAAAAACAGAGCATGTCTTTTTTGACATTTACTGACTTGAACTATCTTATCAACACCGAAAATAAGATACACCGAGGCAAATTTAAATGGGTGGGACGAGATGAACCAGTGAGTTAACGTAATGTTATCCAAGGTTAGAACATTTTGATTACCATAACACATACACGGCATACAATAAGACAAGGTAGGCTATTATTGGTAAACAACAGTTTTGGAAGTAAACGTCATTTTTATCATCCTATATCAAAATGATAGGGACTACTAGAACGTTTTATTCATGTCTTTGAACGATTTGAACAACATCATTGAAGAACAAAATCGGCATGATTTGTGGAATGTATCACCTTCTAAATGATATAGAAAATGTGCCGTGCGTTTGATTGTGTATTATGCTCGAGCTCGTATAAACCATTGTCAGTACATCACCGTAAAAATGCCATGGCATCTCAAAATGGTACCTAATGATAAAATTTCTCGCTAGTAAGTACCTTTCTATATCAAAGAAAATGGATTTGTCAACGGAAACAAAAATTTAATGAATGATGCCACCATAATTTCTAAACACAATCAAGACAAAAACTTGTTGAACATACGTGATTTTTTACTTTGTGTTTTTGGACAGTTCTTTTGATATTTTTTTTTATAAAATACCTAAAATTTCAAATTTCACCAAATAGTAAATCGTGAATAACTTTAAAACGGATAGAATAAACGCAACGCTGTCTTCGGCAAAGTTTTTTCTCATAAAGTTTCTTATCTTTTTATGGAAATTGTTTTAAATTAGCAATAGGTTCAGATACTTTTTATGATGGGTAAAATGCACAGTATATCAAAAAATGACAAATTTTAGTAAATTAAAAAAACCAGTATCAAAAAGTTACCAGCAAAACATGTCGGTAATTATTTTTCCTAAGAGGTTTGGATCCATATCAAGCTGTAAAAAATATAAAAATAGCGGGTATTGCCAATTTTTGTACGGGAAAAAATATTTGTATGAAATTTATTACGAAAAATGGCCATTTTTCAAAAATCTCACCGGGGCGACCTCTAAACGTCATTTCTGAAAGTTGCCGTCATACAAAAGTTTGCTTCTAACACCCTTAGCTATCATTTGCAGGATGAGCCCCCAAGCTTTTCCACTATGTGCAATTTTGGGACAACCTAACTGATACCCTCCAACTAAGTCACAAGTTGGCGCGTATGCCAACTTAGCGCGAATTCCTACTAGAATTCTTCCAGAAATTCTTCAAGGATTCTTCCTCCTCCAGAGATTCTTCCAGGCATTCCTCCAGAAATTTCTTCAGGGATTTCTCTAGGCATTCCTCCAGCAATTTCAAAAGTTTTTTTTTTCAGAACTTTCTCAAGAGATTCCTTCCAGAATCCCTCAAGGGATTCTTCAAGGAATTCATCAAGCAATTTCTCCGGAGGTTCCTCCAGGAATTGTTTGAGGGATTCCTCCAGGGATCCCCCCAAGGAATCCTCCAATTGTTCAGGAATTTCTCTAGGCTTTCATCCAGGAATTTCTTCAGAAATTCTCTGATTTCTTTAAAAATTTATACTAATATTTTTTTTTAAATTTCTGAAATCCTTCTATCTTCTTTTCCAGGGATGCACATAAAAATTTCTCCAGGGATGCCTGCAGATTTTTTTTTATTTAGACAATTCTGCAAGGATGCATACGAGTGCCACGGAATTCTCCAAGAATTTGTTCAAAGGGATTCCTTCAGAAGTGCGTCCTGAGTTTCTTATCCTGAGATTCTTTATTTTCTCCACGAAATCCTTCAAGAGTTTATCCATGGGTTTCTTTAGGTTTCTTTAGGAACTCCCTCAGAGATTCATCTAGAAGATTTTCCAGAAAACCACCCTCAAAATCCTTTTATTTTGGGGTTTGCTTTTGAATTTCCACGGTAATGCCTCGAGGGTATCCTCCAAAAATTGTGTTGGCTATCTAATTGGATTCTACCATTGACATTTCCACGGTGACAATGGTTTAAAAAGAACTCAATGCCCTTTCGACCCTAGACAAATCCAAAAAAAAAGTGAGACATCGGGTTTTGCGGCAACAATAGTGATTATATAGCTATTTGATGTCTTCAGGAGAGTTTCATATTTTTATTGTTTATTGTTTATTCGTCAACAGGTGAAACCCCCACCCCAGTGACAATGGTTTATCTTAAAACTAACATAAAACTCTTCTAAAATTAAGCTTATTAGTTTCCCGGGACAAATTAAAATTAAATACACGATGACATTTGTTGAAAACACGGGACATACTGCGGATCGGTTCATGGAATCCATAATTAGTTCTGGTGCGGGGAAAACGGATGAATGCATTTTGGCGAAGATTCCGGTAGTGTATGTTGATATCCAGCATGCTGAGGAGCAGCGGACAATCAATATTACCTTGTAGGAGATCCCCTATAAAACACGCTTTTGCCACGTCGCGCCTCGGCTCGAGTAGTTCCAGGCATATCAGTTTGCAGCGGCTTTCGTAGCTTGGCAAGTTTAACGGGTGCCTCCAACTGAGGTGACGAAGGGCGAAACGAATAAATTTACGCTGGACGGCCTCAATCCGTTGAATTTCGTTCCTGTAGTACGGTGACCATACGACGGATGAGTATTCTAGTACTGGACGCACAATAGAACAATACAAAGCTTTCAGGCAGTATACGTCCGTGAACTTTTTGCAGAAGCGAAACAGAAATCGCAGCTGTGACGAGGCTTTTGAAACGATGTACGCCACATGGTCTTTGAAGGTCAGCTGAACATCCAAGAGAATACCCAAATCCTTCACTGTAGTTTCACGCTTCAATCGGGTTTCCGCCAGGGAATAATCAAAGTGTAATAGGGAGCGTTTACGCCCGAACGAAATTACCAAGCATTTTGACACATTTAGCGACATTCGGTTGACACGGCACCATCGAGCGAAAATTTCCAACTGTTGTTGCAGGAAAGACGCATCATGTGAGTTCCTCACTACGTAATACAGCTTCAAATCATCGGCATACGAGAGTTTCAGACAATCCAATACAAGATTGACATCGTTCATGTAGAGCAGGAACAAGAATGGACCGAGGTGGCTGCCTTGAGGAACGCCGGACCAAACCGAGAAAGGCATTGAAACATGGTCTCCAATTTTGACGGACATGCTTCGTCCGGTCAAATACGATCGAAGCCAGAGGAGCAAATTATCGTTCATCCCTAGTTTATCGAGTTTAGCAATCGCAATCTGATGATTCATTTTATCAAAAGCGGCAGACAGGTCGGTGTAAATAGCGTCAACTTGCTGACCGGCTTCAATTTGGCGAATCACAAACGAAGTAAAACATGCCAAATTAGTTGTCGTGGAGCGTTTAGGCATGAAACCGTGTTGATCCGGCGAGATGTAATGACTGTAGCTCTGAATTAGCTGTTGCAGAACTATCACCTCAAATAATTTAGAAATCGAACTCAGTGCAGCTATACCACGATAATTCGAAACATTCATTCTACTGCCCTTCTTGAACACAGGGAACACATATGATAGCTTCCAACATTCCGGGAACACCTTGGAGGTCAAAGACATGTTGAACACTGTTGCCAAAGGTGCTGCCAATGAATCCAAACAGCTTTTTAATACCAAAGAAGGAACTCTATCTGGGCCGCAACCCGTAGAAAATTTCAGCTGCTTTCCAGCTGCAATAATCATGTCGTCGGAGATTGAAAACTGTTGCAGCGATGCTGATATTCGAGGAACATTGGCGGTGGCGTCTGCTACGTCTTGAGGGCTCAAGTGTTCGTTGGTAAACACGTTGCTAAATTGAGTGCGGAAAAGGTTGGCTATATCCGTGGTAGAGTCTGCCATGATCGAGCCGTCGGTCATGGTAGAAGGCAATCCCGATTCTTTCCTTTGTTCATTGACATGACGCCAAAATCTTTTCGGTTTCGATTTCAGGCTGTTTTGTAGACGCTCTTGATAGGCATTGTAGAGACGATCGTTGAGTTTCTTGTATTCGGTGTTCACTTCCAAATATACTGCTCTAGTAGCGTCGGTCCGATGTTTGCTATGTCGCCGAAGGGCTGCCTTCTTCAACCTCTTGAGACATCTTAGATCGGCATTTGACCAAGCCGGCTTGGGCGCAGCACGTTCAGATTTCGTTGGAACATACTGGTCTATGGCATACCACAGAATTTCAGAAAGCGTTGACGCAGCGAGATTGGCATCCAAATCGCGGAAAACGTCGTCCCAATCGACATGTGCCAGAAAGTCGTTGATTTTATTGAAATCAGCCTTACTATAATCGTAGGATACATTTTCCACCGTATCGCAAAAGCGGATTTGAGGGGATATTTCCATTCTCGCTAGCACAGGGGGATGATGCCGACAGATTTTAACGAGTGGAGAGGGGGCTTGTATGACTACGCCGTCCATGGATATTTCCTCGCTGAAAAAACACAGGTCGAGGATTCGATTGTTTTCATTTTCGACACCATTCAACTGCCTAAGTCTAGCGGTGGAGTACGCGTCGAGCAACTGTCGTGATGCTGCGCTAATAGAGGATCGAGAAGAAATCGGAAAGAGGTACCCACAGGAGGTGCGTTGCCAAGAAATTGCACTCAGATTGAAATCTCCGACGATGATAGGGGAAAGAGGGGCATAACGCCCTGGCTAAGCATTTGTGGTCATAAATCTAAAATGATGCTTATTTTAAGGTCGAATTCTGCCTTGGAGAGCAGTTTACTCCTTTACCTAAGAGACTTCAACTTTTGACCCGCGTGCCCACAAAATTTCCCATTCAAATAAACAATTCAAAAAAGTGTTACTTTTTAGGTGCCGGAAAACTGCAGGAGGCAAAACGCCTTTTTGGGTGAGGCAAAACGCCCGCTGGCATTTCCCGCTTTGACTTGTTGTGAAATACCAAGGGGCCCCATCGAACTCTTCCCAGCAGCAAATGAAGGAGTAGGAGGCGCGTGGTAGTTTCATTGGTTGGTTCCATATAATCAGCGCGCAATGTCTTAATTTCTGTGCGCTGCAAATTAGGGAATCTTTCCAAATGTGGAAAATCGTCGTTTTTCACGCTTTTCTTTCGACAATAGCAGCCGTTCTTGGGCTTAAACCTGCTCAGTTTGAGCTCTAGTTTGCTTGCATCTAACGGAAACCTCCACAATATGATGAAATCGCGTGACGGCGTTTTGCCCCCGGGGGGCGTTATGCCCTCAGTTCCCCTAACGTTGTCTCTGGGCCCCAACTGAGCAACCAAGTGCTTTTTAAAGGTGTTACGTTTTTTTTAAATTAACGGGGGATTAAAAAAATAGTTATGGTCCAAATCGAAGGACGTCTATGAAAACATTGTGTATTGACTTTTTGGAAAACTTTGTCAAAGGCGGCAAATTTCTATCTCCAAAATTAACAAAATAATGAGAAACAACAGAAGCTTACAATGTAATACCCCCTTAACCTTTCAGCACGCGTGTCATAAAGCAACCGAAACTGAGCCGCACTCGCGCTGTATACGACAAGCGTCTTGAAGGGTCAAACATATTTCTTCAACTTTTTTATTTGTTTGTTTTGTTGTGCACATGTTCATCTAATGGCACGGTAAAGGTTGGGTATGCTGCGCAATTCAGATCCCATTGTGATCCACTAGCCTCTGCCCAGCAACTCCTATCCCTACCTCCTCGTGGTACCAGCCGGAAACCACGAGCAAGCTTAGGGAAGATCGGGTCGTAGGCTGACAGGGAAGGGGGGCGGGTTTGCTTCTGCAAACCTGAGCGTCTGTTCCTGGCTCACAACAGCATCTGAACCCCATGCTGATCAACGTCCGAGTGCCAGGGAAGGACTCTAAGCTCAACTGTGCGCTATAGTCCTCCAGAAAGTAGGGAGCTGGTGTCCGGCCCCACGAGCCAGCCGTAAAAAAAAACACTGTAACGGAATATCAGCTACAGAATAATACGAACCGAGACCAACGGCAACAACCCCAGTGAACAAAAAATGACTTGCGATTGGAAACTCGGTACGTGGAACTGCCGATCTCTCAACTTCATTAGGAGCACCCGCATACTCGCCGATCTACTGAAGGACCGCGGGTTCGGCATCGTAGCGCTGCAGGAGGTGTGTTGGACAGGATCCATGGTGCGAACGTTTAGAGGTAATCATACCATCTACCAGAGCTGCGGCAACACACGCGAGCTGGGAACAGCTTTCATCGTGATGGATGATATGCAGAGGCGCGTGATCGGTTGGTGGCCGATCGACGAAAGAATGTGCAGGTTGAGGATCAAGGGCCGATTTATCAACTTCAGCATAATAAACGTGCACAGCCCACACTCCGGAAGTACTGATGATGACAAGGACGCATTTTACGCACAGGTCGAATGCGAGGACGATCGCTGCCCAAGCCATAACGTCAAGATCATCATAGGAGATTTAAACGCGCAGGTAGGCCAGGAGGGGGAATTCAGACCCACGATTGGTAAGTTCAGCGCCCACCAGCAGACGAACGAAAACGTCCTACGACTACGCTTCAGTCATCATCAGACGCAACATGCTGATCTAGACCGAACAGCTCCATTCGATACTACGGAAGTTTTTACACGAACACGAATTTAACAAATCATTTATTTTGCACTCCAGGATTTTTCTAAAAATGTGAAAAATATAGAGAGTGGGGTAAAACGGTCCAGCATCGTGCGGCGAATGACACTCTTCTTACCTGAAACTGTAGAGATTTTTGCAGTTTGTGTCAAAAACTCATTCGAATCCATCCACTCCGAGCAAAGATATTGAATTTATTCGCGTTTTATATCAATTTTTGAGAATTTGATGCACTTTTCCAAAAGTTACAGCTAGTTGACAATTTTTTGAAAAGTAAAAATTTTGCCAGCCCAGATAATTTTGTCTATCCCCGTTGAAAAAAAAAGCTTTCAATCCTTTTACGCCGGGGAAAAGAAAATCGATTAACAAGTGCTCACAGCAACCATTCATCCTGGCAGCTAGCAGAAATTCGATCGAGGACGTCTGATGACGGGACAAAAACTGCCCAAAAGAAAAAGGGTTGATTTTTTAATTTCCAATCCCCCGCGACTTGCTTCTTGAAGATAAATTAGCGCAATGCTTCAGAACTTTTTTTTTACCCTTCTCCATTGTGTGCGACGTTTGATGTGTCCTATGCAAATACATTCCACAAAAGACATCGTTTCTCATCTCCTCAGTCTGACAGGGCACAGAAAGGCTTGACGCATCATTTGGAGAGGATGAATTAAGAGTTGAGGGAAAAACTGTGGAGGGAAAGGGTTCATTGTTGGTCGATGACACGGAACGGACCTCAGCAATTGTGCGTCGAAAGAAATTCGATCCGTTGCGTTCGTCTTGCTTCCAGAGACACGCTTTCTCCTCCACAACGCATCGCTGGAAGTCAGTGAGTTTACTGAGGCGGATTTAGCTCTCTGTACCTACTTTCACTCTTTGATAGGCGCTGGAGTTGATACAGTTTTTTTTGTGTAGATCCTCTGAACGGGACAACGATTTGGTTTCATTCTTGGAAAAAGATAGCCTGCGCCAGCTGACCATCATCGGTAACGGGTTGTTTATAAAGTGCGTACGGATTAAATGGATCGAGTTTCAACACGAGTACCGTCACGTTGATTGAATGAGTTGTTTACTTTGCTGATTTGACGGCAGGATATGATTTATTAATGGTCTGCATCATATCGTATAACCTTCTGTGGTTGGTCAGAGAATTTTTATATCTGAAGTGTACCGAACCGAAATTGAAGGCAAAAACAATGTTCAATAGCAATAAGCATCTAGAATCCTTGCTCAGAATTATAACAGAAATGTTTCCCAGATATATATAATGAAAAAAATGCTGCCCGTAATTGACCAAGATTCAATTACAATCATGGGCTGCAAAACGGTGGGTCAATAAGAAGAGCGTCCAATATAGCTCTGGTCGTCACAAGTTCCTACTTCATGCTTCCACAGGTCAAGCGATGACAAAGACCGCCAGCTAAGAGTTGTGTGCTTCGCTGGTAGTGCAGCCTGGGCACTGTTGTCCTTCTGACTTCAGCTAGATTGAGGAGGTACGATACGAGTGTCTGTTCACCAAGGAGGTGCGGCTCAAACAGCGTCTGTTCTGGCATCCAGCGGCTGAGTAAGAAACGCTGCACCACGCCCAGCTAGATCCAAGGTGGTAGCCCCATCAGCGTGGTCATCCTAGTGTTGGTTGGGACGTTAAACAAAACTGGCTCGATGGCCCTCCGGCGAGACAGGAGTGTTGGCGAAGGCCGAATAAGCTACCCGTAAAAATCCCCATTGCGAATAACATAGAAAATACGACTCGATACAATCGGTAAAGACCCACGGGACGAAATAAGGAACAAGGAATTGCAAGTCACTAGGTGTCGCAGGATGTGACAGAATAATTTACGATCGTGGCGTTGCAGTGACTTTGTTGGACTGGACAGAAAGTGTGGAAAAGCGGGCATCGAGCGGCTACGTTCTACCAAAGCTGGGAACAGGATTTATAGTGTTGGGCAAGATGCGACAACGTGTGATCGGGTGGCAGCCGATCAACGCAAGGATGTGCATGTTGAGAGTTAAGGGCCGTTTCTTCAACTACAGCATCATCAACGTCCACTGCCCACACGAAGGGAGGCCCGATGACGAGAAAGAAGCGTTCTACGTGCAGTTAGAGCAAACATACGATGGTTGCTCGCCGCGTGACGTGAAAATCGTTGTCGGCGACATGAACGCGCAGGTAGGAAGGGAGGAAATGTACAGACCGGTAATCGGGTGAAACAGCCTGCACGCCGTATCGAATGATAACGGCCAGCGATGCGTAAACTTTGCAGCCTCCCGTGGTATGGTATTCCGAAGCACCTTCTTCCCCCGCAAAGATATCCACAAAGCCACCTGGAGATCACCCGACCATCAAACAGAAAACCAAATCGACCACGTTCTAATCGACGGTAAATTCTTCTCCGTCCGCACATACCGCAGTGCGAATATAGATTCGGATCACTACTTAGTCGCTGTATGCATGCGCTCAAAACTTTCGACAGTTATCACCACGCGTCGAAGTCGAACGCCGCGGCTCAACATCGAGCAACTTCGTAACGTAGAGGTGGCTCAAGACTACGCGCAGCAGTTAGCAGTGGCCCTACCAACGGAAGAGCAGCTTGGCGCAGCTACACTTGAAGATGGCTGGAGAGACATCCGATCCGCCATAGGTAGTACCTCGGCTACAGCACTAGGCTTCGCCACTCCGAATCACAGAAACGACTGGTACGACGGCGAATGTGAACAGTTGAAAAACGAGAAGAATGCAGCATGGGCGAGAATGCTGCAACACCGTACGAGAGCGAATGAGGCACGTTACAAACAGGCGCGGAACAGGCAGAACTCAGTCTTCCGGATGAAGAAGCGCCAGCAGGAAGAACGAGATCGCGAAGCGATGGAAGAGCTGTACCGCGCTAAGGACACACGAAAGTTCTACGAGAAGCTGAACCGCTCGCGCAGAGGCTTTGTGCCACAAGCCGACATGTGCCGAGATAATCATGGGAATATTCTCACGAGCGAACGTGAGGTGGTCGTAAGGTGGCGGCAGCATTACGATGAGCACCTTAATGGCGACGTTGCAAGTACCGAAGGTGGCGTGGTAACAGATCTAGGAGTACATATGTGCACAGGACGAAAGACTTGCGGCCCCTGACCTCCAAGAGATTGAGGAGTAGGTTGGCCGGTTGAAAAACAACAAAGCCGCTGGAGCAGATCAACTACCAAGCGAGCTTCCAAAATACGGTGGAGAAGCACTGATGAGAGCACTACACTGGGTCATTACCATGATTTGGGAGGAAGAAGTATTACCGGAGGAATTGATGAAAGGTATCGTGTGTCCCATCTACAAAAAGGGCGACAAGTGGGATTGCAGGAACTACCGCGCGATCACACTACTGAGCGCTACCTACAAGATACTTTCTCAAATTTTATACCGCCGTCTATCACCGATTGACCAGATGTTCGCCATCCGCCAGGTGTTGCAGAAATGCCGCGAATACAACGTGCCCACACAACACTTGTTCATCGATTTCTACTCGGCGTATGATACAATCGATCGAGAACAGCTATGGCAGATTATGCACGAATACGGATTCCCGGATAAACTGATACGATTGATCAAGGCGACAATGGACCGAGTGATGTGCGTAGTTCGAGTATCAGGGACACTCTCGAGTCCCTTCGAATCTCGCAGAGGGTTACGACAAGGTGATGGTCTTTCGTGCTTACTGTTCAACATTGCTTTGGAGGGTGTAATTAGGAAAGCGGGGATAAACACGAGTGAAACGTTTTTCACGAAATCCGTTCAGCTGATAATATTGATATTATTGCTCATAAATTTGAGACGATGGCGGAAACGTACATCCGACTAAAGAGTTAAGCCAGGCGAATCGGATTAGTCATTAATATGTCGAAGACAAAATATATTATGGCAAAGGGCTCCAGGGAGGAATCACCGCGCCCGCCACCCCGAATTTATATCGACGGTGATGAAATCGAGGCTGTAGAAGAATTCGTGTACTTGGGCTCACTGGTGACCGCCGACAATGACATCAGCAGAGAAATTGAGAGACGCATTGTGGCAGGAAATCGTGCTTACTTTGGTCTCCGCAGAACTCTACGATCGAATAAAGTTCGCCGTAACACGAAGTCAACTATCTACAAAACGCTGATTAGACCGGTCGTCCTCTATGGGCACGAAACATGGACCCTACGTGCAGAGGACCAACGCGCCCTTGGAGTTTTCGAATGGAAGGTGTTGCGTACCATCTACGGCAGAGTGCAGATGGAAGACGAGACTTGGAGAAGGCGAATGAACCACTAGCTGCACCAGCTGCTGAGAGAGCCAACCATCGTCCATACCACGAAAATCGGGAAGCAGGCTACGGTGGGCGGGTCACGTCATCAAGATGTAGGATAGCAATCCGACTACAATGGTTCTCGAGAGTCATCCGAACGGTACAAGAAGATGTGGAGCACAGCGAGCTAGGTGAGTCGACCAAGTGGAGGACGATCTGCGGACCCTACGTAGAGCGTGGAACTGGAGACAAACAGCCATGGGCTGAGTGGAATGGAGACGGCTACTATGTACAGCAGAGGCCACCCCGGCCTTAGCCTGATCGGTAGGGTAAGTCAATAACAATCATGTTAAAAATTTAACTAAAATCTTATTCAGAATTCAACAATAATAATTGTTGGGATCTAACATAAATCCCAGTCTTGATCAAAGTTCCCAGACTTCAACCAGAATCCTTACTGAATCCTGCCCAGCATCCTGAAATGGGTTCAACCGGAATCCTAAGAATACTAATGGCTCTGTAACCCTAATAAATAGCACTACGGACCACCTGCTCCGGGGGTAAAAGTCCACCAAACAGGTAACGCAATCCAAGGTGTTAGGCGACCCCTGCTGAGGGATGAATGGTTGAGGCGGTTTAAAATATGCTCGATCTTTAACGGAGCCCGTAGCGTGGGTAGATCGCCTTTTTGGGTTGCGTTGCGGTGAAAGATCTACCAAACCGAAATCTAGTGTCGTCCTATTTTTCAATTTTGGGATATGTGTTCTGGTAATTCAAGGTATTTAGTCCTTGCTACTGGTGTTGTGGTGACTTCCAGTTTTTGCATATAGTTAGAAACCTCACCATCTGAGGTTTACTCAATGCAAAGGAAATCAAATTGGGTTAGGGATCCATGTATGTTCTAACTCTTCGAAGACTAGAAAGTGCTAATACGCAAGGAACATGCTAGAGTCCTTTTTACTGAACACATGTTTTATTATTGGAATGGTATTGCTGCTAATGTTTAAACCCGGGTTCTAAACTTCTTACTGGGGAGAATTTAGAGGTAAACAAGGGTAATGCTAGGTTTCTGATGCATGGCCAATTATTAGTGCTTCTTTTTTGTTTTCTATAAGAGAGAAATTTCTGAGAAAACTGAATAACTGTATCAAAATCGATACTTTATTGCTCTTCAATGACAATTGAGTAATGCGACATGCACTACACTAAGGATACGGGTAATGTCCCAATAAATCTAAAAACTGATCGCAGTAACAGTCCCGAACAGGAATAAAAAAAAACCTAATAAAAAAAATCCTAATATATAAAATCAAAATATCGCATGAAAACTTACGCCAGTTCTTTCGGCGCTATCATAACCCCAATCAGTTGAAACAGAAAAACTATGAAAGACTACAATAACTAACCGAAAAAAAAAATCTGTAATTGTCATAAATTTCAATGAAAACGATACGCTGCAGCTTATGCGAAAACGCCATACGTCACCCCGCTGGTCCGGAAGCCTGTCGCTGCGTTGCGCTGGCTGCTGCTGTCCCATTATTACGGTGGCCCTATTTCATAGCGAAATAAGTGGAAAATCCTGCGCTTTCAGTTTTATCAATTTGGTTGAATCGTGAAATAGAATACGCGCCGAACTTGCGCGTTGCAGCGAAAATCACCATCAGAAAAAAGTGACACCCCGTGATAGAGGTCGCTTGTCGGGTGTTTTTTTTTTTTTAATATTCACCCGTTGTAGCATTTTGACTGCTGTGAGTTATTTCAACTTTATAACGACATCATCGGTGCACCGTACGTTCGTTGGATGAAGTGGAGTTTGAGAAAAAAAGTTCATTAGATTACTGTAGAATGAAAAGCCGACAGGAGGTATAAATTATGATTTTAATTAAGATGTTGAGACCTCGTTAAAAATCAAGTTTTCACTAACGTAAACATCCGTTGCTGCTAATTTAGGAGCGATACATAGTTTCGGCTCACAATTCACCGATGATTGCAAATTATCAAAAAAAAATGTTTAGGAGCTTATCGTCCACCAGGGAAAAATGAATAGAAATGAAGGAATTATGTCCTGTGCATAAAGAAGCAAGCAAAAAAAAACTTCCGTTCAAATAGGGAGGAAAACGTAAAAATGTCATTAAAAATTCTTTGCCATCATTAAGATTTTTCCTTTGGCTTTTTCTGTGTGGTTCCTGTCCTCGGAAAATGCCAGAAAAAAAACTGAATACTGACTTGAATCGTCTCATTTGAACCACAGCCATCTCTCCATCCACGGCACTCTATTCTCGCCACACCATTTTCTGTAGTTCTGGACTCCGGAAACGAAGTGACTTTTTCCAGCTCACTTTGTGCTGCAGGTTAATGCGCCACGCTCGCTATAGCCATCAACCTGTCCGTCGCAACAGGAAATCCCGGGTCTAACGAGATTGGCATGTCGACCCCGTCTCGGTGCCACACCGCATCAACGAAATCGGCTCATCATGGCATACGAGGACGACGGTGGTGTTAGCACTACCCGGGTAGAGGTGAATAACAAACTAATAACTAAAGAATAACATATTTTGTCATCATATCTAAATTTTCAATTCTTCAGTTTTCTGTGAGTAGCTCAGAATGACATATAAATAACAAAATATGCAATCATTGTAAAACTTGTAATTGGCGAGTTATTATTGAATAACCAAATAATAACATAATAATAACAAATGTTACTATCATACTATCCAATCACAATATCAAAACAATAACATAATTTACCATCATATTAAAATGCACACATTGACACATAATATTCTTTTTGCTATTATTTTGTTAATACAATGGCAAAACCAGTTATTCTTTAGTTTTTATGCCATAGAAATTTAGTTATTATTTTTGTTATTTTAACTCTTAATTCAAACAAACTAATAGCAAATTTTGCCATTCAAACATTCTAGTTTAAGTGTAAAATTTGCCCTTCATTTGCCATTTCGCTCTACCCGGGTAGGCAGGATGAATTAACCCGAGCAGAAGAAAATAACAAGAGAATAACATATCAAGGTATTTATCTAAAATACTACCATACCTTGATATGCACTTCATTAGGTGGTAATAAGAGGCAAAACAACAAAAAACGAATACCAAAATTTTGTATAAATAACATCTAGAAAATAACAAGTCTGGTTATTTCAATAATGAATGCATACCAAAAATTTCAAGTGCCCCAAAGTGATTTAATAACAAACTCATAACATTTCTTATTATTAAAGTTTTATTTGTTCGATGACTTCATGATGTAATAACAAATCTTGTTCTTCGGTTATTTTCACTGCTAAACCAACAAATACTACGTCAATACCGCACTCTGCTCAAATACCTTCAACTGTTATTGTAATGATCTCATAACATTTCGTAGAATAACGCAGCAATAACAATTTTGGGTTTTAGAGCACATGTTGCTCTTCGCATGGTATTTGTAAGGTATGCCTTTCTACTCGGGAACAGATTTCAGTGCTGAAAGTGACGACAGTCAATATGGCGATTAGTTCAGACTGGATCGTTGCTTTAATATTGAGCTAGTCGTCATTGAAATTGCTGTTATTTATGATGATAATTGAAATCTTTTTTCTGTGAAGTGAAAATCAAACGGCTGCCGAAGACATCAGCATTCCAAATAATCAGGATCCTGAGCTATATGAGATTGCAATTTAATGTGTGTTACGTTTGTTCGTCTGTGATTTCTTTGTCGATTTTGGACAAACGAAACACTGACGAAATTTCTGGTTACATTATTCCAGGATCCTCATTATTTAGGAAGTTGGTGTCCTCGGCAAAGTTATTCGGCTGGTCAAGAACTTGCAATGCGAAAGAAAAAAATCATGACATGGAATTGAATGAAAAAATAACGAAAGCCATTCAGCTGTCACTGAATGCGGCGAAGCATAAATGAACACAGGAAAATGGGACTTGGGATCTTCGATTATTTGCACTCTAGACCACTAGAAGTATACTGTCTTCGGCTAGGAGGTTCAGTAGAATGAAAGCTTATACTATGACTTTTCAGTTCGAAATTCACCCACGATTTCACCTTAAGCCGATTACTTTGAAAATTCTTTCGGCAATTCCATTGGGAATTTCTTAAGCAGTGTGTTTTGTAAATTCTATCAGATTTTTTTTAAGTTTCTTTGGCAATTCCCGCGGAAAATTTTTAGAATTCTCTTACAAATTTCTTTAAAATTTTCTTCGGCAATTCTTCTAATAATTTTTCAGACAATATCTTTGGAAACTACTTCAAGTTATTCTTGTGGGTAATTCTTCGGCAATAGTATCAGGAACTTCTTCGAAAGTTTCTTCTAGAATGTGATTCGTTTGAGAATTCCTACTAAAGAAATTTTATTGATTTTAATGATTTTAAATTGATTTCCTTTGAAAAATAATTTGTGTAATTAGTTTAAGAATTTCTTCACACTCTTCTGGAACCTTTTTTTTTAATTCCAAGAGGAGTTGATTGGCAAATCTTTCAGAAATTTCTTTTGGAATTTATCCAACAATTTCTTCGGGATTATATCTTTGGCAATTTTCTGCAAACTGCTTCGATATTTCCTTTTGATTTTTTGTTGAGCAACTCTTCTGGAAACTTTTTTGGAAAATATTTTGGGAATTGATTAGGTTTTATTTTTGAAAATACATATTTATTTGATAACATTCACGGGACTTTCTTTATTTTTCCCTTCAGCTATTTCTTTGCGAGTTTCCCCGAAGGGATTTTAGAAGTTTTTAAATAGTTTCTTTCAAAATTTACACGGTTGATACTTTGAAAAAAGCCTT
Source organism: Aedes albopictus (assembly GCF_035046485.1). NCBI lineage: Eukaryota > Metazoa > Arthropoda > Insecta > Diptera > Culicidae > Aedes > Aedes albopictus. Next base: position 439,542,302 of record NC_085137.1, on the reverse strand, counting down.
AGTGAATTCGTTCGTAAATTTCTGTAAATTTTTGGAAATTTCTCTGGTAATTCCCCTTTTAATTCCCATAGCAGTCCCATTCAGAATATCATCTATTATTACATTCGAAATTCATTAATTTTGTAATATATTTGCTGAAGTTATTGTGAAGGCATGTTTGTATAATATCATAATTGAAATAAGGTCAGTTGCAATAAATTAAAACGTGAGTGAATCATCTTTGAATCAACATTATTATAAACTCATTTATAGCTTTGAAAATTCAATGCATGACAAATGAACATTTTCAGGTAGTGTTTAGTGTGTAACTTTACTGTTGCATTGCGCTATTGTGCTTGAAAAGCACACAATTTCTCAAATTGTGTAAAATTTGGTACACAATTCCACTGATACATTGTGCTAGTATGCATTTTGTATAGAGCATTTTGACATATTAATAAGAACTAATTATGACGTTCTAGAAAGATCCTGTCTCCAGCGAAGTTGTCGAGAAGTCATTGATTCTCAAGTTGTGGAAAATGTTGTATGTAATTAAACCGAACCGTCGCACCGAACCGTACGTATCTAAGAAGTTGTCCATTAATTACGTAAGGCAATGGAGTGCTTTCGGGTATTGCTTCTGGAGATTTTTCAAGTTGTTCTCCAGTAGTTCTTCAAGTGTTTTCACTAAAGGTTGCTCCAGAGATCTCGATTCCCACATGAATTCTCACTGATGATCTGCCAGGCAATCATTCAGATATTTCTCCAAGAACCCTTAAGGAAATTTCCGCCGGAGTTCCTACAGAAATTACTGTTGAAGCGCCTCCATAGATTTCTTCAGTAACTCCATCGAGGATTTATTCAGGATGCCCTTCCATTATTCCTACAGGAAATGTCCCAGAGATTCGTTCGGCAATTTCTCCATGGATTCTTTAAGGCGAAACTGGAAGCATTTTATCATTTTTTTGGTTTTTGATTTTTTATTAAATAACGAAGCAATATTGTCAAAATCGGTTTTCGTGCACATGTAGAGTATGGATCAGGGTATCTTCTGAATTTTTTTGAGGTGGAAAATGTTTTCCATTTTTCTAAAAACCTTTTTTTTGTGAAATTTCATTCAAAAATGGTTTCTGCAAAAACGAAAAACATTTTCCATTACATAAAAAAATCAGAAGATACCTTGATCCATACTCTACATGTGCACGAAAACCGATTTTGAAAATATTGCTTCGTTATTTAATAAAAAATCCAAAACCAAAAAGTGAGGAAATGCTTCCAGTTTCGCCTTAAGGAATTCCTCCAGCTATCAAAAATGTCTCCACGTATTCTTACTGGTAATCCTCAAAAATTCCTTCCGCAATTCCTCCGTTAAAAAATCAAAGAATTACTTCGAAGAATTTCTCCAATGATTTCTTCCGGAATAACCCAACGAATTAATTAAAAAAAATATTGTTAGTATACATTACTAATAGATTCCTCCTTGGAATTCATCTCAAATTTCCTCCAAAAATTCCATCAAGGATTTTTTTAAGATTTTTTACAATGAATCCCTTATGACTTCGTGCAGAGACTCTTTCTGGAAAATTTGCAACAACTACTTCAAGAATAGCTTCAGAAATCTTTCCATGTGATTTATTCAAGGATACCTTTAGCTTACCTCCATGGATCATTTGAAATATTTCATGAAGAATTGAATCAAATATTTTTTTTTTATTCTTAACTACTTAACCTATTTTACAGCTCTTTTGTCCTTTAGGGCACTACGTGAGCGATTCCAATTGACGGCTGCACTTACACTTTGTACAGCGCCTAAACGTATTCTATTATATTCTTATTCTACTCTATCTAACTGGTTTGCCTCTGTGCTGCTTGCACTTCTCTACCCTGTCCTTGGTAGAAAGAGGAGCACGATGATGAAATGATGTGTGTCTGTTGTTTCTTTTCCAGTCCGATTGGGGGTCGTCCATTATGGGTTTCCGTTCGCCGATATCAAATTATCCGGGTCCGTTTGAGCTTTTCGAGCTCAGAAGAGGGTCAATTGCCAGCCGCCCTCGGGGGGAAGAGCATATGACGAAGTGCCGGGTCTGGGATCGAACCCATGGACATCGGCTTATGAAGCGAACGTGTAGCCACTGCGCCACGGGCCCCGGCTACATCAAATAGTTATCCAAAAATTTCTTCGAAAATTCATCTATGTGTTTTAGAAGAGACGAACCAGCCAAGGGCTGAAAGTCTCTCTAATAAAGACAAATCAATCTATGTGTTTTCTCAGAAATCTCTGAATGATTTCTGCATAAATTCTGGATTTTTTTCCAAAAAAATCTGAAAATTCCTCCGATGGCCCATCATACAAGTATTCAGCAAGGCCATGCTGAGGTTGACGGGCTTAATCGCCGATGGACCCACAAACTTATCTAAATGGAATTTTCTTCAACTTCTTTGGTCTCCGTTAAGTGGGCTTCGTGGCCGTGCGGCTAGAGGCGTCAGTCATCTATGCGTTTTGTAAGCCTCGGAGTGTGGGTTTCCTCCAGTTGGAATCCCATGCCAAGCAGAAGAAAAAAAAACTATTCCTTCAAGCAGTGTACCACCACCACTGAGTACCTTCAGTTATTTATTCAAACTCGCCAATATCTTAAATTTCATCAATCTGACGCAAAACCTGCATTCAGATGATCGAATAGTATTGTATTCAGCTTTTAATTTAAGGAAAAATATTTGAAATTGGTTGAACAACACGCAAGATATTTGAATTTTGGTAAATTTCATATTTTTAAAAGTTGTAAAACTCAATATTGAGCTAAAACTCAAAAACTGCTCTACTTAAAATTTTTTGAAGCACGGTTTCGAATTAAGTGCTAAATTGTACTTCAACATCTTTGGTCGTAGACAAAAGTTCACGACTTTCGTTTTATTTTGTAAACTAGTGTGATTCTTTCAGGAGTTTTGAACTTTATCATGTGTTCTTCTAAGAGTTCCTCCAAAGATAACTCTAGAAATTCCTCCAGTGGAAACTTCGGTCTCGGCATCTTCTTCAGGGATCATGTCAGGAACTCCCCCAAAGATATCCTGATAAATTCCTTCACGAAATCCTTCAGGAATTCCTACAAAGATTCTTAAGGAACTTCTCAAAGAATTCCTTCAGAATATCTTACACAAAATCATTCAGGCTCTATGCATTCTTCAAGAATTTCGCCAAGGATTCTTCTTAAAATATCCTCATGGATTTTTTTGAAAACTTCATCAAAGATTTCCCAATGGAATTCTTAAAGAATTCTTTCGGGAATTTCTCCAGGAATCATCTCAACTCAACAATTTACTAAAAAAAATTATCATTGAGAAATTCGTTGTTTCTAAAATTTCTACAAGGACTCTTTCAAAAAATCTTCAACAATTCCTTAAAGAATTTCTTCGAAAACCCCTCCAAAGATTTTCCCGGAATTCTTTTTAGGATTGCTCCAATAATATTTCTAAAGACTTCGTCACATAGCGGTGGATTTGCCTACCAAAATATTCACAATTTGAGTGCAATAAGACTAATGAACAACCTTGCTGAAAACATATACTCCCTGGATCTTGAGATAGTTATAAATTGAAACATGTCAAAATGTCTAAATATGCCGCTCTAAATTGTTGGGCAGCATGTCTGCCTAGGTTGCTTTTAAATAGCTGAAAGGTCACAATTGTCTGCGTATACACTTAAGATCGATTTCTTCATGTTAACTCGTAAACCTGATTTATCTATCAGGGAAAAACATGAAAATTATAAGACACAGAATGTTGATTAAATTGAGTGATGAAATTGTAAAAAAAAACTGCGTTCTGGTGGAATTCGAACCCACGAAGTATGTGAGCCACAGAACAGGTAACGATTCTGCAGAATTAGAAGCCAAACTGACTCCGAGCCCCCATCAGGCCAACGAGCCCCATACGCCAGGGTGAAGAAATCACGTCTAAGACCTCTTGTCATGCACTTTTAATTGACGTACCTAGGGAGGAGGAATATAGATAGGATATAGGGAGCCAGAACCAATATTACGCATAAGAAAATCATTGGCGTAAATACGGGGGGTCTAAGGAGGGCTTAGACCCCCCTAGAATCCGAATAGCCCCTACTATAAAATCTTCAAATTACACTGCAGAGCTTCCTTGGATATTGAAATTGGCTTATAAGCAACAACCCCCCCCCCCCCACTACGCGTTTCACCAAGTGACGCCAATGAAGAAAATATAATGATAACGGTAACTATGCAAACGGTGACCAGTGGGCGTTTATGGGAATGGCGAAGAAAGGTTGCAGGAGCGTTGCAGGGGATTCCAAAGGAGCTTCGGGAGGGTATCAGGAGATCTTAGGGACATTTCAAGAGCATCTCAGAGGTTTCCAGAGGGCCCGAGGGACACTTCATAGTAGTGTCGCTTAGCTTCAATATCAAACGACATTCACGAAAAAAAAATCCATTCCCAAGACCATGAATATGACTCATAGTTTCCCGATACTTTTATGATTTTATGTTATAAATACACACCATGATTAAATTTTATGATTTTATGATTGATTTCACCATAACGCTATGCACCCGTTATTGTTTTGGCTTCCGACGACCAAAAAAGGAAAATATAATCATGAAGCTATGATTAAATAAGCTGGAATCATGAGAAGCATACATGAAGCCAAGAATAATTTTCATAAACATGGATACAGATCCTGATGTTTTACCACCAGATTCATAAAATTATGGTTTGGTAAGGTAGAATCATGCATAGAATTCATGGAATCAAAAAATACTTTTATGATTCCGTCGTCGTCGGACCTCAATGCTTCTCAGCAAATTCATAAAATCATAGTTGAGTGAGTTGAAGCCATGCATAGAATTCATAAAATTAAGAATTACTTTTATGATTCCGTCGTCGTCGGACCTCAATGCTTCTCAATCAAATTCATAAAATTATGGTTGAGTCAAATGGAACCATGCAGAGAATTCATGAAATTAAGTATAACTTTTATGATTCCGTCGTCGTCGGTCCCAAATGCTTTTAATTAGATTAATAAAACGATGCAAGCTAAAATCATAAGAAAATAAAATACGTGATATCAGAGCCCATTTCTATGATTTTGGGACCTATCCATCATCTTTTTTTTCTATGAGCAAGCAGCACTTTTAAGATGGCCTCTTGTTAGTGAAGATATGTCATGTACAAATATAAAAGAGCACAACAATGATCGAACTCACCGGCTAATCATATTTAGCCGGTTTACTATTTTTGTCTTTGGCTGCTACATCTAACAGGCTAAGGATGCCCTCCAAACCATATCGATTGTTTACTAGTTCACACCACTTCCTAAGTCTCCGAAGTCGTCGATCGATATATAAACCTGAAAAAATAGAGAGAATTACCGAAAATTAACGCGCGATTTTCACTTTGCTTCACCCTCCGTACATAAACTCGGAACTACGACGGATGGCACAACGAAAACGCGAACTGGGCACTGTTTACTTTTTGCGTGTTTACTTTTTAGTCAATCAACTCCCAACAAACTGCCAAATCTTACGGGAACACTGTTTAGATGTTCCATTTCCTGATATATGCACATTTATTACTCTAACCAAATAAAAATTTTGCAAAAATAGCAGGTTCAACTTTTTCCACATGTCTGTGCTGGACGACGGCGCGATTTATATAATTGCATATGGAAGATAAGTGTAACGCTAGGAAGCGACCATGAATATGATTTATGAAAATGCTTGTTTCTATTCATATTTCTGGTCAACTCATTCATGATATTATGAATCTTAATTATGATTTTATGACTTGGCAGACATCATAAGAACATGTTTTTTATTCATGATGAGGGGAATAGATTTTTTCCGTGTTGTGAGCTGAAATTGAGCTAGGTAACCACTCATTTTTCTATTTTTATCAGGGTCTCAGGGGCATTTCATTAGATTTAGGGGGCCTAGAGGTCTCACGAGCATTACAGGGATTCCTAGGGAGGTTTCATAGTCTCAGGCAGTTTCGATGGGGTATCTGGGGTGCTTCAAATCATTGAAACTCTCCTGAAACTCACGTAATCCCTTTGGAATAGCTCTGAACCCCTTTTTTGTGCTCTCTGCAAACTCCATTTGGAAACGCCTTAAGCACATCTCAAATGTCTGCTTTCGCAAACTAAGTTTTCTCACTAAATCTCTGGCAAAATTTATGCACAAAATTCACTCTTTTTATGCCTTTTTGAGGGGCCCAGGTGCATTGTTTATGAGCTAAGCACATGCAAAAATTAAGGCGTTTTTTTAAGATTTTTTTGCAAGTATTTGAAAAATTACAAGAAATCGCAGAAATTTGGGTTCATTTTGAAACTCCATACATTTTATATGTCACTTATACCCCTTTGATTCTAACTGCTTGGTTTTTAACTGACGCACTCCAGCCCATGCCATAAAAAGAGGTTCCAGTGCGAATACATAATTTAAAATTTATTCCATTGTTTTTTTTTTTAGTTAAACATGTGGAATGTCCTCTGGGCAAGGGTGTCCCTGAGAAAATCAACGGCCTCATTGAAACACGTTGCGAGAGTGAGGCAAGGATATATGTATACTATCACCGCTACTGTGCCTCATCTGAATCGACGAGATTCTGGTAGGTGCGATTGATCGTGAACCAAATCGTGGGTTGCTGTGGCAACACACCACCATGGAGCACCTAAATGGCTTTGAACTGGCTGATGACGTTGTAAGCTCGATGATCTTGCCGATCACTCCTCGGCGGCTGGTCTCACCATCAATGTCAACAAGACCAAATCGTTGGATGTAAACATGGTCAACCCTTTCAGATTTACGGTGGCTAGGCAAATAGTGGAGCATGTTGAAAGCTTCCAATATCTTGGTAGCCAAATGGCGGCCAAAGGCGGCACCAAGATCGACATAGGTGCACGGATCAAGAAGGCGAGGGCTTCCTTTGCGAATTTAAGAAATGTATGGAAAAACAATCAAATTAGTCGACGCACCAAACTCCGAATTTTCAACTTGAACGTGAAATATGTGCTGGTCTACGCCATTGAAACCTGGTGTGTATCAGTGGAAAACACTCAACGGCTGCAGGTCTTCACCAATAGATGCCTGCAATATATAATTCGTGCATGGTGGCCTCGCAATTGGATCTCCAACGTGGTGCTCCATTGTCGATGTCATCAAAAGCCGAAACCCAAGTAACAATTTCATTGCTGATTGGTTTTCTTTGATTTTTATTAGGGTTTTATTACAGCAATAATTAAAACTCACAGTTTTATTACTGCTTTTATGAAAACCATTGATAAAATGTTTTATAGTACACTTGAAGATATCCATAAAGACAGATTTTAAGAGTAAACAAAACTTTCCGATTTGTAAACCTTCTGGTAATCATTATTACCACAATAAAACTGTTAAAACTCTCAACAGATGGCGATCCGTTCGATTAGTAACGACATCTGTTGGTGGGAAAGCAGAACTACGACATTTCTAGGTTTATTGCGGTCATCTTAAAAGTAAACTTGCTTTCTTTTTATTCTCGCTGATTATGGTTGTCGCCATATTGAAGAATTAGCTAACGTGAATGGAAATTATTGATTGATTGATTTGTCTTTATTAGAGAGACTTTCAGCCCTTGGCTGGTTCGTCTCTGAATGGAAATTAGTTCATTTTGCTCAAATTAGCAATGAAATGATAGTTTGCCACCATTTCCATAAAATGCTCACATAAATAAACTTTCTCTGCTTAGTTTTCTTGTGATTCGACATAGTTTTACTAAATTCACAAATTGATTTATTTCATTCCAAGATGATAATATTCACTATTTTCGAAGCGCATTAGGTTTATGATTCTGCAACCCCAATATTCACGGTAAATTCGAATGCGCATCAGCCTACCAGCACAATAACTACTGAAATATTGCTTTGAAATAATCGCTTTCTACTTACGAATGATGTATTCTCCTGAACTTTACGTGCCATCGAAGAAGCTTCTCTGCATCTTGAGCTGTCATAGTTTTTGTTGAAAAAAAACAACAACAATCGAGAAATTTTCAACTTGGTTTTAAAACAGGTTTATTGCTACTCTTAATGCGGTTTGTAAAACCTCTCCGAGAGTGGTCCACTTAGCCGGAAGATGCTCTTAAAGAGGTTATCAAGAGGTTTTGATGTATGATTCAGTTTTATTGCAAATTTTATAAAATTGGTCATGAAGATCTCTTGTAGAGCCGAACAAAACTTAAAATGTTACTTGGGAAGCGACAGAAAATCGTGAGCATAAGTGGAGGTGGGTTGGCCACACTCTACGCAGGGGCGGAAATGAAATCTGCCAGCAAGCGTTAGGTTGGAACCCAGCAGGACATCGCAGCAGAGGCAGACCCAGAGGCTCATGGCGGCGCAGCCTCAACAACGAAATCAAGCAAGTTGACAGAAATTGGACCTGGCCACAGGTCAAGGCGATGACTGGCAAACGCCCTGGATGGAAATCTTTCAATTCGGCCCTCTGCACCACTGTGGGTGCCCAGGACTAAAAGTAAGAAAGTTCTAAAATGAGCACTGGCTGTGTGTTCTAAGAGCTCTACCGCAGTTATTAACTGAGAGCTTCCTCTGCGAATGACCATTTTACATGTGTATATCGTGTGACAGGCACGAAAATGCGCTATGCCCAAAGAAGTCTAGGCATATACCATCACAAAAAGTTTCTAGACCGATAATGAATCGAACCCATCATGGTCTTGCTGAATACTCGTGTGTTTACCGCGTCGACTACTGTTATCCATCCTTAGGTTGAAAAGGCTTTACTTTACATTAACATGCGTTCTTTTATGAACCTCTGAAGAATGCACAATTTGCACTAGGTAAAAAATACTTTGAATTGCCGACACCCATCGGACAAACCTAGAATTTTCATACTTGTCTACAATCGGAACTCAACTCCCAGCTGCCACTGTTAAAATGACCGTAAACGCTTCCGTTGTCTTGCTTCATCCTTTGTCTAGCAACGCAAACCGACTGTAAAATTATTCCTCATTTTTTTCGCGATCCGTCGTTGCAGCAACTGAAAACTAAATACCTAGAAAAAAAAACCGGGAAGCCCTTAAGAAAATTGCAACTATTTTCGTCTTTTGCACGGTTGTTGGCCATCGAGAGGAAGCATGCACACGAACAACAACGTCGTCGTCCTCGCTGTTAAAAATGCATTCATCAAGTGGAAGTAGTTAATGTACGCGCTAAAAAAAAATCTCATGTATCTCGTTACAACTTCGCAACAACGCCCGGAACAGGGAGCTCACAGTTGCTTTCGGACAAAGAAGGACGAGTGGCAAAAAATCCTTTCCACCTCTGGTATGTTCTTGCTTAAATTGGGAGACATAATGACCCCACAGCCGATCGCACTGTCTGGGGTCCAGCAGTGAACGAACTGCTGAGCTGATGCAATGGAAATTATACGGAAGGTATACAAATCGCTTGTACTCATTACTACGTGTTACATTTTTTTTTCGAATACTTTTGTTCTGACCATAACAAGGGTTTCAGAGCCTGTGAATGAAAACGTGTTATTTCAAAATTAGAAGGCGATTTGTAAACTTAAAGGACACCCCTTAAATTAAATTGAAACTGATGAACAGATCGAATGTCCTTACGAAACTAATTCTCCAGAAAGCAGTATAATAAAGGTTTGATAGAAAAAACATAAAAACTGATGAATAAATATGAGAAATAGTCCATTAGTCGTCAGAGCGGCACAATATTTCTAATCGTGACAAACTTTTTGAGCAAGGATTAAACCAAATCATATACAGATATATAATAGGATCCTGTGTGTGAAGATTCAATAACATTCAACTCAAGGATGTTCTTGGTGACCCAAACAGACCAATCCGTTAGTTCAATATTGTGAGCCATGAAAATAATGATACCTTAGAATGATCAGCAAAAAAAGCTTAATAACTTACAACAACACAATGCTCATTACCATAAAATATCCATTTCGTATATTACTTCCTACAGAACACTGTACCAAATGTGACACTTCAGTTATGAACAATAAGTCCTAAAAAACACCTCGTAACTCAAATCCCCTTGGAGGCTGTTACAACGCTTATCAGATGCACCAAAGCATAAAATTATCACCTTCTCAATGAGGAAATTAAAACAAAAACACACACGGCGACATCATTCCGCGCCTTTGTTCGAGCGAAAGCCCAACAGCCAACCAGCCAGGAAGATAATAAACAAAAAAAAAAGGTAGCCTATAAAACGTGTACAAGCGAAGTAGGAAGCCCCTCATATGCTTTGGCACCGAAAGGAGGCATCATTGACAGATGAGCGAGCACATTCACGAATTAATTTCGCCATGTGGTATGAATTATGCGAGCACATATCTACTTGGTAGGTATGTACATACCTACCACTGCCACTGAGAGGCAGGGTGAAAAAGGTTTGGTCTAGGAAGAATGTGTGCACACACTCTGTTGGCAACCCGGATCAGCGTGTTCGGTACCGGTGGTTCAGTACCACCCGCTGCTTCTATTATCACCGATAGGGCAACGATAGGGAGAAACGTCATCGTTAATTGTATAGCAATGTAAACAGAAAAAGTGCTAAATCACGAGCAGTCGCTACAATATTCAGTCAATTAAAATTTGTTGAATTCCTAAATTTGTTGCTAAATAATTTAAGTAAATTGAATTGTAAGTATCCTAAATCAGCCTCTGAATTGATTCCTAAATAAATTTGTTATTCTACCTACTTAAAACAATAGCACAGATAAATTGGATTACACGATAGATACACCTAGGACGGATAAATTGTACATGCAGGACTATCAAATGTAAGGTAACCTAAATCTACAAAACACATGCAAAAATCAATAAATTAAACCATTTCAGCTTAAAGCTAACCCAGAAAAATAAGTACGGGTTTGACTAAAAGAGGTCCGAAAACTTCGTCCGCTCCGGGTATCAACAAACTTTAAGATTTGATATCTTATCGTAATAACCTCGATAAACAGGTAAGATGCAATCAGAGCCGCCAGTTGACGCTCAGTGCATTGCCTGTAACCGGCCAAACACCGCAGAGCCGAAGATGGTACAGTGTGACGGCTGCAGCCGATGGTACCATTTCACCTGCGCTGGTGTTGGTGATAGTATAGAAGGGGAAGATCGGAGTTACCAATGTGCACTATGCCGGCCCCCTTCCCGGTCAGCCTCATCGGTAAGAACGACGTCGACGACGGCTAGCACACGAGAGGCTCGGCTTCGGCTAGAAATGCAACGCTTGGAGGAGGAAAAGAAATTACGAGAGAAGGCAAATGCAGATCGGTTACGTTTGGAAGAGGAGTTCCTCGATCGAAGGTTCAAGCTGCTTCAAGCGCAGCTGGAAGACGAAGGCCGGAGTTCAAGAGCAAGTGGGGTGAGCGCTAGGGTGAGCGGTAACAAGTCCACCGCAGCTTCCGCCAATGTTCAGCGTTGGATCGACAACCATCAAGTGAGTGTGGCTGCCAATACTGGGAACGTAGTTCCCACTGGAGCCACGTCGCAGATCGGTGGTATTATCGCGCCAGCAGAACCAGGGGTAGCAGTCACTACGCAATGCAGCTCAAGAACAGTTCCAGTGACAACGGTCTCCAGCCGGGAAGTAGAATCGAATCGTGAAGTGGCGCAAGCAGCTGTGGGTTCGGAACCATTCGATAACATCATATCACCGAACACCGTGGCACCTGCCATCCCGGGGGGATTCTCGAGGCCATTCGATAACGTCATCTCGCCGATAACAACTGTTCATCCAGCAGGATTCAACAGCGTACCGAGTTCGGTAGCACCACAATCGTTTCAATCGACGCCCCTGGTGAGGAATATTTCTGCGAGTATGCCAAGTTCGAAGACGACATTGCCGTTGCACGTGAATCCATCGGTTCCATCTGCCATCAGCCAGCCAGTGGTGGTCTCGGCATCCGTAGGTCATTTGGAGCCACTTCCGATTCCGGCGTCGAATCCATATATGGGTAATGGACCAAACACGGTGAGGTACATCGCGGAGGATCCTAGCGCTGGTCAGTACAATCCAATTGCAATACCTAGTTCAACTATGGTGAGTACTGCCAATTTAGACTTGTACGGTAGAAGAATTGTTGAACCAACCAATCGAAGATATACTCAACCACCATTTTCACAACCGATGCAACAGTTAGGGCTAGGGCCAGTAACAAGGGCACCGCATCCGTATTCGGGTGGTGGTTCAGTGAGCAACAATCCTCAAAATTTCCCAAATCCCCAAATGTATTCAGTCTCCCGAAGTTTGGCCCCCACACCGTCTCAAGTACACATACCTCCAAACATTCCACAGTGGGGGGTTTCTTCTCAACCACAATATTTGGGTCCCCCATTAGTGAGTGTATCAAGTTACCAAACCCCTATATCGGCTGTGCCAAATCCGGATATGTATGGTGGAATGCAGTCATCGGTCGGTCCAAACGCTCAGCAGTTGGCAGCCCGCCATGTTGTCCCCAAGGATCTTCCTTTCTTCGGTGGGAATCCGACAGAATGGCCGGTTTTCTGGAGCAGCTATGAGACGTCAACGCAGCTTTGTGCCTACAACGACTCGGAGAACTTGATGAGACTCCAGCGCTGCTTGAAAGGAGAAGCGAGGAAAGCAGTATGTAGTTTGCTTCTACACCCATCAAATGTGCCGGACATCATCAAGACGTTGAAGGTTCTCTATGGTCGACCGGAAGCGATAATCAGCAACCTGCTGGCGGAAGTCCGTGCAGCGCCAACACCGCGACCGGAGAAATTAGGAAGTATCATCACCTTCGGATTAGCAGTTCGGAATCTTTGCGCTCACCTAATCGCTACTAATCAGCAGGTGCATCTAGCAAATCCGATCCTGATGGAAGAGCTGGTGGAAAAACTGCCGGCCAACATTAAGCTCGACTGGGCGTTACACAAGCAGCGAGTGGTAGATGTGGATCTGAAAACCTTTTCAGATTACATGGACGTTATCGTTACGGCAGCTAGTAGCGTCACACCAGTAATCGACAAAAACGAGAAGACGAAGGGGAAAGCCGTGGTGAACTCACATCTCTCTGAGGTACACGCGGTTAAAGTTCGAGATCAGAAGCTGCCCATGAAGATTGAAGCTCCAAACCAACCGGGAAGTCAACGTCCTTGCATGGTGTGCAAAACAGCCGGACATAAGCCGAAGGATTGTAGTGCGTTCAAGTCGAAGGCTTTGGAGGATAAGTGGAAGGTAGCACAGGAAGAGCACCTGTGTAGGCGGTGTCTGTATCCGCATGGAAAATGGCCGTGCAAGGCGCCCGTCTGCGGAGTCGGAGGATGTGAACAAAAGCACCATAGGTTGTTACACCCGGGAGATCCAAGAGCCGACAATACTACTACTTCAGCTCCGGTTTCTGGGGTGATTTCCGTGCACCAACATCATCACCGTGTACTCTTCCGTATAATCCCTGTTGTGCTTCATGCAAACGGTCGCTCGGTCGGAACCTTCGCATTCTTGGATAGTGGATCTGATGCGACGTTGGTGGACAGATCGCTGGCCGAGCAGCTGGGCGTGCAAGGTCCGACATCACCATTATGCATGCAGTGGACCAACGGTGTCAAGCGTGTAGAAGAAGACTCCCAGCAAATCCAAATGAATATTTCGGGTTCGGTATCCGGAAAGCAGTTTTCGTTGCGGAAAGTCCAAACCGTTGGAGGACTGGAACTTCCACAACAATCCGTCGACTTTGAAGAACTGAGGGCCAGGTATCCATATTTGAACGGACTACCCGTTAAAAGCTTCAGGGATGCAAAACCAGGAATCCTAATCGGTCTGGATCATACAAGGCTGAAGACCACTCTAAAGCTGCGTGAAGGTCGAGAGCACGAGCCAGTAGCGGCGAAAACCAGACTCGGCTGGGTGATATACGGGCGTTCCGGAGATGCGGCAAATACTTCATCGCAGCACGTGCTTCACATTGGTACTCGAAAAAGAGATGACGATCTGCACGAGCTAGTAAAGAGCTTTTTCTCCATGGAAAGTGTGGGAGTTTCCATTGACCAAGTTAGGGAATCAGCCGAAGATCAACGAGCGAGAGATATCCTCCAGTCAACCACAAGAAGGACTGAAAATGGGAGATTCGAGACTGGTCTTCTGTGGAAGTTCGACGACGTAGAGTTTCCGAACAGCAAACCTATGGCTGAGCGGAGGCTGAAGTGCCTAGAAAATCGCTTGCTCAAATCACCTCATCTGTATACCAATGTTCGCCAGCAAATAGCCGATTATGTATCCAAAGGATACGCGCACAAGGCGACTGGACAAGAAATAGCCGAGATGAATCCGAAGCGTACCTGGTTTCTTCCGTTGGGTATTGTCGTGAATCCGAAGAAGCCGGACAAGGTGAGAGTTGTGTGGGACGCAGCTGCATCCGTCCAGGGAGTGTCTTTGAACTCTGTCCTTCTAAAAGGGCCAGATCTGATGACGTCGCTGCAGACAGTTTTAAGCCGCTATCGCCAGAGGGAAATCGCTATAAGTGGCGATATAATGGAAATGTTCCACCAGGTGCTCATTTCCCGACAAGACCGTTCAGCCCAGTGGTTCCTGTGGAGGGATTACCCGTCCGAGTCGATTCAGGTGTACGTGATGGATGTCGCCATATTCGGGGCAACTTGTTCCCCGAGTTCGACACAATACGTGAAGAATTTGAATGCAGGGGAATATTCCGCCGAGTTCCCGAGAGCGTCCGAAGCCATTCAAGATAATCATTATGTCGACGACTACCTGGACAGCGTCGACACGATCCAGGAGGCGGTTCAGTTGGCGCTGGAGGTTAAAGCGGTGCACGAAAAGGCGGGATTCCTGATTCGGCATTGGATGTCAAACTCGCCGGAGGTGCTACAGAGAATTGGAGAGCAAAACACGAAGGCGGTAAAGAGTTTCACCATGGATAAAGGCAGCAATGTAGAACGCGTTTTGGGAATGGTTTGGCGGCCGCAGGAGGACATCTTCGTATTCTCCTTGACGCTGCGCGAGGACTTACGACACCTAATCGATGGACTCATAGTCCCTACAAAACGCCAACTGTTGAGCCTTGTTATGAGTGTGTTCGATCCGTTGGGATTGGTCGCACCGTTCGTGGTACACGGAAAAACGATTGTCCAGGATGTGTGGAGGTCAGGTATAGGCTGGGATGAGCAACTGCCGGCCGACATAGTTCCCAAATGGGAACAGTACAATTCCCTACTCGAGAAGCTGGATAGCGTGCGAATACCTAGATGTTACTTTCCGGGATACAGTCTGGGAGCATACGAATCGATGCAACTACATGTATTTGTAGACGCAAGCAGTGCGGCTTATGCTGCCGTAGCCTATTTCCGGATCGTAGATAATGGAGTAGTACGTTGCAGTCTCGTCTCTGCCAAAACCAAGGTGGTACCGATGAAGCTGCTGTCAATCCCCAGGTTAGAACTCCAAGCGGCAGTGATAGGAACACGGCTCATGAAGTCCATCTCGTCAAGTCACACGTTGCAGATAACGCGCAAGGTCATGTGGAGCGATTCATCAACGGTGCTTAATTGGATCCGATCCGACCCTCGAAAATATCGTCAGTACGTAGCGTTCCGCGTAACTGAGATCTTGGATGAAACAGAGGTTACAGACTGGAGAAAAGTGCCGTCAAGGATGAATGTGGCCGACGAAGCAACTAAATGGGGGAACGGTCCCTGTTTTGATCAAGGAAGTAGATGGTATAAAGCTCCCGAGTTCCTGTACAAGCCCGAATGCGACTGGCCGGATGAAGTGATTGAACAAACTACAGCGGAGGAGTTGAAGATAGTTGAGATGCACCAGGTGGTTCCAGCGGAGCAGGTAATCGACTTCACACGTTTTTCGAGATGGGAGAAGCTTACTGGTACGTTAGCGGTCGTCCTGCGGTTCGGCAGAAGGAAAACAGAAACTGCGACGGACAATCCAAGTAGTGAATCAAGGAGGTATGCTGAGTCGGTCATGGTTAGGCTGATCCAGTTGAGCAGATATGCTGAGGAGTATCGGGTTCTTCAAAGGAATCAGCAAGTTCAAGCAGGAGAACGTCAGCTAGTGGACAGAAGCAGTTGCCTATTCAAGCTATCACCATTTTTAGATCCTGATGGAGTAATCCGCATGGGATCTCGTATTGGTTATGCTGAATATGTTCCGTACGAAGCCAAATTTCCTGCAATCTTACCCAAGGACCACTACGTAACACACCTGGTGATCAACTGGTTCCACAGGAAATATGGACACGCCAACAACGAAACCATTGTAAACGAGGTACGACAGAGATTCCACGTCTCTGAACTACGGTCAGCTGTCAAAAAGGTCGCAAGGAGCTGCAACTGGTGCAAGGTGTACAAGTCCAAGCCTCAGGTGCCACCCATGGCTCCTCTGCCGAATGCTCGAATAACACCATATGTAAGAGCCTTTTCGTTCACTGGTCTGGACTATTTTGGACCCATTACCGTGCGGTTTGGACGTGGCAGCGCTAAAAGGTGGGTTGCTCTTTTTACCTGTTTGGGCACCCGAGCTGTCCACCTAGAAATCGCTTATTCGCTGTCGACGGAATCATGTAAAATGGCCATACGCAGGTTCATCTCTCGTCGGGGCGCACCGCAAGAGATCTACTCAGATCAAGGAACCAACTTCCAGGGAGCGAATGCAGAGTTGAAGATGCAGATGAGAACCATAAACCGTCATCTAGCGCAGACTTTCACCAATGCAAACACGCAATGGAAGTTTAATCCACCATACGCCCCCCATATGGGTGGAATATGGGAAAGACTGGTGCGTTCAGTCAAGGCAGGTTTATCCAACATGACATTGCCGAAGAATCCGGACGAGGAGACGTTGGTTACCGCAATAGTGGAAGTGGAATCAATCGTCAACTCGCGTCCCTTGACCTATTTGCCTATCGACAGTCAGGAGAGCGAGGCCTTGACACCAAACCACTTCCTGCTGCTGAGCTCAAACGGAGTAGTTCAGCCAGCAGTACGACCCACGGAAGAAGGCGCAGCATTACGAACAAACTGGAAGCATATCCAAGTCATGCTGGACCGATTTTGGACCCGATGGATTCGGGAATACTTGCCCGTTATAGCCCGACAACCGAAATGGTTCGGCGAGGTTACGCCGATCAACGTCGGAGATCTGGTCATCGTTGTGAACGACGGGATTCGGAACAGTTGGACTCGAGGAAAGATTCTACGTGTCTATCCGGGACGGGATGGACAAGTTCGTTCTGCAGATGTTCAGACGGCAGGAGGAGTCTTGCGGAGACCTGCAACGAAGCTCGCTGTTCTAGATGTTGCCAGGGATAAAGTATAGCTTGAGGAGACCTTAAGCAATACGAGCGGGGGCGTGTTGGCAACCCGGATCAGCGTGTTCGGTACCGGTGGTTCAGTACCACCCGCTGCTTCTATTATCACCGATAGGGCAACGATAGGGAGAAACGTCATCGTTAATTGTATAGCAATGTAAACAGAAAAAGTGCTAAATCACGAGCAGTCGCTACAATATTCAGTCAATTAAAATTTGTTGAATTCCTAAATTTGTTGCTAAATAATTTAAGTAAATTGAATTGTAAGTATCCTAAATCAGCCTCTGAATTGATTCCTAAATAAATTTGTTATTCTACCTACTTAAAACAATAGCACAGATAAATTGGATTACACGATAGATACACCTAGGACGGATAAATTGTACATGCAGGACTATCAAATGTAAGGTAACCTAAATCTACAAAACACATGCAAAAATCAATAAATTAAACCATTTCAGCTTAAAGCTAACCCAGAAAAATAAGTACGGGTTTGACTAAAAGAGGTCCGAAAACTTCGTCCGCTCCGGGTATCAACACACTCACTTGAGCCAGTCTCCCCTAATTAAGGCAAGTGCCGCCGAATGACGACGACGACGCTCGTAGACGATAACAAACAACAACAACAACAACGACCCAGCCGAAGGACATTCAATTTTTTTTTCGGTGCATAACAGGGACGAATCTAGGCTAATTAATACAACCCGTTGTATAACGCTATCACTATACTATAACTAGCCAGCTATGTTAAAGTTATATTTAAGCACCGCAAACAATCCGCAAGTAGCCGTCCCTCATTTTCAAAAATTTGAAACGTTGAAAGTTCGTTGTAGCCAAAAAATAATCGGGTCAAAATTTAAAGTCCATATCTCAAGGCTAAGTGGTCCCTTAAGGGGCCTAAATTTCTAAAAAAATATACGATGAATTTTGAAGATGATTTTTTTTTTTCGATGAAGAAAACTGTAATCTTTAGGATCCTGACGGACCAAAAATGTTCTTAGAATTAGATCCTGAAGGAAACCTGAATTTTGCCGAATAACTTAAAAACGAGTGAAGATATCCCAATTCTAAGCTAATCTTGGCCCTTTAGGATCGTAAAATTAAATTGTCGAAAAAACGAATTTTTAGCTAAAACGATCATTTTCCAACAAGGGGCTGTTCATAAACCACGTAGACCAAATTTTATCCGCCTCAGAACCCCCCCCTTCCCCCAAAAAGTCTACGTGGTTTATGAACGGTCCCTAACGAACTTTCAGCATTTCCATTTTTTTTTTCAAAATAAGATACGGTTTAATCCGCAATACACAAAATGGATTCTAGAATCTTGGTATATGTACTACAAGAATTGCTGATGGGATCCTATGCCCGAGCATAAGAAAATAACAAGTGAATAATATATCAAGGTATTTATCTTAAATACTACCATACCTTGATATGCCCTTCATTAGGTGGTAATAAGAGGCAAATTAACAAAAACGAATACCAAAATTTTGTATAAATAACACCTTCAAAATAACAAGTCTTGTTATTTCAATAATAAATACATACCTCAAATTTCAATTGCTGTATTTGTTATTCCAAAGTTATTGAATAACAAACTCATAACATTTCTTGTTATTAAATGTTTCATATGTTCGATGACTTCATGATGTAATAGCATATCTTGTTTTTCGATTATTTTCACTGCTAAACTAGCAAATACTACATCAATACCAAACTCTGCTCAAATAACTCCAACTGTTATTGTGATGTTCTCATAACATTTCGTATAATAACGCTGCAATAACAATTTTAGGTATTAGAGCACATGTTGCTCTTCGCGTGGTATTTGTAAGGTATGCCCTTCTGCTCGGGTGTGAACTTACCACACTTGGGCCTCCCCCGGGAAGCAACCGAGCACCGGGTGCACGGATAACTCAAGCGGAGTAAACCTTAACGTGATGGGGTACAAGCGACATGACATCATCAAAAGTGCCTTTGTCGAACTAAGGATGCCTCGAGCACATCAGGAATGATGCCAGGAATTCTTCTTGAGATTCCTTAGGGAATTCTTCCTGGAAATATTTCAATAGCTCCTCCAGGAAGCAATCCAAGACTTCCTCCAGGAACTGTTAAGGGGTTCCCTTGGGAATTCCTCTCGGTATTCCTTCTGGGGTTTCTTCAGAAATTTCTCCAGGGATTCTTTTAGGAACTCCCTGTCCAGGAGATCTTCCACAAAATCTTCTTAGGATTCCTTAAGGATTTTTTCAAGAATTCTTTCTGTGATGTCTTTAGTAATTCCTCCTGTGATTTCTTCAGAAACTCTTCCAGAAATTTCTCTGATAATTCCTTCAGAGATTCCTCCAAAAAATCCTCTAGAAATTCCTCTAGGAGTTCCAGAAAATCTTCCAGGTACTACTACAGAAATTTCTGGAGAGATTCCTCCAAGAATTCCTCTAGGGATTTCTCCAGGAATTCCTCCTGGGTATCCCCCGAAGTCTTCTCCAGAAATTCCTCCAGACGGCTGGATTTTGTACAGAAGTATCTCCAGGCATTCCTCCAAGATTTCCTCCAGAGATTTTACCAGGAATAACTTCAGGGATTCCTCCGAGAGTTCCTCGTGAAATTTCCCCAAAGATTCCTAAAGAAATTTTTCCAAAGATTCCTCCCAGAATTCCTAGGAATTCCGCCAGAAATTTCCCCAGGAATTCATCCAAAGATTTCTCCAGGCATTCTTCAAAGGATTGCCCCAGGAATTTCTCCAGGAATTCCTCCAGAATTTCCTCCAGGCATTCTTGCAGGAATTCCTCCAGGAATTCTTCCAGCGATTTCTCCAGAATTTCTCCAGGAATTCATCCAGGAAATGCTTCGTGAATTCTTCAGAGTTTTCTCTTGGAATTTCTCCAAGAAGCTGCCTAAAAATTTTCCAGAGATTACTTCAGAAATCCCTACAGCAAGTTTTTTTTTTCAGGAGTTTACTCAGGGATTCCATCGAGAGTTCTTACAACAAGTCCTCTGGGATTCTTCCTACCATCACAAATGTCACAGAAGAGTAACGGCAGTGCAGGTTTTGGCTAGAGGTCACTGTGATTAACTTTAACATTTCCATACGGAGTCCATCAGCAATTTACCCAGGGAAAACTCTTTCGCAACTTTCCCAGGGATTCCTCTCGAAGGTTGTCCAGGATATACATCAGGAATTGACTGGGAAAAACTGAAAACTTAAAAACACAAAATGTCTTCTCCGTAACACTTTCACAATCTAGGAACTGCTTCTTAAATGTTCTGCAAGTCGCAGGTATTTGAGCTGCATTTTGTTGAAAATTTCAAGTGTTGTGCTCATATACGTATGGAATGATTGTGCGATATTTGCCAGAAAACCGTTCGCCAGAAAACCATTCGCCAGAATGACGAACGCCAGAAAACCATTTGCCAGAATGTACCATTTGCCAGAATACTATTTGCTCGAAAGTACCATCTGCCAGAATGTACCAATCCCCAGAACTTAATATTAAATATTAAATTCTGGGGATTGGTACATTCTGGCAAATGGTACTTTCGGGCAAATAGAAATTTTTTTCATTTCCTAAGAATTAGTTTCAGTCCATTAAGGTGAAGGTTGCTAGAGATCATAACATAACTTGGGCCACCACCCTTCCAACCACCCACTTATCCCAAGTAATTTGAGAGGCGCATAGTGCAGCTCATAATGGCCAACGAATTGAAATCGAACCTCCGCCAAACTGACTTGCAGCAAATAGGTGGTTATTGTTCTAAAATCTTTAATACTCATTATTAACCTCTTTGATTCACCGTTTCAACTTGTGTTTACAAATTATTTCAATTTAATATTATAATTGAGTTTTGGCCTGCATTTTAACTAATCATCACACTGTACGATGATTTATTTACGTTTTTTGACATTTATCCTCTCTAATTCTCATTTTTACTCTCTCCGCTCGCAAGGAAACGGTTGCCAAAAGTTAGCATTTTTTGTTTAGTGACCAATTATGTAGCACAATGTTGCATGTTCTATTATGGTATTAAATTGTTGTAGATATTGTTTTGTATGAAGAATAACTATCCATAACAAATACAAATATTGTAGCTCACTTTGGCACATTGTATTCATTAAATTAGCTGTACAAATAGACATCTGAATAGCTAAGTAATTTGATGCCCATTCAAACATGTTGACATCACTTCCAGTCAACCAGTTTTGTGTACACAAGGGCAGCTCCTGATAATTCGAGATCGCCTGTTTTTAAAAGCACGAATGTGAATAAAAAAGTGATTTTGTTATTGGAATGTTGTTACAGTGATAGTTTATAGTGTTACCAATCATGCATTAGATTTCCAGAGTGCAACGGTGTGTGGAAATATCGGAAAAAATATTTTTTGAACAGGTAAAGAAAGTGTTCGAAAACAACAACAAAACGAAAGAAGAAGACACAATTTTGTGGTGAAACTTTATTTGCACAAATCTAATGGTTTACCATGAATTTTGACTGAGAAAACAGTTTAAAATGGAGAAAGTGGTTCAAAATACGTTCAGTTGCAAAATCTGCTTTCTGTGAGCAGGTAAGTACCTTCAATTTTCAGTGAGTGCAGCCTCTCTCCCATATAGTGTGAACATATAGGAGAGGTAAGGAAGAGAAGGGAGGGAAAAAGATGGGAGCCATACTGACGGCCATTTTTGTACACCTGCAACTATGTTTTTAACATTAAAAATGTCGTCAGTTTCAATCTTTTACATTGTTACATTGTTACATCTATTGTTCACTGCTAGGATGATCTCTTGGTTTGTTTCGATAAAGAACGACTAGGGCTATAACAACGAAAACAACTGGAAATGATTCACCGGTAGTTATTAAGCAAAGAGAAAATCGATGAAGAGATATCGATCATTACAGATACGCCTGTATGATACTAAGCTCGAGACTACGATGTAACTAGGCTATAAGTGCATAGGTCCACAAACATCTGGAATGGTGAAAATACAGCTGACCGAAGTACATTAGGCCGATTGGTCAATGGATAGAATGATAATCACGAATCGCTATTCAGTGATTATGGAACAGGAATCGGAATGGTTTCTGAAATTTGTTCGGTTTTCCAATAATTAGCTGATACATCTACAATATTAATATTTCCGTATTGTTTTACCACAATCAACAATTAATGCCAAAATCTAGTGTTACTAACTAAGATTTTTTGTATCTGTATTAACGAGATTTTTAGCCCTACGCTAGTTCATCTCGGGACCCACGCTTTAATTCTTTTACGAAGGAAGAACTCACATTTTTGTGAGTTTGTCGGGAGTGGGATTCAATCCCAGGTCCTCGGCGTCATAGTCAAGTGTTTTAACCATCACACCAGGTCCGCTCCACAGTAACTAAGAAGAACAGCCTATGTTTAAAAGAAGGCAAAATTCACTAGTTGAATATCAACGGTTTCGATGCAAAAAACTATTTTTATACAACTAATATAATCTCTCCCCAAGTAACCATGGTGCTGAAGCCTTTTTGCGTGCAGATATACGATGTATTTAGAGCAATCATTACTTTTCATGCAACTTAAAGTGGAAATGGTCATTTATAAAATCAAATTAAGATTATATTGGTATAATCTTAGTTCAGTCACATAATTGCCATTTCCACTTTAAATCAACCTTAAATGTTCATGTAAAGTAATAATTGTTCTAAATATATCACCGTATATCTGCAATAATGCTTCAGCACCGTGGTTACTTGGCTAGTTCAAATAGTGATTTTTTCCTTCTTCTAAACACAGGTTGTTCTTTCTAGTTTCATTGTAAGACTAGTTTTTGGCATAAATTGTTGATTATGTTAGAACTATAAAGCAATATTGGTATTGCGGAACTCATAGTTTAATTATTGAGAAAAAAAAATGACAGATCTTAGACCCGTTTATTGTTCCTTAATTAAAAAGAAGGAAAGATTCATGGTTAAAATACAGTAGCTCCAACTTCAACAATTATTTTAACAGCATAAAAGGAGAAAACGAAAAAAAATGGCCATTCTGCAAAATAACTTTTTGACCAAATGACATTCGACCCAACGGCCTTCAGTCGAATGCCCTAACACCATTGATATTAAGATTCTACAACAGTAGCCGGAGCACCATTAGCCATAATACCAAAGTCCAAATATGTTAAGCTCACATATTACAATTATAAGGAAATATATTGGTTAGAAATGCCGCAAATAAATCAAGAAGTTCACCCAGAAAGAACAGCAGATGATTAAAAGAAGGAAAAAACTCTGCTGGAATTATTAGAAATAATTTCCTCAGGAACAAGCTTTTTATAGCATTTAATCAAGTGATATTCGGCCTAATGGTAAATGGCTTTCGGGCTGTGACAGTCAGGATAATGGTAAAGGTTAAACCGTCACTTGAGTTATTATTTCTGTGTATTTTACTTGTTGCTTCCAAAAGGTTTTTGTTTATGGTATTCGATTGACTTAAGTGTGTGATCAACAATTCCGGGTAATTTTGCTGTTTGGCACAAAAAATATTATTTAAAGAGATCATGTTATTGTTATTGCCAAAAATAAGCTTAAAAATTTACATTCAATTGAAAGCAGGGAATCGTTGAAAAATATAAGTAAAGCCAAACATTCCATATCAATAAAAGCTGGGAAGAACATCCTATGTGTTGAAGAAAGGAAAATCTTTGATGAATATTGATCAAATTCCGTCAACATAATATTTGATCAATTGGATCCACATCATGATCAACTTCTCCACAAGACAAATTTGTGGAAATGTTCTAATTGAGAAAATAAGCTGTTGTGCGCAATAAAATATTTGAAAAACATAAAAGATTTAATGTATTGTGAAGTTTGAAAGGTTTGATTTCACATCATTTTTTTGTTTCAGAGTGATTTGCCCTTCTTCAAACTATAGGCTTTTCTTTAAAAGTTACTCTAACATCATTTCTTGTTTGCTCTTACATCAGTTCCGATAATTTATTTAACTTTTGCATATAAATCTGAACAAAAATTAAATTTTACATTTTTACAATCGTTATTGTGGGCTAATCGATCCCAAACAAATAAAAAACACGATTTACTTTTCAATAAGATTTTTTTTAATTATCATTTATTTTATTTAATTCCCAATCATTGGGAACTCTTCTGGATTGAGAACTATGGAAAATTTCTGGGAAATGGTACTTTCTGGGGAATGGTACATTCTGGCAAATGGTTTTCTGGGAAATGGTTCTTTCTGGCAAACGGTTTTCTAGGAAATGGTATTTTCTGGCAAATGTCTTTCTGGCCAATGGCATTCTGGCGAATGGTTTTCTGGCAAATATCGCACAATCGTATGGAATGACCTTGCGTCTTCATCACTTAAAAATACCGTTTTTTGTTATTCTTATACATACAGCCAGGGTAAACTTTAAAACTTTAGTAAAAAATACCAGCGAATTTACCTGCTGCGGTGATAATCAACCAAGAATTGCTTCAGGCATTCCATCAGAAGTTCCTTCCGAATTTCTTCATAAATTTGTTCTAATCTTCCAATGGAAGGTTTTTTTTCGGATTCCTCCTATACTGCCCCCACTCGCAAAACAGTCCCATATGAATAGAAAACCCAGCAAAGATGGGACTGTTATGCGAGTGGCGGCAGTATAGTTCTAGATTCACTCAGGTGCTCCTTCTGGAATTCCACCAGGAGTGCCTTCGAAGATTGATCAAAGAGTGCTTTCTAAGATTTCTGCAGAGATTCCTTCGAGGGACTCCCAGGAGTTCCTGCTGAAATTACTCCATCGATTCCTTCTGGTGTTCCTCCAGGAATTAATTCTGGAAATCCACAAGAAGTTTTTTCCTGGATTTGTCAAGAAGTTCTAAGGATTTCCTTTTTTGAGAATTCCTCCAGCAGTTCCTTCTGGAAATATTCCAAACGTTTTTGCTGTGATTTTTCAAGAAGTTCTTACTGAGACTCAATAAATTTCGTGAAGACTTTCTTGGATTCCTCCAGAAGCTCCTTCGAGGATTCCTTCAGAAGTTTTTTTTACGAATACCTCCTGGAGTTCCTTCAGGGATTTCTACAAAATGTCCCAATATTGTCCAAACATCAGTTCCGTCAAAGAATCCCCTCTCTGCAAATTTCAACCGTGATTTCTTCCGGTATTTCTCCACAGAAGTTCCTTCCTGAATTCACTCCTTTATAATTTCTTTAAGAGACTTCTGGGATTTTTGAAGGAGTTTCTTGAGATTTTGGGGAAATTGCGGAGTGACTCTGGAAAATTCCAACGTGGTTTTATATGAATGATTCAATTGGCTTCTTTAGCGGTTAAGAGATAATTCCATACTCCAAATCTGCATTCCAAACTGAGCCGAAATCCAAATTTTCATGAATTTTGGTGCCCGGGAACCTATTTAAAAATCAAATTCCAGTTTGTTTGGGAGCGATTTGACGCATTTTGTACTGAGCGAAGCTGTCATACAGTTGCCAAGCTGTCAAAAGGTGATTTCAAAAAATATGTTTGAAATTGGTTTTAGGTATCAAAGTAAAATTCTAAAAATCTGAAAAAAATCATGGTGGCTCAGAACAAGGTGCTATTTCGTATAAAATCAAAATATTAATATTTTTTTCAAAATTTAAAAACCCAATTGATATTTTCGCAGGGGTCTTCCAAGAGTTTTTTTTTCTGCAATTCCTATAGAGGTTCCATCTGGCATGAATCCAGGCATTTCTATAAAGGTTTCTTCAGGGAATAGGGTTCCTTTTAGAATTTCTTCAGAAGCACTTTGACCGGGATTCCCAGAACCAAGAAGCAAGTCCTGGAGAATTTTTTGTTTCAGTTTTTTTTTGTATTTGTGAATTTTAACTTAATGCTAATTCTTCACACACCTGGAGAAATGTAATCTGAGAAGGAGCTTTTGAAGGAAACCCAGAACAAACGTCTGGAGGAACTTCAGGAGGAAACCTGAAACGATTCCACGAGAAACTTTTGGTGTAATCTCTGGAGAAAATCATGAAGGAATCCCAAAAGAAAGTATGGGAGGAAGGAATTCTAGAAGGAGTTCCTGGAGTAATCTCGATCAGAGCTAGTGAAAAATTCTCAAAAAATTCTTGATGGAATCCAAGGACTTCAGGGACAGAAGAAATCACGATTGAAATCGTGAAAGAATCTCTGGAGGAACTCTTGGATAAATCCCAGAAGCAACTTCTGGTCAACCTTGGAAAAATTTGGAGGAATCCCAGAAGGAACTTTAGGAGGTATTCGTAAAGGAACTCCCTAAGGAATCCTTGAAAAATTTCTTGAAGGAATCCAAGAAAAAACTCCTTGGAAAATCACAGAAGAATTTTTTAAAGAATTCCCAGAAGGAACTGCTGGAGGAATGTTCAAAAATGGAAATCCCAAGGAACTTCTTGACAAATCCAAGAAGAAACTTCTTGTAGAATTCCTGGAGCAACATCAGAATAAACTTTTGGAGTAATTTTCGTAGGAACTCCTGGGGATGCCTCGAAGGAATCTTAAGTATTTAAGTATTTAAAATCAATACCTTGATGTGTTATTTAGTTGTTAAACTTTTCTGCTCGGGATGGAACATAGTGGAAATATATTGTTGCTCAATAATTGCCTAATACGAAGTGGCAATACAACATGTGCCGGGTTAGCTTATTTTCAATAAAATTTCGTGTGATACTTCTCGAAAATCTTTGATGAAAATTTCAAACGATTTTGACAAGAAAAATGCAAATCTTTTGAAGTTCTTCTTAGGGTATCATATACTGATTTATCGACCGTATTCAATTCATAACTTACCAAGACTGGCAAAAATTTCAGGCACCCGACTGCTCATGTATTGTTCTGTTTTCATCACAAATTCTATCGATCGGTAGCTTTTTCGGAATTCGCACTCCGGTCATAGGGGTATGCCTATATCGCGGCGTGTTCTTCCTATTAGCTTTTTCGATCTCATAGGATAGAACACTTTTCTTTCTGAGCCAAACTTTTCATATCATATACTGATTTATCGACCGTATTCTATTTATAACTTTTTGATTTTGTGGCTATATCGGTCTCTTTCTACTCATAGTATAAGGGAGTAAAGATCAAAGTGGATATTGAAATGATAGATATGATAGAATTCGCTAGGTAGCGAACAAGTGTGAAAACTTTATAGAAGGTGAAATTAGGCAAGTAGGCCATGTATTGAACGAACACATCGAATGCGTGAAACTTCTGCCGTGCGACCTGTGCTTTTAAACTGATCGGCTTGGTTGGTAGTTCATACCACCTTACCAAGACTGGCAAAATTTTTTTTATTGTTTTCCCTGTCTTTCAATGAGCGGAGTTCTGCCGCGCGTCGACGCACGACCTGTCCGACGTGACGCGTCCACTATGGCCGGCACCTTAAGGGGCCATTAGACTGTTTGTCATAATGACAAATATTTGCCATGGTAGTCCGACATTCATCCGAGGTTGCCATGATTTACGTTGTGTTGGTCATTTGTTGGGCTTATTGGCCAAATATTTGTCATGTCTAATGGGACCTTTAATCTTGATCAAATTAATGAAAATAATTCGTCAGCTAATAAGAAATATTTGCCGTTCAGTTCCTTATATTGCTAATTTAGAGAAAACTTTCCGTTTAAGGTGTCATGATGCGTCACTAGGTTTTCACACGAATCATTGACTTTTTGCTTTTCAATGATTGTTTGCCTCGCGTTTTTGAAGTGATAAAAAACTGTCAATTCTGCAGCAACTCAGCATAGAAAGTATCATCGCATTCACTGCGAGTGAGCAAATAGGATGATACTTTTTCAGACGAATATTCGCTTTGGTGGCAGAGAATTATCGCTTTGAAATTTCGAGCCACATATCCAACATGGCTGCCAATGCTGATGATGCCGTAAAAAGCCTTAACGGTAGATTGAAAAGCTACCGCAGCTGTCAGACTGATGATTTTCACCAAGGTATCATCAATCAGTCCAAGGATACCTTGGATCGAGCCTTGGATACGACGCCGATGATCATTGTTTGTTGTTGCTTTTCAGAACATTTCACTTTGCAAGCATGCTTTGATTTGGCCAAACTTTTCAATGATGTGATGATTTTCATAACTGCGGTAGGACTTTGACAGTTGCGGTAGAACTCGGCGGCTACCGCAGAGTGAAAAATTTTCTAAAAATCCCTAATAGTAAAAACATATTATTCTGATCTAAATTATGCGTCCAGGCATAGTATGTTGCCAAAAGTAGAATCGTTCTTTGCGATTTTCAACTGTGTCGTCAAACACGATGAATTGAGTGAGCGTGTGAAAGTTTTCGCCAATTTAGCCAATTTGAACTCTCGGACTTCCAATTAAATTGCGTTACACCTGCTCGTAGTTGACCTAAAAACCAACACAAGATTAATTTAAGAATAAATAGGATAACAGATTCAAAATATGCTAAGGATCACTGTTGGTGCGAAACAAATACCGTGAAATTTGTTGACACTTCCACCAATAAACTCTCAAAGAGTCTACTAGGATGGCATTGAACCGAAATTCTGCAGTCCGCAAGAAACGTCATATTCGAATCACCCCTCGCGTTAGCGTAAAAAGTTGGATAGTTTTATCGGAGAAGTTCGTGATGTATTATAAAACAGAGTTTTTCTGATCATGCACCGCTAAGCCTTGGTAACTGCATCACAGCATTTAGAAAAAAAACTGCCCCAACTTTAATATGAATTACCTATTTGGAGGTTGAGGGGTTGAGAAAAAAAAATACATTTCACATCTGAAAGTCATCCTTGATTAAAAAAAATCCTGCAAGGAACCAGCCATCAAAGATTTTACTCTATAATATTTGCTGCCATGTAACTCGAAGAATTATGGAAGAAGCCTAGCAAAAGTCTCGTTGGAAATGTCATGAAATTTTCCTCAATAATTTATAAATATCCACAGCACCAACCATCCTACAAAAAAATCTGCAATGTATCATCAAAAACTTCGTTAAAATCTCATAAGCACCCCAAAAAGTATTCATGCGGTTATGCGTAGTATCTGAGCAAAAATCCATCGATCCATCTCATAATCAGTTTACCAGGAGTTCTATAAATGTATTTATAGTTAACAAAGGAATCTTCTTTTGGTCTCCTAATGAGTTGGAGAAAAACCAGGAAGAAAATTACCAAAAAATCTTGTTAGAAATCTGCCAGAAATCTGAAAATGAGCCTTCCAACGATCTTGAATAGAATTTGCCATAGATCTCTTCAGAAATCCTGTAATGGTCTTGGAAACACGTCTATCAAAATCCACAGTTGAAAACATTCAGGACAATGTAGACCTTCGACGAAGTTCTCGTTACTAAGCTATGACAAGTAATGAAAATAAAAATAAAAAAAACAAGTCAGCGTCATAATCATATCAGTATGGGAAAAATAAAGGGTGATACGGTCAAAATTTGGTCACACAATTTTATTCATAACTTTAGACTGCGTACACCAAAACAGCTGATTTTTGGACCAGTAATTCTACATTATATGTAGCTTATACCATAAAATTTTCATCAAAATCGATTAAGTTTTGGTTGATATATAGATAAAACCATCGACCTACCTTTAAAGCACAATTTTGATTATAGAACTACCAATACTGCTCCGATTTTTATCAAAATTTTACAGTATAATACTATTATGAAAATATGTTCTTAGTAAAATTTTGAGCCATTTTGTATGAATACTTTCAAAGTTGTAGCAGTTTGAATATGAAAAAAACTGACCGGCTGCCACTTAAGCAAATATAACTTTGTAACGGCTGGATCAAATTGAATGAAATTTTTACACAACATTTTGATATATATACTTTACATACAGAATAATTTTCATTGAAATTGGTTCAGTATTTCTGGCTCTATAAATAAAAGAGTAAAAATGTGTTCTTATTTTTTAATCCTCTTTGTACAAAATTTTAAAATTGCAGTTTTCAGGATTCACAATATCTCCGCAAATACTAAACCGATTTTGTTGAAAATTTTATGGTACAAGCTACATATAATGTACGATTACTGATCCGAAAATCAGCTGTTTTGGTGTACGCAGTCTCAAGTTATGAAACAAATTGTGTGACCAAATGTTGACCGTATCACCCTTTATTACGATACGTATATGCATCTGGGAATCGCTTTATTGAAAACGATCACCTTTTCGACACATTTAAAATCTCATTGTTAGACAATAATGAGCACTGCACTGCAAGCCAATTTATTTTCAAAAAGTTCACCACGAGCTAAAAGTTTTGGAACCCCTTGTTATATTATTTTAAAAAAATCCAGGAATTTAACCATTATTTTCCATACAAATCCGAACCTAAACTTCACAAAACAATTCGCTAAAAAATTTCGTCTAGATCTTATTAAAAAAAATCACAAAAAAATGTTTCTGCAAAAACGAAAAAACATTTGCCACCACGAAAAAAAATTTACAGTCCATCGTAATAAAAACCAGCTCCAACTCTGGCAAACGCGTTCAAAGGACCCTGAGTAAACACTTGAGGTGTTTGCACGAGTTGTGCACGACTGGTGTCATGGGCCCGAGTTCAACAACGAACGACGATCACTGAGACGACGCGACATTAGATATGTGAGGTAGAAGGTACCTCTTGCAATTAGCAATATGAGTGGAAGCTGGATGGGAAGGACCACGTGGAGAAGCGGAGGATGTTCACTCATCAAACACTTGAGTTTCATTTTACGAAAAACCATTGCTGCTGATGGCATTATGATTTTTTTTTTCTTCGCTCGTCACCAATGAGATGCAAAAACTTTTTCCCCAAGTGGATGAAAATAAGATTGAATGGCAAACAGCGACTCTCTGGTAGGAGGGGGTGGGTCCGCCCAAGTTTGACGAAGGACGACGACGGAAGGAAGCCCCTGGAGGGGGTGAATTGCTCGAAACATGAGTGCAATTGAAAATCTTTTGAATTTTCTTCCCCTATTAGGATGTTGGATTTTTTTTTTGTTTTTCGTTCGTCCTCTGTCGCATTATCTTCGTCGCTGAGGAGGTGGGAATGAACTCAAACGTTAGACACCCCATCTCAGCTTTTGAGCAAGTTGTTTTTTCATGCTTAGGTATTGGAGGGACCACCACCATGATCATTATCTTCATCGACATAATCATTGCAGTCATCTTCATTTGATGAGTCTATGATGGGGGATTTCAGTAGAAAAGGAAACAGTACGCTCGTAAGAATGGCTACTTTTTGGCACGATTGCATATATTCATACAAGATTTGAATCTTAGCACTGAATGAAATAATGGCTGGTTGCCAATAAAAATAGCTTTATCTTCTCTAGTAAACTATCTTTTTCTGTATCACCCTGACTTCTGATTATTTTCCTATAATACATAAAAAGCTGCAGTGGATTCTGTGGTTTTGGAGACCAATGAGAACTCTACCCCAAATAAAATTACTTCCCTGATTTTCAAATAACAGGAAGAACGTGCTTGACTTAGTTTAAGCTGACACTGTTGAATTTTAGCAGTTTCTAGTCCTATTTTTAATGAGAAGTAGGTCAACTACGACTTATGGAGGCAATTTTATGTCCAAAGACAGGTATTAATTTATTGTTAGTAATAAAAACCATTGGATCATATACAAAATTTTCTCAGTGTAAGGGGCTGTCCATAAACCACGTGGTCATGAGGGGGGGGGGTTCGGCCAATGACCATTTTGTATGGACGAATAAAAAATTTTGTATGGACAAATGACCACGCGGGGGGAGGGGGGGTCGAGAAGTCCCAAAAAAATGACCACGTGGTTTACGGACAGCCCCAACTTGTCTTCCCTCATCTTAGTATTAGTAACGAGAGCATGTCTCAAAGTTTTTCTTTTTATATATTCCGCCCATCCCACCTTACTCACCAGATGCCAAAAGCAAATACAAAATAAGGAAGAGCATAAAAATTCACCCCCCGACAGATTTTTTTTCTGCGACGCGGACTTACAAACACATACACTTCATTCGTCAACTGACACTTCTAAACTGGCCGGCCACCCACCCTTCCCATTCCATTTCTCTGCGTGCAAGAGAACAGCAGAAAAAAGAAACGCGAAAAGACCACCCACCCACCGGAATTCCTGTGGGTCGGCGTCGTCGGGTGAAATGTGGGTTCTCGGTGCGATTGTATTGGAAAAGAGGGAACTATGATGGCAACGGAAAAAATACAGTGTATCAAACAATTGTCCGTACATCAAATTTTTGGTCAAAATAATTTTTCATTCGAATTTTTATAACTTTTGTATACGTAAATCAAAAACGCTGAAATTTTTACCAATCATGAATCATATATTAATGCTCCATTGGTGAAATTTTGAACGAGATCGAATAACTTTTCTGAAAGTTGTAGAACTGCTAGTAAAACTTATAAGATTTTTGAACACATTTTTAAAACATTATATCTCAATATGTACTCGATGAAACTTTATCATTTTTTTGTGTTACAGCTTAATGCTAAGGCTTTCATATGCAGCTACATTTGAGGTTTTATATTCACTACAAAAAATATGAAAAATGTGCTTATGTAGTTGACGATATTTAAAAAAATACCATATTTTGGACAAATAATCTGCCAAACGTTTTCCACCAATAAAAGTGCATTAACTGAACGAAAATGCATAGGACCTACTTTTTATATGTAGTTTAGTAGGTCCTGTATAAAAATATTACATTAAGAGAGTTTAAAAAAGTTGAAAACACTTGGCACTTTTATTGATCAAAATATGATAAATTTCCCAATAATACTCTGAACAAATACAGATTTTCCATATTTTTTATAGTGAATATAAAACCTCAAACGAAGCTGCATATGAAAGCCTCAGGTATAAGCTGTAACACAAAAAAGATTGAAAAAGTTTCATCGAGTAGATATAGTGTTTTAAAAATTTGTTCTAAAATCTTATAAGTTTTACTAAAAGTTCAATTATTTTCAGAAAACTTATTCGATCTCGCTCAAAATTTTAGCAATGGAGCATTAATATATGGTTTATGATTGGTCAAAATTTCAGCGTTTTTGATCGACGTATAAAAAAGTTATTAACATCTGAATGAAAAATTATTTTGACCAAAAAATGTCTGCACGGACAATTGTTCGATACACTGTATGAAGAAAATGGTTCAACCAACGCCACCGCCGCGAACCTTTTTCAATGAAGCGAAGTTTCACATTCCATTCGCGTTGATGGCTACCCACTGAACGCAGCAGCTAGCACAGACACAGGCAACCAATGCAATGGGGGAAAAAATCTTTCCGATTTCCAGCTGTGGGTTCTTACGCCAATCAGTATGGTTGTATACCCGGATACAAATTTAAAACTTATTTCAATTTCATATTCCAAAACTCAATTCTTGCACCAAGATTCAACAACATTACAACAATTGTTTAATTATTTCAAAATTGGCAAATTTAAATACATACTAATATTCTAATAATTCACAATGAACAACATTGAAAACCCCTATTTTATTCAAGTAGGCAATGAAAGAATAAAAATGAATCTAAGAGACATCAGTTTTAATCATTTGACCAACTTGTTTATACAATATTCAAAAGAAACATCAAATAACAATAAAACCGTGCTTTAAGGTTTGCTTGCAAAAACAAAATATTTAAAAGATCATAACAACTTCATAAGCTCCAAACTGTAAGATTATGAAAACTTTCACTTCTCATATATATGTTCTCTGATGTATCCTAGTTTTATTCTCTGATCGGGTACCCATCTACGGATTCGCCCTTGGAATGAGGGAAAATCGCTTTGGCATGTGGAAAGAGGGTGGATTTCTATTAGCAAGTGATTTATGGTTGTATGTATGTGTTTACGGACAGATGGAAAGTATTTTTTCTGCAATCAGCATGGGTGTTCCTTGAAAATTCTTTTTATTTTTGGTTTTGCAATAAAAATTGTTCAAACTGTATTGTCAAATGAATAAGATTGTGGTGAAAAGCAATTGATTTCAGGGTGAATTTTGAAATAGAAAAACTTATTGGATAAAAAGAGGAAGCGAGACAAGACGCATCCGAAAGCATATAGGCTAACTAGTTTTTCTTCAGTTTTGTTGAAGACTATGGAAAAAGTTTTGAAGGATCTTATCAAATCTTCTTACATAA
The DNA here is from genome assembly GCF_035046485.1 of Aedes albopictus. Taxonomy (NCBI): domain Eukaryota; kingdom Metazoa; phylum Arthropoda; class Insecta; order Diptera; family Culicidae; genus Aedes; species Aedes albopictus. The sequence goes on along the minus strand of NC_085137.1, from coordinate 439,507,862 downwards.
AAGAACATCCCCTATCTGACTTCCAGTTTGCTTTCCAATCTGGTAAGTTACGCAAGTAATCTGTTACGATCCAGAGCACATAGTTCCCTAGGCCAAATGCGAATTTCCTTTCATGGTCCGTCTGTATACAACGCAATTCCCGAAAATTTGAAAAATCTGAACAGTCGCGTATTATTCAAAACCAGTTTAAAGCAATACTTCAAATCAAAAATCAGTGAGTTTTTTGCTTTAATAACCGTATCGATGTTGCCAGCATTAATTTTTAATTTTGAAGAATTTTTGATTTTTAAGATTTACACTCTCTCTTGTATGAATTTGAAAATTTGTAATAAGAAATAATAATTTGTGTTAACTTATCTTAAGTAATTAAACAATAGGGATCCCTTTAAAGGAATTTTATTCCACTGGGTTAACCCTAAATACATATACTTAAATATTTCTCATCACTTCCTCCTCAGTGTTCAGCAAACTTGTTATATTATGTGTTATGTCAATTTGTGTTAGTTTCGGTGTTAAAAAAAATACATATATAACAGATGCGTCCACTACCAGGGGGCTCTAAGAAAACGAGCTCTTTGGTGTGGGGGTTAGTGGTGGGTCATCTAAAAAAAAAAAAAAAGAAAAGAACAAAACAGTCAACGGTTACGGCACTTCATTCGCTAGTGTTCAAAGGTGGAAAAAACGCTTTCAGCAAAAGAAATAGCTCTATGCGCCTTTTTATATATATATATAAGAAGCTTTTTATAATGCCTCCTATTCATTTATGAAGCGTGTCATGGAGAATAAAATATTGGACCAATGTATTATACATTGGATTTATACTGTGCTTGCAAAAAGAGAAACCACCTATGAGTTGGGAAGTTCTTCTATAACGAATGACTTAGCTCTATAAGTATGACAAAACGTTTTCGAACGCAAAGAGCCCAAAACTATACACATTCATGGTGTATCAAGGAGGGCCTTAGCATCAACCCGTCAAAAGTCGTAATTGTCCCTTTCACCAGGAGAAGGAAGATCAACCTAAGAGCTTTTGGACTAGGAGGGATACAAAATCATCCTAGTCATCGAGTCAAACACTTAGGTTGCCAAACTGAACTGGAACGCTCAAATTGAGTCCGTGATCGATAAGGCAACAAGTGCGTTTTGGTTTTGCTCCAAAACTATTGTCAGAAAGTGGGACTTGAAACCAAAAATGATAATGTGGATTTATACTGCCATCATGCTTCGTTTGTCTGGTGGCCAAAAACAAAAGAAGCTACCATCAAAGAATCAGAATATCAAGAATGCCCTCTCCGCTGATGCTCGGGGGGACACTACCGCAGCGCTATCTGCGGATGAAAGTTCAATCTTTATGCGATAGTGTGCGTTACTGATTGTATGCGGATACCAAAACATACGCACACCATATTCTCTTATGACAAATTACGAACACTGTTACATAGAGCTTCCACCTTCAAACGCTTAGAGAGCACCACTTGTCTTGTCGCTTGACGTTTACATAGAAAAAGGCAAAAGAAGGCATTCTTTCTATTTTTATTCTTTGCTACCATGCAATGAAAATTCAACGTCTTGCGTCCATTGCTGTTACAGGAGCGATGTGTAGCACTCCATCAAAAGCTTCAGATGCGAATCTCAATCTGCTACCTTTTCACGAGCAGTGTTGGTAAAATCATACTCAAAGTACACTCATGAACCGCTCCTGCGTGAGCAAACTCGCGCGCGATTTTGAATCTTTTTCTCATGCGCGAGATTTTCATGCAAAATCTCGCTCTCACGAGTCAAGCGCCGAAATCTTGTTCGCTTGTAAAAAGCATCCAAATCAATTTGAACGACATCCAATGTTTGCAATGTTATAATCTGGTTAGAAATCGAATAAGCGGTGTGAGCATGAGCATGAGCATAGATGACCACACAATTCGTAGTTGCTACTCCGTGATTGACCAAAGCAATCGAAATTGCACAAGGAATAGACTGTCCCAAAAAAAATCGATGTTCGAAAAGTCAAGGTGCTTGTTAATGCCAGAAGCTCAATTCGTAAATAATGGTCTGGCTTAGGTACACTGGGATGGTTCGTTTCTTCATCTTTAAATCACTAGAACACTTAGTCTATTTGTCTGTGATTACTGGTGGTATTTCATGGTTTATTATGGTATCTAGTACACTTGTACACTTGAACTATCTGGTATCAACAGAACATATTTCGGATAATATTCACTGGTGTAATGTCTTCTTGTAATTGTACTCTTCTATTACTGTCTTGTATCTTCTGGTAATGTCTTCTAGTAATGATTGGGGTGTTCAAAACTATACAAAGGATCTTAGTCGAGCAATTCAACGCATTTACGGACTTAACAGTGCTCAACCCTTAAATGAAAGATATGCATATTATATGAAGCATTTTTGTAGAACATTTCGATTTTCTAAAAAATCATTTAGAGGTTCCGCTAGGGCGATTTTCAAAAAATGGCCCATTTTCATAAAAAGCCTCAAAAAATCATTTTTTCGTAATATTTTTTCAACTTCTGAATTTTTAAAATATTTTTGTATTGTTCTATGGACCTCTAGGTATTCTTGAAGGGGATAAGTTTTTGAAATATTGTATTTATATTGACGGCAGAACCATTTTTATGTTGATAAAAAGACTATTTTTTGAGAATTTGTTATCTAAATTAAAGAAAAAAAATACATGCACGATTTTTTATTTTCAATTTTTAAAGTTTTATCTGATTTGTATGCGTCATTTCTCCAAAACAAGATTTAAAATATCTTGTCTATAAGCTGAGATATTAGGATTTTAGTAAATGGACAATATTTTATTTTTTTTGCAAAACTTTGTATATTTGGAATATTGTAAGATTTTTGTGACACTCCAATGTTCGTTTATTAGAAGAAGTTAAACAAAAACAGCTTTCCCTGTTGGATGGTCAAGCTAGTTTAAACATGGATCCTTTATTCTGGGCTGGTTGGAAGTAGATTTATGAAGAGCTTTTATCTGAATAACTACAAATATGACTAATATCGTGGTTACTGGTAGCAACGCATTTAGTTTATCTCGTCGTGGAATTCCCGACTAGTGCACCTATTTTTTCTGAAATAGGAACGACCATTTTATGCAGAGATTATATAAAGTTGATTAAATCAATAAAAAACCATAGTTAAGTCATGATTTTTACTGAAGACTTGAACTTTAAATATAATGGACCATTTGGTATTAAGCTCGGCAACGAGGGTGCATAGATAATTAGGCAAACGCCGATTGTCATACGAAATTGCCAACTTTGAGATGGTTCAACTATATTTCCTTTGATGAATCAAACTCAAATTTTGATACGAAACTGACACGATGAAGAGTTTTGCGTATAATAAATACAAAACATTTCTGATCACATGTGTGGGCGTAAGTGCAAAACTGATCGAACAGCAACACACGTGTAAATAAAAAAAAACTGCCGTTGTCCGATCACTTTGACACATTTTGGTTGCCCTATCGTGCTCAAGCTTGTGATCAGACACAATTTGTATTTCGTGTATGCAAAATTCAGCATATTTGCAATTTCGTGTCAAAATATTAGCTCAATTCATCAAAGGAATAAACGTTTTGGAATCATAAGATCGCGTATTTTCTCAAAAGCCTATTATTGCCTATTATTTTCTAAGTTTTTTAAAACCAGTCTTGACTTAACTTAGTTATTTTTTATTGATTTCATCACTATTATGTTATCTCTGCATGGAATGTTTTTTGCTACTTCAGAAAAGGGGTGTTAGGGGCTGTCCATAAACCACGTGGTCATTTTTTTGGGACTTCTGAACCCCCCCCCCCCCCCCCCGCGTGGTCATTAGTCCATACAAAATTTTTTATTCGTCCATACAAAACGGTCATTGGCCGAAACCCCCCCCCCCCCCCCCCTCATGACCACGTGGTTTATGGACAGCCCCTTATAGTCGAGAATTCCACGACAAAATATCGAAATTAATGCGTTGCTACCCGGGTAGAGGTGAATGGCAAACCAAAAACAAAAGAATAACAAATTTTATTGTCATAACTTATTTTGTCATTCATGAGTTCTTCATGAAGAGCTTAAAACAACATGTGAATAGCATAATATGATATCATATCAAAATATGCCATTTGCTTGTCATTTTAAAATTTGGAAGAATAACTACTTAATGTCTTATTTTGCTATCATAACAAATTTTGCAATTGGTGAGATATTGTTGACCTTTTGCGAGTTTGATAAACTCGCAGTTTTTGGCACTTATCAAGAACAACATAATTACAGGTGTGCGCGGGTGGCAGCTGTTTTCATCACTGTCACGGTTTTTTTTCGTTTTCTCGGAAAATTTTCCATGTGGATGGTGATTCGGCTGATAAGTATAATCAAAACGATCATTTATGATTCAATTGTCGTGCATTCCTCGCGAGCTTTTTTCTGATCATACCTACAGCATTTCATTTTACCAGTTCTGGGAGCGTTTTCCAATAGTCAGTTTTCGGTCAGTTTTCGGGTCGTTTCGGGGTGATTTTGGACGCTTTGATCTCGAAATGTGTTGCAAAGGAGAGACTGCGGTCGGGTCTCTCAGAGATCGGGCAAGTGGTGGATTATATAGTAGTTATAGTTTTTCTGTGTATTGCACAAGTGTACGATCCGACTAGATATGAGAGTGATCCGAATTTGTATTGCTGTCGCATTCCTATCTATGCTCTGTGGCTCTGTGGCAATGGTGACGTGAACAATTGTCTGCAACGAAAAGAATCCAGAAACCTGGAGAAATGAATACGTCTGTGTGTAGTGAACCGGAGAAACTTTGGCATTCGGCAAAGCACCGACGGCTGATGCATCAGCTTGGGGGATCATCGACAAGGAAACGCTATTCGGGTGAGAAATTTCCAATTTCTGTTGTAGTAGTGTGTAAAGATCTAATTGTGCGGAGAGTTTCTTTTGATTTCGCTGGGCTCGGCGACGATGCTGCCCGAAATTGGTGCCTCTCTTTCCGAATCGAGCGGTCGATGGTTTCATGATGAAATAATGTTTTCATCTAGAAACCTGGAGACTGGATTTGGATTTTCAGGTACAAATCAAGGAAGAAAAAATCAGCTAAAATCCATAAGCATATTTCATAAATTTTTATTTTATTTTATTTTTATTTTCCTTTGTTATATAACCACATAAAGTTGAAAATTCGCTATTTTCAACATCCTTTCATCTATTGGAAGCTGCTTCAGTTCTGGGCTCTTTCTAAGTTGATGAAGGGATTTATAAATGCTTGCAAGGACTTGGCCAGGTGTGTGGAGCTGAGTGAATCTATGGCATTGTAGATAGTAGCGATATCAGCAATGTCAATGGATATATTCAACTTTGCAACTCCATCCAAGATTTGTGCAAGTATTCATGCTATGCTATGCTATGCTTATCAAGAACAACATAATTACAAAACTTGAATTTTGGTTATTCTAATGGTAAATTTTGATATTAGTTTGCAATTACTTTCCATCCAAAAAACTTATAAGTTTATATTTTGTTATTGGAATAAACAACTTAATATACCCTTCTTTTGGATGACAAGGGAATAACTAATTTTGATATTGTTCTATTTTCAATAGCTTAATAATGGTATATTTTGCAATTCTCAATCTTATTTTTTTTTGTTCTTGGTTTACCATTGTAATGTCAAAATTTGATAATCTTTAGTTATTTTATCGAACAATGTCAGTTATTATTTTTGCCCTTTTGTCACTTATTTCAAACAAACCAATAACAAATTTTACCATTCAGTAATTCTTTTTGAATGGTAAAACTTGCAATTGTTTTGTAATTATTTTCTGCCCGGGTACCCGTCATTGTTGTAGTTATTCAGATAAAAGCTCTTCATGAATCTAGTGCCAATAACCCCAGAATAAAAGATTCATGTTAAAACTAGCTTGACCATCCAATAAGGAAAGCCTAACTTCTTTTAATATACGTACATTGGAGTGTCACAAAAACCTTACAATATTCCAAATATACGAAGTTTTGCAAAAATTTGAAATTTTGTCCTTTTACTTAAAGCGTAATATCTCAGCTTCTAGACAAGACATTTTAAATATTTTTTTAGAGAAATGACGCATACAAATAGTACTACCAGATAAATTTTCCATGGTTGAAAATAAAAAAATGTGCATGTATTTTTTTCTCAAATTTAGATGAAAAATTCTCAAAAAATAGTCTTTTTCTCAGCACAAAAACGGTTCTGCCGTCAATATAAACACAATATTTCAAAAAGTTATCCTCTTCAAGAATGCCTAGAGGTCCATAGAAAAATACAAAAATATTGAAAAAAATCAGAAGTTGAAAAAATATCACGAAAAAATGATTTTTTTGAGACTTCTCATGAAAAAAGGTAATTTTTCAAAAATCGCCCTAGCGGAACCTCTAAATGTTTTTTTTTAGAAAATCGAAATGTTCTACAAAAATGCTTCAAATATGCATATCTTTCATTTAAGGGTTGAGCACCTTGACTTTTTGAACATCGATTTTTTTTGGGACAGCCTAACAAGGAATCAATGAATAGCGCTTGGGACTAGCTTACCATTCTCAGTGTGCACAGTTGGAGAGCTCTCAATTAAAGTAAGGTCAATAACGGCACCGGCCACGTCCTTGCGGTCATCGAGGATGGGAGGAAATGTTAGTGAGACAAACGTTGTTATAAAGACCGCGAATCGCTGCATCTCCACGTTTGTCTCAGGCAGGGATTTTTGTTAGTAGGGTAGGGTACATTGTCAATCTGGGAGTCACCTATGGTTGGTGAAGTAATTTGACAATGGATTAATAAACACTAACTTTCGCGCACAATCGTCCACTTTTCTATACGAAAACATAATTAATAAAAGAAATCTTGTCGCGCATCTCCACCCCATCAGGGAGTAGAAAGCCCATTCCACGCAGGAATCAACTGAACGCAACAAAGGACACATCAATAAACCAAACCATACACAGTCACAACATGTTACAACATAATATTATACACCCGCGCATCTAATGTTTTCGTTTTCGCGCGAGATAATTGCGAACGCGGACGCTTATGCTGCGATACTCACTCCATACAGGAGCGATACATGCACAGTAAAGAACAACACGATACTCTCGACCATTTTTCCTCACTTAAACAATCTAAAAAGAAAATCTTATCGCGCGTCTCCCCCACAATATGAAGTAGAAGTCTTTTGTTCAATTCACTCAGGAATGAACAGAACGCGATATTTACTAAAGAATGTATTGTAGGCTCATGATTCACTTTGATCATACAGTAATGTTCCGATTTTATCACGCCCTCCGCGCGTCAGTCATTTATTTTTCATCAATTTTCTGTCACATTTGAGAATAAGTGTTTCCCCTCTTCTTCAAGATGAATATTGAAGGCGTGTTTTGCAATGTTAAAAATATTGAAAATGCGTATAGATTTTGTAGAATATTTAAAAACATTTTTGAAAAAGGGCGTGATAAAATCGGAACAATACTGTATAACTTTTTGATTTTGAATCATGCCGTGAAGACTTTCGCGCTCTTGTTCGCTTCACGCGGAAAGCAAACAACGGATCATTCTCGTCAGATAATCGATCAATGTTTCTTCTCAAAACTTAATCTAGTCTGCAAAAAAAAGAGTCAGCGTCGTTACTTGAAGTGACGAACTATACAAAGTGTGCTTCAGAGAATACAAAATAAAATCTACGACTATCTAAGACATGTTATTTTACAACGAACATTCACAATAAAATAATAGCATGAAACGATCTCACCCATTTCAAGCCTAACTTTACCAAACACCGTATCTAACAAAATCAACGAACGGACTTAATCGAAGGGGAAGTTCGCTGTTTCCATAATAACTCATACATTGAGCATTTCAGAAACGTAAAAAATCCGGGTATTTTTTAACAAATCATCCCCAAAGGTGAGTGATACAAGTAGTCCCTAACGAAATTCAGCGCCTCATGTGAAAATCTCTTTTTTGTTTACATATGTTACATACGGTGTTTGGTAAAGTTACGCTTGATTTATGTGTCTCCATCGCTGGTTGTCTGTGTATCTCGACGTCGAACAAATCACAAAGGCAAGCGCGCCCTAATTTGGATGATTAGCTGCAAAGCTACCGCACAACTTGAATATTTGATTTGCAGCTGCAGCTCTTAAACGTCGATCACGCCCACCTTGTCCGCCCGTCGTGCTCTATGCGCTCCACGCCTTCTTGTACCAACTGGATGGTTAGTAAACACCAACTTTGGAGGGTTGTTGTCCGGCATTCTTGCAACATGCCCTACATACCATATCCGTCCAGGTTTAGCCACTTTCAGGATATTGGGTTCACCGTAGAGTGCAACGAGCTCGTGGTTCATCCTTTTCCGCCACAAAACGTTCTCCTGCACGCCGCCGAAGATTGTCGCGTCGCTCGAAAACTGCGAGTTTTCCAGAGAAATTCCTAATCTAAAAAAAATCTGCTGCCCCCAAAGAATTTTTGTTCAAGCTGTAGGAAATATTCCTGAAAGAATGTAGTGGCCCAATAGAAATATTTGTATTTATATCTTTAATGTTTTGAGTTGATTACAGTTTGATAGTTTGGAAGAGCTTTCGACGAAAGAGTAGAAACAAGTAGAAAGGTGAAACAACAGGAGGAATTTCTGACGAAATTCCATTATAAATTCCTAACCCGAGCAGACGAGAATAGCAACAGCATAATAAAATGTGTTATTTTGGAAAAATAACTGAGTAGCGGAAAGAGTTATTTTCATGTTATTTACATAACATATCCTGTTATAAACTTGTCTGTCATAAGCGGCAAAATAACAAATATTATAACAAAAAACCCAAATTAATCCACCTAGAGGTGATAGTGCCTTTCTCGTCGTATATGTTCTCACGATCTTTCCGTCGACGTAAGTTCCTGAATCCTGATATTTTTTTTAAGAAAAGCAAGCATTTTATCAAAGCCATCATTGAATTGACTTAAAACTTATTGATGGCACATACTCCGACGTTGTGTTCAGCGTAAAAGCAGAGCTGAATAATATCAGATTTCTCAGTTGACTGCTTGAGTACCTTCACTAACATTGGGAGCTGATCAATATCAAGACGATACTAACAAGCTAAGATATAACTTTTTACACATTCACAGATCACTTTGCGGTCTTCGATAAAGTTTTTTCTGCACATTCTAGGTTATATTTTATTGACCGTTAAAAACAAGAACGTGCACTGCAAATCTTAATTGCTGTTATTCAGCAAATTTTGCTGATTTTTTTTGTGCTGATTACATTTAGCAATACGAATTTACTGAATATCAGCAACAATTTTTCAACTTGCTGAACCATCCAGCAATTTTGACAGTTGATCAGCAACGTTGTGCTGAAATTCAGCAAAAAATTTGCTGAAATTCAGCAATTTATTTTGCTGATTTTTTTTGTGCTGGAAGCATGTCAAAAAAATTGGTGTGTAGTGAGTATCGTGAGATGTCTGTTTGTATGTGGGTTTAATATGTCAAGATTTTGTTCTTTTACACATATTTATCGCTTGCATTGATTTTATTTATTTTCGTAGTTAAGAGATGAACCAGCCTAGGGCTGAAAATCTCTATAATAAAGAAATAATAATAATAATAATTTTCGTAGTTTCGGCGAAGCATGAGCCTGTTTTCTAGTTAACCGTTCCTCAGGTTATTAAAAAGCCGTGATGTGATGTGTCGCATGGTACATTTGGTTACTTTCCGGAACAGGTTCCGGAGCACCACCGGGTCTCCCAAATATAGTCTGAGGCAATACCATTGCTAACGTACATCAGGTTACCTAAAAAACACGATTTGATTTATCTTATGCATGGGTACAAATCACTTTTACATTTGACCATTTCCAGTGGGACACCCAGAACTAGTTTCGGGACACTACCGGTTGTCTAAAATATGGTCTGAGGCTATGTTCTTACAAATCGATCATCGTCTTATCAAACAAGGGTCTCCAGTTGGCCTAGTGGTTAAGGCTATGAATCGCCAATCCGGAAACGGCGGGTTTGATTCTCGTTCCGGTCGGGAACATTTTCTCGACTTCCTGAGCATAGTGTATCATTGAACTTGCCTCACAATATACAAATTCATGCAATGGAGGGCAAAGTAAGCCCTTCAATTAATAACTGTGGGAGTGCTCTAAAGAACACAAAGTTGAAGAGAGGCAGGCCAAGTTCCCATGCGAACGTCGGGCCATAAAGAAAAAGAAGTTATCAAAAAAGCTGCTATTTGATGTACTGTCAAACCCCGCGTATTCATCACTCTTTAATACGACACTTTTTAATTCGTACCCCGCTTATTCGACATTTGCTGAATTAAAAAATGATCAAATGTCACAGTGTAATACTCTGTAAATACGAATGATCCGATATTGTTATGTTACTTACACCCGCAGCGGCTCCTCGTGCAGCTGCTATTTACTTCCGAAAGTTCTAATTTGGTGCATTCCGACACCTGATCCGTTTGGTGATCAACCGCAGTGAACCTCGGAAGCCAACAATCGTAAAATGTACAAGCTATCAATTCGTGTTCAAAAACAAATCATACAATCTTGTACCGACTTTTCGAACCCTCTAAGCAGAATACCCTCTATGAATGAGTGTAATCAGTTTCGTACCTTTTAATTCCGCCCTATGTTGCTTATCCTTTGACAGATACGCGTATTTCGACTACCACTTGTAATCTTCCTCAGTGTCAGTTATCCACTGGATAATCCAGTTCCCTTTTATATTTAGCCATTTCCGGCGGGACACCCGGAACCGGTTTTGGATCACAACCGATTCAGATATGTTCTGAAAATATTTTCCTGCTTACTGTTCATCAGGATATCAAAAAAGCCACGATTTGATATGTCCCTTGCATGGGTTTAATTAACTTTTATACTTTGCCACCTCCGGCGGAACATCTGGAACCGGTTCCGATATGGTCTGAGAATTCTTTCCTGCTTACTGTTCATCAGGTTATCGAAAAAGCTGTGGTTCGATATGTCACATGCATGGTTTTATTTCAATTTTATATTTGGCCACTTCCGACGGGACACCCAGAACCGGTTCCGGGACACAACCGGTTCAGATATGGTCTGAGAATATTATCCTGCTTACTGTTCATCAGGATTTTTTTTCCTCCCCTGTTGGGGAATTTAAGCCACTGCGTCCAATAAGCTGAACTTTTGTGGCATATTCATCAGGATATCAAAAAAGCCATTATTTGATATGTCGCATGCATGGGTTTGGTTAACTTTAATACTTGGCCACTTCCGGCGGGACATTTGCAACCGGTTCCGGAACACTACCGGTTCCGATATGGTCTGAGAATGTTTTCCTGCTTACTGTTAACCACGTTATCGAAAAAGCCGCGGTTTGATATGTCGCATGCATGGGTTTAGTTCACTTTTATGTTTGGTCACTTCCGGCGGGACACCCGGAACCGGTTCCGGGACACTACCGGTTCAGATATGGTCTGAGACTATTTTTCTGCTTACCATTAATCAAGTTATCGAAAATGCCGTAGTTTGATGTGCCGCATGGATGGGTTTGTACCATTTTCATATGTGGCCCCTTCCTGGGGTACCGGTCCGGAACACCTAAATGGCCATAACTCCGGAACGGCTGGACCGATCTGAACCATTTTCAATAGGAAACAATGGGACCAGATTCCGCGTCGAATGAACTGTCGGTCAGGTTTACTGAGGTTTACTGCCAAAAAGTGATGTGAGTTTTTTTGTACACACACATACACACACACACACACATACACACACACACACACACACACAGGCAGCAGGGACGGATGTCCTGGGGCCTGACGCACCCCCCCGCTTGCGAGTCAGCCGCGTAGTTGCCGGCTAAGAATAGGACTACTAACCCCAATTCAAGGTGTCAAGCGACCCGTGCCGAGGAATGAGTGATCGAGGGGGTGAAAAAGATGCTCGATCTTTAACGGAGCCTGTGGGGTACCTGGGCACCCCCCACAGTATGCTGTCCCTTACCGCGTTAATGCAGAGCTCTGGCGTGGTGGACATTATTTCTCGTGCAACTCGTGGGAACAATGAGCAAGAATTCTAAATCAAACAACTTAGGTGGAAGTAGTGGTGCGATCAACCCCTTCGCAAGAAGTGGGTTGATGAGGTCTCCGACAAGGAGAAGCGAGGAGTCAGGTGCTGGTAGCTTACGTAGCTCAAGCGTGGGAGCTCCTGTCCACTCCACGGCAAGCCAGCCGGTGGAGGTCATGGACGGAGCGTGGCTGCTGAGGGCCATCAGCCAAGAAGTTGGTAAAGGACGGCCCGCATTAGAGGTTGCTGAGCACCAGCTTGGCAAAATCATCGACTTTGCGACAACTAAGTCGAACATAAGCAAGGACCTGAAAACGGCCTTGCTTAGACTTAGAGTGTCTGTCGATGAGGCCAAGCAGGAGCACGCGGTGGCGTTGCTGGCTGCTACAGCTGCGGAACCAGCAAAGGAGAATGTGTCGAAGTTTACACAAACAGAGGCCTTCTCCTTCGCAGGTAGTCCGAGGAGTGTGGAAGCGAATGCTCGTGACAAACGTGACAAGCATTCGCAGAAGCGGGCGAGGCAGCCGTCAGGTGAGGAGCTGTCTGGCGGCGCCCGCAAGGCCAGGCGTATAATAACCCCGAAAGCCGGTGGTAACGCTGGAAAGTCGGACCCCAGCCAGGGTTCCCGGAAAGCTGGGAAGGGTGGGCCTGAAAAGGCTGGCCCGTCCCGGTATGATGGGAATAAGGGGTTGCGACCAATGGTGGGCCCTCAGCAGCCACAGAGCAGGGCGGTCCAAGGAGAAGACCCTCCTTGGACAAAGGTAGAGCGGAGGAAGAAGAAGAAGGTGATTCCGCAGGTAGAAGTACAGGACGCCAAACCAAGGCGTAGGAAGGCAGGTGCCAGGCGTGAGAAAGGCGACGCTATCGTCATCAAGACGGAACAGTCCAAGTACTCGGACGTCTTGAAGACGATGCGAAGCGACGCCAAGCTTGAGGGTCTTGGAGCCGACGTACGCAGTATTAGACGTACTCGTACGGGCGAGATGATCCTGGAGCTGAAGCGCCAGAAGGAGCACAAGGGCGCCGCCTACAAAAGGCTGGCAGAAGAGGTCCTTGGCGAAGGTGTGCAGGTGAGGGCTCTGACACATGAGGCGACTCTGAAAGTCAAAGACATTGACGAGATCACCGAAGTGGAAGAGCTCGTCACGGCACTGCGGCAACAGTGCGATGTGCAGGTGGCCGCCGCAGCCGTTAAGCTACGGAGAGGGCCAGCAGGGACACAGATAGCTTTGGTTCAGCTACCTGTGGCGGATGTTAAAAAGTCCGTTAAAGTAGGGAGTATCAAGGTGGGCTGGTGTGTATGTCACCTGACATTCCACGAGCCACCCGAGGTTTGCTTCAGGTGTCTGGAACCAGGACACAAGTCGTGGGACTGCAAAGGCCCCGACAGGCGCAAACTGTGTAGGCGATGCGGCGCTGAAGGTCATAAGGCCCAAAGCTGCACGAGTCCGCCCATCTGCATGATCTGTACCGGGAAAACCTCGGAAAACAGACATGCGATGGGTGGTCCAGGGTGCCCGGCCTTTAAGAAAGCCGCAGTGAGCAACAAATCACAGTGCAGGTAACGCAGCTGAACCTGAACCACTGTGATGCGGCTCAGCAACTGCTTTGTCAGGCGGTTTCTGAGTGGGAGACGGATATCGCCATCATTTCGGACCCATACCGAGTACCCGCCGGCAACGGCAACTGGGCCTCGGATGGGACCAGGAAAATGGCGGCGATATGGACGACGGGTAAATACCCCGTGCAGGAGTTGGTGTCTACTACCTATGAGGGCTTCGTGGTCGCCAAAGTAAACGGGATCTTCTTCTGTAGCTGTTATGCGCCTCCGCGGTGGCCGATCGAGCGGTTCACGCAAATGCTGGACCGCTTAACGACCGTGCTAACAGGGCGAAGGCCGGTGGTAATAGCGGGTGACTTTAATGCCTGGGCTGTGGAATGGGGAAGCCGTTTCACGAACCAGCGGGGTCAGATCCTGCTAGAAACACTGGCCATCTTAGATGTCGACTTGGCTAACGTCGGTACCAAGAGTACCTATAGTCGAAACGGAGCGGAGTCAATTATTGACGTGACCTTTTGTAGTCCTGGCCTAACAAGTAGTTCGAACTGGAGAGTAGATGATGGCTACACTCACAGCGACCACCTGGCGGTTCGCTACAGTATCGACTACAACAACAGCAGACAGCGGATAGAAGAAGAGGCGGCTAGGCCAAGGCCAAGCCCTCGTAGGTGGAAGACATCATACTTCGACGAAGAGGTATTTAGGGAAGCGCTCCGCCGTGAGCGAAACTTACTCGGTTTAGACGGCGACGAGCTGGTAGCGGTGCTCTCACGTGCGTGTGATGCGACCATGCCTAGGCGAGTCCACCCTAGAAATGGGAGGCCACCTGCTTACTGGTGGACCGACGCGATTGCGGACCTGCGCCGCGCCTGCCTACGGGCTAGGCGGCGGATGCAGCGAGCACGATCAGAGGAAGAGCGAAACGAACGGCGGGTGGTGTTCGCCGCTGCAAAAGCCGCGCTCAAGACCGAGATAAGAGCAAGCAAGAAGGCCTGCTTTGAGGGTCTCTGTCAGAGTGCCAATACGACCCCGTGGGGTGATGCCTACAGGATCGTTATGGCCAAGACGAGAGGTGTGATGGCTCCTACAGAGCAATCTCCAGAGATGTTGGAGGGGATCATTGGAGGACTTTTTCCGCGTCATGATCCTAGTCCTTGGCCTCCTTTCGTAGGACAGCCGGGGACTGGGGCTGGCGATGAGGAAAGGGTCACCGATGTGGAACTTGCGGGGATAGCTAAGTCCCTTAGCGTAGGTAAGGCCCCAGGTCCGGACGGAGTTCCGAACCTGGCCTTAAAAGTAGCTATTGCAGAAGCTCCCGAGATGTTCAGGTCTGCTATGCAGAAATGCCTGGACGAGGGAGTTTTTCCAGAAGCTTGGAAGAGGCAGAGCCTGGTACTATTGCCAAAGGCGGGGAAACCACCCGGAGACCCGTCGGCATATAGACCAATATGCTTGATTGACACGGCGGGGAAGGTGCTCGAAAAGATCATCCTCAATAGAATGTTGAAGTTCACTGAGGGCGTAAATGGTCTCTCGAGCAACCAATATGGCTTCCGGAAGGGGAGGTCCACCGTAGACGCTATCTTGTCGGTTACAAAAACCGCCGAGAAAGCACTCGAGCCTAAGAGGAGGGGAATTCGCTTCTGCGGGGTAGTGACTCTGGATGTAAGGAATGCATTTAATAGCGCCAGTTGGGCTGCTATTGCCGATGCGCTCTTGCGTCTGGGGATACCGGAGTACTTGTATAAGATTCTCGGAAGCTACTTCCAGAATCGCGTACTAGTATACGACACGGAGGTGGGTCGGAAGTGCTTTCACATAACCTCAGGAGTCCCGCAAGGTTCCATCCTGGGTCCGGTGTTATGGAATGTCATGTACGACGAGGTGTTGAGGTTAGAGTACCCAGTGGGAGTGGTGATTGTCGGATTTGCCGACGATATTACGCTCGAAGTCTACGGTGAAACGATCGAGGAGGTGAAGTTGACTACCGACCACTCGATCAAAGTTGTGGAGGCGTGGATGCGGTCCAGAAAACTGGAACTGGCTCACCACAAGACAGAGGTGACGGTTGTTAACAACATGCAGTCGGCGCAGCAGACGGAGATCAGTGTAGGAGAATGCACTATCCTGTCGAAGCGCTCTGTCAAGCACTTGGGCGTGATGATCGACGATAAGCTTACCTTCGGTAGCCACGTCGATTATGCCTGTAAAAGAGCCTCCACAGCTATTGCGGCACTGTCCCGGATGATGTCCAATAGCTCAGCGGTGTACGCCAGTAAGCGCAAGCTTCTGGCTAGTGTTGCTACGTCCATACTTAGGTATGGCGGCCCGGCGTGGGGTACCGCGCTAAGTACTGAATGCTACCGACGGAAGCTGGAAAGTACTTACAGGCTTATGTGTCTGAGGGTTGCAAGCGCGTACCGTACCGTGTCACACGACGCTCTCTGTGTCATTACTGGTATGGTGCCTATCAGCATTCTTATCAGTGAGGACATGGAGTGCTTCGAAATGCGCGGCACAAGAGGCATACGCAAAACTGTCAGGATGGCCTCTATGGTCAAATGGCAGCGCGCGTGGGACAGTTCCACCAAAGGAAGGTGGACCCATAGGTTGATACCGAGGGTAGATAGTTGGATTAATAGGCGCCATGGGGAAGTTTCATTCCACCTGACACAGGTCCTTACAGGTCATGGTTGCTTCCGACAGTATCTACACCGTTTCGGGCATGCGGATTCTCCCGAATGCCCAGTGTGCAATGGTTTAGAGGAAACGGCGGAACACGTGTTGTTCGTGTGCCCGCGTTTTCGCACAATGCGTGACCGCATGCTTGCCACATGCGGGGAGGACACAACTCCGGACAACTTGGTCCAGAGAATGTGCAGGGATGAGATTAGCTGGAATGCCGTTTCAACGGCTATCACCCATATCGTCTGGGAGCTACAGAGGAGGTGGCGCGTGGACTCGGAGAATGGCTAGTCCAGATGCAGTACAAGAGGTGGTCCAGGGGTTCGAAGTCGGCTTCGTAGGTCATACCGGTGCCCTGCGGTCGAGATCGACCCTTACAGCGATTAAGTGGCCGCGGAGAGGAAGTCCCGGTAGCGGTGCTGTCGTGGCGTCGGTCTACTGGGTTGGATCTGAGCCCGCGGTTGGAAAGGGGTCCCCGGCAAGGGTCGGGGTAGGTGAAATCCTGCTGTCTGCAACCTACGGGTGCATCTGATAGGGCCTGAAGGGTAGTGATACCCTTCCTTTGCGGGCAGGTCAGATCGGGTTGCACGTGGGCATCAGTTCTTGATGTCCGCTCAGCAGTAGGGCGCGGGCGGGGTTGACCCTGCCCGCCTTCCGAGGACAAAGGGAGTGGCGAGGACCACTCGGGAAACTGGCTAAGCGCCAGCATGCTATCGTGATGGACTCTCCAGTGCGAGTCATCGATGTTCGTTGCTGCTAGGCTACGGCAGCTAACCTTGAGGGTGCGATATGCACTAGCCCCTCTCTGAAGCAATACCTTCTTGGTGGTTCCGGAGAGACGTAGGGTTTGGCGACCATAGGAATGTGTTTTAGTGGGTCGAGGAGAGAGTAGTCCTGGCTTCTACCGGCATTGTAGAAGACGGCCTCATCCCCACACTACCCTAACCTTCCTGTTAGGGTGTCTGATGAGCAGATTTATCCCCCTATGGTTTAGAAGGAAAAAAAAAAAAAAACACACACACACATACACACACACAGACATCACCTCAATTCGTCGAGCTGAGTCGATTGGTATATAAGACTTGACCCCTCCGAAGGCTCTATCAAATTTTCGTTTTTGGAGTGAACATATAGCCTTTCGGTACACCTTGGTGTACGAGAAAGGCAAAAATGTTCCTGGAAGACCTGTTTAATAACATGTTTTGTTAGTTTCAATAACAACTTGATAACAGCGAATTTTGAAAATATTTTAATAACAAATTTTGATATGAATACGTTATTGATAACAATCTGAAAACAAAATTTGCTTTTTTTCTGTTGCGGATAGGAACTCCTCCAAAGTCCCATATGCATTCAATGGGATACGCAACAATAGGATCTATTGTTAAATGTTTCATTAATAATTGGGACGCTTTTTTTGTCGCAAGCGATTTCTTATCGAAAACAGAGAGAAACAATAGTTCTCGTTTATTTTCCAAACAGCTTACGATGAAAACTACCGTCGTTTTGAAACCCTTTATTAGGTGGTTTATTGTTTATAACAGGGGTTCTCAAACTTTTTGAGCATGCGACCCATTAACAATTGTAAAAGAATTTGGCGACCCACCAGCACATAACATTTTGAATTAATAAATTGAATCAGTCTGGCTCCATGCAACACAACAGAACTTCACAGATTTTGGATGTTATATCACATATTTTAGAAATAAAGAAAACATAATACTTATGCAAGCTCTTAGGAGATGTTGTGGCAGTTTTGGGCTTATGCATATTGTTTCAAATTTACTTTCTTACGAAAGGAAATGAAATCATGCATTTTGCATCGTGTTCTCTTGTGCAAATTGAAGATCATTTGTGCTAAAAATGCAGTAATCTCACTCTTCATGTGCTTATTTTTATCCCATTTTAATGCAATCACATTGTTGGCTGTTTGTAAAAGTTAATATTACCAAAATTCAGCTAAATTGTTTCAAAATAAAAAGTTTTACCCAAGTTTGGTTAAAAGTAAACAGATAATCCAGTTGATATTACCAACCGTGGTGGTTTCTTGTCGAAAATTGGTGAATTGTTGCTGATTTTTAGTATTCCCTTTTTACTGAAATCCAAACTACTGAACGAGGCATGTGAATTTAGCTAAAAATGCAAACTGCAAGTATTAATTTTAACTCGTTTGTTCTGAAAAACATGCGAAAGATCTCAAATTTCCCCAGCATCTTAAACTTTATGTTTGAAAACTCATAATTTCAGAATCGTTTTCAGAACGCAGGCAGTATTCAATACACTCTGTACTGAGAGTCACATTGAAAACTATACATAACTAAGCAGACATCTGGTTTCTTGAAATAACTCTGTTTGTTCCTAAGAGAGTTTTTGCAAATATCAAAATTTGCTAACAATATCATTAGACATAACCTTTGTCTAAACATATATATTTCAATATCGCTCAAGCTTTCGCGACCCACCTAAATTCAGTCCGCGACCCACCAGTGGGTCGCGACCCATAGTTTGAGAAACGCTGGTTTATAAGATTAATTTACATTATTACTTCATTGATTGACACATTTATCCTAGTTAATCTAAGTGGGCTCGATGCAGTGAAATCAATAAAAATAAAATGTCTAAAAATAATCAATAGAGTTCTTGATGACTTATTTTTTTTTACATTTTTGTCGAAAATGTGTTGTTCGTCGTTGAATTCCACCAGTTGATCCTGAATGTTTCATAAAATGGCTAACACTCTATTACACTCACTATTTTCGTATTCATACCTAACTGAAACTGGGACAAAAAAAGGTATACTTTTCAAAGTGCTTATAAAACAAAAGGCTGATAAGTTGGCTTTGAAAACGTAATGTCAGTAAGAAGATGAACTGATGACAAAATAATATTTTCTCTTACAGTTTCTCACGGAATGCTGTGAAGAACGAAAATCTCGAATGGTGTAGTTTTGATTGCAAAGCTAGTTATGTTGTAATATTAATGATCAAATATTTGTACTAGTCTCAATGACACAATAATAACTGAACTTGTGCTACAACAAAACAAGTTATTGAAATGTAATTTAAAGAAAATATACCAAGAGCACGATCATAACAAAATAAGATTACCCAACAGAACATGTTATGGAACGGTGATGACTTGATAAGTTAATAATAACAAACTGAGATATAAACAGGTTTTGTGATTCCGTTGTTATTATTTTGATATTTTCCTCTGCTCGGGAATCTGTTGTAAACTTGAACAATTTTCAACGACAGCCGTGATGTTTCACTATGAGAATTTTCTTGTTGTAGGAATTTTTGAAAAAAAAATATTGCGTATTTAGTTCACCACTACTGGACTATCGCAGAAATTTTCACGGGTTCAGAAACGTAAAAAAATGCGTGACTGAAGTGAATCGTTTCGGTATGTTCAGAGCACTTCGCAATCGGGAATACTGAGTGTGCGCGTAGTCCAGTGGTGAATGTAATGAGTGATATCTTACGCAATCACAAATATTGTTTTACATTTCAAGTCGTTACTTCATTAAATTAAAATATGTCTCTTGTTATTGAAGCCTCAATCTATCATTTGAGAAATCAAATAGCAAATTAAACTTTCGCCAAAATCTTGTTTTGGCTCTGCATGGAAAGCAATAATGACCAAAACATCTTCGACCGACACGGAATTCCTACACGATTCCCTTCTCTAGTATGGTTCTGCTAGGTTTTCCTGAATTACTGTGCAATTTCCACCTGATGAACCTGTAACCGTCTGTTCGAACACCAAAAAAAATCATTTCATATTACCATGAAAAATTTCGGCCGATGTTTACAAAACCCGGTTAAACCAGCTGCCAATTTCAGTATTTATTTGTTCACGTGCTGCACGTTGATGGCTTCATTAACGAGGGATAAAGGAAAAATTACCCTCGAAAATAAATTGATTGATTTGCAGTACTTATGCCATCCAACGGCCACCCATTTGCTGCATCCCACAGTAAATTAATCATGCGGTGTTCTCCTACGAACCTACACCTCACCCTAGCCTGAGGGCTGAAGATGATGCCATCAGCCAACTACCAACCACACTACTGCCACCGAAATCAACCCGCAACGAGGGCCAGTTGAAAAAAATTGCTTGATTAATTACCGCCATTTGGTGGTTGGATTTTTTTTTTCTGCTTCCCGACCTTCCGAAAACCTCATTTCATTCGAATGACTACCGACTGCGCGCCACCGTTTCATCACTCCGATCCGTGGCGGTGATCCAGTTTTTCCGAGCAGCCCGAAAAGCAATTACCACAATTACCACCACACCGTACATATTCCTCGGATTCGAAGCTCGCGGAGACGACGTTGACGACGACGACCATGTCAACGGCTCATTTGACGGTGCAGTCTCTCATTTTTCAATCCACTAAATGGCGCTATTTATCAGGAAAAGGCAATTTCATGTGCAATTTACCTAAATTGATTTATTACGACGACGGCGCGGCCTTTGCTGAACCCAACAACCCGATGCTTCCTTCTTTGGCAGAGAAGAAACCAACCGGTGCGATGCTGTAGCCTGTGTTCTAATCATATTTTTCTGTTTCTAAATAATCCAAAATTTTAATAATGTGAGATGAATTTCCTCCGCCGGAGCGTGAGCCTCCCCGGAAATTAATTTTCCAGCGTGATATTCCGTTGCTTCTGACGGGATAATCCAATTTGGGTGTACCGAAAATCATCAATAACTTTTCTGGGGTGCGTGGAGCCTACTGTCTTGGCACCGCTCTGGCCAAATTAACCGTCACTCCCACCAGACAGGCTGCAAGCTAAGTAAAGAGACCGCCAGATTGTCGATTCCTAGGTGGTTTCTAGCTAAGACGCCTGTTAGTTCGGTTGTTTTCCAACGTCTTGCACCGAAAGCATACTTACTACACACACAGGAGCTGTGCTTCGTAGAACAATCTTGAAACATAATTTAATCTACATATTTTCCATCATTTTTAATTAATTTACTTAACGACATTAGCAAGGATTTTCACGGGAGACGGTGGCAAGTTTATTGTCCGTCGTACTAGGAGACTTGCAACAGTTTATGAACGGATGATCGTTTTTTTCTTCTGTGGAAATGTGTCCTGCAGAAGCAAGCCTATGTGTGGGCCATATTATCCATAATCAGGCTAAATGTGAGGAACCCATATTTTTTATATACAAAATGAGGAGTGAATCCTCAGATGATGTGTGGGTCGACCCACTAAAACCTCATCCTCCTTCTTCCTTACCTTCAAGGTACCCAACTAACAATCCCTCATTTAATAAACTTTATTTCTGCTGTTTTGTTCAGCATAATGCTGAATTACAATTGAATTATTTTCAATCGAAGCTTCTGTTCATACTTTATTCACACAAATTTGGAGAAGTTATAAAGCTGCTTGGCTGAGTCGTTGTTGAATATGATCGATTTATATGCGCTAATTTGACTTCATAATCAGCTAATTATTTTGCAAACGCTCTTTGTTATGCATTCATGAGTAGTTTGTTTTATTTTATTTCAGCTGTTATTGAGCCTGTTAGAATAAAGTATGCTGATGTATAGAATACTTACCAAACGTTATTAAGGCTGTAAATCGACAGATAAACAGTGTTAATAAAATTTTCCGCTTTTCAGCAAAATACTTATTCTAAAAATAGAATCGGTTTTATTACTGATGAACAAAGCAATCAGTTTGAAGTTTTTTTCAAATCAACACAAAATTGTTATTCAGCTAAGGCGAAAATTTGTAAAAATAGTACAAATCGGTCTCTTTACTTGTACATATTTTAAGATTCAGTTTTATTCATATTTGTTTTATTTTTTTTGTATTATTTAAATTGTAGAACATAGTAGAATGTATTCCTTGACCTGTTTTGATACACAACTCTTTCATTGGGATTTGAACATCTTACCTTCCGATTGACGTGCCCATTCTGAACCCCTATAACAATCGAGTACTTATAAAACAAGCGACCAAATCGCTATGCTCATTTCATTCTGTTCTGAGAAGCATTGAAATAAATCTGCTATGGGATTGCCAATCCAAACAAACTTATGATGATTCTACATACATACGTGAATTTTATAGACTTGAACTTTTGAGAGCAGTGTGTACAGTGACTTACAAACTTGTGTTACTCGATGTTTCTTCGGCTAATTCAAAAATACATCGCATACTGCTTCGTATACTGTTCAAGCACAAACTCATTTGTGCTGAGTTTGTGGTTCAAGTGCTTTACTGTAGCTAAATAAGTGTCAAAACAATACTTTTGTCTGAGCTTTCTGTTGTTATTTCCCACCACAAAACTGAAACTCTTTCCTGCCGTTTAGGATAAAAATGTAGAACATTGAGAGTTTTACAATGAAATGCCTTTAAAGAATTAGCAATAAAACTGGCAAGAATATTGTTCTCATTGTCGTCGCGTTTAAAATCCGAAGTTTCCCCACACCCGACAATCGAATTTTCTCAAATCCCACACGTGAAACCTAACGTCGGACGTAGTGCGCTGGACAGCGGACCTGGCCCTCTATCCAGCGCACTGTGCCCGACATACGTCCGAGGAGAAAAATCGATTTTCGCGTGTCAAAAAATCCGATTTTCAACTGCACGAACAATATTTATATCTTGACATTTTTCTTTGTGCTTTAGCCTCGTTTTACGACATGGCAAGAGAGGGTATATACAATCTAGCCAGAATCCCGTGAAAATGAACGAGTCCGGTTGAACTGTTTATTTTGCTGGTAAAATTAAATTTGTTAAGTTTCACTAACAAGGATTTTGGTTCAAAATGAGTAAAGGTTCGTCGTTAAGTTATTTATTCGTATCCAAGTACAACAATTGTAACAATTTGTTTTATTTAGCTCACTATTTCATCGTTACTCAAACACAAGAAGCAGGAGGTCCGGTCCTCTCAATAGTTCCGCACCAGTGGGTTCAAGGTGACACATTGACGCCAAAAACGCGCCGAATAAAACATATGACTTTAATCATATGATCGTCGCTGAAGGTATGTGAAATTGAGTAACTTTTCATTTGTTTTCAGTGATTGCCAAAATGGCATTTAATGCCAAGTTACTTTGTTTTATTTACGATGTGGTGATCCCTTTTCATTGTAGGTTCGGCAACTGTGTGTCAATCACAACCGGTACTTGGAAGCGCCAACAAGAGGCAGCCGGCTGCACCTGCCATTCTGTCACAGACAATTATCTCCAAACCCGTGCCGCGACAGGCGCCGGTGCCAATACCGATGTTGCCGGTAGAGCACTCAGGGCCTGCCAAAACTACCGTTATTCCACCGATCATCTCAACGAACATCACTCCCGAGCCAAGCAATCCAACACTTACAAACACCCAGACCAACGCCCAGCATTTCGTTAATCAAGCAGATGTGTCTTTGTTTTCGCAGTCGGAGATTGCAGCACTGCTGCAAAATTCACAGGAGTTGGAACTGGACAGTCAGCAGCTTCCTGAACACGGCGAAGCTAACTACCAGGAAGAATACGTGATGGACGTTCAGGTAAGAAGTTAGGAAGTGCGAGAAACCGAGATTGGGCTTAGGGTTCTTTAAAATATAACGTAATGCAAAATTTGACCTTAGACCCCCTCCCTCGCTCACGTAACAAGATTTGTATGGAAAATTTTGAAATTTTGTATGAAGCGTAACACAGTGCTAGACTCCCTCTCTCTCTCCCCTTGGCGTTACGTAATATTTGAATGAACCCTTAAGCACAATGTGGTACAATGGAGCAGTATCCAGATTTATGAAAAAAGATGCATTTATCGCCTCTAAATGGATTTTGTATGATTTTATACAATGTCGTTCGTGATTGTAAAGTACTGTTTTTAACGTAAAAATGAGTAGAAAAGGTAGTAGGCTCAGTGTACCAGTTATGGCTATAGTACCTCAAATTCGCCATAGTTGGTTTTCAACTAATCAACAAGAAAAATTTCGTGAACAACAGATCACGTCCACAAAAGATGATTGCGATCATTCAAACTTGACACTTTGCTCAAATTATCAGAGAAATAAATCATTTTCCTTAACTTTTCGGCCTCCTTACACCCTATTTCGCCATCGTGTACAAGTTATTAAGGAATGCATGTAAATAGTGCGAAGCGGAACACAAATTAACCCTCGAGCAGTCGCGTCTTTGACTACCTGCAGCGACACCGCGCTCACGCTGTGTACCACATGCGTGTATTTTTCATGGTGTGTATACTCAGTACACGACGCGACCGCTCCCGGGTTAACAAATGTGTCCATAACCGGTATAGGGTTCCTCTCATTGGCACATGCCGTAATAAATACTAAAAGTAGTTTTGACTCCGTTTCTATATTTTTCCTGTATGGTATGAACACTAATCAATCATTTGACATATCGATGTCATTTGTTGGTCTTCTTCTTATTTTTGTAAAAATAGTTTTTCTTAGGTAGTGCGATAACTGGTACAGGCACCCTAGATATATTCGTTCAAAGTTAATTCGTAAAGAATTGTTTGAAGCTTTATTCTCATCTATCGCAAAAGTTATCCAACAGGCACTTTTGGAACTTTTGAAAGCACGTTATTTGGTATGAAAGTTTATCACCTATATTGGGGCAAAACCAAGAAATTATGAAATTGTCCTATTTATTTTTTTAGCTGAGCATTTAGCTCTTGTTTTTTTATTAATTCATCATAAAGGGGACTGCCAGAAAACTTTGAACCAATGCTCTATGTGATATTAAACTCAATTACCTTCTAATATTTGTTTTATTAAATCAACCTAATAATAAATCTTTCGATATTCTCCTTCTTACAGCCTGTGACGGATAGCGACAGAATCATCCAGTCTGTTACTCAACATATTGAGCAGGAATGCAATCGCATCGCTGGCATCATCGTACAAAAAGTCGAAAACTGCCTTGTAAAAGCTGTCGCATTGTTGAAAAGTGATTTCGACGTCAAGATGGAAGCAGCTTTGAGACTTCAAGGACACCCTCCAGCAGTCGATAGCAATTTCAAATTCAAACCAGCATCGACTGTTGAAGAAATTCAGCAGATGGAGAAGGATCTCGGTGATAAAACTTATCAGGAAAAGCTTGTAAGTATAGTATAAGTACAGATTTCAATGCTCACATGGGAACAAAAATGGTCTAGGGGGTTGTGGGTTTCTTATTCTGATTTCTTAGAAGCACATCTCAGATTACAAAAGATTACGCGGACACTCTTATTTTTAAATTTCGGCCCCCAGGAGTCAAAATTCAATAAAACATTCATTTAGAATATTTAGGGTGTTCAGGGTTAACGCCCTGACCGTATCAGATTGAGTGTAGATGGAATTTAACATTAATTATTGGTTTAATTGGTTCCTCAGGAATCAAAATCTCCCTGGGCTTTGGATCAATATTGTCTAGGGAAGAGTGTCTTCTGAGGGCCCTCTTGTTTCACTTGTTGCTAGTGTTGTTAAACCATATTTCTTTATTACTTTTTTGTTATTTTTTCTGATATAACAACATTAGATTAATGGGTGCGACAGGAGTGACCATCAAAACCACTTATGTCCCAGGATAATTCGATCCAATAGCCAACGGCTTCCTCAATGGCCGACTGGGTGCGTGCTTTGGGTGGCGGATTTAAGCAAAGGAAGGGGAATCATACTTCGATTGACTTCATCGGATAAAGTGCCATCCGATAAGCGTTCTTGTATGAATCACCTTCCATCGTCTCGCAGTCAAAATTGAATTTTATAAAGCGAATAAATATTAAAAAAATTTAAATACTAAATCAATTGTATTACAGATTTGTCCTCATTTCAACTCTAGACATTATTTTCATTACTGTATTAGTTTCAATATTTAGTTATAAAGTTTGAGAAAGAGTATATCTACATGACTGCGAGACGACGTGGACCACATTGAGGAAATAATTAGTCGATATAGGGTAGTTGGACCATTAGGGAGGGGCCTCTATTTTGGGCATTTTTCTGCTGTTTCTCGGTCGGTTGGACTGGTTGACTGTATTTCTTTTGCGCGATGAGATACTTGAATTATCTACCCGAGCACGAGAATTTGGGTCAGTTGGTTCGATGTTGATTGGGTTGTGCCAGGGGAATGCCTGAGATGGTTGCCACTGCCCAGATAGTTCGGCTTCCTAATCAAATGTTGAAATTTTTAAAGGCCCAGCTATGCTGCAAATACAAAATATTTTATTTTCTTGCAAATTAAATATAATTAAAAATACATTAAATTATGATTGATATTCGTGACGATTTTTTTTCTTGTATGATCACATACACACTAATACTAAAACAGTTACTGCTATTATTCATAAACATAAGCACTAAACACATAATAATTACTAATCCATTTTTCCTTCTTTGTTTTTCTCTATAAAATTTTGCATGGCTCGCATCCTTGCGGAACATGAACGGTGCATGAGCACAAGCTTTTTCAGATTACCATATGGAAGATCTTCGAAAGACAACCAGAAGCTAACAAACACAGTCTATGGGGAAGTATCATCGACATATGTAAGTAAACAAATGTAAAATACTCTCCATGGAACCTGAATTCTAAGCGTGCAAAGGTAAATAACTAACATACGGCGGGAAACAATAGTTTATCAGGAAACTAAGTGGATGGAAAATTATTTTTCGCAGTGTAAATGAGAATTTAACTAAAGTTACGCGTACGAATGAATAACTAGTTTTCAAGTAGTTTTCTTCTTTTCAAAAGCTCTAATTCTCTTTTTTTTTTTGCAAATTTGTGGAGCTTTTGCAGCCGAATAGCATTGATATTGTCAAGTCCGTACTAACTCCCGGCCCGAGTTACAACACTTAATTGTGCTTATAGTTCCGAAGCTAACGCGTGATTAATAACTTAAGATACTTTGTTGACGTCAATGCGTCTCGATGCGACACCTACTTCTTTGACTAAGCTGGACAACATTACTTATGTATGACAAGGAAAATATTTCTACGTTTTTAAATGTTGGTATTAAATGAAAAGTGAGGGATTATGACGTGTTTTCTACAAGAAAAACTAGTAGGACTGACAGAACAATTCGAAGATTTAGCCGTATATTGCCTGGATCTAGGAGCAATTTCTGTTAGGTGCAAATGTTTATTAGTTATGAAGCTAATACGTTATCAATGAGACCAATTAGTCTAAACATCTTAAATAATAATCTGCAATAAATGACGCAAAAACATTATGACCAGCAATTACTGACATAATGAACATAACTACTTGATATAACATTTCAATAGAGTAGAGGCTACATATTTGATATGGGGCAAAACAGTAACGCTACTTAAGTTTGGGAATCTAAGGCAACTAACTGACAAATTGACAAGGACCTAACATACAGCATGGACCTTACTACAGAAACCAATCTCATACTTTCTACCGTATTTGCATTATTGTGTCTCAAGTCTAGTCCAATCCCTTTCCCCAACCTATATCATTACCCTTCCGATGGTGTTCATGTGGTCCGCACGGACTATTACGGCCATTACCCCTCCTTGATCTTCGGCATTGGATTGACTTGCGCTCTTATTGCCCCACCAACTGCTGCAAAATGAAAATGAAAAATGAAAAATTGGTTCCTCAGGAATCAAAATCTAATAAAACGTTTATTTGGAGTATTAGGGATTTTCAGAGTATTAACGATTTTCAGGGTTTATATAGTCATGCATAATTTAGCCGATACTATCTAATTATATTTAAGAAAAATATTCCTGTCATTTTTTTAATACATAGCACAGACAAACAGACGTAACACTACGAACGTTTCCCGATTCAAATTATAGTCCCGCACATCTGTTCGCCCAATACTAAAAGGACTGAGTTTGGCCGACCTCCAACTAGGTGGCGGTAGTGGGCAAACGTCAAACTCGAACAAAAACGATGCGAGCGCCACGGGTGGGCAGTTGGCCAACTATGAAATTTTAAACATACATTACATACATTTATTTGTTCAACATCATTAAGACAAGACATAATCAACAATAGTACGCCACAATACTCGGTTTGTGGCTGCCGCTCTCCATCCTCGGTCGCGCCCAATGCTCGCCAAGTCACGCTCCACCTGGTCCGCCCATCGTGCTCTCTGCGCTCCATGCCTTCTTGTGCCAACCGGATCCGTTGCAAACACCAGCTTTGCACGGTTGTTGTCCGGCATTCTTGCAACATGCCCTGCCCAACGTATCCTTCCGGCTTTGGCCACCTTCTGGATGCTGGGTTAGCCGTAAAGTGCAGCGAGCTCGTGGTTCATCCTTCTCCGCCACACACCGTTCTCCTGCACACCGCCGAAGATCGTTCTTAGCACGCGTCGCTCGAACTCCGAGTGCTTGCAGGTCCTCCTCGAGCATGATCCATGTCTCGTGCCCGTAGAGGATCACCGGTCTTATCAGCATTTTGTACATGGTGCATTTGGTGCGTGGGTGAATCTTTTTCGACCGCAGTTTCTTCTGGAGCCCGTAGTAGGCCCGACTTCCGCTGATGATGCGCCTCCGAATTTCTCGGCTCACGTTGTTGGCAGCCGTCAGTAAGGATCCGAGGTAGACGAATTCCTCCACTACCTCGAAAGTATCCCCGTCTATCGTAACATTACTACCCAGACGGATCCGGTCGTTTTCGGTTCCGCCTACCAGCATGTACTTTGTTTTTGAGGCATTCACCACCAGTCCGACCTTTGCTGCTAAGCGTTTCAGGCGGGTGTACAGCTCTGCCACCGTTCCAAATGTTCTAGCGATAATGTCCATGTCGTCCGCAAAGCACACAAATTGACCGGATTTTGTGAAAATCGTTCCCCGGCTGTTGAGCCCGGCTCGTCGCATCACACCTTCCAGCGTGTGAGTAGACATGAGAGTCCGTCACCTTGTCGCAGTCCCCGGCGAGATACGAATGAACTGGATAGTTCACCCGAAACCCTTACGCAGTTTTGCACACCGTCCATCGTTGCTTTAATCAGTCTAGTCAGCTTCCCAGGAAAGCCGTTTTCGTCCATGATTCTCCATAGCTCTGCGCGGTCGATACTATCGTATGCCGCTTTGAAGTCGATGAACAGGTGGTGCGTTGGGACCTGGTATTCACGGCATTTCTGGAGGATTTGCCGTACGGTAAAGATCTGGTCCGTTGTCGACCGGCCGTCGGTGAAGCCGGCTTGATAACTTCCCACGAACTCATTTGTTATAGGTGACAGACGACGGAAGATGATCTGGGATAGCACTTTGTAGGCAGCATTCAAAATAGTGATCGCCCTGAAGTTCTCACATTCCAAATGGTCGCCTTTCTTGTGAATGGGGCAGATTACCCCTTCCTTCCACTCCTCCGGTAGCTGTTCGGTTTCCCAGATCCTGACTATGAGCCGATGCAGACAGGTGGCCAACTTTTCTGGGCCCATCTTGAAGAGTTCAGCTGCGATACCATCCTTACCAGCTGCTTTATTGGTTTTGAGCTGGTGAATGGCATCCTTAACTTCCCTCAGCGTGGGAGTTGGTTCATTTCCGTCCTCCGCTGCACTGGCGTCGTCGTTCCTTCCGTTGCCGTGGGCTCCCGTGCCTACGTTCTCCACGCCGTTCAGGTGCTGATCGAAGTGCTGCTTCCACCTTTCGATCACCTCACGTCCGTCCGTCAAGAGGCCTCCGTCTTTATCCCTGCATATTTCGGCTCGCGACACGAAGCCGTTGCGGGATGCGTTGAGCTTCTGATAGAACTTCCGTGTTTCTTGGGAACGGCACAGCAGTTCCATTTCTTCACACTCCGCGGCGCTTTTTCTCCCGAAAGAGGCGGGTCTGCTGTTTCCGCTTCTGTTTGTAACGTTCCACGTTCTGTCGAGTCCCTTGCTGCAGCATTACCGCCCTCGCTGCGTTCTTCTCCTCCAAAACCATTCTGCACTCTTCGTCGAACCATTCGTTACGTCGATTCCGTTCCACGTACCCGATGGTGCTCTCTGCTGCGTCGTTGATGGCTGCTTTCACTGTACTCCAGCAGTCCTCTAGAGGGGCCTCATCGAGCTCGCACTCGTCTGGCAACGCGGCTTCGAGATTCTGCGCGTATGCTGAGGCGACATCCGGTTGCTTCAGTCGCTCTAGGTTGTACCGTGGCGGTTGCCGGTACCGTACATTGTTGATGACGGAGAGTTTTGGGCGCAGTTTGACCATCACCAGATAGTGGTCGGAGCCGATGTTGGCGCCACGATAGGTCCTGACGTCGATAATGTCGGAGAAGTGCCGTCCGTCAATCAGAACGTGGTCGATTTGAGATTTGAAATTTTAAAATAGACCGTTAAATCGGTGTACGATGGGAAATGTCAAAGTGTTACGTCTGTTTGTCTGTGTACATAGTATCGAGACTGACAATAACGTAGGCCTACAATTAACATTACATTTTCTTTTATTTCAGATCTACCACATGCGATCAGTTATCGGCCCTCACGATGATACTTGCAATGGTCAGAACAGTTGTTACGTAATGATTGATAACTTTTTCACACGAACTGTTATGCTGGAGTGTTCCTGGAGCGGAGGGAGTAAAACTAATACACCCAAATATGCAATCAAATCAATGCAGATTGGGAAACTCATGCACGTTGCACAAAATAGGCCACAGTTGGAATTTTGAACTTTTATGTATTGGCAGCCCATCGATATTTATATTAAGGCTGATATTGATGTCTGCAGATAACCTTCCGAACCACTTTCGTAAGCACGCCTCCAATCCGTGGTGCCAATATTTACCGCCAGCTATCGGCTTGCAAAGTTTACCCGTGTTCTGTGTTGTATTAAGATGGGTTCCCGTCCAATGGCAGGCATCGGTCGTGATAATGAAGCTTAATTAACAGCAGCAGGTCTTTCATAGCCATGTGTGTTATATTATGATTTAGGGCCCAATCACGTAATGCAACCTCCGAATTACTTCTTTCTTCAGATGTCGAGGAGATTTCGTATAGCTCCTGCAGTTCCTCATTGGACAATCCACAAACAATGTTATTTCCGGTCGAGTTGGAAAGGAATCCATTGGATGCTTCGTTCGTTTCGTTAGACGAAACATTTTTATCGTCATTAGATTTGCCTGTTAAGAATAATGGATGATTGAAATACATTTGTTCAAAAAACGTGGATTGTGCTTACTTGATTCACGGTTTAATGGTTTCGGCGTGTTTTCATCGGATAGACTTGATGTGGCTCCATGTTCTGTACCGAGTTCTTGATGAACATTGACCGGGCTTTCAGAAAATAAATGTTTCAATACGTTTTCATACTTCTCGCGAGTTGTCTTCGATTTTCGGTAGAATGAACCACTTTTTTTTGTACTTTTTTATATATTTTATCCATTTAAAAGAAAATCTGTTAATACACGTCCGCTTCTTTTCATTTGGAGCCGAATTTTGTTTGTTATTGTGAATCAGTTCTACTAACAGCATAGTTCAGTTTTTTTTGCAAGTTGAATGAAGAATTTATTCATTTCTTGTACAGCATGTACTACAGCTTTTATTCAAACTTATATACCGAGTTGAACATAATGGTAAACGTACCTCAAAATTATGTATTTTCAGTTTCTTGTTGAGAATATGAAATGAAGTCGAATAAATAATTTTTATAAGCTTTGTTAAGTTGTCAAAACCTCATTGTTGGGCTGATTATCAACAACAGAACAATGATAATTGAAAAGATAGAAATGACTTTAGTTCAGCTCATTAATCAGTTTATTTTGGAATACTGAATAACATACTCATGCAAATCGTTGTACAACTCCAAGTGAAACAGTATTTCAAACGAACGTAAACATACTGAATAGCAGCATATATGCTCATTAAAACAATACTTCTTCAGAATACTGTTCTTTGAACAAATTGCCAAGAAAACGACTGCTAAGTTATTGACAAGCATATTATAAAGAACGTTAAAGGAAGTAGATTTGAAGCTAAAAAATTAACAGAAGTAGCTTTTATTCAAGATTCTATTCCGCAAACATTGCTATTCAGCATTCAAGACTACTATTCGATAATAATTCGACTGAGAAGTTTAATTGCAGTTTCGCATTGTTAGTTGGGTACTCTCTTTAGGGATGACTTCGAGAAGAGGGACCGTACATGAGTAGTCTTTAGTAAGTTTCCACCTACTACCGCTTTAAGTTGTCCTCTCCTCCTGGCAGATAAGGTCCTGGTTAGTAAATACTATAGACTACCTGTTGCACTCAAGCTCTCGGATGGAGAGGGGAGAGAACTCAACTTGATGTTGGCCGGCCTGCCATTTTCTCTGTAGTTCAAGTACGATTCGGGAAACCGTGGAAGTAGCGGAGTCTCACTTGATCGCCCCCGTTCACATCCTTTCAACTATGTTGTCCGGAGTGTAATCTCTATCGCATATCTCCTGCATACTCGACCATTGCTCGGAAATTCGCCTCTGTCTAGGCACATCTGAACATGTCAGGGCAAGCCTCGATGGTCGTCTTGTTGGCTACTGTCGGGATACCGTCCGGACCTGGAATTTTGTTCAACTTAAGCGACATCGCTATTGCGATGAGCTCGTCGTTCGTCAACGGGGCCACCTCGCTTTGGCCGGTTTGGACATAGAGGACGGGCGCCCACGGTCTTATATCGTGGCGCGGAAACAACCTTTCCACGATATTCTGCAGCATCTCGGGGAGAGTTCAGGGGTGCTGACGTTTGGTCATTTGGCGTTTTGGCCATGTCTATCCTGTAAGCATCACCACAGGGGATCGTGACAGATATTGTCGTGGCACGTTTGAAAACGTGCCTTAATCTCTTTGTACAGTGCCAGTTTAGCCGCCCTGTAGGCCTCAATTCGTTCCATTCGAACCTGTGCGAGCTGTTTGCACCCTCCTTCTAGTTCTGTGCGATTTCTGGGCACCACCAGTATACCGGTTCGCGTCCATCTCTGGGTTAGGAAAACCTTGATATTGCGACGTCACATGCACGACTTAGGGCTCGATCATTGCTGAATAGATCGTTGGTGTTACCCTACATAAGCAATCGCTCCACAAATGTCGGCTTATCGAAGCGCAGGCTCAGCCATCCCCGTTGACGGTTGATGACCTTCGGCTGTGTCCGTCTTCCTCCGTGTTCCACCTTGTAGAGAACCGCCAGATGGTCACTGTACGTGTATTCATCGTCAACCCTAAGGTCCGAGACACTGACCAGCGTACCCGCCGGATGCTTTTTACACCCCCGCCCAGCGTTGTTAGATGATTTTCGCCTCGCATGGCCCTCAGCACCTCGGTGTACGTGTCTACCTCGGTTGTGAAGACCAGCGCGTCGCTCCGTTCGAGTTAGCGGGCTGACTTCACTTTTCTCACTACCATCTTCTTTCCAATCGTAATCCAAGGGTTCTCCTTACATTGGTCCGGTTGTGACCACCGTTCCTCTTAGGGTTGGCCTCTTGGGACTTGGTATCCATGCCCCTTGCGCGTTTCACAGCCGACTTAGCAGCCTGATTACTTGCGCTGGCTGTCCCTTTCTTCCTCTTTGGCTTCCACCCGCCTCTGCTGGACACTTCTTTGGCCGCGTCTCCTCCGCTGGTTTCGACTATGTAGCACGAGCCAGCCATAGGACGGTTTTGATCTCTTCACTACGGCTCCAGCGAGCTGCATGGCTTCGTGCTACATCGTCGCGTTGCCTCCAAAGAGGATGTTGTCCGTTTGGGCGGACCACTCATCCCTGCTCGTATCACTCGCACTCCGCTTTTCGACCAGGAGATCAAACTCCTTCTTGGCCAGAGTCAGCAAAGCTTCACAGCAAGCCCTGTTTCAAGTCCGTGCTGGCTGATGGTAGTCCGTCCGCTCGTGTAACCGATCAGCTCGTCCATACCTCCTGTTGCGGTTCTGCGTCCACGTGGGGTCCGTAGCGGATTTCTGCGCTTCCTCGGCCGGTGCTGCGCCGCCTCGTGCTCATCTTGTTGAACCTCCTGCCGCCGGCTCGGTAGTGGGTACATCAGCCCTTCGTATTGGCGATCTCGCAAATCTTCCTCGCGCGAACGGGTTTAACACCGTTCCCTCTGCTTCTCCACTCTCGATCACATGGTTTAAGGATTTAGTAGTCATTTCTGTTGAGTCCTCCTTAGAGCCGCTATCCCTCACTACCAATGAAGACCGTACTCGCGGAAGTCAATGGAGGGCCTTGAATATCTTTGTAATTTTGTTGTTTATTCACGGAACTTCTTGGGGGACCTAGAACATCTTCTGAAACTATTTCTTTACAGAACAAGAATCCATTGATGTTGCACCGTATCAGGAATGTAACAACAATCCATCGATTGCGCTTGTGGATTTTAAGGATTTCACTCACGGAAGTTCTTGGGGGACCTAGACCATCTTTGGAAATTGTTTCGTTGCAGATCAATACTCTATGGATCTGCATGATGTTGCACCGTGTCAGTAATATAACAACAATTCATTGATTACGCTTGTAGATCTCAAAACCTTACTCGTGTAAGCACAATGCTCAATGGACCTATAGGATTTTACACCATAACAGTGATGTTTCAACAATCCATTGATTACGCTTGTAGATCTTCAGGTATTCACTCGCGGAAGTTCTTGGACCTAGAACATCATTGGAAATGTGTTCTTTGAAGAACAATGTTTCATGGACCTGTAGGATGTTGCACCGTATCAAATATGTAACAACAATCCACAAATCACGCTCGTAGATCTGAAAACCTTTACTCGCGGAAGCTCTTGGACGACCTAGAACATCTTTGAGTATTACATCTCTACAGATCTATGCCTTATGGATCTGTAAGATGTTGCAGCTTGTTGTGACAACAAGCTGTTGATTACGCTTGTAGATCTTGAGGCCTATATTCGCAAAGGTTTATAGAGGACCTTCAAACTTGTGGACATAACTAACTTACTGAACCATGTTTCATTATAATTATCATATTATTATCATTATCGATCAGGCTAAGGCTGGGGTGGCCTCTGCTGTACATAGTAGCCGTCTCCATTCCACTCGGTCCATGGCTGTTTGTCTCCAGTTCCGCACTCTGCGTAGGGTCCGCAGATCGTCCTCCACTTGGTCGACCCACCTAGCTCGCTGTGCTCCACGTCTTCTTGTACCGGTCGGATGACTCTTGAGAACCATTTTAGTCGGGTTGCTTTCCGACATCCTGATGACGTGACCCGCCCACCGTAGCCTCCCGATTTTCGCGGTATGGACGATGGTTGGTTCTCTCAGCAGCTGATGCAGCTCGTGGTTCATTCGCCTTCTCCAAGTCCCGTCTTCCATCTGCACTCCGCCGTAGATGGTACGTAACACCTTCCGTTCGAAAACTCCAAGGGCGCGTTGGTCCTCTGCACGTAGGGTCCATGTTTCGTGCCCATAGAGGACGACCGGTCTAATCATCGTTTTGTAGATAGTTAACTTCGTGTTACGGCGAACTTTATTCGATCTTAGAGTTCTGCGGAGTCCAAAGTAAGCATGATTTCCTGCCACAACGCGCCTCTGAATTTCTCATCACCGTCGATATAAATTCGGGGTGGCGGGCGCGGTGATTCCTCCGTGGAGCCCTTTGCCATCATGTACTTTGTCTTCGACACAATTATGACTAATCCGATTCGCCTGGCTTCACTCTTTAGTCGGATGTACGTTTCCGCCATCGTCTCAAATTTACGAGCCATATTAATATCAATATCATCAGCGAAACAAAACAGCTGAACGGACTTCGTGAAAATCGTCCCACTCGTGTTTATCCCCTCTCTCCTTATTACACCTTCTAACGCAATGTTGAACAGCAAGCACGAAATACCATCACCTTGCCGTAACCCTCTGCGAGATTCGAAGGAACTCTAGAGTGTCCCTGATACTCGAACTACGCACATCACTCGATCCATCGTCACCTTGATTAATCGTATCAGTTTATCC
The DNA here is from genome assembly GCF_035046485.1 of Aedes albopictus. NCBI lineage: Eukaryota > Metazoa > Arthropoda > Insecta > Diptera > Culicidae > Aedes > Aedes albopictus. The sequence goes on along the minus strand of NC_085137.1, from coordinate 439,471,664 downwards.
GGGAATCCGTATTCGTACATAATCTGCCATAGATGTTCTCGATCGATTGTATCATACGCCGATTTGAAATCGATGAACAAGTGATGTGTGGGCACGTTGTATTTGCGGCATTTCTGTAACACTTGGTGGAACATCTGGTCCGTTGTAGCGCGTTCACCCATAAATCCAGCCTGATATTGCCCCACGAACTCTCTTGCAAATGGTGGTAGACGACAGCATAATATTTGAGAGAGTATCTTGTAGGCAGCGGTCAGTAGTGTGATCGCGCGGTAGTTCCCGCAATCCAACTTGTCACCCTTTTTGTAGATGGGACACACGATACCTTCCATCCATTCCACCGGTAATACTTCCTCCTCCTAAATCTTGGTAATGACCCAGTGTAGTGCTCTCACCAGTGCTTCTCCACCGTATTTTAGAAGCTCGCTTGGTAGTTGATCTGCTCCAGTGGCTTTGTTGTTTTCAACCGGCCAACCTCCTCCTCAATCTCTTGAAGGTCAGGGGCCGGACGTCTTTCGTCCTGTGCACATAATCCTAGACCTGTTACCACGCCACCTTCGGTACTTGCAACGTCGCCATTGAGGTGCTCATCGTAATGCTGCCGCCACCTCTCGACCACCTCACGCTCGCTCGTGAGAATATTCCTGTGATTATCTCGGCACATGTCGGCTTGTGGCACAAAGCCTCTGCACGAGCGGTTCAGCTTCTCGTAGAACTTTCATGCGTCCTTAGCGCGGTACAGCTCTTCCATCGCTTCGCGATCTCGTTCTTCCTGCTGGCGCTTCTTCATCCGGAAGACTGAGTTCTGCCTGTTCCGCGCTTGTTTGTAACGCGCCTCATTCGCTCTCGTACGGTGTTGCAGCATTCTCGCCCATGCTGCATTCTTCTCGTTTTTCAACTGTTCACATTCGCCGTCGTACCAGTCGTTTCTGTGATTCGGAGTTGCGAAGCCTAGTGCTGTAGCCGAGGTACTACCTATGGCGGATCGGATGTCCCTCCAGCCATCTTCAAGTGTAGCTGCGCCAAGCTGCTCTTCCGTTGTTGGTAGGGCCACTGCTAACTGCTGGGCGTAGTCTTGAGCCACTTCTACGTTACGAATTTGATCGATGTTGATCCGCGGCGTTCGACTTCGACGCGTGGTGATAACTGTCAAAAGTTTTGAGCGCATGCATACAGCTACTAAGTAGTGATCCGAATCTATATTCGCACTGCGGTATGTGCGGACATTGGTTATATCCGAGAAGAATTTACCGTCGATTAGAACGTGGTCGATTTGGTTTTCTGTTTGATGGTCGGGTGATCTCCAGGTGGCTTTGTGGATATCTTTGCGGGGGAAGAAGGTGCTTCGGACTACCATACCACGGGAGGCTGCAAAGTTTACGCATCGCTGGCCGTTTTCATTCGATACGGCGTGCAGGCTGTTTCGCCCGATTACCGGTCTGTACATTTCCTCCCTTCCTACCTGCGCGTTCATGTCGCCGACAACGATTTTCACGTCACGCGGCGAGCAACCATCGTATGTTTGCTCTAACTGCGCGTAGAACGCTTCTTTCTCGTCATCGGATCTCCCTTCGTGTGGGCAGTGGACGTTGATGATGCTGTAGTTGAAGAAACGGCCCTTAACTCTCAACATGCACATCCTTGCGTTGATCGGCTGCTACCCGATCACACGTTGTCGCATCTTGCCCAACACTATAAATCCTGTTCACAGTTCATTGATGGTGTCACAGCTTTGGTAGAAGGTAGCCGCTCGATGCCCGCTTTTCCACACTTTCTGTCCAGTCCAACAAACTACATCCCCGCAACGCCACGATGTCGAAGTTGCGGGGATGTAGTTCGTCGTAGATTATCCTGTCACATCCTGCGAAACCTAGTGACTTGCAATTCCATGTTCCAAGTTTCCAATCGTAGTCCTTATTTCGTCGCGTGGGTCTTTGCCGATTGTATCGAGTCGTATTTTCTCCTATGTTATTCGCAATGAGGATTTTTACGGGTGGCTTATTGGGCCTACGCCAACACTCCTGTCTCGCCGGAGGGCCATCGTGCCAGTTCTGTTTAACGTCCCAGCCAACACTGGGACGATCACGCTGATGGGGCCACCACCTTGGATCTAGCTGGGCGTGGTGCAGCGTTTCTTACTCAGCCGCTGGGTGCCAGAACAGACGCTGTTTGAGCCGCACCTCCTTGGTGAACAGACACTCGGATCGTACCTCCTCAATCTAGCTGAAGTCAGAAACACAACAGTGCCCAGGCTGCACTACCAGCTAATCACACAACTCTTAGCTGGCGGTCTTTGTCATCGCTTGACCCGTGGAAGCATGAGGTAGGAACTTGTGAGGACCAGAGCTATGTTGGACGCTCTCCTTATCGACTCACCGTTTTGCAGGATTTCATTTCCCAGTACTTCCTTAAAATCTTTTTAAGTTTTTGCCTTTCTCGTACACCAAGGTGTACCGAAAGGCTATATGTTCACTCCAAAAATGAAATCTTGATAGAGCCCCCGGAGGGGCAAGTTTCATATACCAATCGACTCAGCTCGACGAGTTGAGATGATGTCTGTGTGTGTGTATGTGTGTGTGTGTGTATGTATGTGTGTGTGTATGTGTACAAAAAAAGGTCACCTCACTTTTAGATAGTAAATATCCATCGATTTTAACGATCGACGGCTCATTCGACGCGGAATCTGGTCCTATTGTTTCCTATTGAAAATGGTTCGGATCGGTCAAGCCGTTCCGGAGTTATGGCCATTTAGGTGTTCCGGAACCGGTACCCTTGTAAGGGGCCAGACATGAAAATGCACCAAACCCTTGCATGCGACCCATCAAACCACGGCATTTACGATTATCTGATGAACGGTAAGCAGAAAAATAGTCTCAGACCATATCTGCACCGGTAGTGTTCCGGAACCGGTTCTGGGTGTCCCGCCGGAAGTGGCCAAATATCAAATTGAGCATAACTCATGCATGCGACACATCAAACGGCGGTATTTTCGATAACCTGATGAACGGTTCGCAGGAAAACAGTATCAGACCACATCTGAACCGGTAGTGTTTCGAAACCACTTCCGGATGTCCCACCAGAAGTGGCCAAATATTAAAGTAAACCAAACCTATGCATGCGACACATCAAACAACGGCATTTTTGATAACCTGATGAACGGCAAGCAGGAAAAGAGTATCAGACCATATCTGAACCGGTAGTGTTCCGTAATCGGTTCCGGATGTTCCGCCGGAAGAGGCTAAATATAAACGAGTACCAAACCGATGCATGCGACACATCAAACAGCGGCATTTTCGATAATCTTATGAACGGTAAGAAGGAAAACAGTATCAGACCATATATGAACCGGGAGTGTTCCGGAACCGGTTCCGGATGTCCCAAGGGACTATAACTTTAAAATGGTCAAACTTATCGCATTTGAAAGATTTTTAAATTTGCTACCAAAAAAGATCTTGGAATCTATTGGTTTAGTTAGATAACTAAAGCAAAAAAGCTCGAAAGTAGGGTTTTGCCTTTCTCGTACACTTAGTGTACTAAAAAACTATATGTTCACTCAAAAAACGATTTTTCGAAAAAAGGCTCGGAGGATCAAGTCGCATATACCAATCAACTCAGTTCAACGAATTGAGATTATGGGCATGTATGTATGTGCGCAAAATAAGTTCACTCACTTTTAAGGCACTTCCCAATGGCCGATGTTTTGGATTAAAGCTTGAATCAAACCGGAATTGTTTGCTATCAAAAATGGTCCAGATCGGCCAAGGCGTTCCGGAGTTATGGCCATTTCAGTGATCCGGACCAGCACCGGTAGAACTGGCCGTATATAAAACTGAACTAGCCCCATGTTGCGATACATCAAACTGCGCGATTTTTGTAACCTTTAGCATGGTTGGCGAGTTTTGTGCGGAAATCAACACTGGAGACCAGAAGCTCCACGATGTCGGCCCAAAATTCAAGATGGCAGCCAAATGTTCAAGATGGCGGCTCACAACTCAATATGGCGGCTGTAGAGATTTAGTCTCTTAAAGCATGCTATATGGGAATATTTGATATGGAGAAGATGTCTGGACTCCTAAAATGGTAAATAGAATATCCAAGATGGCGGTCTGAAATCCAAGATGGTGGCTTCAAATTCAAGAAGGCGTCTGTTCAAAGATGCTTAAGGCTGTAAAACCATGCAATATGGGTATATTTGGTATGGGGAAGATGTCCGGAGTCAAAAAATGGCGACCAGAATGTACAAGATGGCGATCTAAAATCCAAGATGGCGGCTTCAGTTTCAAGATGGCGGCTGTTTGATGGAGATTTAGCTCTAACGGCTGTTTAATGAAGTTTTAGGATCTAAAACCATGCAATATTGGTATATTTGGTATGGGGAAGTCTTCCAGAGTCCAAAATGGCGATCAGGATATTCAAGATGGCGATCTAAAATTTAAGATTGCGGCTGCGAATTCAAAATCGCGGCTGTTTAATGGAGTTTTAGGGCCTGAAACAATGCATTATTGATATATTTGGTATGGGGATGATGTCTGGATTCCAAAAATGGCAACTAGAATATCCAAGATGTTGGTCCAAAATCCAAAATAGTGGCTCCAAATTCAATATGGCGGCTGTTTAATGAAGTATATTTTTCGCCAAAAATGGCGACCAGAACATCCAAGATGGCAATCTTAAATCCTAAATGACGGCTTCAAATTCAAGATAGGGTCTTTTTCTTAAGAGTTTGATGCTCAAACATTAAAAGCCAGATAAACGATATGGTTTCTGGGATCATGAAATGGATTTCTGTTAATTGTATGAAAGTGCGATATACATCAACATTTCGCTTGAGTTTTATTGAAATGGGGTTTCGAAGGCACGAGAAAGGCGCCATCACCGCTAGGTGGATTAATTTGGGTTTTTTTTCTAACGAATGTAATACTTCATAAATTTTCATCGTATTTTGCAGGTTTTCCAAGGTTTTGCCTATCTCGTACACCAAAGTGTACTGAAAGGCTATATGTTTACAAAAAAAAAACAAATTTTCGATAGAAGGCTCGGAGGGTCAAGTCACATATACCAATCAACTCAGTTCGATGAATTGAGATGATGTCTGTATGTGTGTATGTATGGCTGTGTACAAAAAAAGGTCACTCACTTTTAAGGCACTTCCCTTTGACCAATTTTACGGATTTAAGCACGAATCGAACCGGAATTTTACCGTATTGTTTGCTATTGAAAATGGTTAGGATCGTTCAAGGCGTTCCGGAGCTTTAGCCATTTTAGTGATCCGGACCAGCACCGTTGGAATTGGTCATATATACAACTTAACCAATCCCCATCATGCATGCGACACATCAAGCTGCGCCGATTTTTTGTAACCTTGGTGGCATGGTTGACGAATTTTGTTCGGAAATAAATACTGAAGACCAGAAAATCCCCAATATCGGCCCACTATTCAAGATGGCGACCAGAATATCCAAGATAGCGGTTGAAAATGTTGGTCCCAAAATCATGCAATATGGGTATATTTGGTTTGAGGATGATGCCCGGAACTCAAAAATAGCCACCTGAATATCAAAGATGGCGGTCAAATATCCAAGATGGCGACTTCAAATTCAAGATGGCGGCTCTTTAATGGAGTTTTAGGCCCCAAACCTTGCAATATAGGTATATTTGGTATGGAGAAGATGTGCAATAATGGGTATATTTGGTATGGGTAAGATTTCCGGAGTCTAAAAATAGCGGTCAGAATATCCAAGATGGCGGTCTAAAATCCAAGATGGCGGTTCAAAATTCAAGATGGCTGCTGTTAAATGGAGTTTTCGGCTCCAAAATCATACAATATGGGTATATTTGGTATGGGGAAGATGGCTGGACTCCAAAAATTACGACCAGTATATCCAAGATGACAGCTCAAAATTCAAGATGACGGCTGTATAATGGAGTTTTAGGTCCCAAAATCATCCAATATGGGTATATTTGGTATGGGGAAGATGTCCGGAGTCCAAAAATGGCAACCGGAGTGTCCAAGATGGTGGTCTAAAATCCAGGTTTTCTGCTAAAAATTCAAGATAGTGGCTTTTTCTTAAAATTTTGAGGCTCAAACATCAAAAGCCAAACAAACGATATGATTTCTGGTGCCATAAAATGGATTTTTGTTAAACATATTAAAGTGCTTTACAGTTTTTTTTTAATTTTGGCAACACCCGATTTTGGCAACAATTATTTACCGATTTTGGCAACAAAAATTTTTGAAATTTTTTTTTTTATTGCAAGATCATCTTAAATACATGATTTAAAGTTAACCTCTATTAAAAAAAATATAAATTCATTAAGTTTTCGAAAACGACAATTTTTTAAATCATGACGTAATTTATGGACGTCACCTAAAGGGAGCATTTTGTAACTTGTGAATAGTCCACATTGATAATATAAATCAAAATAACGCATAAAAACTGTAAAATCATAATTTTTTTTATCGATTTTGGCAACATAAAATTCACCTTGTGTTGCCAAAATCGGCAAGAAACTTTATTTATCAACATGTCACTTGAGTTTTGTTGAAATGGATTTTCGAAGACACGAGAAAGGCGCCAGCACCGCTAGGTGGATTAACTAGGGTTTTTTTTAATATACGAAAGCAAACTACATTCTATCTGCCTCTATTCTTCTGTAAAAAAAATGATTATCAGTTTGAAAAAATAACCATTGAAAAAAATAAACACAAGTAATTCACACATTTTTGTCAATAGACATTCTTTGGCAGTAGCGAATTGTTATTCGAATTTCTCTAAAAAAAACATTCGCAATAGGAACGTCTTCTTTAATGTGAACGCAAATTACGGAAATTATTTCTGGACAAATGTCTGTGGATTTATCAAGATTTTTTTTTCTGTTCCAGAGAACAACTTCCTGTTAGCCCTTTAATACCCAACCCCGTCTAGTTTAAGTATTTTTGTAATTTTTCTCTCCGGCGTAATCAAAACTTTTATATTTTCGGCTGATATTTAGAAATATTCCGAATGAATATTTTTTAACTCATTAAAAAATTGATGTTTTGGTCACCATTCAGATGTCATTGTTTTTCTTTTTAATGAATCGTAACAATTAACATATTTGGTCGGGGCCCGTGGCGTAGTTGGTCACACGTTCGCTTCATATGCGAAAGGTCATGGGTTTGATTCCCAGCCCCGGCACTTGCAATTTTTCGTCAGTTGCTCTTCTCCCGAGAGCGACTGACACTGACCCTCTTCTGAGCCCCATGGCTCAAACGGACCCGGATACCTGGACATCGGCGAACTGCTACTCATAATGGACCCCCAATCGAACCGGAAAGGAATCATCATCCTTGTGCTCATCATTCTACCATAGAGTAGAAAAGTAGAAAAGTGAAAACAGCAGAAAGGCGACCAGTTCGAAGTAGTAGAATACAATAGAATACATCTAGGCGCTGTACAAAATGTAAGTGCAGCTGTCAAATGAAATCGCTCACGTAGTGCCCTAGTGGACAATAGAGCTGTAAACTAGGTTAAGTGATCAAGAATAAAAAAAAAATAACATATTTTAAAAATTTTCCTTGTCCATTCTATTATAGTAAAAGAGTATAGGGGAGTGAAATACACTATATTTTTTTCTTAAAAATTACACGAAAAATAAATTTCAAATTTTTGAACAATCGGTATCCTAAATAGGCTTTCAGGAAAATCGCGAATTAAAAAGAATCACTTTCCAAAACAAGTTTGAATCAATTTTAGATGACGAAAAATGGTAATTAGATCAAAAAAAATATTAGAGAGTTATAGAGGGTTAGAAACTCTCTAGGAAGTTCTCTGATATTTCTACTATGGATCCGGAAATTCTGTCTAAAAAATCATTCAGAGTTTTGCAAAAAAAAAATTACCATCTTAAGATCTACTAAAAACCTCTAGACGGTCCTCAAAAAGTTTCAACACATTTTAGCAATAAAAGGGAAACGGGGCGAAATAAGTATTGAAACAGCTTCAAAAATGAACTATAGAGTTTTTTTTTTGTAAGTTTTTCTTTAAAATATAAAAGTCAATACCACTATCGATTCTTATATAATAATCTTGAGCAGATCCCTAATTTTAATATCGATTGTTTTTCTTTATGATTGATGAGCTTCCAGCAACTAAGACAGTCGTTGGGGACAACCCTATTTGATTAACTAAATATGTGCAAAGCCTCATCCGTTCTTTCCATACAATGATAATGAAAAAATACATCAACTGCACTTTCTCATTTGCAGCAAATTATTTACCACCTATAGCGTGAAAGAACCACTCTCCATAATTTACATCATTGAAAAGCTAGCTAGAACCAATGCACACCGACCGGCAGCGGAACAAAAATCCCCATTTTTTGCATTATGTCGAGCTTTAAAAAAACCAACTAGCACCGACTTGGATTGCAGTTCGTAATTTTCCTACCAGTAGTGGTATGCAGCGGTTATGGTGCAAATTTTCAGTTGACTGGAACCATCGAAAAAGAGAACGAAAAAAAAACAGCACAGGAAAGTGCGAAACGGAAGAAAGCACCCACCACAGTTGAGGGGAAGGTTCGGGTATGCTGCTGCCAGGAGAAGGTTTATTGAGAACGGGAGAAAAAAAATAAAATGGCAGCAAAAACCAACTCGAGTGTGACGATTTTTTTTCTCTGCCTCATTCTAAGCTAGAGCTGACAGACAACCCTTCGGGTGTTGTTTGTGGGTTGCAGCCAGCGATAGGGATGCCGGATTTTTGAAAACTTCTGATTTGAATTGATCATTAGAAGTTCTGTACATTTTTAGACTTAATTTAAAATTTATAATTGTGTTTGCTTAGAATGAACATTATTTACTTTGAATTAAGTCTATCAGTTTGAAAAGTTTTCATACTTTTGGTCACAAATGTATGAAAAGGTAAAGTATTTATGGGGTTTACGACTGAAATCATGATGGAAAAGGCAATCAGCTTTTTTAGTCTTTTACTTGGTCTTTTGCAAACATTACCGACGTTTCGGCCTTGCGTTTTGGCCTTTTTTCGTTTCGTAGGCGGTAGACACTACTACGACTCTTCAAAAAGACCAAATCCCCAGGCTGAAACGTCGGGATTGTAAGCAATGCAGTAGTTTAATGAAAATTTCCATACGAACTTCGTAGTTATAAAGCTCGTTAAAATTTGTGCATCATTCTGTGACAATTGATCATCCCAATCCATTCCTAGAATTAGAGCTTATGTGTGTATGGATAACCTACGTACCTGTGTAACGAGGTGCCAACCGAAGCGTGTTAATGCTAATGCTGGCACGTTGGGTGTTGCAAAAATATACGCTCCGAGCCCGAATAATGCATAGACGAAGGCCAAAAAGTCTCATTGCCTTCGTTGCACACAACCACCTATCCGCCTATCAGTCACCTTCGTTCTCGTTCTTGGAAGGCACCTCGGGTGAAAAGTGCATAACGCCGAGCTGGTAGCATTTTGCAGCACTATTTGGCGAGCGAAGCCCAAAAGCAAAGTGGAAACGAAAGCAAACAACATTAAAAATATGCCGTCCCCGGCCTGGATGGAAGCACCTATACAGAACGGTCTGACACATGGTGCGAAGAAATTTTAAAGAAAAAAAAGTGCTACCCTAGGAAGCATAATTAGATGTGCCAACTCCTCCCACTTGCCCGGGCTGGGTCGTCGGTTAGGCGCGTGTATTTGTAGTCGCCCGTCGTCGTCGTGTGCTCTAACGAGATGCGCCTCACCGAACATGATTATTTTGTAATGGAAGACTTTTTTTCCTCTGGCAAATTGAATAGCACGACGAAACAAATTCACAACCAAAGTCGACCGGCTGCCACCCTCTGAATGGATCAATAAATCCCTAACTGGGAACAAAAAAAAACACCCAAAACTAGATTTCGCGTCCCTAATTGAATGGAAATTTATTGCTTTTCTTGTTATCGCGGCCGGGAATGAATTCTCCCCGGCTTCGATTGTCACGTGAAAACATTGGTACGTGAGTAGAATTAGATCATTTTCTTGGAATTTTCGACCAAAAGGGAAAGTTTCTTGCAGCAGTCATGGTAACGCCAACCTCCGGGTTTCCACAGTTTCTACAAGTGGGTGGAAATTTATTCTTTTAGGGCCTCTGCTTACTTTAGAGGATTATGGGTTTATGGCCGTCTTCTTTTTTTTGCATGAGGCTTCGTTAGTCAGATTGCAAGATAATGAAATGAACAAAATACAGAGACGCTAGAGATGGTAAAATGACGACGGAAGCCTGGCGATACTTAGATGCTTTAGAGGAGGAATATGATTTAGAATGCCAGGTTTTCTATACGTTTTTCTAAGTAAACTATATTCTTTGAAGTTATTTGCAATTTTTTTACGGTGCCGGAGTTCGGCTTGTTATCTTCTCCGACGTTTCGGTTCTTGGATAGGACCTTCTTCAATACCATATCAAGCCTAACTTTACCAAACATCGTATCTAACAAAATTCACGAACGGAGAAAATTGAAGAAGAAGTTCGTTGTTCCCATAGCAACTTATACATTGAGCATTAATCCGGGTATTTTTTCACAAATCATCCACAAAGGTGAGTGATACAAGTAGTTCTTAACGAAATTAAGCAGCGCATGTGAAAATCTGTTTTTTGTTTAGAGTGTTAGGTTCCTGAGTGAAAACTTTTTAAAGGGTGATAGAGGACCATAAATGGTGAAAAAAATTGTTCTACGCATATGGTCAAATCTCAACCGTTACGTAGTTATTGAACTCCCCATGTTTTTGACTCTTATTGCCTTAACTGGCTATAACTTTAAAATGGTCAAACTTATCGCAGCTTTTTTACCCTTATTCGAAAGATTATTGAATTTTCTATCAAATGGCAACTTTGAACCGATTGGTTTAGTTAAAAAACTAAGTTTTCTAGAGCAAAACAGCTAAAAATAGCATGTTGTAATTTGTTTTTGTCAATTATCTTTGAAACATGCGTAATAAATTAAAATTCTCTATTTGGCAAAGATGAGGCCCCTGTTCCACTCTATAATTCGTTCTTTGACATCAAGCTTCTATCTCTTTCCGTTTTCTTGCAATTTCGATTTAAACGTCGCATTTCAGATCATAAATTTACAATCGTCATGGTAAGCACTTTTGCAAGAAATTGATAAGAGTTAGAAGTTTGGCGTCAAAGAATGAATTGTAGAGTGGAACAGGGGCCACAACTTTGCCAAATAGAGAATTTTAATTTATTACGCATGTTTCAAAGATAATTGACAAAAACAAATTAAAACACGCTATTTAAGCTGTTCTGCTCTAGAAAGCTTAGTTATTTAACTAAACCAATCGGTTCAAAGATGCCATTTGATAGAAAATTCAATAATCTTTCGAATAAGGGTAAAAAAAACTGCGATAAGGTTGGCCATTTTAAAGTTATAGCCAGTTAAGGCAATAAGAGTCAAAAACATGGGGAGTTCAATAACTACGTAACGGTAGAGATTTGACCATATGCGTAAAAAATTTTTTTTCACCATTTATGGTCCTCTATCACCCTTTAAAAAGTTTGCACTCATGAACCTAACACCCTGTATATGTTATTGTCGCGCTTATCTTTTATAAGAGTCCTGCGGCGGTCGTACGCTCGCAAGGCATACCGCCGCATGACAGTCGCAAGGCAAAATAAAAAGTGTTCCCGCCAAAAACAAAAGCACGTGAGTTTCGCGAAGTGACAGATGTTTTTGAATGTATTTGTGACGAACAGCAAGAGTAGCTCAGTGGAATGAGTGCTCTTGCTGTCAATCCCCATATAGTGGAATTATATACTTTTAAATCTGGTGACGCTGTTATGATTAGTGACAGTCGCGCTAATATCAGAAGTCAGAGGCAGATAATCGCCATTATTCTGATTTTTCTTGAGAGGCATAATACATACGGTGTTTGGTAAAGTTAGGATTGATATATCAATACAAATACACTAAAACCCCAATTCACGCTCAAAACGTAAATTTGGGGAGCTATCCGGTTTCAGAATTAGTTTGTGAACTGTGAAGATGGAAGTTACAAAGTCTCTAACCTGTGAAAAGGTTATAAGTTATGTAGTTACAATCAATAATTAAACAGTTTTGCAAAGTTCAGTGGTTCCCAACCTACGGTCATGGGCCAAGCGAATTCCTCAAGAACCGAAGATGTGAAGATGAAGTAAAAAGGTTTTTCGGATTCTGCTCTTTAAGGAGCACGTATCACAATGCAGTTGTATTGCAGAGATCAGTTGTTAAGCCCCCTTTTTCACTATTTTTATGTCAGAGATATCGACGAATGTCACGTGGAAAATTGCTCGCTACGACAGATGTGTTGGGTAAACTTGATCTTGAGTAACTACATAAAGCTTGTGTACCATTTCTTGAAACAGTTTTCGTTTGATATCCTCGTTATGTTGTTCTACTTGTCCACCACGTGTCTTTGTTTGATATCCCAGTCTTTTTGCTTCACTTGTCCACCTCGTGTCCCTTCGAAAATCGTCTGTTTGTATCGTTACAGGTTGTTTGTCCACTCTACGTTTGGCCATCAGCAATACGCCACATCAAGCTGTCACGTGTCAACGAAAAGCCCTATCACCCTATCCTTTTCTCAAATATTATTGTTCCTCCTAACCTCGACCAAATCGCGAGTTTAAGGGTTCTCCAAAACGAACATAGTTTATAAGTCAAAAACATGAAATTGTAAATAGTTTTAACTAAATTCGGCTCCGTTATGTCTGTTGGCACATGAGCCTAAAATAAATGATTAAGTAAAAAAAATCAGTGGTTTAAATATTTAAAAACTCTGTGGTTTTCAATACATGGTCACGGGCCCCGTGAATATTTCAATATACTTCAGTATAGGCCAGTGCACAGTGGGAAAAAATGAACCCGAAACACGACTAAATTCATTTTCTCAGCTGGGTAACGGGTCCTGGCAATGGCTGAGACCATTTTCGCTTGGAAAAAGTGTGCTGAGTCGATTGGTGGGGGTCTCATTGGCCGGAGGCCTTACCCTGGCCAACCAGAGGGCCGGAATCAACCCGAGTTCCTTACGGAAAGCAAAATCATTGTTATCCAAGAATACTTTCGCACCCGATATTTATTCTGAAGCCGCAAATCAGAAGTCAACCGCACTCCGGATAATATCAGTTGCATATTATAGTCTAATTGTGGTTCCGGAACAATCCGGGACAACCCGGAATATTAGGGTGGGGCCAATTTTAAAAAAAATCTCTCTGAGATATGATTTCCCAAGTGAAAATTGATGTACTAGTCGAAATAAGTAAGCTGTACAAAAATGAGCGATTTTGGTTGATCTTTAGGGGTGGCCCAAAGGGTTTAAGTGATTTTTTTTTCTAGAGCAAACCTTTAAAAACATTTCAAATTAAATTTTCAAACATAATTTTTCTAGACTAAATCGGTGATTCTAGAACCCAATTGGACTAAATTTGTGCTCAAAATTGCGATATCTCTATTGGTTTCTGAGATATTTGAAAAAAAAAATGTCGTTACCCAAAAATTAGATACCAAAATATGTCATTTTTCTTTAAAAATATCTCGGAAAGCAATATCACGCAATTTTGAACACAAATTTGGCCCAACTGGGTTCCAGAATCACCGATTTATTAATCTAGAAAAATTATGTTTGAAAATTAAATTTAAAACGTTTTTTGGTTTGCTCTAGCAAAAATTTCACTTAAACCCTTTGCGCCACCCCTAAATATCATTCGAAATCGCTCATTTTTGTACAGCTTTCTTATTTTGACTAGTAGATCACTTTCCAGTTGGGAAATCATATCCCGGAGAGATTTTCTAAAATTAGCCCCACCCTACCAAAACATCCGTATATGCGAGGATACAGAAGACTTACTCTACAGTGATCCTCAGGCCCATTTTTTCAACTGCTCGTATTGCAGCACCTGGGTCGATTTGTGAAACATTCAACACGTTATTCATAATTATTTCTGAAGTAGAACAGCTTCCATAAGAAATATTGCAAGGAATCCCGCGGCTCTAATAGATATTTACATCACATTCATACCCATAATGAAAGTATGAATGAAAATAGAGAGGCATTCAGCTGACAATGAATGTGGCGAAGCACGAATGAAAAAATGAGAATGTCAATTTTCCATGACACTTTCAGATTCCATCTCGGATGCTTCCAGAATTCTTCTGAGTTGCTTTCAGAATTATTCTAGGTTGCTCCCAGAATCTCTATGGGATGCTTCAAAATTTCTTTTGAGACACTTCCCGAGTTTTTCTTGGATGTTACCAGATTCCTTCTGGGATGTTTGCAGATTTCTTCAGATATGGTTCTAGAATCTACCAGGGATACTTACATAATCCTGCAGGGATATTTCCTGAAACAATCTGGGATGATTCCAGATTCCTTCTGGGTTGCTTTCTAATTCTTCGAGGTTGCTCGCAGAATCTTTCAGGGATGCTTTCAGATTTCTTTCGAGATGGTTCTCGAATTCTTCTTTAATGTTTCCAGAGTCCTTCTGGGATTCTTCCAAAATTCTTCTAGGATACTGCCAGATTTCTTCTGGCATGCTTTAATAGGGTAACGGTTGAATTTTGGACCCCTAGAGGACATTAGTTTGAATTTAAGTAAAAATCAAACAGATTCAGAGGCTATTTACACATAATGATGATGTAAGTATGTTCGTAAAAGCCTCCGCTGTTCATTAAAAATATCCACAAGGTCATTTCTGGTTGAAAAATAGATGCACATAACTGATTTGTGAAGCATCAGTTTTCACTATTTTGGACACCCCAATATATTTTGGACCCTTTTCAGTATATATTTTGGACACCCGATATTTAAACTCGTTTGAAACTATTTTGGAAGAATTTGCCGCTTTAATATGCTGGATCACATCCTAATTACTTGATTGACAAAGGCTGATTAGACGAACGTTGCGAATTTAATGCGCTAGAAAGATAAACGTTTTTGTTTACATCTGCAAGTTTCCTCAGCACCGCAGTCTCTTTTTGTAAACATGATGCGACACTCGCATGGATGACGAGATTGGAAAATAATAATTTCATGGCAAATAAGGATATTTCCAGTGAGGAAATGATTGCTGCCCGTGCAGAGCAATCTTATTTAGCGAATGATTCTAAAAATTTTCGTCATTTCATCATTAAACCTGTGCAAGTTGTGATAATAGGACCCAGGGGGTCCAAAATATAAGGGGGTCCAAATTATATTAGTTACCTTAATCCATCAAGGATGCTTCTAACATCCTTCTGGGATACTTCCAGAAAACTTCTACGATGCTTCCAGATTTTTTTTTAAATGCTTACCAAGTTCTTCAGAAATACTCTCAGATTCTGTCTGGGTTGTTTCCAAAAATTTTCTGGAATTATTTCAGATTTCTTCTGGGATAACTCCAGAATCCTTCTGGGATACTTCCAGAATCTTTCTGAGTTGCTTCCAGATATCTTCCAGGTTGCTTCTAGAATCTTTCTGGGATGCTTCCTGAGTTTTTCTGCGATTCTTCCAGATTCCTTCTAGGATGCTTTCCAAATTCATCTGGGATGCTTCCAGATTTCTATTGGAATACTTCTAGATTCCTTATAGGATGTTTGCAGATTCGTTCTAAGATGCTTCCAGAATCTTTCTGGAATGGTTCCAGAATACTTTAGGTATTCTTCCAGAATCCTTCTGGGGTGCTTTCAGAATACTTCTACGTTGCTTCAAGAATCCGGGGATTCTTCCAGATCCTTCCTGGGATGCCACCAGATTTCTAAAGAGATGCTTTCAGAATTGTTCTTGGCTGCTTCCAAAATTTTTCTGGGTTGCTTTCAAACTCCCTATGGGAAGCTTCCAAAATCTTTCTGGGATGCTTCTAAAGTCCTTCAGACTCTCTGACTCTTTTATGAATGCTTCAAAAGCGTCATCGCAAAAGGGGTTCGCAAAGGGTTTCAACTCCTGGGCACTCCAGGGCAGTGTTGCGAAGTGTCATTATCAACAGACTTTTTCAGCGTAAATTGAAACGGGTAACCACTCATTTTTTGCCTTTCTCGTACACTAAGTGTACTGGAAAGGCTATATGTTTACTCCAAAAATGACTTTTCGATAGAAGGCCCGGAGGGTCGAGTCACGTATACCAATCAACTCAGCTCGACGAATTGAGGTGATGTCTGTGTGTATGTATGTGTGTGTGTATGTATGTGTGTGTGTATGTGTGTATGTGTGTGTACAAAAAACTCACATCACTTTTTGGCAGTAAACCTGAACCGATTTTAATGACCGACGGTTCATTCGACGGGGAATCTGGTCCCATTGTTTCCTATTGAAAATGGTTTGGATCGGTCCAGCCGTTCCGGAGTTATGGCCATTTAGGTGTTCCGGATCGGTATCCCAGGAAGGGGCCAGATATGAAAACGCTACAAACCCATCCATGCGACACATCAAACTACGGCATTTTCGATAACTTGATGAACGGTAAGCAGAAAAATGGTCTCAGACCATATCTGAACCGGTAGTGTCCCGGAACCGGTTCCGGGTGTCCCGCCGGAAGTGGCCAAACATAAAAGTGCACTAAACCCATGCATGCGGCATATCAAACCGCAGCTTTTTCGATACCCTGATGAACAGTAAGAAGGAATACATTCTCAGACCATATTGGAACCGGTAGTTTTCCGGAACCGGTTCCAGATGTCCCGCTGGAGGTGGCCAAGTATAAAAGTTAACCAAACCCGTGCATGCGACATATCAAATAGTGGCTTTTTTTGACATCCCGATGAAAGGTAAGCAGGAAAATATTCTCAGACCATATTTGAACCGGTTGTGTTCCGGAACCGGTTCCGGGTGTCCACCGGAAGTGGCCAAATATGAAATTGAACTAAAACCATGCATGCGACATATCAAACCGCGACTTTTTCGATAACCTGATGAACAGTATGCAGGAAAGCATTCTCAGAATATATCGGAACCAGTAGTGTTCCGGAACCGGTTCCAGATGTCCCGCCAGAGGTGGCCAAGTTTAAAAGTTAACCAAACCCGTACATGCGATATATCAAATAGTGGCGTTTTTGATATCCTGATGAACAGTCAGCAGGAAAATATTCTCAGACCATATGTATCTGAACCGGTAGTGATCCGGAACCGGTGTCTCGCCGGAACTGGCGAAATGCACAAATAAGTGTTTGACAGTACATCAAATAGCAGCTTTTTTTGAATACACGATGACCGATTCGTAAGAACATAGCCTCAGACCATATTTTAGACAACCGGTAGTGTCCCGAAACCAGCCCTTGGTGTCCCACTGGAAGTGGTCAAATGTAAAAGTGATCTATACCCACCCATACATGAGATAAATCAAATCGTGTTTTTTTTGGGTAACCTAATGAACGTTAGCAATGAAATAGTCTCAGACTATATTTGGGAGACCCGGTGTGCTCCGGAACCTGTTCCGGTACCGCATCGAAAGTAACCAAATGTACCATGCAACATATTCCATCACGGCTTTTTGAATAACCCGAGGAACGGTTAACTAGAAAATAGGCTCACACCACATTACAGACTACCGGTAGGGTTGCACAACCAGCGTTTGGTGCTTCGCCGGAACTACGAAAGTAAATAAAATCAATGCAAGCGATAAATATGTGTAAGAGAACAAAATCTTACAAATTAAACCCACATACAAACAGACGTCGCACTATAATCACTACCTATCGCTCTTGTTTTCAACAGTCAATAAGATATAGCCCAAATGTTCAGAAAAAACATTATGTTATCTGTGATTGTGTAAAGAGTTATGGCTTAGCTTGTTAGTATCGTCTTGATATTGATCAGCCTCCAGTGTTAGTGAAGGTGCTCAACAAAGTGCTCAAGCAGTCAACTGAGAAGTCTGATATTTTTCAGCCCTGCTTATACGTTGAACATAACGTCGGACTATGTTCAATCAATAAGTTTTAAGTCAATGTCTTTGATAAAATGCTTGCTTTTCTATTAAAATATTCGGATTCAGACACACTTTGACTTACGTTGTCGGAAAGATTGTGAGAACATGTTCGACGAGAAAGGCACTATCACCACTAGGTGGATTAATTTGGGTTTTTTTCATTTACCATCGGAATGTTAATTGACTAGCCTCTGATCATTTCATAGCCTCTGATCAGTTCATATTAGGCATAATTTAGGGTGTTGTAAGTTTAAAGCTGTTGATGTCAAATCCGACATAAACCTATCATTGACCTGTTGTTATTGTTTATTGTTGGCCACCAAACCCAATATAGACCCAACAGTTGTAGACGCTATCTTGTCGGTTACAAAAACCGCCGAGAAAGCACTCGAGCCTAAGAGGAGGGGAATTCGCTTTTGCGCGGTAGTGACTCTGGATGTAAGGAATGCGTTCAATAGCGCCAGCTGGTCTGCTATTGCCGATGCGCTCTTGCGTCTGGGGATACCGGAGTACCTGTACAAGATTCTCGGAAGTTACTTTCAGAATCGTGTACTAGTCTACGACACGGAGGTGGGTCGGAAGTGCTTTCACATAACCTCAGGAGTCCCGCAAGGTTCCATCCTGGGTCCGGTGTTATGGAATGTCATGTACGACGAGGTGTTGAGGTTAGAGTATCCAGTGGGAGTGGTGATTGTCGGATTTGCCGACGACATTACGCTCGAAGTCTACGGTGAAACGATCGAGGAGGTAAAGTTGACTACCAACCACTCGATCAAGGTTGTGGAGGCGTGGATGCGGTCCAGGAAACTGGAGCTGGCTCACCACAAGACAGAGGTGACGGTTGTTAACAACCTGAAGTCGGAGCAGCAGACGGAGATCAGTGTAGGAGACTGTACTATCCTGTCAAAGCGCTCCGTCAAACACTTGGGCGTGATGATCGACGATAAGCTTACCTTCGGTAGCCACGTCGATTATGCCTGTAAAAGAGCCTCCACAGCTATTGCGGCACTGTCCCGGATGATGTCCAATAGCTCTGCGGTGTACGCCAGTAAGCGCAATCTTCTGGCTAGTGTTGCTACATCCATACTTAGGTATGGCGGCCCGGCGTGGGGCACCGCGCTAAGTACTAAATGCTACCGACGGAAGCTGGAAAGTACTTACAGGCTGATGTGCCTGAGGGTTGCGAGCGCGTACCGTACCGTGTCACACGACGCTCTCTGCGTCATTACTGGTATGGTGCCTATCAGCATTCTTATCAGTGAGGACATGGAGTGCTTCGAAATGCGCGGCACAAGAGGCATACGCAGGACTGTCAGGATGGCCTCTATGGTCAAATGGCAGCGCGCGTGGGACAGTTCCACCAAAGGAAGGTGGACCTATAGGTTGATACCGAGGGTAGATAGTTGCATTGGCGTATCTAGGATTTTTTCCTAGGGGGTGCCTAGGGGGTGCCAGTCCCATTAGCGTCCAGTACCTCTACGTTGCGGGAAGAACTAGCCTTCACATTTAATGAACTTAACTTTTATCACGACAACCCCTTTTTTGTTGAATGAAAATAATCAGAGCAATTTTGAGAAAGTGTAAATCCTTGTGAAAATCTTGGAAACCACAAAACATCGACAAAACAATGAATGTCCTAGAGATTTGCATTTTCGTTTCAAATTTAACATTCATCGTGACATCCCTTTTTGTTTTATTGAATAAAAAAAACATATGTATATACAAATGGATTTCCAAAATAATTGTAAAAGTTGTGAATACCTAAGTAGCGTTCTGAAGCTTAACAAACATATATCTGGTGAATGGAATGCCTTATACAGACTTCTGTAAAACCAGCTTTGGTTCATAATCAATTGAAATTGCAGCTTCGTACTGAATTTCGTTTGCAAGATATATGTTTTAGGAAGTTCCCAAACTTGACTAGGAATAATCGAGTCCGACATGTACTACAAGAAGTTTGAAATACAAGAAATTTGTATTTTCGGCAACACATTCTTCCGGCAGTTCCTCAGGATATATTCCCGGCAATTTATTTGCAATTAGTTTGACAATTTAAAATCCTTTTGGAAATCCCTAAATGATTCCTTTGGAACAAGCAAATTCACTCGGCAATTTGTATTTTCTTCGGCTATTTATTTAAGAATGTCTTCGGTAATATGTTTGAAATTTGTTACAAAACCTTTTGCAACACATCCTATGAATCAGCAATTACTTTGGGAACTTCTTCGGCAATTCTTTTAGGAGTTTATTTGGCATTTGTTTTAATTGCATCGTTAAAACCTTCGGGTTTTTTTTTAATTTCTTCGCCATTTTTTTTTTTTTTTCAGTAGTCTTTCTATGTCAACTATTACACAGCGCAACATTTTTTTGCCTCAAGAGCAAACTTATGTGTCTCCGAAGGATTTTGGGCCGCTGAATCCGAATCCGGGCTCAGGTTTGCTCTAACACGTCACAATTTTGAGCTATAGCTCAATTTATAGAGCAAAATATGCGATTTTGGGCTTTTTTGACAGCAAGCCATTAAGCTAGGAAATATATTTTTTAAGCAATCAAAAGGTTAATTGGTCAATTAACATCTAAATTAACGACTCATGCAAAATATTTCGTTTTACTTAATCAAATTTCATAGATTTTAGCATTTTATGTTAGTATGAAAACTTGCATGCAACTTTTGGAGGGTGACTTGTATGGGAAATATCGTACCTAACATAAATCGCTTAAAACTATCAAATTTGATTAGGTAAAACGAAATATTTTGCATGAGTCGTTAATTTAGATGTTAACTGACCAATTAACCTTTTGATTGCTTAAAAAAAATATTTCCTTGCTTAATGACTTGCTGCCAAAAAAGCCCAAAATCGCATATTTTGCCCTATAAATTGAGGTATGGCTCAAAATTGTGACGTGTTAGAGCAAATCTGAGCCCGGATTCGGATTCAGCGGCCCAAAATCCTTCGGAGACACATAAGTTTGCTCTTGAGACAGACAAAAAGTAAATTTTTGTTACGCTGTGTTATTTTAGTATTTGTTTTAGTTTTTTTTTGGAATTCCTTCGGTAATGCTTTTGATTACTCTTTCGACAATGACTCAAACATCTTCACAAATTTCTTTGGAAATGTCTTCGGCAATTCCTTCTACATTTTTTTCAGGATTTTCATCGGTACATTATTTTGGAATTTATTTATCTATTCTATCGCCATTCCTCCGGTAATTCCTTTAAAACTCCATCGACAATTATTTTATGAATCCCTTCTATATTTTTTATGATAATTATTTATACAACTTCTTTGAGATTTCTTCAGTAATAATTTGGGGATATCCTGCAACAGATTTTTTCGGAATAGCTTCGGCAACTCCAATAAAATATGCTTCGTAAATACCATCAGGGATTTCATCAGCAACTCGTTTGGAATTTTCTCAGGAATATTTTTTGGAGACCTCTGCAATTGTTACTCTGGGTACTTCTTCTGTAATTCCTCTGGAAATTTCGTCAGTAAATTACTTCGAAAAAATATGCGGCAATTGTTTCAGTATTATTTAGACTATTTAGAGCATACCTTTGGAGTTTGCTGGGAAATTCCTTCAACAATTCCATTCTAATAATCTCCCGAAACCCCTTTAGATGAATTCATCAACAACTTCTTTGAAAATTCCTCTGGCAATGTCTCTTTGGAAAATCGTGCATTAATTTTGAGGAAACCCCTCATTCACATTTTTAGGCAATTCCTCTCTGAACTTTTCTTTTTGTTTTGTAAATACTTTTTTATGTAAATTGATTCAGCAACTTCTTTGTAGTATATGTCGGCAATTAATTTTGTTATTGGGTTTGGTGATTTTTTTAAACTTCGATAATTTCTTATAGAATTGTTATAGGCACTCTTTTTGCATCTTCTTGGGAAATTTTGATGGAAATTTATCATGCAGTATCTTTGGAAGTTCCCCAGGAAGCTTTCCGTGATTCACTTCGGGGTTTCCTTTGAGTATTCCTTCGAGATTTTTTTTTTTTGCAAATTGATTCGGCGTTTCCATTTTCAAATGTGTTTGACAATTCTTTTCAAAATCTCAATTCCTTTGCAAATTCTCCGAGCAAGCCCAATTGAGAATTAGTTATTGTCTGGGAATTTCAAAGGTATATCCGAGGATATTTACAAAGAAATAGTTAAAAGAATTTTCCAAGAACACACCCAAGGAACTGAGAAATGAATCCCTAAAACTATTATCTGAGAAATTTCCAAATCAAATCGATGAAGATTTAAAAGGAACTACTGAATGATTAATAATACACATAATACACATAAGTTTCCAAAGGAGTTCTCAAAGAAAGTGCAAAACACCTAAGTTATTCACAAAATGATCACCGAAGAAATTACCATTGCAACAGCAATTCTCAAAAAAAAATTCCGAATAAATTGTCGAAACATTGGCAAAAATAAAACAAACTTGCCGAAAGAATCCCCATAGAAATAGCTAAAACAATATTAAAAGCAATTACCACATAAACTGCCAAAGAAAATTATGAAGCAGTTTAAAAGGAATTTACTAAAATATTTCTGAACATACATATATATATATCATAAAAAAATCCCAAAAGAATTGACCACCAACTTTCAAAAGCATTACATAAGAAATCTTCAAAGTAATTATCAAAAAATTTCATATAAGTATCCGAAAATTAATTTTACCTGGAAAATTTCCAATTGATTAGCTGCAGTATACATTTATTTGTTCCACATCATTAAGACAAGACATAATCAACAATAGTACGCCACAATACTCGGTTTGTGGCTGCCGCTCTCCATCCTCGGTCACGCCCAATGCTCGCCAAGTCACGCTCCACCTGGTCCGCCCATCGTGCTCTCTGCGCTCCACGCCTTCTTGTGCCAACCGGATCCGTTGCAAACACCAGCTTTGCAGGGTTGTTGTCCGGCATTCTTGCAACATGCCCTGCCCACCGTATCCTTCCGGCTTTGGCCACCTTCTGGATGCTGGGTTCGCCGTAAAGTGCAGCGAGCTCGTGGTTCATTCTTCTCCGCCACACACCGTTCTCCTGCACACCGCCGAAGATCGTTCTTAGCACGCGTCGCTCGAAAACTCCGAGTGCTTGTAGGTCCTCCTCGAGCATGGTCCATGTCTCGTGTCCGTAGAGGACCACCGGTCTTATTAACGTTTTGTACATGGTGCATTTGGTGCGTGGGTGAATCTTTTTCGACCACAGTTTCTTCTGGAGCCCGTAGTAGGCCCGACTTCCGCTGATGATGCGCCTCCGAATTTCACGGCTCACGTTGTTGTCAGCCGTCAGTAAGGATCCGAGGTAGACGAATTCCTCCACCACCTCGAAAGTATCCCCGTCTATCGTAACATTACTACCCAGACGGATCCGGTCGTGTTCGGTTCCGCCTACCAGCATGTACTTTGTTTTTGAGGCATTCACCACCAGTCCGACCTTTGCTGCTTCGCGTTTCAGGCGGGTGTACAGTTCTGCCACCGTTCCAAATGTTCTAGCGATAATGTCCATGTCGTCCGCAAAGCACACAAATTGACCGGATTTTGTGAAAATCGTTCCCCGGCTGTTGAGCCCGGCTCGTCGCATCACACCTTCCAGCGCAATGTTGAAGAGTAGACATGAGAGTCCGTCACCTTGTCGCAGTCCCCGGCGAGATACGAATGAACTGGATAGTTCACCCGAAACCCTTACGCAGTTTTGCACACCGTCCATCGTTGCTATAATCAGTCTAGTCAGCTTCCCAGGAAAGCCGTTTCCGTCCATGATTCTCCATAGCTCTGCGCGGTCGATACTATCGTATGCCGCTTTGAAGTCGATGAACAGGTGGTGCGTTGGGACCTGGTATTCACGGCATTTCTGGAGGATTTGCCGTACGGTAAAGATCTGGTCCGTTGTCGACCGGCCGTCGATGAAGCCGGCTTGATAACTTCCCACGAACTCATTTGTTTTAGGTGACAGACGACGGAAGATGATCTGGGATAGCACTTTGTAGGCAGCATTCAAAATAGTGATCGCCCTGAAGTTCTCACATTCCAAATGGTCGCCTTTCTTGTGAATGGGGCAGATTACCCCTTCCTTCCACTCCTCCGGTAGCTGTTCGGTTTCCCAGATCCTGACTATCAGCCGATGCAGACAGGTGGCCAACTTTTCTGGGCCCATCTTGATGAGTTCAGCTGCGATACCATCC
Organism: Aedes albopictus; assembly: GCF_035046485.1. Taxonomy (NCBI): domain Eukaryota; kingdom Metazoa; phylum Arthropoda; class Insecta; order Diptera; family Culicidae; genus Aedes; species Aedes albopictus. Next base: position 439,447,575 of record NC_085137.1, on the reverse strand, counting down.
TTACCAGCTGCTTTGTTGGTTTTGAGCTGGTGAATGGCATCCTTAACTTCCCTCAGCGTGGGAGTTGGTTCATTTCCGTCCTCCGCTGCACTGGCGTCGTTGTTCCTTCCGTTGCCGTGGGCTCCCGTGCCTACGTTCTCCACGCCGTTCAGGTGCTGATCGAAGTGCTGCTTCCACCTTTCGATCACCTCACGTCCGTCCGTCAAGAGGCCTCCGTCTTTATCCCTGCATATTTCGGCTCGCGGCACGAAGCCGTTGCGGGATGCGTTGAGTTTCTGATAGAACTTCCGTGTTTCTTGGAAACGGCACAGCAGTTCCATTTCTTCACACTCCGCTTCTTCCAGGCGGCGCTTTTTCTCCCGAAAGAGGCGGGTCTGCTGTTTCCGCTTCTGTTTGTAACGTTCCACGTTCTGTCGAGTCCCTTGCTGCAGCATTACCGCCCTCGCTGCGTTCTTCTCCTCCAAAACCGTTCTGCACTCTTCGTCGAACCATTCGTTTCGTCGATTCCGTTCCACGTACCCGATGGTGCTCTCGGCTGCGTCGTTGATGGCTGCTTTCATTGTACTCCAGCAGTCCTCTAGAGGGGCCTGATCGAGCTCGCTGCAGTATATACCGATGGAATTTCCTAAGGAATCTACAATGGCTGTAATATTTGCCTACCCTATTTCCAAAGAAGCCGGGGCCCATATAGCCGAGGCGGTAAACGCACGGGTATTCAGCATGACCATGCTGAGGGTGACGGGTTTGATTCCCGGTCGGTCCAGGATCTTTTCGTAAAGGAAATTTCCTTGACTTCCTTGGGCATAGAGTATCTTCGTACCTGCCACACGATATACACATGCAAAATGGTCATTGGCAGAGGAAGCTCTCAGTTAATAACTGTGGAAGTGCTCATAGAACACTAAGCTGGGAAGCAGGCTTTGTCCCAATGAGGATGATACGCCAAGAAGAGAGATTTCCAAAGAAAAAATGAGTTCGATTTGTTTTATGAATATTGTGTATTTTTTAGACTTCTCAAAATTATTTTGGTAAATTAGTCTTATTTATACTGGATTGTTTTCAACCAAAGAAGTTTTCGCAATTAATGTTTAGTTCGAATTGAAAACATATCTTTCAAATATTTTTTTAATTTTAAAAACAACAAAATCATCATAAAATACAGGAGCTTGCAATATAGGAAATTTAGATTGCTTGGTTTTACGTAATAAAACACGGGCGTTGTTTCACTGAATATTGTGTTGGATCAGAAAATACAAGTTTGCTGTATTGTGTTTATGTAGTTTAATGATTACTTAGCAGTTTACAGAGTTCATACTTCCAACAATTAATCTGGAAAATGGTTCACCTGTGGGTACACAGGATGGTTTACAAGCTAGAAAACAAATAGGTTGGCGCGATAAATGTTAAGTTCGAATTAAAAAAAAAATACATTTCCTACATTATACGTCATTTTGAGAAGATTTCAATGTCTTTAAATTAAGCATCTCCTGTTACAGTGCAAAATTTGTGTATGCATGCTACGTTATTTCAGTGTGTACCTACTGACTTTTTGAAGTTCTGAAAAATATAGTTTTGGTAAAATCTATATTCCACATTCACCTAGAAGACTAGAAAAATGTATTGGTACGAAGTACGAAAATGGCCAAGTTATTGAAATTACCATTCAAACTGATTGGGAGGCATGACTGCGGGAGCTCCAAAATGAGGCGTACTGAGCGATAAATGTATTTCTGTTTGTTGTATTTGAGCATGGCTCTGCAACACAGCCTATGGAGCTAGAGTATTTATAATAAGCTATAGCCGGAAAGAAATAATCTTGAAATTGTGTTTGAGAAATATATTTTTTATTAAATAACTGAACCGTCAGAAGCCCACATTCCAAGCAATATTTTGGTGACCAACTAATTTTGTGAGGGTTCAAAACCGACGTAAAACCTTAAACTTTTTATTTTGGATGCTTGATGGTATTAACCTCTTTTGGTCTTTTTTACCGAAAAAACTTACTTGCGATGTAACGCGCTCAATATTATATAAGTATAAGCTTTATTCAAACGAATTCGCTGTAGATAAAAAGCTTTCTTATAAAATAAACTAAGCTAATGGCCAACTCCAGAAAATTATGCCCAGAGCAGTCACAAAAAAAAAATCATTCTGGATCTTCCACGAATAAAGCCTTGATACCTCCTGCATAGATACATACATTTTATAGTGCCTCAGAAAATCATATATCATAGAAGCCTCTTATCTAAACAAACTAATCAGCTGGGATAAAATTGGTGCTATGTTGGTGTATAATTTACAAAATATAAGCCTGTTGATATTGATCTTACCAATCCAAAACTCTAAAAAGTAAAACAGGTAATAAAGTAATTCTGGGTGTACACAGCAAAAAAAATCTTGTGATATCACATCACTTTCGCTGCTCATCAGTCGCGTCGTAAAAGTGATGTACGAATTACATCCTTTCCACACAGCAAACTAGCCGCCGTAGCTTGAAAGTGAGTCTAGCAATCGCTAGAACCGGAACGATAGATGAATCATATATAAGTAAAATATTGGCATGGATTCGTACACAGATCCGTTGATTGTGAGGCATATCCCTTACCCTCTCGGCTATTTCACCGAGTTAGAATGTGGGTGATAAATATGATACTGCTTTCTAGGTATCTGCTGGACTGGGTTTGTTGACACTTTCCGGTGCCAACTATGGTGCACATGGTGAGTGTGATAATTGTTGGAAAACGATGTATCCGAGTGAGATTAGGTTCTAAAATGGATACATCGCCAGAAATTACGCGCCTGGATATAAGGCAATCCATGAGACAGATGCGATCAGCTGATACTTTTTGTTTACCATGTATTTTTGACATTCGATGATCGGGGTGACAGTTAAACACAAAGGAATTTGTTAAGCACCGACAACACTTGACGAAACATTGTTAAGTTGTAATCACACTGTGTTTACATTTTTGGCTGTCACCCCCATCGCGAAAAGTCGTCGTGGATTGCCTTATTACAAAATTATTTGCTGTGTAGTGTATGTTTTGTTCAAATGCTCCATTAATAAATATTGGAATTATCGGGTGAAGTTTTCAATGTTAAGTGATTGTCAAGAAAAAATTCTAGGGGGTGCCAAATTTATGCTAGGGGGTGCCAGGCACCCCTGGAACCCCCCCTAGCTACGCCAATGGATAGTTGGATTAATAGGCGCCATGGGGAAGTCACATTCCACCTGACACAGGTCCTTACAGGTCATGGTTGCTTCCGACAGTATCTACACCGTTTCGGGCATGCGGATTCTCCCGAATGCCCAGTGTGCAATGGTTCAGAGGAAACGGCGGAACACGTTTTGTTCGTGTGCCCGCGTTTTCGCACAATGCGTGACCGCATGCTTGCCACATGCGGGGAGGACACAACTCCGGACAACTTGGTCCAGAGGATGTGTAGGGATGAGTTTGGCTGGAACGCCGTTTCAACGGCTATTACCCACATCGTCTGGGAGCTACAGAGGAGGTGGCGCGTGGACTCGGAGAATGGCTAGTCCAGATGCAGTACAAGAGGTGGTCCAGGGGTTCGGAGTCGGCTTCGTAGGTCATACCGGTGCCCTGCGGTCGAGATCGACCCTTACAACGATTAAGTGGCCGCGGAGAGGAAGTCCCGGTAGCGGTGCTGTCGTGGCGTCGGTCTACTGGGTTGGATCCAAGCCCGCGGTTGGAAAGGGGTCCCCGGCAAGGGTCGGGGCAGGTGGAGACCCTGCCGTCAGCAACCTACGGATGCATCTGATAGGGCCTGAAGGGTAGTGATACCCTTCCTTTGCGGGCAGGTCAGATCGGGTTGCATGTGGGCATCAGTTCTTGATGTCCGCTCAGCAGTAGGGCGCGGGCGGGGTTGACTCTGCCCGCCTTCCGAGGACAAAGGGAGTGGCGAGGACCACTCGGGAAACTGGCTAAGCGCCAGCATGCTACCGTGATGGACTCTCCAAAGCGAGTCATCGATGTTCGTTGCTGCAGGCTACGCAGCTAACCTTGTGGGTGCGATGTGCACTAGCCCCTCTCTGAAGCAATACCTTCTTGGTGGTTCCGGAGAGACGTAGGGTTTGGCGACCATAGGAATGGTTTAGTGGGTACGAGGAGAGAGTAGTCCTGGATTTTACTTTTGTTGTAGAAGACGGCCTGTCAGACCTACACTACCCTAACCTTCTGTTAGGGTGCCTGTTGAGCAGATTATCCCCCTATGGTTTAGAAGGAAAAAAAAAAAAAGACCCAACAGTTGTTCGATTTGTTTTTTTAGCTTGGCGGAATTTCGTAGGGTTTTTTTCGTGTTTCGTGCCCAGCTAGCCATTTAAGTGACAATATATTCAGTTGACAAGTTTGCGAGGCCCGTCACTCAAGATTGGGAATCACGAAATTTTACAACACTGCTTCATTTTATTCATTTGTTCGGCTGTTCGAGCTCGTATGAAGCTGATCATCAATATTAACTTCTTTTTTCGATCAGCCTAGATAGCTGTGTAGTGTCGGTAGCGATTGTCTCAATTGGCTATGATTTTTTTACGGACCGTCTGTTCCGGTGGTAAGAGTCCACCATGGTGTGATGCTTACCGTACCTAGGAATGAATGGCTAGGGGAGGTCTAATAAAGACCTAACCGCTAACGGAGCCTGTGGAGTACCTCCACAGTATGTTGCCCTTACTGCGCTAACCGGAGCAATGGTGCAGTAGACCTTGTGTTTCTCCGAGACATTCAGCTGCCCTTCTTTAGTTTCAGTTGATAAATAAATAGATGAACCCAAGAGAAAAAAATGTCGACTTAGCTGTAGTCAGTCAACTTTTTTTCATGTTGCAATTTCTGGTTCTTCAAATTCTTCAGGAACTAATTGCAGCTAACTGTAAACCTTCAAAAAGAAACTCCAAATCTTGAGAAAATCATCACATCCATTATCGCGCTCAATTTGTCATGAAATTGTCATCCTCGGATAATTTCACCAAACTATCGGGTTGACACGCCGACGAATGACACCACAGGAAACTCATCCTGTTCGTACTTGCATTTTGCCACTGACTGGCTGGCGTGGTGGTAGGTCGCTACATACCTTCTGCGTGGACCGCAATTTTCGGTCTCGTCGCATTTTAATTGCTACTATTTTCCTGAAATTCTCACTTTGTTGCCCTGTTAAAAAGACTGCATCCCAAAGATTCATTGGTTTTGACGGAATGCTACCTGTAAATCAAAAGCCAACGAAACCATCAAACTGAGTGCATATACACACCTATATTCCCTCTGATGCATGGTGTTGCTGCTTGCTGTTTGTTGCTGATGATGATGACGGCGGCGGCGACGATGGTGGCACTTTAGTGCGGCACCACCAGTAAACCAGCAGAGGGAGGGGCTTCTAAGTGGTGCATGCAGTAATATGCAGTCACGCTATTGCACACACGTACCTACGCTACGCTACGAGGGGGAGTGGTTGCAAAAATCGGAAATGCATATTTTTCGCCTTCCACAGAACGGATCGCGGCAAGAAGCCTTGGAACTATGGCGTCGAGCGAGACTTTGGAAAGGGCTTCCTGTCTTCTGAAAGGGGTTTTTGTGATGATCTTCCGAAATATTATTTGTCAAGATGATTGATGCGATTATTTAGGTATGTACACTTGCAATAGGTTGTGACCATCGTTCGTCAGCTATAGTAGGGTAAGGGAGGTATTTTGGACCCCTTTAGGAAGTGGATGAACAATTCAGCGAAAAAATAAAGTTCCCACTTCAAAATATGGATAACTTCAGTAGGCATTACGTAGACCAACATGTTTTTTGTCGAAAAAGGCCAAACAGAACTCAAAACTGTGGTAGTAAATACAAGAAATATCAAAACTCCTGAAGGATCTCGGGCTTCTATTTTGGACCACCAAGTGCACATATTTTGGCCCACCAAATTAAACTTTAACCTTCCAGCGCGCGCGCCATCAAACAACCGATACTGCACCGCGCTCGCGCTGTATACGAAAAGCGAGGTTTTTTGGTAGTGTTGTACTTTTTACAACAGCGCGCGCGCTGAAGGGTTAATTGATTGATGATATGAAAGCCATCTCAGCAAAAATTTAAACATAGTTAAAACTTCGTGAAGTTTACATCTTTTCTATACATTTTTTGAGGCAGGGAACGTTTAAAAGTTACGTAACGATAAAAAAAAGATGAAATTTTCTTGCAATTGCCAGTTTTTACGCATTGTAGTATGATGTTTCATTAAAAAATGTTACGCAAAACGTGTATTTATTAACTATTGCATGACGTCAGTCACCATGCATAAATTACGTAACGCTTCATAGAAGTGTAAAAGTCTAGTGATTTTGCTAAATATAAAGGCGTTCCACACATATTGTAATAAGCGGAAATGCCATCAAAAATAAAGTAATTTGAATGATACGTTTGAATGATACGTGTCAAACATACATTAGATAACACTTTGTCTCAGTCATCAACTGATTGCCGAGAAGGACAACTTTTCTAAACTGGATGACTGAACACCTGAAAATTTCAACTTGTCAAAAAGTTGTTAGGATTCAAATCGAATCGAAATTTTTAACTTGGCGAAAAGTTGTTAGAACAAATCGAATCCACAACAATCTCATTGAAAAATAAACGTTTAGCAACCCAGATCACGGGAGGTCCCAACTTATTCTATTTATCTGTTTTAAGAGTACATTACATTGGTATGAATATTTTCTCCCTTTAGAAGGAACTGGAGAGATGGATCTGACAGGTGGTCCAAAATATGTCCACATCTGATTATGTTGAACATATTTTGGCCATACCTCAAACCTCCATTTTAGTAAATATTATCGCTCCACCGAGGTTAAGAACAGCTCATTTTGAGTTCTTACAAGGCCCTAACTACATTCACATGAAATAAATATTTATTTGTAAAATTTAATACCTCTTCGACGCCGACTACAAATTTGTCACCTTCTTTGTTTTTGGTGCTTTTCCGTGCGTTTCATTGAAAGTGAAAACATTTTTTTCTATTTTTGATGCTGAACAGCATATTTAATTGACATCCAAAATGAAGGTCACCACATATTTAGTTGAATACTTTTCGTGTTCCAATAAAAATTTACCACGATTTAGTAGAGATTATGGGATAAATATCATAAAACTCCCTAGGTGGGCCAAAATACCTCCACTACCCTAATGGTAATGCTTGGTGTATTGTGTGGAGATAATTTTTAACAATCATTTCAGAAAATGTGCTGATAAATAATAAAATATGAACATGTAAGACAAACGAGCATGTCGAATGAATTTTTTTTAACTTTGGGACAAAACGTCGAATGTAGAGGTCGCCAAAGAGACATATGGGTCATAGCCAATGCAGCAAGACCATGCAGAAGATGGCGGAATCGATTCCCGGTCGGTCCAGAAACTTAAGGACCCATTAGACGTGACAAATGTTTGGCCAAACAAGCCCAACAAATGACCAACACAACGTGAATCATAGCAACCTTGAATAAATGTCGGACTTCAATGGCAAATATTTGTCATAATTACAAACAGTCTAATGGCACCTTTATCGTAATGCAAATTTCCTTGACTTCCTTGGGCTTAGACTATTTTCGCCGCTGCCATAAGATATGCAATGGTACAAATTGTTTAGAACAGTAGCCATTCCTACGTAAATTCTTAGTATATAAAGGGTGAAAAAGGTGAAAGGGTCTTCCAAATCGGTATTGCATGCAAGTACGATGATTTTGCTTACTTGACTGTTCTGATCCACTCATCGTTTCTAGCCAATGTTCACCTGCGTGTGGTTGTGGCAACCTGAGCAATAACGAATAACTGACACATAACTGAACCATACCAAAATCAGGTATCATAACAAGACGAGGTATTGGTCGGTTACCCAGGTATTGAAAATAACTTATTTTAGTATTTTCCAGGTATTGATAAAATACCTCGACGAGTTATTGGTTTGGTGTTGAGGACTGCTTGAGGTATCATTCAATTATGGAAAAATCGCTATTTGTATGAAAAATCGCCGTTTATTATTTAGGTATTGCCATACCTGATATCATTATTCACATGTTATGCACAGGATACACACCAGTTATTTTTTTTTTGGTATTTTACCTCTTATGCAGGGTTTCTTAATACCTAATTGAGGTTGTAGGTATTCGGTTTTCCATACCTGAGTTTGGTATTCTTCAGCTATTTTCTCTTGCTCGGGAAGGGTCTTCCAACCCGTACTTCAAGGCAAGTTGAATTTAAATATTCAGTAGACAACCTCTTATGCGTATCAAGTATCAGATGGTCGGGGTTCTGCTAAACCGAACCAACAAAGACCATTTTTTGAAAAATTGAGTTTTTTTTACCATTGGATGAAGAAATTGATGATCCTCCATCCATGTAAAAATGCAGTAATTCTGACAGCTTTTCGTGGAGTAAATTCATAATTTCTGTTTGGCAGAACATACAAAAAATAAAATTGCATCCAACCAGAGTGAACTGTAAACCATTCCATAGAATCAGCGAAATGTTTTAGGGTTGGCCCAGCTGAAGAACATTTCAAGTTATGCTCATCGCCGTCAAATTTCTGACTTCCAACCGACTCATAGTAACAATCTGTAGGAGAATTGAACACGTTATTAGAAGTACGGATGTTGGAGGATACAACGATGTTTCGATGGTGCTGATCGCCATTTTTCCAAATCACATTCAGCCAGACCGAACCAAATCCACTGCATTTTAGAATCTATTTATTCTCAACAATACAAAAATCAACTGGTCTTAAATACCTGCGTTATGTCGACACACCTCATACTGATGATTTAACACAGAAGCCGTCATTGAACAACAAGGCAAATAAGAATAATAAAGCTTGAAAAAAATCAAACACTTGGTTCGCTTTGGCTGATCGAAAAATGGCGTTTTCACGAAAACCATGCTAGAGAAGAATGTGTAGAACTTGATTCAGACTTAACGACTGACCTTCAGCTAAGTAAAATGACCTAGAGGTAACGTGCTTGGTTATCACTTAAAGGACCCAAGTTCAAATAACTTTAATATTTTCGAATTTTTTTTGTCTTAGTTCACTTTGGCAGATCATTTCCATGGTTTTCTTCGACCAGTATAAATTTGAAGTACACAAATTGCTCCATTTTCACATCTCAGGATCTCAGGACATGCAAGGACATCATTTTACATAATCACTCTTACTCTGTGCCTGCACATGCACCGCCTATAAAAAAAAACATAGGTGGGAAGGGCTGAGCTGGGAGGGCTTCCGGGGCTTCCGCCGTTCATATTTCAAACTATTTTGAAACCTCCATGCTACCATAATATACGCGTCCTCTCTGATTCATGTAAAGAATTGTGAGTGAAATCGATTTGAATTTCATAGACGATGAAAATTCGAGTTTATTTTTACAATCCGAATGGTTTTCTATGAAACTAAGAAACACAGCCAGCCACACTGAACTATAAACCATATTCCAATGTTTTTGTTCAGCCAGAGTGAACTGAGTGCGAAGTACTGACAAATTAAATGTAATTATATCAATGATTTCAAATAATTTACATGTATTATTCGTCTCTGATGATTCATAAAGGCTTGTAAGTTACATGTGTGTGGAAAAGTTTAAAATAAGGCTGACACAAATTTCGATTTTCTCTTATGTCACCCCCCCCCCGCCTCGGAAATTTTTTGTCGGAATTAAACATTTTGAGGGGGATACAAATAAATTATTTAAGAACTTTAAAAATTTTATAATGAAATTAGAGTCGTCGGGAAAATTTCTTAACAAATCCGATGAGTTTGACAATTTTGCTTAATTGTTTGGGTAATTTTTCATCAAAAACATTTATTTTTTATTATCCCTCCCCCTTGACGAGTCAACGGGCAAAGTGACGAAAGAAGAAAATAAAATTTGTTCCGGCCTAATCTTAGCTGTTGTTTATTTGTGAGTGGTTGAACTTTAAGCTTAATTATCTCGGAATAAAGTTTTTGACGCTTAGCTCGGTTTAGCAGAACCTCGGCCAGATATCAGTAGATCGGCTTCAGATGCACGTTCTCCTATATTTGGGAATTTTGTGCCATCGCCATGAACACGAGCCTATTCATCATTTACATGAGGAAGAAGGGAAAGAAAAAAAAGATGGGACAGGGACAGGGAAAATTCAAGGCAAGGGAATAGAATCGTCATACACGCATAAGCGTACCACAATGGGTTCACACAGCGTCCTGAAAAGGACAGTGTAATAACGCATAGAGCGTTATGAGAGCCTAGAGCTCTTTACCACAGCGGATTAATAACAACAGAACGTCCTGAAGATTCAGGTTTCTGAAGTCAGTTTCACTAATAATTAAGTGTTTACCGAATACTCGGAAACGCAGTTGCGCAAAAACTGGACAGTTACATATCAAATGATACGCAGTTCCATAATCGGATTCACAGCTATCACATACAAGCTGGGGCCCGTGGCGCAGTGGCTACACGTTCGCTTCATAAGCGGATGGTCATGGGTTCGATCCCAGCCCCGGCACTTCGTCAGTTGCTTTTCCCCCCGAGAGCGGCTGGCACATGACTTTCTTCTGAGCTCTCATAGCTCAAACGGACCCGGATGATTGGATATCGGCGAACGGCAACCCATAATGGACGACCCTCAATCGGACTGGAAAAGGAACAACAGCCACACATCATTTCATCATCGTGCTCATCATTCTATCAAGGACAGGGTAGAAAAGTGAAAGCAGCACAAAGGCAAACCAGATCGATACAGTAGAATTAGAATAGAATACATTTAGGTGCTGTACAAAATGTAAGTGCAGTCGCCAATTGGAATCGCTCACGTAGTGCCCTAGTGGACAAAAAGAGCTGTAAAATAGGTTAAGTGGTGAAGAATTAAGAAAAAACACATACAAATGAATCAGCTTGCTGAATATTCGCCATGTGATAGCTGAGTCGGCAGTGGCCAGTCAATGCTTTGACCTGAATGCTGCAGTTCTGCCTTGACAGATTTGTAAGATACTTCGCCACCCTTGGAGATGGCTCAGTACAATACAATTTGGCTTGACGATATGACTCCAAACTACTTCAGTATTGTCTGTGTTGAGTGGCAGCCCATGTGTGAATCTGAAGCTTTACCCTACACTTCGATACCGGAATAGCTGGCTCAGGGCCAATGCAAGGTTGCGACCATTCATTTGCAAAGATTTACATTCATTTGCTATTATCTCAATTCAAAAGCATTCTATCGAAAAACAATGTATGGATGAATTTAACCTTGTAGTTTTATCTGAAAGTTTGCCGAATAACATTGGGGTCGCAAACGTATACCAAAGTCGTGAGCGAGCTGTGAAGGCAACTCTCCACGCGGTGAATATAAATTTCATTCACGCTGTGGAAAGTTGCCTTCACAGCTCGCTCACGACTTTGGAATGCGTGTGCGACCCCAATGTTATTCGGCAAACTTTCAGATAAAACTACAAGGTTAAATTCATCCATACATTGTTTTTCGATAGCATGCTTCTGAACTGAGATAATAGCAAATGAATGTAAATTTTTGCAAATGAATGGTTGCAACCTTGGGCCAATGAAGTCATGTTATGCTCCCGTGCGAGCTAACTCATCAGTCAATTAATTTCCAGCAATGGAAGTGTTCGGATTCGCGACAAACACTATACGCGGTGAACTGGGTTCGAACGAAAAAGATCGCGTTTTATTTCTCACTGTTTTATTATAACGAATAACACGGTAGATGCTATTTGGTTGGAAGTTTGTATTCGACTAATTTACTGGATTTCTGGCTGTCTTATATGTAGTATATGATCAGTATAGAGTCTAGGTAGATGAACGAATATTGCCGAATACGATAGGCCTTTTGGGCCGATCGCGGTTGATCTACTCTTCTCATAGAAAGGAGAGATAAAGAGGTAACAAACTGTACAGGAGAAACAAGATCAACTGGTGTATGGTAATGAGTGCCAATTAGGGTGACACAATTTTCCTAATACCTAACATATGCCGGCCACCGTTAAAAACCTGGTTTTTAACCTATCTACCCTATGGCGACCGTTATCGGTTTGTTTACATTGATATTCGTATGTATTCGTGGGATTTCACATGATTCTTCGGGTTACTATTTACATTGGAGGTTACCGACCTTGTACGATCAACTGTTGTTGTTTACGTTCGCGGTTGTCGACCTTCTTCGATGTGCTGCTGGCTTCGGGTCAACGATCCTTCGAGCGGGTTGCTCATTCTTCGCGAGTGAGAGCTCATCCTTCCTTTACGTCGTCGTCCATCGAATCGCCAGCGCCGGGGTTGGAGGTCGTAGCGCCTAGTGCACACGGATTGTGGCACTCGTCCGTCGGCCGGTCATGGTGGGAGACAAAAATTCCTTGAGTTTTTTGAAAATTCATTAAATGCATTAGACTTACATGGCCCGGAGGCCCACAGGCCTCCGGTCGTTGCGCAGGGCGGACCACTGCGATGGAAGATCCGATCGTCAATGGTCATCATTGGGCTCGCGGTCTACGAGCGGTGATGGCTGGTCAATCGGCAGCACGCAGATTTTTGAAATTGCGCGCCGGTACTCTCCGTCCTTGGTCTTCACTACGACGACGCGGATGTTTCCGTCATCTCCCCTGAAGATGTGGGTCACCCTGCCGTAGCGCCATTTGAGGGGTGGTAGTCCGTCGTCTTTCACCAGAACCAGGGTTCCGATGACGATGTTGTCCTTCTCGCGGGTCCATTTGGTTCTTGGCTGTAACCCGGACAGATATTCCGAGGTCCAGCGCTTCCAGAGCCGGCGAAGGAACTCTTGAACTTCCTGCCACTTGTCGAGTCGGTTTGCAGGTACATCTTCCAACGAAGGTTCCGCAATGGCTGTTAGCGGACGGTGAATCAAAAAATGCCCAGGTGTAAGGACATCGAGGTCATCTGGTTCCGCTGACAGTTGTGTAAGAGGTCGAGAATTCATACAACTCTCGATCTGGGCCAGAAGCGTGGTGAGTTGTTCGGCCGTTAGAATGGTGTTTCCGAGGGTGGCTTTGAGGTGGGTCTTCATCGATTTGATCCCCGCCTCCCACAGACCCCCGAAATTCGGAGAGCGAGGGGGAATGAATTTGAATTCTATGCCGTCTTCGGCACAGGAGCGAGTAACGGTGTTCTGCATCTGTTGGCATCGGAACTGTTTCGACAATTCGGACAATTCCCGGACCGCACCCCGAAAGTTTTGTGCGTTGTCGCACTCGATGAGCTTGGGTTTTCCTCGCCGGGCCACAAAGCGGCGGAGGGCAGCAAGGAACGAGTTCGTGGAAAGGTCTCCAACCAGTTCTATGTGCACTGCTTTTATCGAAAGGCACACAAAAAGTGCTACGTATGCCTTCACTGGTTTGGATTTGCGGTCGGGAAGTCGGTAGTACACAGGACCACAAAGATCTACGCCGGTGCACAAGAACGGCAGCGTTGGAGAGACACGTTCGGCGGGAAGGTCGCCCATGACTTGTTCCGTAGCACGAGGGCGGCAACGGAAACAGTTTATGCACGAATGTACGATTCGTCTCGCCAGGTTTCGGGCGCGTAACGGCCAGAACTTCTCCCGGAGACTTGAGATGAGCAGCTGGGGTCCTGCATGCAACAGCTTCTGGTGGTAATACCGAGCGACCAGTTCGGTGAATGGGTGTTTGGATGGCAAAACGAATGGATGTTTCCGGTCCTCAGGGACAGCAGCGTTACGGAGCCGGCCACCGACTCGCAGGACACCCTGATCAACAAATGGCCTGAGGGACTTGAGTTTCGATGATGGCTTGACCTGTCCGGATGTGGCTAACGAAGCGAACTCTTCTCGGAATGCTTCTCGCTGTGCGATTCCGACAAGGCATCGGAGGGCTTCGTGCATTTCAACAGTGGTCAAACATCCAAAGCGACGTTGTCCGCGGTTTGTGGGATTCGAATTGAATTGGAATCTTCGAATCCATGCAACTACTCGAAGTAGCGCAACGTACGATGACCGCAGAGAAAAGATTGGATTCGGTGGAATGGTATGGACTGCGAGAGCAACTTGTCGTTCTTCGAGGTTCTCCGGGGGGAAGTCTTCATTGGACGTGTGGACAAAAGCAGGCCAGAAGCGTGATGATTTTGACAACCAATCCGGGCCGTGCCACCACGAGTTGGTGGTCTTCAGTTGTTCGGGGTCCATTCCCCGAGAAATGATGTCTGCTGGATTTTCACACCCAGGAACATGAGCCCACAGTCCACCAACGGTTGCGTGTTGGACCTCCGAAACCCGGTTGGCCACGAAGGTTTTCCACCGAGATGGGGTAGCAGATAGCCAATGGAGGACGATGGTGGAATCTGACCAAAAGAACGTTTGAGCTTCGAGATTGATGGCGGTTTGTACCTTCTGAAACAGATGGGCGAGCAGCAACGCCGCCGAGAGTTCCAGACGAGGTAAGCAGACTCGTTTCTGCTTCCGAGAATCCGCCAGAGGAGCCACTTTCGATTTTGCGGTAAGGAGGTTCACGCTGATCGTCCCGTCGTCGGCTGTAACGCGTATGTAGAGGCAGGCCCCGTAGGCCTTCAACGAGGCATCGCAGAATCCGTGAATTTGAGTCGATGCTGGATTGACGACAGGCGCGACCCATCGCGGAACAGAGAGATTCCGAAGAGCAAGAAGGTTTTCCCGGAATTCGTGCCATCGCTGTTGCAACTCGTCGTCCAGGGGTTCGTCCCATCCCTTCTGACTTCTCCAGACATCCTGCAGATAGATTTTGGCTTGGACTATTACCGGCCCGACGAGTCCTAGCGGATCGAACAGCTTTGCTGCGTCCGAGAGGGCGATCCGTTTGGTGATGATCGGAGACGAGTTCCAATCGGGAACGTCGAAGAGGAATTCGTCGGTGCTTGTCTGCCATTTTAATCCAAGCGTTTTGATCGGAGCGGAGGCTTCCAGATCGAGTACTGTTCTTTCATCACGCAGCTCGGACGGAAGGTGTTCGAGAAGTGTAGGGCAATT
This sequence comes from Aedes albopictus, assembly GCF_035046485.1. Taxonomy (NCBI): domain Eukaryota; kingdom Metazoa; phylum Arthropoda; class Insecta; order Diptera; family Culicidae; genus Aedes; species Aedes albopictus. The sequence goes on along the minus strand of NC_085137.1, from coordinate 439,432,567 downwards.
TGATGACCACTTCCGAAGGCAGAGTCCGGCTGATTGAAGAAGATCCAGCAGCTGACTGCAGAGCTGCTGTCCTTCAGCTATTTCGGTTACGCCGGTTAGAAGGTCATCCATGTAGAAGTCCTTGGAAACTGCTTTAGCAGCTTGTGGATGAGTAGTTTCTCCTACTTTTGCGAGTTCCTGCAGACATCGGGTAGCAAGATAAGGCGCACAAGAAGTTCCGTACGTAACGGTCGACAGTTGGTAGGTGCGCATCGGTTCCGACGGAGAATTCCGCCAGAGGATCTTCTGCAGGGAACGATCGGACGAAAAGACCAATATTTGCCGGTACATTTTCTCTATGTCCGACACTATCGCGTACCGGGACATCCGGAACCGCAAGGTGATGGACACCAGGTCATCTTGGACGACAGGGCCCACCATCAGTCCGTCGTTGAGGGACACTCCTGTGCTAGTGGCGCACGAGGCATCAAATACTACCCGAAGCTTGGTAGTCAGACTGTCAGGTCGTACGACGCAGTGGTGGGGCAGATAATACGAAAGAGCGTTGGTCTCCAGGTCTTCCGAATCGGTTACGTCCTCCATATGACCCAGTCGATGATACTCTTCGATGAAGTCCGAATACGCCTGCTTCAGCTGCGGATTGGCGTTCAAGCGACGCTCCAAAGTGAGGAAACGACGGGTGGCAATTTCCTTAGAATCGCCGAGGGTTGAGAGGACTGCTGATCTTTTCGGAAGTTGAACTACAAAACGTCCGGTTTCGTCGCGAACGGTGGTGGCAGAGAAGTGTGCTTCACAAAGAGTCTCTTCGACGGAAAAATTGCTGCTGGATTGACACGATTCAAGCTCCCAGAAGCGCGCCAACTGGTCTTCGAGGGAACTGATACTGCAAACGTGGGCATAGCTGACTCTCGAGGACGGTGATGATCCAACTTTGCCAGATACGACCCATCCGAGAACCGTTTTCTGCAGCACGGGTAGATCGGGTCCAAGACGAACCAGACCTTCTTCGACGAGCTCGTAGTAGACTTCCATCCCTAGTATCATGTCAATGGGACCAGGTTGATGGAAAGTAGGATCTGCCAGAACGATGTTTGCGGGAATGTTCCATTCTTGCGTATTCAACGCCTTGGCCGGTAGCTCCCGAGTAATTCCAGGCAGTACATGGAACGAGAAATCTGCGACGAAACTGGAACAATGGGACTCGATTCTGGCGTCAACAGCGTATGATGAAACGACAGTAGCATTTCCAACGCCGCCGATTTCCTGGTGGGTTTTTACACGACGAAGCTTCAGTTTCTGCGACAGCTCCACAGTCATCAGGTTGATCTGCGACGCTGGGTCCAGCAAAGCACGAGCCCAAATGGCGTAGCCGTTGGCATCAGCGATCTTCACCACCGCGGTTTGCAGCAAAACAGTCAAAGGAACGGTTCGAACACTTCCGACGAGGGCCGTTGGCATGTAGCTGGTCGACGGGCCACTAGTGGACGGAGCGAGAGCATTCGGCGACGGAGGAGGAGGCTGCGACGAGGAGGACTGAGGCTGAGCTGTAGTACTTCGAGTGGACGGAGGCTGATTTGGAGGAGGAGGAGCAGGAGACGACGTTGGCGTTGACTTTGGAATCGGATCGCCATCCGACGAGCGAAGTGTGGTATTCTGGTGCAACATTGTGTGATGTTTCTGTCCACACACTCGACAGCAGCTGGACTGACACTGCTTCACGAGGTGAGAAGGCGAGAAGCAATTAATGCAAAGCGAATTTTTCTTTACGAGTTCGAAACGTTGGGATGTTGGCATTTTGCGAAGAGCTTCGCAATGAAATGGAGAATGCGACGACTGCTTGCAGAACGAACAGGATTTCGGAGAGGCGCTTGTAGTTACTGCGTGACTCAGTTTAGATTTCGAGGATCGGACTGGTTCTGATTTAGGCGGATCTGGATTACGAGGCTTCGACGACGACAACGATTGCAGGATTGAGCAGTGCCCACGCAGGAATTTGAGGACGTCTTCGTATTCAGGCACTTCCGTCGAATTATGATGCTGCTCCCACTGTTTAAGTGTAGCACAGTCTAACCGCGCACAAAGCATGTGCGCTAGAAGAACGCTCCACCCTTGAGTGTCTATCGCCATCTTCTGTATCATCTTAAGATTTCGCTCAAAATCATCGATAATGCGCGCCAAGGATTCATAGCATTCCTTGCGCATAGGTTCTATGGATAGCAAAGACTCGATGTATGTCTTAACGACAAGTTTCTTGTTATCAAACCTCTTCTCAAGTAGTCCCCAAGCTACTGAGTAGTTGACCGAAGTAATTTCGATAGATTCGATCACTCGCTTCGCTTCCTTGGATAGCGACGAAACGAGGTATGAAAATTTGTCAATGGGCTTCAATTGGGGATTCGAATCTATTAGGCTGACGAAAGCGTCACGAAAAGTAAGCCAGTTTGTTAAAGTGCCATCGAAGGTAGGAAGCCTTACCTCCGGCAACCTTATACGAGCAAAAGATGTATCCGATGTGCCAGCGTGCACAACGACATTCGAGGAAGAAGGAGTGGGTTCGGGGGTACGAAGTTTGGAGACGATAAACCCATACACCTTCATGTAGTTACGCTCGAAGTCATCTCGAGCCTTCCTATTTGCATCTTCATTCAGCGAGACGGTTTCAGATGCATCCGTAAACTCTTCTTGATCCTCACGCAGTTCCAATTGTAAGCGAATGGATTGGAAATCCGCAAACACCTTTTCCAACCGCTGCATCCATCCATCGAGGAAGGCTTTGTCCCTTTGCTCATCGTATGTACTAACTAGGCTAATGAGGTTGTTCATCGAGTCAATGCAAAACCGTTCTTGGCGAGACAGAGAGCGCAAACTTGGTGCCATTTTGTAGGGTCAGAACATCCAACGAAAAATCCCCAAAAAATCGACCAACAGAACAGAAAAATCGCAAAAAATATGCTCTAAAGAACGTTGCACCACCACAACTTCGCTAACGATGAGCAAAAGACGGTTCGAACTGCGTTAGGATCAACTCAACTCAACTCAACCATCCGTAATCAAATTAATTAACTCGACATGCAGATTTATTTATTTCGCATCGATCATCTATCTCAGCAGCCGTGCTGCTATCATGCATGGGTACTTACAGTGCCTCAGAGGTTGATTGTCCTACCTCCTTTGTGTGGTCCGACAATAGCCACCCAAGCCAAGCCAAAATTGCGCGGACCCAAGCCAAGCCACCAAAGCGTGCCCAAGCCGAGTCGACAATTGAACCAGCTCAACGACCTTTGCCTGGATGGAACGACGCCGTCGACGAGATCTCCGCCGCAGCTTCTTTCTGCACTAATTTCAATTTTCTCCGACCTTAGCGGAATCACTGTTCGATTTTCACCCTCTGGGGGACTTGATCTGCGGCACCGTACGCCGCCGGTAAGCACTAGCACGACAGTTCAGAGTTCACGCGGTTCTTCAGTGCAATTGCGGTGCACTATCACGGTGTCTTTCACACACAACCGCGGCGTGCGGGATTCACTTTTGCACTTTAACCACCACTCAACTGTCCTTCACGATTCACGAATTTCACGCGCGCAAGTGATCCGGCTCGAAGGACCAACTTTTATGTTCGGATTCGCGACAAACACTTAACGCGGTGAACTGGGTTCGAACGAAAAGATCGCGTTTATTGGCTCACTGATTTATTTAGATTGAATAACACGGTAGATGCTTTTGGTTTGGGAATTTGTATTCGACTAACTCTACTGGGTTTCTAGCTGTCTTATATGTAGGTATAGGATCAGTATAGAGAATATCTAGGTAGAGACACGAACATTGCCGAGCTTAAGGCCTTTTCGGTTGATCGTGGTTGATCTACTCTTCTCATAGAAAGGAGAGATAAAGAGGTAACAAACTGTACAGGAGAAACAAGATCAACTGGTGTATGGTAATGAGTGCCAATTAGGGTGACACAATTTTCCTAATACCTAACAGGAAGAATGGCCAGGTACAAGGTGAACAGCTTTTGCTGAATTCAGCTCCTCGATTTGAGCTCGACAAGCGATCTCCGACCTAGAATTGGCCGTAGCAAGTGCTTTAATAGCAGCCTGGCTATCTGAACAAAAGTTTATTACTTCGCCCATTACGTACTGCTGAAGTGCTAATTGCACTCCGCACATAAGAGCAAAGTTTTCAGTCTGAAAAACGGTGCAATGTCTACCAAGTGAGTGAGGCTGATGTAGCCTTAGCTCACGAGAGTATGCACCAGCACCAGCTCCACCTTCGAGCAGAGAGCCATCAGTGTAACATACGATGCCGTCTGAAATACTTCTTTCCAGATAACCAGATGTTCATTCTTCCCGGGAAGGGAATTTCGTGGAAAATGTCCCATATGGAAAATTACAAGCAATTGCAAGATCACTTGGAGCAAGGACAATTTTGTCCCTATTCACCAAAAGTGGAAACAACGAGGTGTGTGTTGATGTACGGTTCACAGGAGTTTCCTCTTGTAAAACGAATACCGATAGGCGGTAATTGCAAGAAAATGCTTCTTGTTTAAGGTGAAGGTTTGACGAAGCCACACCTCGAATTTTCAAGTCCGAAAATCTAACGAACCAAACAACGACTTGTGTTGAAAAGTTGATCGATTGATTACCCGCTGGTGGTGACCAATCGATCAACTTTTCAGGCGAACCGTTATTCTGATCTTCTGATTTGTGCTCTTGAAAATTCGAGGTGTGTTCTCTAGCTTAAGATGGATGCTGGGTCATTAGGCCGAAGGTCATTAGGCCGAATGGTCATCAGGACGAATTGAAAGTTTGCCGTTGTTTTTACCTTTTCCAACAATTTTTGCCAAAAACTAGTTTAACAATGATACTAGAAAGAATAGCCTATGTTTTAAAGAAGGAAAAATTTATGAATTGAATATCAGCAGTTTCAGTGCCAAAAACTATTTCAGCAATGATACTAGAAAGAACAGCCTATATTTAAAAGAAGGAAAAATTCATGGGTAAAATATCAGTAGATTCAGCATCAATAAAGTATCTTCGTGCCTGTCACACGATACACACATGCAAAATGGTCATTTGCAGAGGAAGCTCTCGGTTAATAACTGTGGAAGTGTTCATAGAACACTAAGCTGAGAAGCAGGCTTTGTCTCAGTGGGGACGTAACGGCAAGAAGAAGACCCAATGACCATTCGGCCTGATGACCATTCGGCCAAATGACCATTCGGCCTAATGACCATTCGGCCTAATGACCATTCGGCCTAATGACCATTCGGCCTAATGACCATTCGGCCTAATGACCTTCGGCCGAATGGCCTTCGGCCTAATGACCTTCGGCCGAATGGCCTGACACCCTTAAGATGAATGTGTGGGGCAATGTCAAAAAGAACTTCGAGCGTTGCTGTGGTAGTTGGAAGAGAACGCTCCAAGCATCGCCATTAAGCACATCCTTTGGAGATGTCCTAATCTTGTCCAAGTTTTACCAAAGATTCGCCGGCATTGCCCGAAGGTCACAAAGCTTTCTTGATTCTGAACTCAATATGAGGTGTCCAGGAGAGCTTGGAATCAAGAAAAACTCCAACGAATTTACGTGAACAGTCACATTGATTTCAGAATCAAAAAGACGCGAAGGTCGAACGACATTACGGTTTCGCCTTTCTGTGAAAAGAACAACAGATGTTTTACTCGTATTAATCGGAAGGCCATATTGGCGCCCCACCTTTCAACTACCTGAAGGCCGCTTTGCATCAAGACGAAAAGAGTGTTGAAGCACATAGCGACTAACACTGTTAGATAGTCGTCGTCAAAACCATAAGTAGGAATTGGGTTTGATTGGGTTGCCTCAATAGCGTATCTGCTACTAGATTCCACAAAAGTGGTGGCAAAATTCCCCATTGGGAGCATCCACAAACCTTCAATTTCCTAATCGCTACTTGACGCTATGCCGAGAAGAGATGTCGATTTTTGAGCATTTGGTAAATCCAATTGGAAATCATTGGAGACAATACCATGACTCCGTGCGGCTTCCAATATGGTATCGAAAGACACGTTGTCAAAAACATCCTCGATATCTAAGAAAAACACCCAAGGAAGATTGCTTTTGGGTGAATGCTTTCTCAATATCGTAAACAACCTTGGGTAAAAGAGTCACAGTGGACTTTCTAGATTGGTAAGCATGTTGGTACAAATGAAGAGCCACGTCGTCGCCCAGAAAACATCACGGATGTTTGAAAAAATCAAATCCTTTCTATAGTAAAAAAGGATATAGCCATCTTCTCCAGAAGCTTTAAAAGGAGCGACACTATTTAGTGCCACTGAATCGATTCTATAGCCAGTGAAGTCGCTCTTTGGCAAACGAAGTTCGTTCACTCGGAAATGCTAAGATTTTGCAAGGATTTTGTTCAACCGACTGAGTTCACTCAAACTGGAAACATTTGTACAAAGCTTTTCTTTTTCAGTCGGGTCGTTCAGCAGACTGAAGAGCTTTCTGGTATGCATTGCGTGCCGACCAGAAATCCTCCAATCCAGCCAAGCGTCATCTAAATACTCCAACTCTTACTACATTATTGTTTCCTGAGCCTCGCCAGCTCAGAGTTCCACCAAGGGGTTCCTCTAGTGGTCTTTGCAGACCATAGAGAGCAGGCTTCATCGAAAGCTTCCATGATGGAAGCCGTTGTAATATCAACGGCATCATCTAAATCAGTGGCAGTGTCAATAGATGGTGAGTATCCATGATATTTGCCGCCTCAAATCAGTAAAATAATTCTAGTTGGTTGATTGGGAATTCTTGAAAAACAAAGTATTCGATGTAATATTAAAGTGTTAAAAAAAGTAGCGATGATCAGATAAAGATTCTTCCCCTAACCCATGCCAATTTTTCCACTCGTGGCTAATTCTGCTAAAGCAAAGTGTTATGTCTAACACTTCCCTTCTAGCAGATACCATGAAGGTTGGGTGATTGCCTATGTTAAGTAATCCAAGATCTGTACTACTTAAGTACAGTGACCCCACTATTTATTATTATTATTATATTTTATTAAAGACACTTCACCAAAAAAGTTGGCATTCGTGTCCAAACCACTATTTATGAATCGGCAAAAATGACCACAGTTTATGGATCACTCATTTGATCAACATGGTGATTCATAAATAGTGTACAAAATTAAGGTGATTCATCGGTGTGAGATCACTGTACTCCATCATACTGGAGCCTCTCAAGTTAATGTCTGAGCTACCCCAGATGATATGGTGAGCATTAGCTTCACTGCCAACCATTAGCGAAAGGCCTTTTGAAGTACAGTAGGTATGCGAAGATTTGTTTGAAAGCATCCGTACACACTCAGCTTTATTTCACGAGCTCGGCTGTGCAAAATTCGATTTCTGAATTTTAACGAGGTTATGGTTCATCATTCGGTAATTTAATCAAACAATAGACGTATGTCCTGTTGAGGTTTCCAACGGATACATCAATTGTGACAGCACATACATCTCTGGTGATTAATTCAGAGACGAGTGTAGCAACGATTGCGTTGTTGACAAGCACACATGCTCGAGCAATGACAGGTGAATTTGCCATTTTATTTTTGCTGAAAATAGCAAATACTGGATTCACAAGGTTTCGTAGATAGATATTTCCCTTAATACGAAAGTTAGATTCTTGGACTAAAGCTACTTGTGCAGTTCCAATTGCTATAAGTTTTCAAAGATTGATCGTTGGTGTTCTTTATTGCTGTAGATTGATCTGAGCTATCTTACCCATCACTATTTGCTTCTATTTTTTGCACAATTTTCATTTCATTATTATAAATACACATTACCAAGATTCTTGCTTCAGAAACACATGAAGGAGTTGGTAATGGAACAAAAAGAAAAAAGTTCTTTTAACTAAACCTTTTTTTAACTGTCACACGTTATACGTATGCGAAAATGATTGAATAAGAGAGGTGGGAAGCTCTTGCTCTTGTCCGAAAAGCCGAAAAAAAAACCATCCAACATTCTGTTTGACTGAATCGATTCGGTAGCTCCTTTGTTATCAACGGCAGGTTCATGATAAGCAGCAATTCCCCGAAGGCTCCACTCAATATGAAACCATCAAACAGAAGCAATGATAAATTATCCACCCGATGCTCTGTTTCTGTGGACCTCCAGGGACCGTTGTTCGTACGGAAGACCACAGTCATTCTGCACCCGTGAAGCCCATTGTTTGACCAGTTAAAATGCAATAAAAAAAAAGTAGCTCAAGCGACGACCACCTGCATCTTAATCGAAGTCTTTCGCTGCTTCGTGACTGATTAATTCGATCCTTTTTTGGTAGTGCTACGCCACTTTATGAAACCTGGTAGCAAGTGCGTAAAAGTATGGTGTTCGATTCGTCGGAAACCGTTGTCGCTGCTGTCTGTGGTGGGAAAAACGACTCCCGTATAATTAATTTATACATTAATCAACGCTCATTGTTGTGCACGATCGTCCCACAGATGGACCTTCTGCATTCCCGTGTGGTGTGGTGGATGTGAGGATCGATCGCTTGCAGCAGGTTTCCGTCGATCGCCGTCATTCGCGCACAAAGAATCGAGGAAAAGAGTCCCCTTTCCATCGAGACTGACTGCATTCAGGAGGACAAAAAATCTGCCCCATTCTTGGCGCCATCAACTACCGTGTATTCCCGTAAGTAGGTCAACCATCCGTTGTTGTTGAAGGCGGTTGATGTGGTTTCATTGATCGAGGGAAGAAGGATCAGCTGAAGCAGGTGGTTGTGGTGGTCCTTCAAGTGGTTACTCGGTAGATAATGCCGACTAAGGAGAAGTATCGCTTTACGGATCAGCATGAACGATCATATTCCCGATCTCGTCTTCCACGGTGCACTTATGTTTCAATTCGCGTAGCTACAAAATCTCAGGATCGAACATCTCAATTTATGCTTTCACTTGTTTGACGTGGAGTTGTAGACCAACCGACAGCATGTCTCCTATATGTGACCCCTTCGTCATGATTTTCTTGTCTTCAAAGGAACAAAAGCAACTCAACCATATGACAATCACTCTTCCGTATGGATCGTTTTGCGAAGATCATAAAATTTTACAGGCTCTGCATTAACAAGGTTCGTTCGTTGTTGCATACGGTGCGGCGTTGCATCCAGTTGTAACGAATGTTGTTGGTACACATCATCATCATCATCAGCACTAGCCATACAATTTGATTATGGACTCAGATAGAGTACAAAGTGTTTGCGCTGTGTCTCTGGTCGTCGCGTTGTACATTTAGAGACCTCTGCTATGGCAAATGATGCGAGAAGAAAATATCGAATAACCGACGGAACATTGCCGTTGTTTTCTAGCTGGATGCTGAATGACTGAAAGTACACTACACATAGAGCAATGTGCAATATCGTAAATCATGGGATGTTTTTGCACCGAAACTGAAATCAACGGACATTTCGCGAGGGCCGTCGGTCGGATGGTCGGACGATTGGTGTGTTGTTGTTTCTAGATGCAGATGTAAGTTTTATGATGATGTTAACGGTTATATTGCCGTTGTTTGAACTATGAGTTTAATCGCGTTGGACCGTGTCAGTGAGGCAATTGCAGATAGAGGGAGGAATCCTAGGTGAAGGTCCCGGGAGAGGTTCCTAAAAAACTCCTCGTATCAACCTTTGAAGGATTGCCGAAGTAATCAATGAACAGGTTCGGATTAAGGATTCTGGGAGCCCTGGATTGAAGCGAATGTGAGGGCCTCTTGGAGCTACAAAAGCGATGAATAAAACATATAAGTAATTTGGAACATAAAGATTATGTGTAGTAACGGGAAAAAGATTTTTTGGGGGGGGATGGTTTCGGGGCCCGACCACCCCTCTTCTGAAATTTCTATACAATCTTGAGAAACCTTCAAAAATTTCACCAAGAAATCTTCAAGAAAACCTTCCATGCTTATGTAATTCCTCCAAGTATAATTTCAGAAATTTTTCCGGGGTTTTCTTAAAAAAAACAACTTGGCTAGATGGTCTAGCAATTCCAGACATTCTTACAATGTTTCGTTTTTCAGAATATTATAAGGATTATTTTAAAGAAATTTCACCAGGAATTTCTTTAAAAAATCTTCCAAGTGTTGCTTCAGAAATATTTTTCAGGGAACGATATGTCTATTGTTTTAGCAAATTTTGATGAAATTGTACAACAAATAGTCATTTTATCAGCACAAAAAAGTCTGCCATCAATATAAACACAAAATTTCCAAAACCAATACCCTTCAAGAATGCCTAGAATTCAGAAGTTTAAAAAATGTATTACGCAAAAATGATTCTTTTTGAAATTTTGATAAAAAATTGTCATTTTTCAAGAAATCGCCTCAGCGAAACCTCTCAATGATTTTTCGGCAAATTGATATATTCTACAAAATTGCTCCAGAGGCACTTTCTGCTCCATTTGGGATATTTGTGCATCTCCTCCATGTATTTTCCCAGAAATTCCTCCAGGATTTCTTCCAAAGATAACTTTTGGAATTTTCGCTCGAATTCGTTAAGAAATGCAGAAATTTCATAGGAAATGCCCAGAAACTTCTACAGTTTTTTAAAGAAATATCCCATTTTTCTAAGAATCCTTACAGAAGTTTAAGTGTTTCTTCAAATATTCTTCCAGGGATTCTTCAAAAATACGTTCACGAATCCCTCCGGAAATTGTTTTCATGCATTTTGGTAAAAAAAATCCTCCAGGAATTTATCAAAATACATATTCATAAATAAATTCTAATAATTATTTACGATGGGTTTCTCTAGCAACTCCTTCCAGAATTTTTATATACCTTTAGGGTTTTTTTTTTACAGAATATCTCCAGGGATTTGAACAGAAACAGAAGATTTATTTTAATAATATTTACAAGCATCCCTTCAGAAAATCCACCACGGAAAACTTTTTCAGATTTTTTTTTCGAAAATATATCCTGAGGATCCTTAGTAGATCAGAGAAGTTTCGGCTTTGTAGTCTTGTTAAAATAAAACAAACTATTCAAATTTGTCACACGTTTCCGAAGAATATCTTCATGAATGTCAGCAAAGAATTTTCTCAGAAATTTTTCCATGTTATTTTTTATTCATTCATCTAGATCTTCTCAAAAAAATTCAGCGATTGTTTCGGAAATTCTTCCAAGAGTTCCTCCAAAAGTTTCTTGAAAGTTTCGTCAGGGGTAACTGAAGAAATCTCTAGAAGGTTCCTTCTCGGAATATCTCTTGCAGCTTCTTGAGAAACATCTCCTAAGTTTTCTGCAGAGATTCCTCCGGGAATTCTATGAACTCTAACAGATATTCTTCCACAAATTTTTACAACACTATTTTATGAAATTAAATAACAAATACTGGGGGAATTTTTCAAGGTTTCCCTAAAGAAATTTCTTAAGGATTTCCTGGATATAGCACTGGAGATTCCATGAAGACATTTCTGAATTTTCTGAAACAATATCGACAGAAATCCGTGCATACATTGCAATGAAGGGAGGAGTTCTTGAATAAATCTCTCAATAAATGTTTAAGGGGATTCCTGAAAGATGTCCGAAAGAAATGCTTGGAAGAAATCCTAGAGATACTTCTGGAGGAGTTTTCGAAATAATTTCTTGCATTCTCGAAAATTATTGAAAGATATTCTCCCTGAATCAATATCTGAAGAAAAACCTTAGAGCAATGAGGAACTTTCGGAGGGAAATTTAGTATTCCAAGTACTCCACGATGGTTTTTCCAGGCACTCAGCAAGTCCTTCTACAATTTCTATTTACCACTAGGGGTTTTTTTTAAAGAATACCTCCAGGGGTTTGAACAGGGGTTTGAAAAATTGTTTTAGGGGTGTCTCCAACAGTCCCTGGGGAATTTTGTCAGGGATAACTTTTGCAGTTTCTTCGGAACTATCTCCTGAGATTTCTCCAGAAAATCCTCCAGGAATTCTATCAACTCTATCTGATATTCTACCATGGATTTTTACAATAAATATTTTATGAAATTACATAACAAACACTGGAGAAGTTCTCCAAGGGTTCTCTGAAAGAATTTCTCAATCAATCCCTGGAGACTCCAAGAAGACAATTTTGAATTTTCTGAAGGAATCCCCGCAGCAATGTCTGCAGCAATTCGTGCAGAAATCGCAGTCAAAAATACTGGGTAAATTCTTGAATAAATCTCTCAAAATTTTTTTAAGGGGTTTCCTGAAAGATGTTCGGAAGTAATGCCTTCGCCTTGTAGAACTCCTGACAGAATTTTCAAAAAAAAAATTGCATTCTCAAAATTTACTGATCCCTGAAGTCATTTCTGAAGTAATTCCTGGAGCCTAGAGGATTTTTGGAGGAAAATTTAGCTGCAGAAATCCAAAACAAATCTAGAGGAATATTTAAAGGAATCACCAAAAGAAATTTCTAATGAACTTGATTTTTTTTTTTTTGAAAGAATCTCTGAAGGAATGTCTGAAAAACTGAAGAATGTTCTACAGTAATTCCAAGAAGAATGTTTGAAGCATTCCAAGAGAAATACCAAAAAATAAATCCTAAAATGACTTCTGAAAGAATTCCCGGAAGAATCTCTGAAGGGATTCCTGAAGGGTCCCCGGAATAATTTCAGAAAAAAAATCCGGGAGCGAATCCCGGAGTAATTCCAAGAAAGGAGAAATTTCCAGAGAAATTCCTGAAACAATTTCTCGAGGAACTTCAACAAAAATTTCAAAAAGCCTTGCCGCATAGAAATATCGGAATTTCTGAAGGAAATGATTTATTAACTTATATATTTATTAAATTTTGGAATGGATACCCGGTGGAACCTCTGGATGAGAAATTACTGAAAAAATAATTGGAGGAATCTTTGATGATACATCTCTAGCGATTAGAAGAACTTCTCTTCAATCTTCAATCTTCAATTTCTGGAAGAATTGATTTTTTTATAAGAAAAAGCTGGTGTAATATTTTAAGAAACACCTGGAGGAACAGCAGCCTATTTATTGCACACATAAACAACTAGAAACGCCCCATATAAAAACAAAAAGCGCTCCATAAAGAATGGACATACGTTCCATGAAAATGTGCATTGTTACCCATAAATAATTTAGAACGTTTCATTTTATTATGAAGCACTGTTTCACTTTTAATGAGAAATTTTATGTTTCTCCGGTACATTTTCTATAAAGCATGAAACGTTTCCAATTACTTTTGGGTCACATTGCACATTTTCATGGAACATATGTTCATTCTTTTGGCAGTGCTTTTTGTTTTTTATGGATCATTTGCAATGTGTTATCGTCACAATAACTTTTGCCAATAGGAACTGCTTGAAGAGTTTCTTGAGAAATTTCTAGGGGAATTTGTGGTAAAAATAAAAAATAAATCTTGAAAAAAAATTTTCAGAAATTCCTGGAGGTATCTTTATAAGAACTCTTACTGTACTCATAAAAAATGTTGCTGCATTAATTTCTGATTAAAATCGTAAAATTATTTCACCCACGAGTTTCATCCGCATTACTGTTTCTACCAGAGAAATTATTTGAGAAATTTCAGAAGTAAATTCCAAGCAACTCCGAGGTCCTAGGACCATAAACTTGCTGGTCCTTGAATTGATATTTTCCTCTATCTAGAATGAAAATAACATCACATTCCAATGCTTTTATGTCGCTAAATTCTAAAGATTGTACGAATGTTTTAGTTTACGATAGACGTGGAATGATAGTTTCAAAATTTTTGAATGATTTCTGGGTTTTAAAAACAATTTTCTCCTTAATTCTAAAGAGAAACTTGCTGGTGACTCGCCAAATTCAGTGTGAATCAAAAGTAGTTCGTCAGCTGAAAAATAGATTCCCGTGGTTTTAGAAGACCTTTTTGGACAATAAGGGGCGTAAGTGACCATTCTGTTGATTTTGAGCTAAGCATATCTAAAAGTTCTTCAAACTTCAAGCTTTTAGGAACTTTTTTAAGCTTGAGCTTGACCGCACGTGGATGCAACTCCAGTATCGCCAGACTAGCAACACTCACAAAGGGAACCAATGAGATATCTGTCGGGGACTTACAGGCATCTTCAGAGTGTGAGTGTTGGTGATATTCTATTTTTATGCGACAATGGCGCCTGCCACGTCAGGTTAAAGGTCAATGTGGTGAATAGTAAATAAGTGATGATTGTGATCACTTGAATTTACCTCTGCGTCTGCAAAAATTCATGCGAATGTCGAAGTGTTGGTAGGATATGGTTGGCAATGGGTTCACACATTGGTGCGTGGATGTCTGAAGAAAATACGGCACAGTTCACTTGATTGCATAGTTCATAGGCGTTTGTATGATAGATCGGCAATATGCTGTGAAAGATGGAAAGAAAGGAAGAAAAAAAAGGAAAGGAGGAAAGGAACAGGCCAGGAATTGAACCCAGTACCATCTGCATACGAATGAGAAGCGGTTGCCACTAGACCACCTTGCCCGTCTTACAAGCTTTTTGGAACTTTTTTAATGTTATTTTTTATGATGATTAGAAAAATTACAATAAATCGGAGAAAATTGGGTCAATTTTGAAATTCTTTACATTTTGTATGGGATGAAAAATTGGTGAAAAACTTCTATCCTCATTTACTTGACACTGAGTTTCTGTCACTATTTTTTGCTTCTAACCAGAGATGTCATATATACAGATTTATCTGTATTGTACAGGTTGTTGAGGATCCGTACAGATTTCGATTAATATGAAATAAAGATTTTTAAACTAGAGGAGCTAATTTATTTTTGGATACAGATTTTTCACCTAAATTTTGTATGGGACACAGATTAAAAAAAATCATCTGGCATCCCTGCTTCTAACAGAGGGTGTTGCTTTGGTATATATATCAATTCGAGCGCGTCTTCAAAAATATCGTCCGATTAAATACCTCTTTGGCACACCTGCATAACATAAGGAATCATCAATACCATAGAACAAGTTGCTGTTTGGTCATTTCCCCAGCATCCATTATGGCCACATGTTTCCCAGGATGCTTTACTTTTCAGAACCAGCTAACAATTACACAGAAGCACAGAATGATTTCAATTTGTATCAACCAAAACGGTCCACGCAACAATTCTCGTTGCACTGCCATTCCTTGCAACTGTCAATTGGCAAAGCAAAAAAAAAAAAGAACACATTGTGAAAGCGTAACAAATCACAATTCCAGGAAGCAGGAAAAGCACACAGCATCACGTCACAAACTGGTTTTCTGCGTTTTCCTGATCCTTGGCGCATCGCGCCACGTCGTCTCCGCTCGCCCTGTTGCCCCCGTTCCCAAGGGACACGCAGCATTCAACGATCACCATCACCATCAACGTCGTCGTCAAAGGGTCACATGAAATAATAAAAATTTGAATAAATGAAATCACGTTTCGCTTTTTTTTTTTTGCTTTCTCGACCCCGTTTCTCACCATAGGCTCGCTGCTCGTTCATTCCGGTCCATCAGGACAGCTAAATGCTGACGACGACATCCCAAAGCGAAAGGATTCAAACACGCGCTCACAGCAGCAGTAGCAGCCAACAGAAGGATTCCACACGCAGAGGGCAACAATAATAGAATTGTGTGAAGTAACCAAAAAAAACCTGATATATAATTGAAAAATGAATTATACAAATCTGACCCCTTCTCCGGTGGAAATGTTTGCGTTTTCCTCTCTTCGGCGCTGGATATCATCGCGCGCTCTCAGCTGTTGTGCGTCGTCGCCAGGTTTTGGACGAAGGATAAGCAAATCTCCTGTGTGCATGCTTGTTTTCCCATCTGTTTGGCTGCATATGTTGGAAAAGTGGTCCACATTGGAATGAGAACCACAAAAAAATCTGATCCTGATATGCAGCATTTACCTCGCCTCGGTGCTGTTGTTTGCTGATGATGATTGCAGGACAAAACGGAAAGGGTTAAAGACCCAACGGGCCAACATTAGTGCTTCTGCTGCTGCTGCTGCTGCTGCTGCTGCTGCTTATACGGGAGAAACGGTTAGGAAACAACGACCCGATACTCCGAGAGTTGTGTGGATTACCCATTTTGACGTGGATGAACAAATGGAATAATATGAAAATTAATATGCATTAAAATGCGGTGTAAACAAAAGAGATCGGCCGTTTTCTTACCTTTGGATGTGCAACTATAAATCTGGGGTCAGTTGGATGAGGTCCTGCGTGCAGGTAAGAAACCTTCTGAATTGCATACGGGACTGTGAAAAGGGGTGCAATTTCATCGTCTTTGGATTTATTTTTTGTCATTCTCGACCATTCTAAAGTCTTTTAATTTTTACTTCAAGTTTAAACTAAGATTCTGAAGAATACCTTGATAGACAAAAAACCTCTTCTTCAATTATCTGTATTTTTTTTAAATAACAACGTTTTGAATTTCAAAAAATCAATTTCGCTTATTTTACTTATGTGAAGAATAGCCGACTGATCTCCACTGATACACACCAGGTTTCGCTGGTGCACATAAGCACAGATTCTACATTCGACTGAAAAGTTCAGATTTTGGTTCGGAAAAACAGCGCTAGCGTAAATTAAGAATTCAAATAAATGATAATTACTTTCAGTTGAGTTTCGAAACATTTGCTTTTATTATAAATTTCACGGAAACAAAATTGATTAAACCTTAACTTAGCTTAGCTTAGCACATATCTATGGTTGCTACTCCGCGATTGACCCGAACCAATGACAGTTGCACAATGAATCAACTGAATAATTGACTGGGAGTGGTCAACATTCTCACTGTGCACGCTTCTGAGGCTCTCTTTAACGGTACAATAACGGCGCCGGCCACGTCCTTGCAGTCAGGTTGGAAGAGGGAAGGAATGTTAATAGCAACCTTTGTTATGTGAAAGTTGGCGTTTACCGCACGTCTCCACCAAAGGCTGCAGGAAGGAGTGATTGTTAGTAGGGAAGGTATCGTTGGATCAGGATCCACTTTGATAAGTAATATGACCTTTTGAAATTGAAGCATGCCGTGCCGACTGCAGTGATGTTGTTCGCTTCACACGGAAAGCAAACAACCTTCCACCCTCGTCAGCTGGTCGCTCAATATTTGCTACAAAAGAAGCAACAAAATATGCAGACGGAAGTGCTATTGTTCACATCACGCGGAAAGCAAACAATCGACCATCCACGTCAGGTGATCGTTATTTACAATTAAAGACGTGACAACATATACAAACTTAAGCGCTATTGCTCGCTTCACGCGGAAAGCAAATAATCGACCACCCACACGTAAGGCAATTGCTCAATATTTATTCATTTAAATACAGACAACAAATATACATAGACAGATACATAGAAAAACAGTATGTCGTTAGGAGATTGCACAAAAAAATGAAATTCAATAAAAAGAAGAAATAATTTGTAAGATGCAATCCAGAACAGTGACAAAACGGAACAATAATCCAAGTCGACACTCATGGTGACGAACTATACAAAGTCAATGAAAAAATATTTGAAAAGAGGACATTGTAAACATCTGAATACAAACTATCACCTATGGTATAAAATTGAATAAACAGAATCCATAGAAAGAGGACAAGGAACAAACTCACCGGATAATCGCCTGCCATCAATCGAACTAAAATGTGAAAGGAACAAATATATCGGAGTACCGAAGGCAACGCGCGCGCGAATCCTGCCTCCAGCTGTCACTATACACACTCGGAAACAAAATTGATGAAACCTATAGAAATGCTTGGCAAATCATGCTGACATGATGGTGTCGGGGTGGCATTGGCATAGCTAGGGGGGGGGGGCTTTCCAGGGGTGCCTGGCGCCCCATAGAACACATTTGGCACCCCCTAGATATTTTTTTCTTGACAGACGCCTAAAATTTAAAACTTAACACAATAATCCTAATATTGATTAATGGCACATTTCAACAAAACTTAAGCACACCCAGAATTACTTGTTGTCGGTTTTGGCGTTCAGGAAGAACAATCAACAGACTTCTTTATGGATTTCTCCAAAAATACCTCTATCTATTCATGCAGTGATTTCTGTAGGCTTCCTTATGGATTCCTACCGATTTTTCTTTCAATAAACTTCCATTAGTATTCTCCAGGCAGCCCGATGGGGTTATACATACATTAAATTTCTGCAGAGATTGGTCCAGCAATTTCTCCTAGGATTTCTTTGGAAATTCTTACTTTGATATTTCTCGGAATTCTTCTAGGGATTCCTCTAAAAATTTCTATTGGGATTCCTTCAGGAATTCCTGGCGGGATTATTCAAGACAATCTTCCTGGGATCCTTTCGGAAGTTTATCCGGTGATTCTTTCAGGAATTCCTTCAGAGATTTTATTCAGAGATTCTTCCAGAAATTTACCATGCACAGAAAGAAATCATGAAAACTAAACAGCACGTAAACTAAGGATCGACTGAAAATTATAGCAGAAACTTGAAAATTACAGCCGTTTGCCGAGAGATGATGCAGTTCGCTCAGTAATCAGCCAATCATGAGTTTTGTTTACAGATTTTGAGACATCTTCACTGGAAATTTACACGCAGTAACGTAAACGAGGACAGCCACGCTCAGTCGCCAGCCAATCGAGCACAAATAAGTTATCCAGTACCACACCAGCCAGTAAATCAGAATTGTGCTAAAACGTTTTAGTACCGGAAATTATCCAGTACCATACTAGCCAGTGAGTATATATGATATGAGAAATCCACTTTCAACGTACTCCGAGCGTGAAAAATGGATTTTCCGAGTGATTTTTCCACGGCTAATTGATATGAAGTAACAAAAGTGAGCGAAAAAGGCGTTTTTAAAGGAAAATTCTCTTTTTTCAGTAATAAGCGAACTTTATCTCACTGGCTGGGAGTTTTACCCAATCCAGTGAGCCAGAATTTTCTCAGGCGCTTTTCCAAACATAATGTAATAGTTTTCTGGGAACATTTTCCACGGCTAATTGACTTTTAATTATCGTTTGATGGAATATGCAGTTTCTTAGAGAAAATTCAGAGATCTCAGTAATAAGCGCACTTTATCTTACTGGCTAGGAGTCTCACCCAATCCAGTCAGCCTGAGAAAATTCTGGCTTACTGGATTGTGTGAAACTCCCAGCCAGTAAGATAAAGTGCGCTTATTACTGAGAACTCTGAATTTTCTCTAAGAAACTGCATATTCCATCAAAA
Organism: Aedes albopictus; assembly: GCF_035046485.1. NCBI lineage: Eukaryota > Metazoa > Arthropoda > Insecta > Diptera > Culicidae > Aedes > Aedes albopictus. The sequence goes on along the minus strand of NC_085137.1, from coordinate 439,413,460 downwards.
GCCAAATAAAAATCGATTAGCCGTGGAAAATTTTCCCGGAAAACTGTTACATTATGTTTGGGAAAGCGCCTGAGAAAATTCTATGGATAACTTCTTTGGGCTTGTTGTGCCTGGGAACCTATTTAATAATCATTTTGAAGTTTGTATGGGAGCGATTTATCGAATCACCCCTCGTCGGATTTTGTACTGGGCGGAGCTGAAAGCAGTTGCCAAGCTGTCAAAAGGTGATTTCAAAAAACCTTTTTCAAATCGAGTTTAGGTATCAAAATGAAATTCTAAAAAATTGAAAAAAATCATTGTGGCTCAGAAAAAGGTGCTCTTTCGTATAAAATCAAAAAATCAATACAATACAATCAGAACTTAAAAACTCAATTTACGTTTATTTGTTGAAATGATATACAACTGCATGGTAATAGCGAAGTAACTATTATATATAGCGAACAAATTTCATTATCAGAGTGACCAGTAATCTAGCCATCTTGTTGGAAATAATTGATAATCGTCCATGACTGATACTCTAGTAATCATTTTAATTTGATATCCATTATCATAGTAAAGCAGGTGGCAGCGCTGAAGAGTGGCCAAGAGCAAGTGCGTTAAACTATCAACAGAAACGAGAAACCTGACATTGAACAAAACACATTTCTAAACGGCACTTGCTACTTAGCATAATAGGCAAGGTGGATCCTACGTTTTATTATCGTTGAATTTGTACGGTAATCTCCATCACCTAATTGCACCAAGTGCAAACCATACAATTACAGGGTCTCTAGGTTTCCCCTTTTATCCACGCATCGTGTCCCTTCTTTTGGCGCCACCTTCCACCTCGGCGGAACGATTCCTCCTTCCAGTGCAAACATCACGCAACTCTGTTCGGCCAAACGAAAACTAAACAACACGAAACCTGACAGCACTCAATTGCATCTGCGGTTATTTTGAAGGTCAGCCAGTTTATTAAATGGCGTTCGTAGTCCTTCTCCTCATACGGAGGGAAGCCCGCAATCCCTTTCGCAGCGCAAAGTGCAGCCCAGGCTAGACGGCTGGGCTGAGGTGAACTGACCTGTCCGAGCGACCATATGTTCTACTTCCACACCGCATCGGCACGGCGACGACCAATCGTCCTAGTGCAGCCCGTCCGGAATAATAACTCATTCATACACACCCGACGTAAACCTACCTACGCTCTTATAATACGCTTCATCGCAGGCTGATGCAACATTCATACACAATTTATAGAGAACCCGAGCCCATCAAAAGATGTGAGATTTTGCGCAACATATGTTCTATGATGGCCTCCTCTCCATAGAGCCGACGCGACGGACGGAACGTGACTTCATTCGGCGCTTCTCGCACTGAAATGTTGCTAAACATAATATGCAATAAACTTTTTCACGAACAGGTTACACACAATGCAATAATAATGTGCTGCACAGAGGTGGATAGGATAGTTAGGTTGGCAGATTGAACCTTCGTTCGAATGGGGAAACCGTCGGCATCAGTGGTGTAGTGGTAAGCGTGGTTGCCTCTCACCCCAGTCGGTCGGGGTTCAATTCCCGTCGACGCCGATGGGATTTTCTGAGACATAAAATCCGTGATCACGTCTTCCCTCGGATAGGAAGTAAAGCCGTAGGTCCCGGCCCATGTGTTGATGGGTTCGATATGTAGGGTCCTCAGGTGTGGTGGCTGTCTCTCTGGGGCGTCGGAATTTAAGGCTTAGCTCCTAGACCCAGCCGACGTAAAACACAACTGGCGCCGAACGGTGCTAGTTGGCCAGAAAAAAGAAGAAGAAGAATGGGGAAACCAAAATAGGGAACGGTTGCCATTGAGGGTATGTGATAAGTATAATGATCTCGACAATGACAATTCATGAAGAATTTTTGCACAATCAATGAAGATTAATGACACGATATAATTAAACAAATTTCAAGTGCATATTTGTTTGTTTAGGGTGCCTGTACCAGTTATCGCACTACCTAAGAAAAACTATTTCTTCAAAAATAAGAAGAAGACCGACGAATGTAAACAATAAGTCAAATGATTGATTAGTTTGCATACTTTACAGGAAAAATATAAAAACGGAGCCTAAACTACTTTTAGTATTTATTACGGCGTGTGCCAATGATAGGAACCCTGTACCAGTTATGGACACATTTGATAATTTGGGTTCCACTTCGCACTATTTACATGCATTCCTTATGGGAGTTGCCATAACTGGTACACTATGGCGAAATAGGGTGCAAGGAGGCCGAAAAGTTAAGGAAAATGATTTATTTCTACCATAATTTGCGCAAATTGTGAAGTTTGAATGATTGCAATCATCTTTTGTGATCGTGATCTGTTGTTCACGATTTTTTTCTTGTTGATTTGTATCTTTAAGGGTTGAAAATCAACTATGGCGAATTTGAGGTACTATAGCCATAACTGGTACACTGAGCCTAATTAATGTACTTTCATGCCACAACAAGGATGCTCCATACCTAGTCAACAGTATTACGCCACTATACTTGATTGGCGACTGATCAAGTTCTACCTTTACGCCCATATTGTCCACTGTGTTTTTAACCAGATCTGTGTCAAACACCAACTTCACAGGTATCCTTTGGTAACCGTAGCACGCTATGTCTGAACCAGCAAATTATAAAAATTGAATGTACATCGGGTTTCTTTTCATAAAACATCAGTATTCAAGCTATATATTCATTTGCAGAAGGTTTCAAAATATTCTATCGGTGAAAATTTTTCCATACATTTTGTATGGGAGAGGAATGAATTAACTACATCGGCTGTTTTCCTACTCTCCGCATCGACCAATGTGGCGCTAGCTTCTATGCGCGAAAAATCGCTAAAAGTAAATCGCAAAAATATTGTATGGCGAATAGCATCTAAAGGCAAATTTATCGAAGTGGAATACATTATTCGAAAAAATATTTGGTAGTGGTTGAGCCCAATGGTGACTACTATTAAACCTACCAAATATTTTTTCAGTAAAAGTTTTCTATTTCAAGTAATTCAAGTTTAGATGCTTTTCACCATACAAAATAAAATTGATTTACTCCTGCTGATCAACTGTGGGTGTGCGCCAAGCGGGTAGTCCATTGACCGAAAATGAGGATTTCAAGCAAATTTGTATGAAAAACGGTCAAAAAGATGGAAAAATCAAAATTTCCCCGATAGAATATTTTGAAACCTTCTGCAAATGAAAATATAGCTTGAATACTGATGTTTTATGGAAAGAAAGCCTATGTACATTCAATTTTAATAATCTGCTGGTTCAGACATAGCGTGGTAGGCTTTGGTCTTCTGGGTTGCTGGGTTCGCCAAATAGCACAGCAAGCTCATAGTATATCCTTCATCACCATACTTCGTTCTACCGCACACCAAGAATCGTCCTTTGCACGAGTGCTTGCAGCTTTCCTCGGGCGTGGTCTATGTCAGCGTTTCTCAAACTATGGGTCGCGACCCACTGGTGGGTCGCGGGCTGATTTTTGGTGGGTCGCGAAGGTTTGTGTGATGTTCTAATGAAGATCACCCCACTTATGTCGAATCATGTTTCGAAATTTAAAAACACTCTCTGGAAGAATCAGTGAAACACCACCGAATTATTAGTATATATCAGCAGAGCTTCGGAAAATTTTCCCTGAATTTCGGTATTTCGAACATTTACCATACTGATCATCAAGCAGCACTATAATTCTAAAAAACATCACTTAATGTTTGCCTATTCGCGTAAACATTGAGTAACATTTCAAACAGTATCTGTTTGATAAATCTTGAAATTTATGCACGTCGTTACATACAAAATGTGTGAATTTGAGTGACAGAGCAGTGCTCTTTCATTCAACAGGAAATTCTTTAAGTTTGACATAAGCATAAAGTTCCTACTATACCTCCACGGCGTTTTTGAAAATGTGTGACAGAATTCCTCAAATCTGTGGAGTACTGTAGTATAGTAATGGATGGAGCAGGAATGGTCGAATTTGTTTTGGAAATTCGCCAGAATTCTAAAATTTTTGAGATAACGAGTTCACTGAAACTAATTGCTTTGGCATGTCAATATTATTTTATTTTTCGGAAAACAAAAAAAAGCTCTGTAATTAAAAAACTTCAAAATTTATAAGAATCAGTGTTGCGTAACGTAAGTTTATCACACTATTTCATTGAACATTTTTGATACATATAAACTTATATCACAAAGGAAGCGATAAAAAACTGTTTATGTTCAAAAATGACTTATGTTATGAAAACACGTGCTGGTGGGTCGTCAAATTATATCAAAATCAAAAGTGGGTCGCAAGGTGGAAAAGTTTGAGAACCCCTGGTCTATGTCAACCGGTCTAATGAGCGTGATGTTGCGGAGGTGAATCTATTTCGATCACAGCTTCTTTTGGAGCCCGTAGTAGACGATGCTGCGTCTTTTTATTTCTCGATTCACATCGTTGTTAGCCGTCTGCAAGGATCCAAGATAGGTTGGTCATTACCTTGAAGGTATCCACGATTATCGTGTCTGGCCAAAGTATACGCTTCATACAAATTTCGAAAATTTTCTACGGGAAAAAGTGTACGGGAAGTGGGTGGGGCTGGTGTTGTCTGGGATGGCCAAAAATGAGTCTACGTAGTTTATGGACAGCGGCTTATTGTTGTACGATGGTGATATAATGTATAATTCAGTGCCCAGTACTGAATCAAGAAAGAACTGCATATAGCACACCCTTACTGTCCATTCCACAGCTCCTCAGAAAACCCTTCACTGCTTCAGCACCATAGCAGCGAAGATCTTCTAGAATGCATGGTGCAGCGCGCGCGACGCTATATGATAGAATTGCATCACGTATTTGCTCTATTAGCGGAAAGGTGCACCTAGTGAGAGGGTCATAAAACAGCTGGTAAGTGCCTCGCTCTACACTATTTGCGCGAAGTGCACATTTATAGAGGAATATCGTTCCCCGGTTTTATCAAGGTCTTTGACGTGACGACAGCTGCCGCTGCCTCCGGTGCTGGAAGAGATCGGTCGGTTAAAATTACCTAGCAGCACTTCTAAAAGCAAAGCACGACGACGAGGGAACGGACGATCAACCGTCCGTAGAGTCGCTCGCCGTGTTGACCGATGACGACATTATGAACGTTACCTATTGCCAGCCACCGCCGCCGATTAGCGGAATGTTCAGCAGCTGCATGTGTCCCAAAAAACTATCCCTTTCACTGAAGCCTATCGATGGGCGCTAACGACGACGGTCCGATAACAACATGTCCTATTTTACGAGATGAGATATACTCGGTGCATAATGAGCTTCGTCATCGTCGTAGGTCACCACTAATTTGCATTCAACCCGAACTAGCATCGACCGTTGGATAGCGTCACAAGGACGAAAGGATTAACCGACGGCGGCGAGGACAATGAAAAGGGTCAGGTGGTCCAATGTCCTAATCAGGGTCGTGTCCCGTTGTGTGTGGCATTTCGGAACAGGCAGCTGGCTGCTCGAGTTTCGTAATCAGCTGGCTATTATTTACGAGCTTGGACCTACGGTTGAAAAGAGGGAGAGAAAAAGGATGATAGGGGAACTGTTTTGGCTGGTTTGCAAATTAGAACTGCTGAAACAGAGTGCCGCCAGTAATTTGATAGTTGCCAAGCGCGATGGCTAGGGATAATGGAAATTCGCGGTAAAATGTCTTAAATTTCGCGGGCTACAATTGTGAATTTCGCGACAATAATGTCGCGGTCCCATGTTTTTGACCATTTTGTAGAAGAAAACTTCAATCTTGCATGTAAAATGAATAATTTATTTGGTTTTATGAGACGCAATAGTAAATTCATCGAAAAAGTAAAATCATCTGTCAATTTGTGATTGAAAATTTGGAATTTAAGGAAATATGTAAGGTATTCTCACAGTTTTGTCCAATTTCGCGGCATTTCGTGGGGTTTCTTAAATTTCGCGGCCAATGCCCAATTTCGCGGATTTCGTGGCTTCCGCGAAATCGCGAATTTCCATTGTCCCTAGTGATGGCCTATTCAAATGTCCATTAGAGGTAAATGGCATAGCAGTCGATAATGCAGTGTTTGAACATTAAAACATATGAATTTATGTGCTAAAACAAACGACATTATTTTTGCTATTTTCGCCACAAGACATATGCTTAATTTCACATTTTCTGAACGAAAGATTTGAAGAAGTCAGAGTGTTAACTTCGACTGACTTTCTGAACTAAAAATTTATTCAAGTAATTTTTGGACGAGATTCTCTGCCGTGTGCAGCTTAGTTGGGCCATGTTAATAGGGATTCCCATAGAACATGGGACAACTGTACAGCACCCGGCAGTTCTGTACACATTCTAGAAAATTGACTTGCTTATGAAGATTCTCTTCTCAAAGTGTAACCTGAATGGAGATGGAGAATAAATAACCAATCAGAAGTTTTCTGATGATTGCTCCTGGGCGTTTGAGGTGAGGCCATGGGGGTTTCCAGAAAGTTCCCAGAGAGCCCAAAAAAGGGAGTTCCACGGGGCTTCAGGGGCGATTCAAGGGGATTTCAGAAGCCTTTTAAGGGCGTTCTGACAGGTTTTGTTGACGTTTAAATGGTATTACGGAGAGTTCAGGGGCATTTTAATAGTATTGAGGTTGTTTCAGGGACGTTTCAAGGGGCAATTCAGGGGGTCTCAGGAGCCTTTAAAGGACGTTACAAGGGGTTTGAGGGGCGTTTCAAGACATTTCAAAATCATTTCAGGAAGTTTCAGGGCATTTTAAGGGCGTTCCTAGAGGTTTCAGGGTCGTTTGATAGTATTTTACGGGCATGGAGTTTTCAGGTGCGTTTCAGCGGATTTTTTGGAGCCAATCAGAGGCGTTCAATTAAGTTTCATAGGCATTTCAAATTGATTATGATGATTTTAAGGGCGTTTCAATGGGATTACGGAGGCTTCAGGGGCGTTTGGAGGCATTTCTGGTCAGGGTACTAAAAGGGGGTTTCAAGAATGCCCTTAAAGCAAAGGGCGTTTCAGAAAACCCTCTGAATCTTCCTGAAATACCTCCACCTCCAGGTTCGTTTACGGTGGGTTTTGGAAGGTCTCAGGTGCATTACATGGAATCCAAGAGAGTTTTAGGAGGATTTCCGGAGGCATTTCAAGAAGTTTCAGAGCATCGCGACGATTGCTCAGAGTGGACTAGCTACTGATATCGTCATCAGCTCAAGCCAACCATCCTCCGTGCTATGATGATCGATATCATTGGCGTCACGTCTGGAGAGAACGTCGCTGATCAGCCTGATCACTGTGAGACTGTGAGACTCCATCTCTAACCGAGCATTGTCCGTCCATGGTTTTTTTTTCATCCACCACATCCATGTCTAGCCGTATGTAGCCTTCATTGATGCTGTAGACGATATCGCTGGTAACAGGTAGCTGGCAATGTTGAGTCCGTCACAATATTTATTTACCATTTTTGGTAAATTATATTATCGACTTCCACCAGCCGGCCGAAGGTTCAACCGATGAGTCCTGCGTCGTGTATGGGGGTGAAGGCCCAAACAGATTTCGTCCGACATTTTTCTCCGCGATTCCTTCAGATTGGACATGTTCTGTGTAGTAATAGATTTGTAGTAATGAGCTGAATTTTTGTATGGTGAGAGCGTAAATTCTCCGTTTCTGCAAAAAAAAAATATGGTTCAAAAGGCGTGGGTATTAAGATTCCTTGTTTTTTATGCTCTATGAGCAAAACATTGGGTAATTGTATTGATGTATTTTCCTTTTTTTAATCTTTTCAACAAATTGCCCGAAGTCTTGCTCAAAAAGCATCAAATTAACCAACAAAATTTTAATCCCACGCTTTTTACACCTGTACATTTGAAACAACTTTTGACCCCGGGAGTCGATCACGCTGGCCCAGAAGGGGACGGCCTAAGCCCCAAGCTGCTGGTCCAGCCAACGGCAGCTTCCGGGGTGGGCTCACAAGGCCTCTTTTGCCTCCCGGGTCCCAGGGCGTTTTGGATGGGCGAGTTTTCGGTGGGGTGGTCCTAAAGAAAAGAGTAAAAAATTACCTTTTAAACGTTGTACCTATTGATTGGTCCGTACAAATGGTGGTGTTTGTAGTGGTATTGTCGTCGTCGTTCGTCCTGTCGAAATACGGGACGCATGGACGTTCGTGATTCGGTAACTGGAAGCGGGAGGAATCCAAATGGTATCGCATCCTTACTCTGCACTTCAGGGGTGGGGGGGTTGGGTCGGTGTGATCAGCGGCGGAGTGACGATGGCAGCGCTGATACCGTGCTCACTGGGTTTCGTCCGGGCAGGATAGAAATAGTGGACTGGAAATTAGCCTTCTTCCAGTAAAGTCCACTTTAACAATCGATGAAGCTGCGGGGGGGGGGGGGGGGGGGGGTTGGGTATTTCGTACTGAATCGCCCCGATCCCGTCCCACGTTTTACTGTCCTGGCTCGGTCCTTTTTGGTCGACCAAGTTTTTGACACATTCCCGGTTTCGGCGCGCAACCTAGTCACTTGCACTCATGTACCGTCAAAAATATGTCACAAGCACTGTCTCGAGTCTCCGAACCGGTCTTCGTTTCGTGGTAACGCACATCTGTCTTCCCGCACGATCTCTCGGTGACTCCACGATTTTTATCCACGATCATTCATCGGCCAGAAACGTCAAACGATCTTCTCTCCTAATCTTCCTCTCTCTCAGCATTTCCGCCCACATCGCCACCCCCTTCAGGCGGCTGTCTAAATTCACCAATGCTTACACCTGAACATGCGGCATTAGGTCGACACGATTGTCACCCGCTCATTTGAAGTCACCGTTAAGCTAGCTAGACAATTATATATCCCTACACCCCCACCATAAACAAAACCAAGTTACCGTTCGGTAACATCCCCCTCTGGTCAGGAGAAAAAAATGAATTAACATTTTTTTTTGTTTTGTGTACAAAATTACTGCTAATTGAATGTAATCAAAGAAACAAAATCAAAGCAAACAAAAAACACTAAATGCCAAAACAAAAAAAAGCACATGCCTTATCACTTAAGTGTACAATGTTTTAACCTAGAACAACTTTTTGAAAGACATTGCGAGTTTTCCCAGCTAAACATGTCAAAACTTCACTTGGGTTAACTCGAACTTTCCTTACCGCAACGTCCTGAGAGCTTTTGGGTGGACATAAACAGCTATCGCGGTCTAAGGGTCTACACTACATCTACTGCCCCGTGTACAAGCCGTGGTCCAAATCTATTACACCACACCAACTGTCACGCGGAACAGTACCGATATCGACGAAGAATCGTTCAACACTGGACTACGAATTGTTTCGACGCTCGTTACTACGATACTACTTTTCTCACATACCTTCATATACGAAGAACAATAGACGATATAATGGAATTTGCAGTACATTACTCTGGTTCGGGAATTTTTGTATGCGTTGGATGGTTGTATAACAGTATAACAGTTCCACTCTCGAGAGAACTTTTCCGATCTCTCCAACTTGAGATTGATCAAGACTTGTCCGGAAAGTATTCGTTCGGCTGTTGTTCACTATGGAACACAACCCGCGCGCGCGTATGTTTCGCGAATCCCGTTATTTGAGGACGTCTCCTCCTAAAGACGGGTATCGTACGTATAGAAGTTTGCTACTACGAGAATTCCTAATTACCTATACCGCCTACAGGGCTCGCTCCGCGGAAAGCGATGGCCTTAGGCAAAGAGGTTGTTCGCGAACATACGCTCCAAACGACGGCAGCAGCAAGGTCAGCTGCGCATCCAACACCAACCATCGCATCGGAACCGTCATCAATGATCGTCACGAAGCACGCGCACTCACCCGAGCCGACGGGACAGCAGCGACCAGCAGCGAGAGAGTGAGTGCCGTGAGAGACAGCCATGAGAGCAGCAGCGAACGCCGCCGCCGTGGCCGTCATCATCATCATCGACGCTTATCGCCCTGCAGCCAATGTGATGATGGTTTGTTCCACACACGTCGCGTGGGTTCTACGCGCGTAGAGCTTTCCACGTGTTTCCAGAACAGTGGAACAACAGTATATAAGTGCACACCCTTTTGCGCAGCCAGTCAGTTATAATCCAAGTGCGATAAAGTGATAAGCGTTCGCGTGGCTTTAACAACGCGAAGTGAAATTAGCCTAATCCAAGTGTAAATAGCAAGTAGAGAGAATAAAGTGTTTAGTGTAGTAAAAGTGATCCAGTGATTTTCTCCCTATCCGAAACCCATCCGTTCTCTACTGCCGTGCCATACAGTCCAGTGCTTTCGCCTAACATTTCTTGTGTTCATTGCCGAACACAATTTGGTCCTTCGAGCCGGATCAGGATCCGGTAGTGTGTGAAGGCGTACCGCGTGGCTTCGACAGCGCGGCAGTGCGTAGTTTAGAAGCGTGCACGTGGCTTCAACAGCGTGCTGTGTAGTGAATAGCGTGGACGTGGCTTCGACAACGTCCGTATCCGTGTCGGTCCCGCGAGTGTAAACCGCGTCGTCGCGTAGTGACTTCACCCGTCGTTCCGGAATTCGTGTGGTGCCGATTCCATCCGGTCCGACAAGCGCGTCGATTTTCGTGGTATCCCGAGTGAGTCCGCCGTCGCGTAGTGCTAGCTTACGTCACTCCGGACATTCTGTGATAGTGTTCCACCCGTTGTGACAAGCGCGTCGGTTCCCAGCCAATAGCTGATTGATTTTATCGTCGCGTAATGTTTTGTGTCCGTCGCTTCGGAATCTTCAAGTGATTTCTTTCGTCCGTGGCGACACACGCGTCGGTTCCAGTGATCGTTTCCAGTGAAGCGTACTTTCCGTTTTCCGCTGTCGTGTTGAGCATTGCATCCATCGCTTCGGATTCCGTGCTACCTTTCATCCGCTGCAACAAGTGCGTTGGTATTCCTGTCGGCATTTCCGTTGCTGACTGTGAGAGACCCAATTAAGATGCCGCCCAAGAGAACACCAGTGAAGAAGGTTCCAGAAGCAGCTGTGGATGGAGAACTAAGAGCGCTGCTTCTCAACCGTGAGGCTGCTCAACGAAACGTAAGCAGAATCCAGACCATCCTGGAGCGAGCCGAAGCAGACAACGTCGAGCTAACCTCAGCCAAGATAAAAGTGTATCAACGAAGCGTCGAAAATGCCCACACCGAGTACACCAGATTCCATCAAGAGATCATCGCCCTGTCCCCGTCAGATGGTCTTGAGGAGCAAAAACAGTGTTACTACAAGCTTTTGGACCTGTACGAGGACGTGTCTGTGCTGCTCGAGACCTGGAACGAGAAGTTAACTGCACCCCCACCCCAGCAGCCATCATGTGTCACCAACCAACAGCCGATCATCGTTCAGTCGCAGTCCTTCGGTGCTCCATTGCCAACCTTCGCAGGTCATTATGAAGCATGGCCCCGCTTCAAAGCCATGTTTCAGGATCTGATGCAGCGCTCATCAGATTCGGACGCGGTGAAGCTATACCACCTAGAAAACTCCTTGAAAGGAGATGCCGCTGGTGTGATCGATCTGGAGACGTTGCAGGACAACGACTACCAGCGAGCATGGGACATCCTGGAAGAGAGATTTGGCAATAAGCGGGTTATCCTGGAATCGCACATTCTGGGCCTCCTAAACATGGAGAGGATGACTAAGAAGTCGTCGAAGGACCTCCGGAGGCTCATCGATGAGTGCACTCGCCATGTGGAGAATCTCATCAAGCTCGGTCAACCACTTTCAGGGATGTCAGAGCTGATCGTGGTAACCGTGTTGAGTCGTGCGTTGGATGGTCAGACTCGTGAGCTATGGGAAGCATCACTGGACCAGACGGAGCTTCCAGACTACGAGCAGACCATCGAATTCCTAAAGCAACGGTGCATCATTTTAGAGAGATGTGAGAATAGTACACCCACCATGTCCCCGAACATCAGAGTATCCAACCAGAAGCCGCCTGCATCCAAGTTCGTGCCTTCCAGGACGTCGCATGCAGCGTTAGTAGTGTCGAAGTATGTGTGTGACTTCTGTGCCGGACAGCATCCAAATTTTCAGTGTTCCGTGTTCCACAAGCTGTCCGTGGATCAGCGCCATACCAGAGTGAAGGAGCTAAATTTATGCTTCAATTGCCTAAGAAAGGGCCATCGTAGTTTGGCATGTCCTAATGGCAAGTCATGTATAAAGTGCTCCAAAAGGCATCACACGTTTCTTCATTTCGAGCGGAAGAGGACTCAAGCAAAGCGCGCTGATACACAGAAACCTTCCGAAGCCAACCCAGTACCCGTAGCGATTCAGCATCCTGTGAAGTCATCGTGTTCCAGCAAAGATTCTTCATCATCCAAGCATGTGTTCCTGATGACGGCGATGGTTAACTTAACTTCGAAGAACGGTCAAGTTCATCGTGTGCGTGCTCTATTGGACTCCGGATCACAGATCAACCTCATTGCCGACTCAGTAGTTCAAAGGATGAAGCTTCTGAAGTTTCCTGGGAACGTTCCAGTTGTTGGCGTCAATAGTACTAGATCCCAACTGCATCACAAGGTGGTGGTGCAAATGAGATCAAATTGTAGTGATTTTACCACCAACCTCGACTGTTACACTGTTCCAAAGGTGACAGATTCATCCCCAGCGGTACGTGTGAGTATTGATTCCTGGAATATACCACCCGGTATGCTGCTCGCAGATGATTCCTTCCATTGCCCAAGCGAGATAGAGATGCTGATTGGAGCCGAACTGTTTGCGGAAATTCTAAAGCAAGGTCGGATCAAGCTCTCTGATCGCCTACCATCTCTGGTCGAAACAGAGTTTGGATGGACAGTGACCGGTCCGTACGACGATCAGGAAAGTGACAGTCCAGTATGTGCCAATCTAGTAAACAAACTACTAGGCAAGGACATGCAACCAATGCCGGTTGGGAAGTCGACGAAGAGCGCCTTAGTAAGGACATCGCCTCAGCAACAACCAACGATCATTGGATTTGGATCTGCGTTCCAACGGGCGGGAGTATGTTCGCGAACATACGCTCCAAACGACGGCAGCAGCATGGTCAGCTGCGCATCCAACACCAACCATCGCATCGGAACCGTCATCAATGATCGTCACGAAGCACGCGCACTCACCCGAGCCGACGGGACAGCAGCGACCAGCAGCGAGAGAGTGAGTGCCGTGAGAGACAGCCATGAGAGCAGCAGCGAACGCCGCCGCCGTGGCCGTCATCATCATCATCGACGCTTATCGCCCTGCAGCCAATGTGATGATGGTTTGTTCCACACACGTCGCGTGGGTTCTACGCGCGCGTAGAGCTTTCCACGTGTTTCCAGAACAGTGGAACAACAGTATATAAGTGCACACCCTTTTGCGCAGCCAGTCAGTTATAATCCAAGTGCGATAAAGTGATAAGCGTTCGCGTGGCTTTAACAACGCGAAGTGAAATTAGCCTAATCCAAGTGTAAATAGCAAGTAGAGAGAATAAAGTGTTTAGTGTAGTAAAAGTGATCCAGTGATTTTCTCCCTATCCGAAACCCATCCGTTCTCTACTGCCGTGCCATACAGTCCAGTGCTTTCGCCTAACATTTCTTGTGTTCATTGCCGAACAGAGGTCAAGGACAGAAGGTAGATTCAGCAATTTCAAAAATGACCTATGGGTTGGATGGTCGTTGATCGAACATTTACAATTGATTATTCTACATTTTCAGACCCTACTCTCAGCGACCTGGAATGGTGCCACTTTAGTAAGCAGTCTACCCGAGGACAAAATTAGTGAGCACGAGTGTTCGGAACAACTCGTTGGATGGAGCATCTATTCGCAGTACAATTATGTTTCAACCGTGATTGTATGCCAAATCAAAGAGCAATGACCCTTGTTTGGCAATCACCTGGCGGGATACATTACGTGCAAAAAGAAATAGAATATTTTAGGGACGAACGTCGTGACATCCCGCTTCAACAGTGCATCAAAACTTCAAACACACAAATCTCAAGAAGCAAGCTTTACACAACAAACCATTTTATTATTCCGTTCTTGCTCACTTGTAATAAGCTTAAAATAAGAAGATCAAGTGCGCTGGTTTTGTTTACGAAGAGATTTGTGCCCTCGAAATCGTGAGTAGGTGCCAAAGTCGGCCATTGTGGCGGCCATTTTGGGATTCTAACAAGTCTGTCCTTATACTAACTAACTTGGGTTATTCTTCAGTCGAGGTATGATAAAAGAAGTTTTTTTTGGGAAATGCAGCGGACAGTGATTGAGTGCGACGTGTTACACAATATCGGACGTCTCTTTCAAATTTTAAAGTTTTGTTTAACCAAGCTTGAAAGAAAGATATTATACGACACTTACGGGCTCGATTCTATAGATCGTTGGCCTTCGCCTTCATATATTTTGTTGTGGTTATTGGTTATATTGTTCCTCTCCGATTATTCAGTGATAATCAATGAAAAAAGTGAGGTATAGCCACTAGACCGGCCCACATTTGTATGGCGAGAAAAAAAAGTTGGAAAAATTCACGGGGCACCCTCTAGAATCGTGCCTTTGGATGAGAAGAACAATCTGTGAAAGATTCAGCTCAATCGGTTTAAAACTGAGCTGGCGCAAATAAGTTGAAGGTTTGTATGGGATTTTCAGTCCAAATATATGGGAAATTGGATGACCTACAGTCTCTCACTCAGTACGCCGGTTCAGCGAGTTCGATTTAGCTCAGAATTGAAACAATGGTAGTTGATACCCTAAGGAACTACTTTGTAGAAGACCATATCATGATAAAACTTAATTTAGTTGCAGTTTCAGCTAACGAAAGCAGGATGACGACATCTTCCCCCGTTTACTCTCGGTTGTTACATGCAGCACGTGTTTGTCGGTCGAAGCTTGCGCGCTACATCATAGGCACCTATGTAATGCTTCATTGTTTCGATACACGCCCACGTGCGTGAGCAATTGAAATGAAGGACAACATAGCCGCCTATGATGTAGAGCGCAAGTTTCGAACAGCAAGCACGTGCTGCATGTAACAACCGAGAGTAAACAGGGAAGATGTCCTCATCCTGCTTTTGTTAGCTGAAACCGCAACTAAATTAAATTGTATCATTATATGGTCTTCTACAAAGTTGTTCCTTAGGGTATCAACTGTTATATTTTCAATTATGAGCCAAATCAAACTCTTTAAACCAGCGTGCTGAATGAGAGACTGTAGGTCATACGATTTCCCAAATATTTGGACTGAAGATCCCATACAAACCTTCAACTCATTTGCGCCAGCTCAGTTTTAAACCGATTGATCTGAAATTTTCACAGATTGCTCTTCTCATCCAAAGGCACGATTCTAGAGGGTGCCCCGTGGAATTTTTCGACGTTTTTGTATTTGGGCCAGTCTAATAGCCACCTAACCGTTATCACATATTGGTTGGGCTAAGGTTTAAAATATGCGCCCATTGAAAATCCAGCGACTTTAGGATTTTACTGACGTTATTGAACGGTTAACATGATGGAATTGCCACCCGGGACAAACCAAAAGTCGGATTAGGCGAATTGGCCATAGTAATGTGCTTCTGTAGAGCTGACCGTTGAGAAAACGAATGAAAGTTGACTAAAAATCGCTTTCCATTTGTGAGAGTGCATTTGTAAAAACTTCTAAATGAAGGATTAGCGGTGGAGCAGGACAATCCTGGTGGTTGCCGTGGCTTCGTACCCTCTGTGCTTGTACTGATTTTAGAGGCCTGCTCCCGAAGTTCGTCATGACTTTATTGGAACCTTTCGATACCTGGGTAGTTCTAATTATCCGCGGTGAGTGTGATGAAATACTACATTTATCGTCGCGACCTAGGCATGGTTGATTCCCTTGGATGAGAGATAATTCATACGCGCTATCGAAGTCAACACAAAAGATCGGTTGTATGTGATTATAATTTGGTAGGCTTTCGCTTGAGAGGGTAGATGTAGCGCGGAATAATTGATGTTTTATTAAAACGGTAACCAATTTGATCAGTTCTTCTCGTAAAGGTCATCAAACATCCGTGGATCGCAAGATATTGCTTCCAGATCAGAACGAATTTAACCCGCTGAAGTGACTCAGTAATAAAATCCTACTCGCAATGAATTTCGATGAATTTGAACCTATTAAATGACGTCAAACCGTCAGCAAACTTCTATTGTTTTCGCACCTAGAGTGACCAAAGTGGATTTCAGAAACTTTAATTTCGAAAACTCCCCCAACGCTAATTAAGAAAAAGTATCCATAGATATTTTTTCCTCCTAGGAACCGCAAATGGTTACTTTTACGTTGGGCGCCAGTGTTACCGTTTCTGGTACGGCTCTCTTAGCCCTCGAGGAAACTCACCGGAACCCAGAGGGGGCAGGCTGCTGGTCTGACCACGGCAGCCGGCGGGGTGGGCTCTAAAGGCCTCTTTTGGTCCTCGAGTCCCGGGGTCGTATAGTGAGGACGTGGGGAAATTTTCGGACCTTATTATGGAATGGATTTGGGGTTAGTTTTAGAAGAGGGATTTACTCACGCTAATTTTGTGCTAGCGACGGCGGTCGCAGAGCAGCTTGCTCCGTTAAGAATTCCTCCTGCAATTCCTTCACTGATTTCTCCCGGAATTCCTGCAAGAAATTCTTCTGGGATTTGTTCATGTGTTTTCCCGGATTCTATCAAGGATTCTTTCACGGATTACCCCTTTTTGGATTTTATCCTGATACTAGTTGACCCGGCAAACCTTGTATTGCTCATTTTAATTGAAGCTCTTGCACTACAACTCAGTTTTTCTAATGTTTTTGTTAATTTTCTTAACTTGTTCAACATAAGAACATAGCTACCCACCAAGAGGACAAATTGAACCGTTCAAAATTGTTGTTGATCATTTCATTAATTAGTTAGTTGTTTGATTCCAAAGAGTATGTAAACTCATTTGTATATACATTGGAAGACCGGCTCCAGAGGCACGTTATCTTTCATTTGGTACTTTTTTCTCAGATAAAGAATGTTTGTTCGTTTGGTTGCCAATCAACTCTTTGTCAATGTAACTTAAAGGGACAACTCGACCAAAGAGTTCACAGTTCAACTGTCATAGACTACACAACAGCGCCACTCGAAAGAAAAACCTTCGGTAAAAAGAAGGAAACATTTAGGTATGTTGTAAATTTTAGCAGTAGGTCCATAAAGAAAATGGAACAGTGTGATTTGAAATTCATCTGTATGGGAGCCTCCCGTTCCAGAGACCGCAGACATCTCACACCAAGCTAAGAACCTTCCCGGGCCCCAAAAATATTCACATACAAAATTTCACACCGATCGGTTAAGTAGTTTCAGACTGACAGATAGTCAGACAGCGCGAGTAATAAATTCCTAGAGAAATTCCCAGAGGAATGTCCATGAAGAATTATTAGATGAATATCTGGATGAATTACTGGAGGAATCATCCAAGGAATTCCTGGAGGAATTTCCGGAAGAATCTATAGTGGAATCCCTGAAGGTATTCCTGGTAAATTCCTCGATGAATTGTTGTTAAATTATTGGTAAATCCTGGTTGAATTACAGAAGGAATCCCTTGAACCGATTCCTGGAGAAATCTCTGGAGGAATCCCTGGATTCTTGGAATAATGCGTATATAAACTCCGGGAGGATGAATTCCTGGATAAATTGCCGTTGTAATTTCTGAACGAATAACTGCAATAATTTCTGCAAGATTTTTTAGGTAATTTTTGCAGGGGTTACTGGGGTAATTCCAGGTGGATTTCTTAAAGGTATTCCTGGAAGAGTCCCAGAATCAAATCCTGTAGAAATGCCTGGATGAATCCCTGGAGGAATCCCTATAAAAATCCCTGTAGGAATGCCTGGGGGCTGGGGGTATTCTTAAAAGAATTCCTGGAGGAATTCCTAGAGCGATCTCTAAGGGATTCCCTAGAGAAGCTCCTGAAGGAATTCCTGGAGACATACCTGAGCGAATTCCTGGAGGACTATCTAGATAAATTCCTTGAGAAATCTGCAGAGGAACTCCTGGAGGGATTTCTGGAGAATTTTCTTGACAAATCGCTGAAAAAAATCAGTTTGAATCCCTAGAGGAATCCTTTAAAGAATTTCTGGAGAAATTCCTCGAGAAATCCCTAGTGGAATTTCTACAGGAATTTCATGAGGTATCTCTAGAGAAATACCTGGAGGAATTCCTCGAGGAATCCTTGAGAAATCTCCAGAGGAACTCCTGGAGGAATCCCTGCAGAAATTCCATTAGGGATTTTTAGAGGAATTTCTGGAGGAATTCCAGGAAAAAATCTTGGAAAAATATCTGGATGAATAATTGGAGGAATCATCGAAAAAATTCCTGGAGAAATCTCTGGAAGAATATTTAAAGGAATCCCTGAAGGAATTCCTGGAGGAAATGCTGGTGGGATTCCTGGAGGTCTCCCTTGAACCAGTTCCAGGAGAAATCTCTGGAATCCTTGGAAAAAAATCTGTGGGAGAAATTTCTGGGAAAAATCCTCAAGGAAACCCTGGAACAATTCCCGGAGGAATCCCTGGAAAAACTCCTGGAGGAATTACTGAAGAAATTCTTGAAAGAATTTCAAAAACAAATTCCTGTAGGATTTTCTGGATCAATTCCTGAATCAATTCTTGGGGTAATTCCTATACGTATTCTTGGTGGCAATCCTGAAGGAAATGCCTGGATAAAATCCAGAATTCCTGAGGTAAATTCTGCAGGAATTCCTGAGTTAATATCTGCAGGAATTCCTGGGGTAATTCCTGGTGGAATTCTCAAAGGTATTCCTGGAGGAGTCCCAGAATTAAAACCTGAAGGAATGCCTGGATGAATTCCTGGAGAAATCTCTATTGAAATTCCTTGAGGAATGCTTGGAGGTATTTCTAAAAGAATTCGTGGGGGAATTCCAAGAGCAATCCCTAGAGGAACTCCTGAAGGGATGCCTGGAGGAGCTCCTAAAGGAATTCCAGTAGACATACCTGAGAGAATTGCTGGAGAATTCTCTAGAGCTATCTTCTAAGGAACTCCTAGAGGAATTTTTAGAGGGGTTTCTTGAAGGATTACTGAAGAACTTTCAGGAACAATCCCTGGAGGAATTCTTGGACAAATCCGGGAAAGAATTCCTGGAGGAGTTCCTGGATGAACCCCTAGTGGAATCTAGCGAAATACCTGGAGGAATTCTGGAGGTATCTCTAGCGGACTTTATAGAAGAATTCCTGGACGAATCTCTGTAGAAATTTTTAGACGAATCCCTGAAGGAATTCACAGAGGAATCCTGGAACATCTCCTGAAGGAATTTCCGGAGGAATCCCAGGAAAATTGCTTGTAGTCATTTTTAAAATAATCCCGAAAGTTGTTCCTTAAAAAATCACTGAAGGAATTCCCGGGCGAATTTCTGAACAAACCCCATGAGGAATTCCTTAGGGAATCACAGGAGAGTTTTCTTAGCGAATTCCTGGAAGAATTTCTGTAGGAATCGCTGGGTAAAAAAATCTGAAGAAATCCATGTCTGCAATAATTTCTAGACGAATTATTGATGGAACAATTTGATGGACGGCTGAAGGATTTTTTTGGACAAAATGTTTAAGGAATTTTTGGATTAATCACGGGAGTTATATACCACGGCCTTTCCTCGGTGGCTATCGACGCCAACCTTGCCAGCCACCACCGTTGTCGCCTCGCCGTTGTCTCCCCACCGTTGTTCACCATTCACATTGCCGCGCCCGGCCATTCCGGGTCTTTCTCTTCGGAATGAAGCCATTGTCGCACCCCATGGGTCATAAACCCCCGGCCTTTTCTCTGCGGCTATTGGGGCCCACCTGGCTAGCCACCGCCGTGCTTGCCCCACCGTTGTCTTCTTAGCAAACATTCAAATTTGACAATTGTTGAGGTCACTGGAGCACCGCACGCTAGATTGGTTTTGTTACTTTTGAGTTTTGAGCTTTTCTCTCAGCTCATTTCTGTTTCATTTGTATGGGAGCCCCCCGTTCCAAAGACCGGAGAGGTTTCACACCAAGCTAAGAACCTTCCCCGGCCCCGACAGCACCCACATACAGAATTTCACACCGATCGGTCCAGTAGTTTCCGAACCCATAGCGGTCAGACAGACAGACAGACAGACAGACAGACTGACAGACAGAAATTCATTTTTATATATATACTAGCTGTCCCGGCAAACGTTGTTTTGCCATTTTTGATTGTGGTGGTTTGACAACTGTTTGCAGCACGGCACACTTGATCGGTTTTATTACGATCGTGTTAATTTTCCTCCCAATTCATGCCAATTCGGTAGTTTCCATTTTCTTTACATTTTTAGGTTATTTTTGTAACTTTTTGTACATATAAACACAGCCACCACGAATACGAATCGAACCATGCAAGACTCATGCTGATCGGTCCACCCGTTCTTGAGTTTTGTTGCCTCAAAGGAACTTCAAACTCATTTATATATATATAGACTAGCTGTCCCGGCAAACGTCGTACTGCCTGCCTACTGTGTTTTTTGACATGCAGCTCCATCGGGACGTTCCCTGCGAAGTCATCTGTATGGGAGCCTCCCGTTCCAAAGACCGGAGAGGTCTCACTCCAGGCTAAGAACCTTCACCGGTCCCAAACCCCCCTGCATACAAAATTTGAAGCCGATCGGTTCAGTAGTTTCCGAATCCATAGCGGTCAGACAGACAGACAGACAGACAGACAGACAGACAGACAGACAGACAGACAGACAGAAATTCATTTTTATATATATAGATACTAGCTGTCCCGGCAAACGTCGTACTGCCTGCCTACTGTGTTTTTTGACGTACAGCTTCATAGGGACGTCCCCCGCAAAGTCATCTGTAAGGGAGCCCCCCATTCCAAGGACCGGAGAGGTCCCGCACCAAGCTAAGAACCTTCCCCGGTCCAAACAGCACCCAAATTTCACACCGATCGGTTCAGTAGTTTCCGAATTCATAGCGGTCAGACAGACAGACAGACAGACAGACAGACAGACAGACAGACAGACAGACAGACAGACAGAAATTCATTTTTATATATATAGATATATATAGATATAGATTTCTTCGGAATTCCTCCTGAGATTATTTTAATGATTTCTTCATGAATTCTTTTAAGTCTTCCTTCAGGGATTCCTCCTGACATTTCTTCAGGGATCCTTACTGTTATTTATTTAGGGATTCTTACAAAGATTCTTCCAATAATTCCTTCAGGGAATTTTCCTGGGGATTCTTCAGGGATTTCTCTAGAATTATTTCAAAAATTTCTCTCATGATTTTTTCTAGGAAAAGCAACGGAGCTACATTAGAGATTCATTCAATAATCTTTTAGTGATTTCTGACGCATTGCTTTAAAACTATTCCTAGGCGATGATGATGAACCTGGGCTTGTTAGGGGACTATCTGTAAATAAAAAGAAAATGTTATGTATTGTTCCTTTAAATTCCACTAAGAATTTGCATCCTTTGAAAGATACGTATTTCGAGCTCAACTGTAAGGTCGTCTTCAGTGTCTTGTATTTGACTCGACTCAGTCAAGTACAAGACACTGAAGGCGACCTTACAGTTGAGGTCGAAATACGTATCTGTCAAAGGATGCAAATTCTTAGTGGAATTCAAAGGAGCAGTACTTAACACGATTTTCTTTTTACTTATTATTGGGTTTTCTCCAGGCACTTATTTAGGGATTTCTGTCGCACTTCCTTCCGGGATTCCTTTAAGAATGCCTCTCAGCATTACTCAATTGATTTTCACCGGGGCTTCCACCGAGATTCTTTCAGGAATATTTTCGAAAATAATCTGCGGGATTCCTTTATGTATTTGTTCTGGGATTATTTCCAGCATTAATGAGGTTTATTTGTGGATTTGTTGGCTGATTTCTCCTGGGTGCTTTCATTATTTTTCCAAGAGATTCTTCCATTTTCATTAGAATGCTCTCCCAGGATTCAGGCGGGGATTACTCCTACCCACGGTTACAAAACAGTGACGGCTGCGTATGTAAGGGATTCCTTCCTTAATTTCTCCTGGGGTTGCACTTGGGAATTCTCAAGAATTCTCTGAGGAATTTTGACGGGATTCTTGCTAGATTTCTTCAGTGACATGGATTCCTACAAATGATTTTCCCGGAATTCCTGCGAGGATTACATCATGTGTAGAGTAAGAATATTCTTCAACAGTGTAATATGCTTCAAGAAGATTGTCAAATATTGATAAAACAAAGGCATCATTATTTATGGATTTCCTTGACTGGCCGTACATCGAACCCAGGTATGTGGATTTACAAAATAAAAAAAAAAAAAAAGGTTGAAATACATCAAATAAGAGTGCAAGTGAAAGAAAAAACTAGATTTAGAGATAGATAAACATATAAGTAGTAAACCGTAAAGTAATCTAACGGTCCTTTTTCGGTAGGTATAGTTATAATCCCTTGCATTTGTTCAGAATTGTTTTATATCCAGAGGGATCATGTTGTTTGCCTAATGCCTAAAGCTCGTTCAGCAGCCCATAAACTGATAATTCAGTAATGCATAAGAATTGTTTACCGGTACACTGGAAAAATTATTATTCACAGTACCAACCCTCTACATGCGAGACGGCGGCGGCATCCAAACATGTCTAACCGTAGCCAACCTAGTAGCCAACCCAACAACGCTTGTATCGATTAAAATCAATTAATCATGTTATAATTAAATTATAAAATTAATAGTCCGCGCAGCCTACCCATCGGGTGGTGGTAACCGTTGTTCACCTGTTCACCGTGTAAGCTTGAGTCGGAATGCTTTTCCTTGATATGAATTGTAATGTCTTGTAACAACGGCAGTACCATCCCACCGAAAGCCCTTCACCGAGCCAAACATGGTTGTACCTCTACCCCAGTGGATCATAATAATGGCAGGTTTCTGTCGCTGTAATAACCGCTCCATAGCTCATCGTGTAAGCCACCACATCGCGTTCGTGGCGAAGAACTACGAATTAGTAGCCGTTAAATGCAAACTTTGTAGACCCCCCTCGGATGCACTATTCCCTCAACGTTCAACAACCAGATAAGATGATCCCCGCCATTTATTCGTTGCTGTTTGGAAAACTACCGTGAAAGCGATGGAAAATTTGCCCAGCTAATGTTTACACACGATCAACATGTTATAAATACCTACAACAAACTTGGATGAACCAGCCTCGGGCTGAAATTCCCCATAATAAAAAGTCAATAATAATAATACAACAAACTTTATTTCTTTTTTGCGCAACCTTCTCGGCGTTGTTGTTGCTTCGAAAGGAGCCATTCGGTGGTTTCGTTGAATTTAGCGATGCCATTCTCCGAAGGCGGAACCGAGGCTTTGAGGTGGTGTTTCACAACCAAAATTAGATTGATAGAATACTGCTTAAGCTTCATGGTTGAAGTTTTAAGGAGGACGCAAATGCATCCTCATGAATGTTTGATGGATCAAAAAAGGTGGCTTGTTCTTCTGGCTCAAGACCCACTGATTTTCTTAAGTACCGATGTACGTTATTAGAAAGCGATCTCTGTTCTGAAATTTGAAAACCCCTGCCACAAGGTAAACACTAATTTCATAAACGTGCATGATTCCTTCGACATCGTCGCACCGGGATAAAATCACATCAAATCCATGTGGTTAGCCTGAGCCACGCTTAAGCACTGTAATTCTATTAGGATGTTGCCACAGCTAGTCATTTTTTCACCAAACAGTTTATAATAAAGTGGTAGATTGAAAAACGTCATGTGCCATTCCTTCGCCACGTACCCATCTACACTACACTACAAATAGTGCCTAGAGGCAAATGGCAAACGACGACACTATACGACGGACCCACACTGCGCTGCGCCAGTCCCAGCAGCATCGCTCACGTTGTTGATGATGAACCACATCAGGTTCGAGCTGCTTGCATGCAGCAGGAAGATATCAGCATCATATTCAATTATCCTTCGCCGCTCGCTCGGATGGAAATTGGGATGCCCGCCGCCGCATCTAGCTCCGGCTCATCTGTCGACCGTGCATATAATCATGGTTATTGCAGCAGGTCTTCGCGGCCTGGCCTGATGGAGGACGACAACATTGGGACGGGACTCACTCGAGTTAACGCTGTTGTTGTCGTCTACGACGACGATGATGTGGCAGCAGCTGGCGGGCTGGCATCCTCGTAGAAAATAATCGTTGGCGTGTGGGTTTGTTGAAGTTGCTGGTTGTCGATCAGGTGAATTGATCTTAACGACTTTGTGGCTCTATGATTTGTCTAAGTATATCCGCCGGGTCGACCGACGGTAATGAGTAGATCGGCCGCTGAGAATGTTGGCTTAGCAAAGTAATTGAAGGTGCATGATAGGTACCTAGTTTGATAATTTTCACATAAATGGGAAATTGATGGGATCTGGGAAAACGGAAGAGTATAGCTTGGCAGGGGACTTTCTCGAAGTTAAAAAACAAGTACCGTAATCCGGGGTCAAATTGATCACTTTAAAACAACTTTTGCGCATAACATCAGTGGTAATTCAAATATTGCCAAAAGAATTTCTGTAAAACCAGTACGCAGTGGATCTCCATGGAATCATGTGTTAGAATTTTGTTCAACAAATTCAAACTTTGAGTTAAATAACTCCAAAAGTCAAAAAATAGAAATGCCACTTTGGGGCGAAATTGATCATTATACAATTAAGCATCAGTTGAAAAGGAAAATTTCCTTATCCGCTTAATTTTGCTCTTCTAAAACCGAATAAAGCATTTAAAATCTTATAACTAGTGAATTTAATACTAAAAATGCAAAATTAAATTTTAAAATTTCCTCTTAAACGCCTAAAGGTAGGCAGTATCATTTGAAATAAGTGATTTCTATCACAATAAATGACTATTTCTTCATAAAATTAACTTTTTTAAACTATTTCATGTTCAGAATAGCTACATAACTTCCCCACCAAGGTTCCACAAAAATGTTAAAACAGAGAATTTACGGGAAGTCCTATTAGCAATCGATTGTTTAGTAGCAATGATTTCAGCCTAATGAGAAATACATTGCAAATTCGTTTAAAAAAAATAAGACAAAACTAACTTTTTTCTAAAAAAATAAAAGTTTGCACTCATCTCTAGACATCTACGAACCAGATGACGTAAAAAGTTCCTAGTATGGAATGACAATGTAGTACCCGAATGATCAATTTCACTCCGCTGATCAATTTGACCCCGGTTTACGGTATAGAGTGAAACTGCCAAATAATAACGACCTTTAGCTAGATAAGATATAGATATTTCCTTGACTTCCTTGGGCATAGAGTATCTTCGTGCCTGCCACACGATATACGCATGCAAAATGGTCATTGGCAGAGGAAGCTCTCAGTTAATAACTGTGGAAGTGCTCATAGAACACTAAGCTGAGAAGCAGGCTTTGTCCCAATGAGGACGCCAAGAAGAGAGAGAGAGAGAGCTAGATAAAGCGATGGCCGCCAGCTAAGAGTTGTGTCCTTTGCTGGTAGTGCAGCCTGGGCACTGTTGTCCTTCTGACTTCAGCTAGATTGAGGAGGTACGTCCCGGGCGTGTGTTCACCCAGGAAATGCGGCCCAAACAGCGTCTGTTATGGCATCCAGCGGCTGAGTATAAACCCAAAAAAAAAGGAAAATACTTAAACCTAAAATGAAAGATTAGGAAGTGGTTCAACGGCAACGACAATTAGCGCAAAACAACGGACAAGAATGGAAACTTGGAATGTATTAGCCCTAGCCCAGTAAACTGATACAACTAGCCAATAAGACATGCTGTATGAAGCATGAAATCCTAGGACTGAGCAAAGACCGTTGGCCTAACTCTGGGGAACACAGATTGGCATCGGGTCAAATTGTGCTATACTCTGGCCAAAATACGAGGTGAACACTCAACAAGCTCCTCGCCACCGTGGAGTTTATTTCCTGCTCAGCGCTAACGCCTCGTGAAGGGGGGACATGTTAACGAGAGGATGATTGTAGCCAGATTTAGAACACGGGTTCCAAACATTATCATGATCCAATGTTAAGCGCCAACCGCTGCTGCCGAAATACAAGACAAGGATAACTTTTACAGCCAACTGAATTTTATCGTGGACAAAATTAGAAAGCGTGATATCAAGATGCTCAAGGGCTACTTCAACGCGAAGGTTGGTTCCGACAACTCGGAGTACGTCATGGGACGCCATGGTCTCGGAGCGAGAACGGTAAGGAACCATCGATAGAAGGAGAAAATCGGGCACCAGTTCAACACACGCCGACTGAAAGACGCTGCGGTGAAAAGGTCCTTAATCGAAAAGCTGGAAGGTCGAAGCGCAGAAGATCAATGGAGCGCCTTCATCGACACCGGCAAGAATAATTTGGATGAGCTACGCACCCAAAGAAAACAGTGGATCACGGATGGCAGCTGGAGGAAGATAGAGGAGCGAAAAAAGGCCAAAGCCACGATAAAACGAGCGAAAACATGAGGAGCCAAAGCCATGGCCCGTCAGCTGACCATACTACGGGGTATGCACGCACAACTGCATCAACTATTCTGCAACATATGGGAGAAGGGTGACCTGACTGTATGCGATAATTGTCGAGGTATCATGTAGCTGTGTATCGTTCTGAAAGTCCTCTGAAAAGTGATCCCTAACCGCATACAGGAGAAGATTGACGCAGCTCTCCGGCGGCAGCAAACAGCCGGACGATCCTGTGTGGACCATATTGTCACGCTCCGTATCATTTTGAAGCAAATCAATGAATTCCAAGAATCTAGCTAGCTGATGTGTATTGATTACGAAAAAGCTTTCGAGCGTCCTAATCATGTGTGGGAAGCCTTCAGGCTCAAGGGTGAAGGCTGACCCTGAGAAAATCATCGGTCTCATTGAAGCACAGTACAGGGCATTTTCGTGCAGAGAACTGCACATCGATGACTTTCATCCTGGTCGTTGCTGGAGTGAGGCAAGAATGTAGGTATACTATCACCGCTACTGTTCCTCATCGTAATCTGCTAGGTGCGATTGATTGTGATCCAAATCGTGGGTTGCTGTGGCAGCTCATTACCATTGAGCACCCAAATGACTTCAAACTGACTGATGACGTTGCTCTTTACGGCTACTCAACGGCGTTTTCATATGCAGAGTAAGCTCGATGATCTTGCTGATTGCTCCTCAGCGGCATGTCTTACCATCAACGTCAACAAGACCAAATCGTTTGATGTAAACACTGTTAACTCTTCCAGTTTCACCGTAGCTGGACCAGCAGTAGAGGATGTTGACAGCTTCCAATATCTTGGTAGCCAAAAAGCGGCCAATGTTGGCACCAAGATGAACATAGGCGCACGGATCAAAAAGGCAAGGCCTGTCTTTGCGAACTTAAGAAATGTATGGCAAAACCAAAATCCAAATTTTTAACTCGAACGAGAAATCTGTGCTACTATACGTCAGTGAAACTTGGTGAGGGTTCTATGGCAAAAGGTCGAAGGTCAAAAGGTCGACGATCAAAAGGTCGAACGGACAAAAGGTCGAACGGACAAAAGGTCATAGGGTCAAAAGGTCGAAAATACAAGTGGTCAATAGGTCGAATGGTCGAAATCTAAAAATAAGTAGAGCAAAAGGTCGAAAATGCAAGTGGTCAAAAGGTCGAAATCAAAAAATGACTAATTTTGTCTTAGTCATTTTTAAAGGAAGAAGGTTGAAAGGTTAAAATCTCGAAGGTTGTATATAGTAATACAACTGAAAGGACCAGGATTCGTAACAAATTTGTTCAAGTGCCTAAAGCGCGATGATGTTTGAGTGTTTGGATAAAATAAAAATAAATGGTCAAAACAAATTAAAACATTACGTTTGAAATATAAAAAAATTCAGTGTATATAACAAGTACATTGAACTAAAATATATAAAACGTAACATCTTTTAATATTTTAGTAGATCATTGAAGCAGATCTCTTTAGAAATATCTAAAAAGTCAAATAAAATATAACCGCTGTTATAGGGGAACTAACGTATTCTCGGCAGTTTTGTTCTCTTCGTCATGGGGGGTTTTTTGGAACTTTTTGGGCCCAGTGTTGGCCCCAAATCCTTCCCAACCAAGCTGAATTATATGACCAAGTTTCAGGTAATTTGGCCGACAAAAACCCCCCATGACGAAGAGAACAAACCTGCCGATAATATCCTTTGTCACCCTAGTACAACTTGGAAAAACAACCTATTTCAAAAAAGGCAAAATATTATTAACATTTATATTATTAGTAAGTACGTCAATAATTGTCATAAAGCATTTTTAGAAAGAACAGCCTATGTTTAGAAGAAGTCAAAATTATATAGGAAACATTCATGGTAATTACGCATATAGCCGTGAATATTTGAGTTGGTCAACGCTGTTTGGAGAAACTTTAAGTTTGATTGTATCAACCCGGAACAATGCTTTTTCAATCTATATTAGCGTCCAAAACAACTGTGCAAAATTTGGGAGCGATTGGTTGCGTCCCCGTTTCCGCATTGCGATTTAAATTTATATGGAAGTTATTATGGGGAAACGTACTTTTTTGCATTTTACTCATAAGTTGAATTATTTTGTCTGATACCATGTAACTAATGACGTTAAAGTATAGCCTAGGATATGCCGAAAAACTTTGCCGACGACCGCAAAGTGATCCGACGCTTGGGAAAAAAGCTATTTGCCTGGTAACTTAGGCCAAAAAATTAGATTTTATTATTGATGTTATTCCTTTACATGCTAAATGTTAAGCACCACCGGAAAATCTGTACGTTATAACTTTCTTCACAAGTGTCGGATCACTTTCCGGTCTTCGGCAAAGTTTTTCGACATATCCTAGGCTATGCTTGACCTTCATTAGTTAGATCGTTTCAGACGAAAAATTTCGATTTATGAGAAAAATGCAAGAAAGCACGTTTTCCCATACTAAACTCCATACAAGTTTCAATCGCAATGCGGAATACGGGGATGCAATCAATCGCTCCCAAATTTTGCACAGTTGCTTTGGACGCTAAAAGGAATCGAAAAAGTGTTGTTCCGAAAAATCGACTATGTTGACCCAGTCTAGTGAATATGTAACTTCAAAGAACTGCCGTTGTTCAAAAGGATCTATTAGATAAACTATTATACAAAGCACAAACTTGTCCACTTGTCATTTTGACCTTTTGTCCTACTTAATTTTTTATTTCGACCTTTTGACCCTTCGACTGTTTGACCCTTTGACCTTTCGACTTTTTGACCTTCAACCATTTGACCTTCGACCTTCCTTTTGTCCTACAATCTATCACAGCGGTTATTCTTAATTTAACTATATATTAATATTTCAAAAGAAGTCCACCTCAAAGATCTACTAAAATATTAAGAGATGTAAATGCCAACGGTACTTTTTTTAATTCAATGTACTTAGGGACACTTCTTTATACGTAATGTTTCTATTTGTTTTGGCCATTGTTTTTATTCCATCCAAACATTCATATTGATTTTAAGTGATGGAATGTAAAAAAAAAACTATGGCATACATCATCGTTCTGCAGGTACTTAAATAAATTAGAACTCCGATTCTTGCAACTAACGCATCCTGGTCTTTTCAGTTGTATCACTAACTACAGTCTTCGAGCTTTTAATGTTTCAACCTTTTTCCTATACCACACAAGTTCAACTTATTGGACGCAGTGTCTTAATTTCCCCAACAGGAGAGGAAAAAAAACAACCTTCGATCTTTTAATTTTTCAACCTTCTTCCTTTTGACATTTTGTTCTAGTCATGTTTTTGAAAAGATGCAGGCTAAGTTGCAAGAAAGAAGATAATGAAAAAAGACTTAAGATTATTTTCGGTCGGTTTTTTTTTTTCATTCGACTTTTCGACCCTTTGAACACTTTTATTTTCGACCTTTTATCCTTTTTATGTTTATATTTCGTCCTTTTGAACCTTCGACTTTTTGACCCTTCGACCTTTTGACCCTTCGACCTATTGACCGTCGATCTTTTGACCTTTGACCTTTTGTCCTCCATCCCCCTCCTTACGATGAAAAGTACCGACAAGTTCCGCCATAAACCAAACCAGACGCACTTGTAGGAAAAAAGGTAATCGCCAAGCCTCCAGAGCAGGTCGACGACAGCTTAAGGCCGCCATCGTATCCACCCTGAAGGAAGTTGCGACGTAATGGTGAAAGTTTGTGGAAGATGGTAGCAGAAGGGGTAATAGTGGAGGTTGAGAATGTGGGAAAGTGTAGGGAAAAAACATGAACAAAACAGTGTAAAAGTAACGTGACGTGAGTTTTTTATATACGACGGTGTGAGTATTCCCTGTCTGCGAAGAGCTGGCCAAGAAGCATGCCGACCCTGAGGTGTTGTTTCAGGGAGTCTCAGGAAGGCTCCCCTCTGAGCTATTCGGTATTTTCTAGTGAAAGAACGGATTTCCTTTAAGAGAATAAAGAACTTACTATTTGCTTAGATTACTCGTTTAGGACCATTTGTCATTTCGACGTTTCTGCATTCGACCTTTTGGCATTCGACGTTTTGGCATTCGACGTTTTTTCTTTCAACGTTTTGTCCCTAAACCCTGTTAGAAGTGTCACGAAGTCCGTAACTGCAACACTAAGCAGCTAATCTTGAAGGTGCAAACTGTACTAGCCCCTCTCGGAAACAATTCCTGCAGGTGATCCCGGACAAACGATCGGCTTGGCGGCAATGAGTTCGCGTCAAGCTTAGGTTGGGTCGTTGGCGTATGTGGAAGTCAAGGCCCACCATCACCTGAACTATTCATCCCCTCTCTTAAACCAGTTCTCGCCAACTCCCACCCTCCCGCTTTCCCCTTTGCTCAGAGAAGAAAACAATAGGAGATGGTCATTAGCAGCACCTACTTTTCTATTCAATACAGCCGTAAGCACAACTGAATGAACTCAAACAACAAAACTTGCAATCAAACATACATATATCTGGCGTTATATTTGAATAGTTCGAATCCAAATACATTGGAATCACAGCAAACTTAGGACCTATTCAAATCGAACGCCTGATATAATGTTCGGGTGGAAGGCCGGTACCTCTGGATGTGAAGACCGTTGCGAATTCAAGAGCATAACTTCCGTTGCGTCTCAATATTAGGTGCTTCTCAGCAGAAGATGTGACATTATCGAGAAAGATAAGCTAAACGATCTTTTAAAAAATCCTTAAAAAAGACAGATGAGCATAGCATTATTTCCAGAAGCCCTATGTCAGTGTTTTATACTCGGTAAAAGTAGTATAATGAGCATGTCATTATAGAGGTCCAATTCATTATGGAACCGAAAGATATTTGGAAGTTTTACGAAACTGTCTATGACGTATGAAAAAAAAGCGCCATCTCCCGTCGTGTGCTTTGACCGTGACTGTGACTTGGTGGAGCAGATCTGGAGTGATGGTTTAAAGCATGTGGCTATCAAGCCAAGGACCTGGGATCTAATCTCACTCCCGACAAACTCGCAAAATGTGAGTTTTTCCTTCGGAAGGGAAGATAAGCGTGAGTCCGAGATAAACTAGCCTCGTTAATACAGATCATAAATAAAAAATCTCCTAAATGCAGACATAAAAATAAAAAAATAAATAAATAAAAAATGTGACTTGTTGACAGACAAAGCTATGGTAGCTGCCAAAGGAGCAAGTATTCCAGGACTTTGGTGAATGGTGAGAGCGATAGAACGTCGGTTAATAGAATAAGCAGGCTTGTCCGCACTGAACGCATGAAACTTCTGCTCTTTTGATTTACACCATCAAAACCATCGTATTTATTCAATCTTCCTATTTTACCTGATAGAAGGATGTTTGAATATCCTAAATGTCATTTAGAACTGTCAAAAAATCGCACCGCAGTGCCGCACTGAGCGTGCAAAGAGAAATTCACTGGGGTGAATTCACCCGGGTGAAATTCTCTTTGCGCGCACAGTGTGGCACTGCGGTGCGATTTTTTGACAGTTCGAAATGACATTTAGGATATTTCAACATCCTTCTATCAGGTAAGATAGAAAGATTGAATAAATACGATGGTTTGGGGGATGTAAATCAAAAGAGCAGAATTTTCATGCGCTGAGTGTGGATAAGCCTGAGAATAAGTATCGCTGGTGTTGGGCAAGCTACAGAGTCCCTGACGCTATACGAGATGGATATTGTCAGGCAGAGAACCTGAAAAATGCCGGCGACTCCGTATCTGACCGCATACATAATGGCTGTTTGCGATGGAGGATGACCTAAGGGCACTTTGTAGCTAAGTGGATTGGAAGCGTTTTGGCCCAGAACCGGGTACAGAAGAGAAGGATTCCTAACTCGGCGTAGATATAAGGTGTTGTAGCCAATGCCAAAAATGTCATTTTGACTGATATAGATTCAATCGCCCACAGCAATTTCCTGATATTGAACCTGAAAATATGATATATCACGAACTTGTGTGGGTAGACCAGGCGTACAAGCAAGTCTGCGAAAATTTGCTCTAGCTGAAATGATTTAGGTCAATGTTACAACAAAGTTAGCTACACTACTGGTTTGTTCATGAAATATTTCACCCAATTCATCCAAAGTACTTTTACCTTTCGTTATCCTCTAAGGAGAGCATTAAGACCCCAATGTGAGGACTTTGGTTTCCTCAACTTTTGGGGTTATGACAATCCGGATTAGGTACAATTCTAGTAGTAGTTAGAAAACGTTCTTGCTATATTAGATCTTACAAAATTTCAAAATATCCAACCCAAACCATTCATCACATTTATTACTCAAGTGCCGCGCCTTTTCGTGTCATCGGCTCCACAAAAGATAATTAAAAATGGGCACATCGATCGGATCATCAATGGCATCAATGGTGCACATTTGCGCCGCCTCCTCGGCTGGCTGACTGTAGGCTTACTTTTTTGCATTCACACGACTGCGCCGCCGAGCTCCACGAGCTCGTCCGTCATAAATCCCAGCCGCGCGCTCGCGTAGATTAACGCGCCCATCGCTCCGCTTGCGCTGCTGCAGCCGATCGTCATAACTTATAATGCTAATAAAGCTAATCTAATAAGGAGGTGCCGATATGCGGAGTTACGATGTTAATGTGCGCACACAGGATGCCTGAATGGGGGCTTAATCAGCATCTCAAAGCTCAGCCAGCTGGCAGCATTATGGAGGATGCCGAGTCACCTTCTGCGATGCGCAACCCGTGCCTCCCCCGAGAGCTCATTTTATGCTCCAAGCGGATTAAACGCCAACGGAGAAGTCGTCGTCGTCGTCGTCGCCTTCGATCGCCGCCAGTGCTTTGTGGCGGCTGCTACTAATGTTATTATTACTTCCCAGGGTATTGTGTGAGCCAATAAACTCATTGAGGTGTGCAATATGACTTTGGGGCTGGGTTCATTCATGGCGTCGTACCGCCAAGCTAAGCGAAAAGTCGCGCGCGCGGGTGCTTCATTATGCTAAATGGCTTCACGCGCATCAACGGTTCGATTCGCAGCGCATATGTGCATAGATTACAGCCCGCGATGAGGATTAAGACTCTGCCCACCTGCGAACGTACCTCCAGGGTGTGTGAACAGCTTGTGGTAATTGCTACATAATAAATATTTGTCATCCGTGTTCTTATTCGCCTTTTTTTCGCCGAGCCTTGCGAAATCCGATTCGTACAATCCCGCAGACAGACATGAGACAGATTTGTTCGACACTCAACTGTGGCTTTCAATGTGGCGATTAGTAGATAAATCATCGAACACGTTGTTGTTCCACCTATCATTCGATATTTATGACCACCATCGAAGACAATCCTCTAGCAGCGGCGCGTTGACCACAACCGCACTTCTATCGGCAGACCGCGACGCGCCGACGGCGGCGGCGGCGGTGTCCCGATTTGACTCCGCAACTAAGGTTGACACATTTCGTCGCACATTTGCGGTCTGTCTGGAAACCATGGGCGTCAACTGTGTTCATGTTAAAGGGATTTCAACCGTTAGTTATTACTTAGGGGCCGTTCATAAACCACGTAGACTTTTTGGGGGAGGGGGGGGGTCTGACCAAAGTCTACGCTCCATACAAATTTTCAAATTTTTGTATGGACAAAAGTCTACGAGGGGGGGTGGGTCTGAGATGGCCAAATTTTGGTCTACGTGGTTTATGAACAGTCCCTTACTAACTTACCAGTCAGTCTAACGACTAAGTGTCCTCTGCTGTAGGAAGGAGTCGTCTCCATTCGACTCGGTCCATGGCTGTGCGTCTATAGTTGCGAACTATGCGAAGGGCTCGCAAATCGTCCTTCACTTGATCGACACACCTAGCTCGCTGCGCACCCCGTCTTCTTGTACCAGTCGGATGGCTCTCGAGAACCGTTTTAATGTGGCTGCTGTGCGACATCCTAATAACGTGACCCGCTCACCGTAGCTTCCTGATTTTTGCGGTGTGGACTATGGTTTGATCTCTCAGCAGCTAATGCAGTTCTTGGTTCGTTCGCCTTCTCCAAGTCCCGTCTTCCATCTGCACTCCGCCGTAGATGGTACGCAACACCTTCCGTTCGAAATCTCCAAGAGAAGGTTGGTCCTCTGCACGTAGAGTCCATGTTTCATGTCCATTAAAGACTACCGGTCTAATTAGCTTTTTGTAGATAGTTAACTTCTGCGGAGTCTAAAGTAAGGTCGATTTCCTGCCACAATGCGTCTCTGAATTTCTCTGCTGTTGTCATTGTCAGCAGTCATAAGTAAGCCCAAGTAAACGAATTCTTCAACCGCCTCGATTTCATCACCATCGATAGAATTTCGGAGTGGCGGGCGCCGGCGATACTTCCCTAGAGCCCTTTGCCATCATGTTCTTTGTCTACGACACATTAATAGTCAATCCGATTCGCATAGCGTCATTCTATAGTCGAATGTACGTTTCCGCCATCGTCTCAAATTTACGAGCTATAACATCAATATCAATGGACTGCAAAATTGTGAGTCGATAAGGAGAGCGTCCAACATAGCTCTGGTCCACACAAGTTCCTACCTCATGCTTCCACAGGTCAAGCGATGACAAAGACCGCCAGCTAAGAGTTGTATGCTTAGCTAGTAGTGTAGCCTGGGCACTGTTGTTCTTCTGACTTAAGCTAAATTGAGGAGGTACGACCCGAGCGTCTGTTCATCAAGGGGGTGCGGCTCAAACATCGTCTGTTCTGCTATCCAACGCCATCACGCCCAGCCATCACGATGGCCCTCCGGCGAGACAGGAGTGTTGGGGTTGGCCCAATAAGCCACCTGTAAAAATCCCCATTGAGAATAAAATAGGAGAAAATCGATACAATCGGCAAAGACACACGCGACGAAAAAAGAACTACGATTGGAAACTTAGAACATGGAATTACAAGTCACTTGGTTTCGTAGGATGTGACAGGATAATCTACGACGAACTACATCCCCGCAACTTCGACATTGTGGCGTTGCAGGAACTTTGTTGGACTGGACAGAAAGTATGGAAAAGCGGGCATCGAGCGGGTACCTTCTACCAAAGCTGTGGCACTACCAGGGCCG
The DNA here is from genome assembly GCF_035046485.1 of Aedes albopictus. NCBI lineage: Eukaryota > Metazoa > Arthropoda > Insecta > Diptera > Culicidae > Aedes > Aedes albopictus. The sequence continues at coordinate 439,378,095 of NC_085137.1, read as the reverse complement.
GATTTACAAATGTGGGGGCCCGGGGCCACAGCGTTGTGGGAGCCCTTTATAAAGAAAATAAATTTTGCCCATATAAAATAAAAAAAATAATAAATAAAATATTACCCAAATATGTTAATGAAGGTATTGATGTAGTTATAGAAGACGAATCTAGAACAATAAGCAGAATTAGGAAAAATGTCAATATCCCCTGAATTATTTGTAACACACTTGAAATTCTAGCTTGAAAGCAATGATAAATGAATATAGTAAAATGCAAAAAATATCTTTTCAAGAGTACATTCGCCGCATTGAATCCCAGATTTAGTCGAAATACAAACCAGAGGTCATAGAGAAACTGCAAGAAGGATTTATGATCGAAATGATCAAGAAATTTCTAGTAAAATTTGTAATGCAATCGCTGGTATCGTTTTTGCGAAATCCAAAGATAATTTATATTGGATTTCTGCTGCAATCTCTGGAGAAGTTGCTGGTCGAATATCCGAAAGAATGAACACTAAAAAAGTGTTCTAACACGACTGTTAGGGAATGTTTTGACGACCTTTCAAAAGAGTTTTCCACATTACTCTAATATTGAAGAGAATATTCTAATGAAATACCAAAGAAATTTTAGAAGAAATTTACGATAAGATCCTGATGGAATTTTTGACTCAATTTTCAATACAATTTTCTATTAAATTTCTTAAAAATTTTGAGCGGAAAACCCGGACAAGTTCTTAGGCAATTTCTCTGCAAATTTCTACTGAAATTTTTTCAATCCATTTCGTCAGGAGTTCACCAAGAATTCAACCTCATTTTAGTGAGCAAATCTCTCTACTCAAAAAATTCGGACTTAAACTCTTCACAATAATCTGCCCTAAGCTATGCTAGATTTCCCCTATTTTTTTTTTAATTTTTATTACCGTATATTTAAACTTATGCTAATTCTACACTTTAAAAAATGATTCAACAGATTTGGTGTTCTTCGATTTAAGTAAGTCGTAAACTGTCTAAGTAAAATCATACCCAAGAATTCCAAAAGTACTCTAAATTTCTAAAAAAAATCCTTTGATTATTTCAAAAACTTTGTAGAAAATTCTTAAAAATGTTTTCAGAAAAAAAAAAACAAAACAAAAAAAAACAAACTTTATTACATTGGAGGAATTCCACGGAGTCATGTCAGTCGATCCTGAGCGACCATTTCAAAAATATCTGAAACTTTGCACAGTTTTTCAATTTCATCTAAATCGTCATTTTTCGATATCAAACCTTCATATTCACTCACGACTAACTTTTCAGAAGGGTGTATGCTAAAACAGCTCAAAAATATTCTAAAAGCTGTACAGCAAAAACGGATTTTTCGATTGTTATGAATTTTTCAGCAAAGTTAGATAACTAAATGATGATTCCTTAGAAAATATACACTGTAAAAAATTTATTTTTTTACTTAAAAAAAATATGATTTTTGCCACAAAAACTCAAATATCTCAAAACCCTATCTTTTTACCAACGTTAATTTTTTAGGGGAAATGGCCCTTTATATCAGCTATCTACCATAAAATTTTGGTGATGGTAAACTGATAAACAAAAAAGTTATGACATTTCAAACATTTCACAATTTTTACATTTAGTAACAAAAAAAAATTTTTTTCTGTGTAAATTATTTTGAGAATTATTTTTTGATGCTGATTTTATTGTAAAGGCTACCGCCTGAATTAAACAAGTTGTTTTCATGATACTTTTGTTTGATTATTCATAATTTCTATAGTATCTATTTGAAACTTAGACGCGATCCAGTGTTTTGATCAAAAATATTGAGAGTGTCATACTTTTTATTGTACGTGACTGGTGAAAAAATCCCTTGATAGTGTTGAAAAGCTGTTGATTATAAGAAAAATGGAATTAAACTTATTTTTAAGACAAAAGCTGTATAATAAAAGTTTTATATACGCGTATACGTCTAGTTTATCTTCAAAAAAATACCTCTTAGAGAACAGACTTTATGATCGGAAGAATGCGAGTAACTTCAACAACAACAAATGCATGAGAGTTACCTACCACGTGAAAATCCATCGCCCATTTCACACTACCCCCACCTGGTGGAAATGTTTCACGAAATACTGCGATGTGCAATATCGTCATCAGAAGGCGCTAGTGTGAAACGTCAAACGCAAAGAAAAATGATGGGCACTCTTCTGGTTATGAAAGCCACAACCAAGATTCAAAATGATCGTTAAAGGCGTGGTCAATGAAAATTTCGTCAGTGTTACGTTTGTTTGTCTGTATACATACCATGACAATGCTCACGAAAAAGCAAAAAAAAAATACTACCGCTATGGATATTAAATAGTAAATTTTTTCTTCAGCCAAGCAAACAACACCAAACTAGTCAGTTAAAACTAATAAGTGATTTTGTTTATTATAATCTAACGAACAACATGAACAGTCGCTTTCTCAAAGGTCTTCAACTCAACTCTCTCTTGTAGACCGTTTGATGAAAAAAAAATGATCAAAGGAGTTACGAAATCTCACCGAAAGCACCATAGATAATCTGAAAGAGACTGGTTATGCCCAAATTGAATCCAAATTTACGCATTTGCACGTCCTGCCGTCTAGACTTTGACAAACGAGCCATCTGTATATCATCGGTAAAGCAGGGCGTAGGAAGTTCGAAAACGACAACAACTGAGAAATTGCCAGAAGTGCTAAGTGCAGAGAGTCATGTCACCGTACCATCAGCGACATCAGTTTAAACAATTAATCACGCCCCTTTTCAAAAATGCTTTGATATATACTTCAACATCTATACCCATTTCAATATTTTTCACGTTGCAAAACACGCTTTCAACATTCATTTTGAAGAAGAGGGAAAACACTTGTCCTCAAATGTAACAGCAAATAATGAATAAACGACTAATGCGTGGAGGGCGTGATAAAATCGGAACATTACTGTACATATAATATACATAATACATAATAAAAACAGCTTGTTTTACTCACGCAAGGCCATTAACAATAAAATCAGCATCAAGCTGCGATTTCCGGCCGAAAAAAGGCAGGAACAAATCTCATTTTCTTCTTTTGTCACAGCGCTCGTTGACTCGTTAAGGGGGAGGATGATAAATAATAAATGTATTCGATGGAAAAATATCCAAACAATTAGGCAACATAGATAAACTCATCGGATTTATTAAGAAAGTTTCTGTGGAACTCGAATTACACCTTAAATTTGTTGATTTTCTTGAACATTTTATTTGTGCCCCCCTCAAAATGTTGAATTCCGACCAAAATTTTCCGAGGGGGCGGTGACATAAGAGAAAATCGAAATTTGTATTAGCCTAATTTACACTAAAAAAAAAAATTATTACTAAATGTGAAAATTGTGAAATGTTTGAATTGTCATAACTTTTTTGTTTATTAGTTTATCATCACCAAATTTTTATGGTAGATTGCTAATACAATGGACCGTTTTCCCTAAAAAAATTGCGTTGGTAAAAAGATAGGGTTTTGAAATATTTGAGTTTTTGTGTCAAAAATGATATTTTTTAATGTTAAAAAAGATTTTTTTTCACAGTGTATATTTTCTTAGGAATCACCATTTAGTTATCTAACTTTGCTGAACAATAAAATCAGCATCAAACTGCGATTTCTGACCGAAATAATTTACACAGAAAAAAATATTTACCAAATGTGAAAATTGTGAAATGTTTGAAATGTTATAACTTTTTTGTTTATTAGTTTACCATCACCAAATTTTTATGGTAGATTGCTAATACAATGGACCGTCTTCCCTAAAAAAATTGCGTTGGTAAAAAGATAGGGTTTTGAGATATTTGAGTTTTTGTGACAAAAATGATATTTTAATGTTAAAAAAGATGTTTTTTTCACAGTGTATATTTTCATAGGAATCACCATTTAGTTATCTAACTTTGCTGAAAAATTCATAGCAATCGAACGAACCATTTTGGCTGTACAGATTTTTGAATATTATTGAACCATTTTCACATACACCCTTTCGAAAAGTTAGTCGTGATTCAAAATAAAAATTTGATATCGAAAAATGGCGATTTAGATGGAACTGAAAAACTGTGCAAAGTTTCAGTTCAATAGAAAATCATGAATTAAAAAATTTCCTTAATTTTGATGCTGTTGCTTGGAATCGCTCATTGTAATTTATAGAGGTTTCCTCTAGAATTAAGTCGAAGATTTTTTTTCAGGATGTCCGATGATTTTTCTTGCGCAAATGTACAACAAAAATAATTGTAATAAATTTTCATAAATTTCATAAATAGATGGACAAATATTTGCAGACTTACTCGAAAGATTCGTATGCATCGCACTCAGTACAGTATACAGTACTCAGTAATTCAAATTAAGGGAAATTTCCAGCACTATTTTTTTAGCTTCACATTTTTTTTTTTCGTGAAGAGGAATTTTGTGGGGGCCCCTAAAATGTGGGGGCCCGGGGCCATGGCCCCCCTGCCCCCCCCCCCCCTAATTCCGGCTCTGGGCACTACCAAAGAACTGAGAACAGGATTTGTAGTGTTGGGCAAGATGCAACAACGTGTCAAATTTACGAGCAATAATATCAATATCATCAGCGAAACCAAGCAGCTAAGCGGACTTCGTGAAAATCGTTTCACTCGTGTTTATCCCCGCTCTCCTTATTACACCCTCTAAAGCAACGTTGAACAGCAAGCACAAAAGGCACCTTGCCGTAACCCTCTGTAGGATTCAAAGGGACTCGAGCCTGATACTCGAACTACGCACATCTCTCGATCAATCATCGACTGCATTAATCGTATCTGTTCATCCGGGAATCCGTATTCGTGCATAATCTGCCATAGCTGGTTTCGATCGATTGTATCATACGCTGATTTAAAATCCATGAACAAGTGATATGTGGGCACGTTGTATTCGCGGCATTTCTGTAACACTTGGCGGATGGTGAACATCTAGTCCGTTGTAACGCGTTCACCCATAAGTCCGGCTCGTTAGTTGTTAACATCTCTGTATTGAGGAATTCCACGGAGTCATGTCAGTCGATCCTGAGCGACCATTTCAAAAATATCTGAAACTTTGCACAGTTTTTCAATTTCATATAAATCGCCATTTTTCGATATTAAACCTTCATATTCACTCACGACTAACTTTTCAAAAGGGTGTATGCGAAAATGGTTCAAAAATATTCTAAAAGCTGTACAGCAAAAACGGATTGTTCGATTGTTATGAATTTTTCAGCAAAGTTAGATAACTAAATTATGATTCCTCAGAAAATATACACTGTAAAAAAAATCTTTTTTTACTTTAAAAAAATATGATCTTTGTCACAAAAACTCAAATATCTCAAAACCCTATCTTTTTACCAACGTCATTTTTTTAGGGGAAATGGCCCATTATATCAGCTATCTACCATAAAATTTTGGTGATGGTAAACTGATAAATAAAAAAGTTATGACATTTCAAACATTTCACAATTTTTACATTTAGTAACAAAAAAAAATTTTTTTCTGTGTAAATTATTTCGAGAATTATATTTTGATGCTGATTTTATTGTAAAGGCTACCGCCTGAATTAAACAAGTTGTTTTTATGATATTTGAGTTGATTATTCATAATTACTTTAGTATCTATTTGAAACTTAGACGCGATCCAGTGTTGTGATCAAAAATATTGAGAGTGTCATACTTTTTATTGTACGTGACTGGTGAAAAAATCCCTTGATAGTGTTGAAAAACTGTTGATTATAAGAAAAATGGAATTAAACTTTTTTTAAGACAAAAGCTGTATAAAAAAAGTTTTATATACGCGTAAACGTCTAGTTTATCTGCAAAAAAAAATACCTCTTAGAGAACAGACTTTATGATCGGAAGAATGCGAGTAACATCAACAACAAATGCATGAGAGGTACATACCACAGACAAACAGACGAAACGCCTAGAACAATTTTAGTGAAAATCCATCGCCCAGTTCACACTACCACCACCTGGTGGAAATGTTTCACGAAACACTGCGTTGTGCAATATCGTCATCAGAAGGCGCTAGTGTGAAACGTCAAACGCAAAGAAAAACGATGGGCGCTCTTCTGGTTATGAAAGCTACAACCAAGATTCAAAATGATCGTTAAAGGCGTGGTCAATGAAAATTTCGTCAGTGTTACGTATGTTTGTCTGTATACATACCATGACAATGCTCACGAAAAAGCAAAAAAATACTACCGCTATGGATATTAAAAATTGTATAGTGAATTTTTTCTTCAGCCACCCACCAACACCAAACTAGTCAGTTAAAACTAATAAGTGATTTTGTTTATTATAATCTAACGAACAACATGAACAATCGCTTTCTCAAAGGTCTTCAACTCAACGCTCTCTTGTAGACCGTTTGATGAAAAAAAAATGTTCAAAAGAGTTACGAAATCTCACCGAAAGCACCATAGATAAACCCAAATGTCCACGCATTTGCACGTCCAGCCGTCTAGAATTTGACAAACGAGCCATCTGTATATCATCGGTAAAGCAGGGCGCAGGAAGTTCAAAAACGACAACAACTGAGAAATTGCCAGAAGTGCTACGTGCAGAGAGTCATGCCACCGTACCATCAGCGACATCTGTTTAAACAATTTAATTACGCCCCTTTTCAAAAATGCTTTGAAATATTCTTCAACATCTATACCCATTTCAATATTTTTAACGTTGCAAAACATGATTTCAACATTCATCTTGAAGAAGAGGGAAAACACTTGTCCTCAAATGTAACAGCAAATTAATGAATAAACGACCAATGCGCGGAGAGCGTGATAAAATCGGAACATTACTGTGCATAGTATATTATATGTATACTAGCTGTACCCGGCAAACTTTGTCTTGCCTACTGCGTTTTTTTGACGTTTCAAGTTTCTATCCAAGACCAAGTCCCCCGGTCACAAAGTATGGATGTTCAATTTTCAACAACTCTCATTTTTTCCATGCTTTTCACCTCATAAACCTTCCTTGGGTGAAAACTAACAGAACAAAACTAAGACGATCAAAATCGGACCTTCCGTTTGCAAGCTATGCGCGGTCCCACGTATGCCACTGCATTTTTATATATATAGATATAGATAGATATAATATATAATAAAAACAACTTGTTTTACTCACGCAAGGCCATTAACAATAAAATCAGCATGAAACTGCGATTTCCGGTCGAAATAATTTACACCAAAAAAAATTATTACTAAATGTGAAAATTGTGAAATGTTTGAATTGTCATAACTTTTTTGTTAATAAGTTTATCATCACCAAATATTTATGGTAGATTGCTAATACAATGGACCGTTTTCCATAAAAAATTCAAGTTGGTAAAAAGATAGGGTTTTGAGATATTTGAGTTTTTGTGACAAAAATGATATTTTTCAATGATAAAAAAGATTTTTTTTCACAGTGTATATTTTCTTAGAAATCACCATTTAGTTATCTAACTTTGCTGAAAAATTCATAACAATCGAACAATCCGTTTTTGCTGTGCATATTTTTGAATATTTTTGAACCATTTTCACATACACCCTTTTGAAAAGTTAGTCGTGGCTCTAAATAAAAATTTGATATCGAAAAATGGCGATTTAGATGGAACTGAAAAACTGTGCAAAGTTTCAGTTCAATAGAAAATCATGAATTAAAAAATTTCCTTAATTTTGATGCTGTTGCTTGGAATCGCTCTATTTTTTCGCAGAATCTTGTTGCAACATTGTTGGATGAGGCTTCGTATAAAGCCCCTCGTAAGGACCGCTGGAGTACAGTCGCTGCAGCCATCTACGAACGCTGCTTCCAAGAACATGACTATACGTAGCAAATTTTTCCAGCACAGCCTCCCTAGCGTTACTTGTGGATATCGCTAAAGCAAATGGAATCGCAAATCGACCACGTTCTGATAGATGAACGGAACTTCTTTGACATTTTTGACGTCAGGAGCCATCGTGGCGCCAACATCGACTCTGTCCTGGTCATGATCAAAGTGCGCCTAAAACTCCGTATGCGCCGCAGCGTTCGCGCAGAATCATGAGGCAGCGCTGCTAGACAAGGGCCATCTCGATGTGACCCTTATACAAGGCTGCTGGAGTGCAGTAGAAGCAACCATCAACGGTGCAGGAGAGAGCATCTGCATAAGTGGAAAAAGCAGATCTACCTTTTTAGGAGAGAATAAAAAAAAACGCCTGGAAGAAGCGGAGTTTGAGGAAATGGAAGTGCTGTGCAGTTCAGAAACACGGCAGTTCTATCAAAAGCTCAACGCATCCCGCGACGGCTTCTTGCCGCGAGTCAACAAGTATAGGGATAAAAACGGGAATCTCTTGATGAACAAACGCGACGTATATGAAAGGTGGCACGGTAAAGGCTGGGTATGCTGCGCATTTCAGATCCCATTGTGATCCACTAGCCTCTGCCCAGCAACTCCTATCTCTACCTCCTCGCGGTACCGGCCGGAAACTATGAGCAACCTTAGGGAAGATCGGGTAACCAACCCCGGTAGGAACTTTGGTCGTAGGCTGACAGAGAAGGGGGGGGTTTGCTTCGGTAAACCTGAGGGTCTGTTCTCCAGGAGGAGCGGCTCTCAACAGCGTCTGATCCCCATGTTAGGGGCGGCTGATCTACGTCCGAGTGCCAGGGAAGGACTCTAAGCTCAACTGTGCACTATGGTCCTCCGGAAAGTAGGGGGTTGGTGTCAGACCCTACGAGCCAGCCGTAAAAAAACCATTATAAGGGAAAATCAGCCACAGATTAATATGAACCGAGACCAACGGCAACGACTCCAGCGAACAAAAAGGATTTGCGATTGGAAACTCGGTACGCGGAACTGCCGATCTCTCAACTTCATTAGGAGCACCCGCATACTCGCCGATCTACTGAAGGACCGCGGGTTCGGCATCGTAGCGCTGCAGGAGGTGTGTTGGACAGGATCCATGGTGCGAACGTTTAGAGGTAATCATATCATCTACCAGAGCTGCGACAACACACGCGAGCTGGGAGCAGCCTTCATCGTGATGGGTGATATGCAGAGGCGCGTGATCGGTTGGTGGCCGATCGACGAAAGAATATGCAAGTTGAGGATCAAGGGCCGATTCTTCCACTTCAGCAATAATAAAAGTGCACAGGCCACACTCCGGCAGCACTGATGATGACAAGGACGCATTCTACGCACAGCTCGAACGCAAGTAAGACCGCTGCTCAAGCCACGATGTCAAGATCATCATAGGAGATTTAAATACTCAGGTAGGCCAGGAGGAGGAATGCGGATCGATGATTGGTAAGTTCAGCGCCCACCAGCAGACGAACGAAAACGGCCTACGACTCATTGACTTCGCCGCCTACGAAAATATGGCCATACGTAGCAGCACCTTTTTCCAACACAGCCTCCCTTATCGCTACACCTGGAGATCACCACAGCAGATGGAATCTCAAATCGACCACGTTCTGATTGACGGACGGCACTTCTCTGACAAACCCTACAGTGACGCCAACATCGACTCCGACCACTATCTGGTGATGGTCAAACTGCACCCAAAACTCTCCGTCTTCAACAATGTACGGTACCGGCGACCGCCACGGTACAACCTAAAGCGAATGAAACAACCGAATGTCGCCTCAGCATGCGCGCAGAATCTCGAGGCCGTGCTGCCAGACGAGGGCGAGCTCGATGGGGCCCCTCTAGAGGACTGCTGGAGCACTGTAAAAGTAGTTATCAACGACGCAGCCGAGAGCACCATCGGTTACGTGGAACGGAATCGACGGAACGAATGGTCCGACGAAGAGTGCAGAACGGTTTTGGAGGAGAAGAACGCAGCGCGGGCGGTAATGCTGCAGCAAAGGACCCGACAGAACGTGAAACTTTACAAATAGAAGCGGAAACAACAGACCCGCCTCTTTCGGGAGAAAAAGCGCCACCTGGAAGAAGCGGAATGCGAAGAAACGGAACAGCTGTGCCGTTCCCAAGAAACACGAAAGTTGTACCAGAAGTTCAACTCATCCTTCAACGGCTTCGTGCCGCGAGCCGAAATGTGCAGGGATAAGAACGGAGGCCTCTTGACGGACGGACGTGAGGTGATCGAAAGGTGGAAGCAGCACTTCGATAAGAACCCGATTGGCGTGGAAAACGTAGGCACGAGAGACCACAGCAACGGAGGAAACGACGACACCAGTGCAGCGGAGGACGGAAATGAATCAACTCCCACGGTGAGGGAAGTTAAGGATGCCATTCATCAGCACAAACCTAACAAAGCAGCTGGTAAGGATGGTATCGCAGCTGAAATTATTAAGATAGGCCCAGATATGGCCACCTGTCTGCATCGGCTCACAATGGTCCGATTTTGAGAAAAGCTGGCAGAAACTCAATTTTTGAACATCTCTTAAATGGGTTTCAGTATATCGATCATTCATCTACAATATCAGAAGCGTTGACTGTCTTTTAAATAAAGTGGAAATCATAAAGTTGTATCTTTTTACAGCGCTAAATAGCTGCTGATGGAAAAAAATCTGATTTTTTGATAAAGAACACAAGCAAGTTCAACCATTACAAAAGTCTAAAAATATAAGTAATTCTATGGCTTCCAGAAGTTTATTCGTATCTTCTTGTGTATATTAGGCACCTGCAATGGAAAAAGAGATCAAATTAACACTTTTGGCTTCAAAATTGACATCACATATTATTGGTACGAGAAATTCTTATACTTCAACTTCAAAGCGGATATTCGGTTCAAACGCTTGTCTAAGTATGCAGAATTGATTAAAGAAAATTGCAGCTGCCAAGAGCTGCCAAGAGCTGCCAAAACATTAGCGCCATAATGATATGTATACAGTCGAGACTCTTATAAGATCACTGGTCGGGAGGCGCAATAGGAATCCGCTTAATAGGAGACTAAGAGCTTATGGGATTTCGGCATTTTGGGGGTGTGGCCTATTATCTCGGGTGTGTTAAGAGTTAACGCAATGCTTTCTTCGGCAAAGTTTTAGGGCTTGATAAGATCTACCATTTAGAACTTTGGTTCATATGATTAGTTGGCAATTTGGCCGCTAGAGGGACCATCAACAATTTGATGCTAAATTGCACTACGGGAGCCATATCAGGTTGTCAAGCAAACGTTACGATATGCGACAGCTCAAGACCCTGATAATTTGGAAGGATAGTGTCTTCGGGAAAGTTGTTGGGTACACCAATAGCTTACTGACGATGAGTTGCGAAGTTCGAAATTCCTCCACTGGGCGGCGCTAGTGAGCAAGTAAAATTTCAAAACCTCATATCTCAGAATCCCGATAACTTAGGAAGATGGTGTCTTCGGCAAAGTTGATCAGTATGACATGAACTTACATAAAAATAAACACTTGTTTCGCAATTCTGCCACTAGGCGGCGCTAGTGAACATGCAAATTTTAGAAATCTCATAGCTCAGAATCCTGATAACTTTGAAAGTTGGTGTCTTCGGCAAAGTTGATCAGAATGACATAAACTTACATAAAAATAAACACTTGTTTCAAAATTCTGCCACTAGGAGGCGCTAGTGAACTTGCAAATTTTAGAAATATCATAGCTCAGAATTCTGATAACTTAGGAAGTTGGTGTTTTCGGCAAAGTTGATCAGTATGACATAAAAACTTACATAAAAATAAACATTTGTTTCGCAATTCTGCCACTAGGCGGCGTTTACCGGGTTTTTTCGTCTTTTTTCGACTTTTTTGGCGGTTTTTCGGCTTTGCATGTTCACTAACGCCGCCTAGTGGCAGAATTGCGAAAAATTGTTTATTTTTATGTAAGTTTATGTTATTCTGATCAACTTCGCCGAAGTCACCAACTTTCTAAGTTATCAGGATTCTGAGCTATGAGATTTCTAAAATTTGTATGTTCACTGGCGCCGCCTAGTGGCAGAATTGCGAAACAATTGTTTATTTTTATGTAAGTTTATGTCATTCTGATCAACTTTGCCAAAGACACCATCTTTCTAAGTTATCGGGGGGAGGGACACTAGTTTTGCTGAGCCGAAAAACCGCCAAAAAAATCGAAAAAAGACGAAAAACCCGGTAAACTCCGCCTAGTGGCAGAATTGCGAAACAAATGTTTATTTTTATGTAAGTTTATGTCATACTGACCAACTTTGCCGAAAACACCAACTTATTGAATTATCAGGATTCTGAGCTATGAGATTTCTAAAATTTGAAAGTTCACTAGCGCCTCCTAGTGGCAGAATTTTGAACCAAGTGTTTATTTTTATGTAAGTTCTTGTCATTCTGATCAACTTTTCCGAAGGCATCAACTTTCTAAGTTATCGGGGGGAGCGACACTAGTTTTGCCAAGCCGAAAAACAGCCAAAAATATCGAAAAAAGACGAAAAAACCCGGTAAACGCCGCCTAGTGGCAGAATTGCGAAACAAGTGTTTATTTTTATGTAAGTTTATGTTATACTGATCAACTTTGCCGAAGACACCAACTTTCTAAGTTATCAGGATTCTGAGCTATGAGATTTCTAAAATTTGCATGTTCACTAGCGCCGCCTAGTAGCAGAATTGCGAAACAAGTGTTTATTTTTATGTAAGTTCATGTCACACTGATCAACTTTGCCGAAGACACCATCTTCCTAAGTTATCGGGATTCTGAGATATGAGGTTTTGAAATTTTACTTGCTCACTAGCGCCGCCCAGTGGAGGAATTTCGAACTTCGCATCTCATCGTCAGTAAGTTATTGGCGTACCCAACAACTTTCCCGAAGACACTATTCTTCCAAATTATCAGGGTCTTGAGCTGTCGCATATCGTAACGTTTGCTTGACAACCTGATATGGTTCCCGTAGTGCAACTTAGCATTAAATTGTTGCTGGTCCCTCTAGCGGCCAAATTGCCAACTAATCATATGAACCAAAGTTCTAAATGGTAGATCTTATCAAGCCCTAAAACTTTGCCGAAGAAAGTATTGCGTTAACTCTTAACACACCCGAGATAATAGACCACACCCCCAAAATGCCGAAATCCCATAGGCTCTTAGTCTCCTATAACGCTCACCCCTGTCTAGTAGGAGTTCGTTTAATAGGAGTCCGTTTAATAGGAATTCGTTTAGTAAGAGACTCGACTGTATAGCCAAATTGTATGAAAAACAGCAATTTTGTTCGGAATTCGTTCGAATAAATCGAACAATAATGAAAATGCCATTATTATGAAATTGAGAGCTCAATAATGTTTCAGAATATTCATTTAGGCTAAAACTAGCAGACTACTATGATTTGGCAATTTTTGCCACGTATTTTCAAATCTGGACCACTGTGCGGCTGATAGTCAGGATCTAGAAAACCTGAACAGCTGCCGGAGGAGTGGAAGGAAGGGGTAATCTGCCCCATTCACAAGAAAGGCTACCATTTGGAATGTTAGAACTTCACGGCGATCACTATTTTGAATGCTGCCTACAAAGTGCTATCCCAGATCATCTTCTGTCGTCTATTGACGTATGATTGACAAAGAATAAATAAACGCTTCATCGATGGCCGGTCGACAGCGTACCAGATCTTCACCGAACGGCAAATCCTCCAGAAATGCCGTGAATACCAGGTCCTAATGCATCACCTATTCATCGATTTCAAAGCGCCATATGACAGTATCGACCACGCAGAGCTATGGAAAATCATGGACAAGAACAGCTTTCCTGACTGAACAAAGCAACGAATTTCCAGTTCAATTGGATCTCGCCGGGGACTGCAACAAGAGGACGCACACTCACGTCTACACTTGAGCACGTGTGCTCAAGGATGACATGGATATTATATCCAGAACATTAGGAATGGTGCCGAAGCTATACACCCGCCTAAAATGCGAATGCCAGATGAGTATGTCGAAAACAAAGTACGTTCTAGTAGGCGGAACCGAACACGACAGGTTTTATTAGTACTTTATATCTGCACTCAATACGGCTTCAGCTCCGTGGGTAATTGGATAAGTGTTTAAGTGGGTTTAGAGGGATAACAGAGAATTTTCAAATCGTTTCATGGGCCTTCGGTGGGTTTCAAAAGTTTCAGAGCGTATCAGGGTTTTTCAGGAGAGCTTTAAGGAAATTTCAGAAGGATTCCAAAGACGTTCATTTCGTTTCAGGGAGTACATGGGGGTTTTGAAAAGATTTCAAGGTGCTTGATGAAGCTTCAGGGGAGTTCTCGAGGGTTCCTCGGGGACTTCTAGAAGGTGCAAAGAAGTTCGTGGGAGTCCCATGGAGATTAAGAGGGGTTTAAAGGCTTTTCAGGGTTTCAGGAGGTTTCATGGGGTTCAGGAAAGCCTAAAGGTATTTTACAAACACCCACTTATTTTAGGTCGATTACTTCCGGAATGATGAAACACTTTTTGACAGCAGATTACATTTCGATCAGCTTCAAATCTAATATTTATTCAATACCGTAATCTAGGGGGTAGTTGATCAGCGGGGTGAAGTTGATCACTATGGGATCCGCGTCCTTCAACCGCTTAGGACGCTCCAATTCTGTTTTTATGCAAGAACTTTTGACGCAAATCAATTGTGTGAATATATTTAAACATTTTTTGAAGATTGTCATGCCTATTGTGCCAGATTTTACATTAAAATATTGATTTTTTCGGAACCACGGTAAAAAGACCGTATTTCAATAATCGCCTCTCATAAACGCCTTGCATATAAGATGACTCACAAAACATTATTCATTCATGGTAGGCTTATGGAACATAGCTTTGAGTTAAAATTGATCCTAAAATATAAGGTTTTTCCTTTTGAAAAAAGGTAACATAATTTTACGAAAGTAAGACGATTTATTTAGAAATTACCTACTTTCAGATATTTAATGAGGGTCTGTAGCTTACTAAACTTTATTTTATTTTTAACCTGCAAAATACACTAATTGTAAGAATTTTAATAACTTATTCAGATTCAGCATCATCAAATTAAGTTTGTTCAATCAACATTTTCCAATCTTAAATTTTTATGTCATTATTGATAAACTCCACCCCTGATTGAAAGTTTTCAAATTTGGCCATTTCAGCATTTTTTACAAAATGTAGCAGTTTCCTTGTAATAATTTCATTCACGGAACTTGATACAGGTCCACTCAGTACAAGTTTTAAAAATACTTATTTGGAATCATATACCTTGTACTTGAGTTTATTGAAAAGAATAGAGGAAAGATCTTCGAATGAGTGTAATCAGTTTCGTACCTTTTAATTCCGCCCTATGTTGCTTATCCTTTGACAGATACGCGTATTTCGACTACCACTTGTAATCTTCCTCAGTGTTAGTTATCCACAAATAAATACGCGGAATACGCGTATCTGTCAAAGGATAAGCAACATAGGGCGGAATTAAAAGGTACGAAACTGATTACACTCATTCGAAGAGGGTGTTCTGCTTAGAGGGTTCGAAAAGTCGTTACAAGAGGAAAGATGATCAACTTCCCCCCAGACTACGATACTTAAATAAAAATACATTATTTTACAATTCGACTTTTAACTTACACTCTAGTATATCCATCCCAAAAGGAATTTTTCTTTAACAGACTGGTTGGCACTGGTCGTGCTTCACAGTTTCAGTACCATAAATCATCACAACAGTAGTGGGTTTTATTGATGTTTTAGGGGGTTTCGTAGGTTCCAGAGAGATTCAAGTGGTTTCCGGGAGTACAAGAGAAGTTCCCGGGAGTTTCTGCGGTGTTTCAATGTGTTTTAATGGGTCTCTGAGAGCTTCAGAAGAGTTTAAGACACGTTTACGAGGTGAAGAGGGATTCAGAATACTTTCAAAGTATTTCCAAGGCGTTTCAAGGCTCCGAGGGTTTCAGGAGGATCATCAGGGTGTTGAAATAAGTTTGCGGGGTTTCAGGAGGGTTTTCTATTGATTTCGAGTCATTCAAAGTGCTAATGTGCTCTCGGGTCATTTGTATGAGCCTGCAAGTATAACCCTTACATGTAATATAGCGAAAGATTACTACTCGAGCAAAGTCTGACAGCAAATTAAAAACAAATTTAGATGTTGTGATATTGCAAATTATGATAACTCAGGTTGATGTCGTTTTGGTCGTTTTAACGGTTAAAACATCAAAAATGAGAGCAGAAAAATGTTCCCGTAACAGCAAGTTGAAAACAATTCCTGCTATCAGTGTTAGCAAATTGATAACTGTTTTTGCTATCAGTAAGAACAAATGCAAAAACGTTAAATATAGGGTTTTTTGATTGATATGAAATCCTAAATGCCATATGATAATTACAATAACGGTATATTCTAAGAGTTATTATACAAGGTTGCCTAGAAGTTTTAATATAATTTAAAAACTTATTTTTTATAATAGTTTGAAGTGAAGGCAAAACGAAATCTAAATTTGAAATCAAATTTAGTCAAGACAAACTGACATCAAAATGTGATATCAATCTGCTGCTGAATACAAATCGAGTTTTCGATTTGCTATCATTATGTTGTTGGACTCTGCTTGGGTAGCTACGCATGTAGATTTTATGGCCCATATTCAAGTGCGTTCTTGAAGATTATAAACAGCCTGTGTGATAAATGATAATTACACTAGTTTACAAAATAAAATGAAAGTCGCGAACTTCTGTCAACGACCAAAATTTTTGAAGCACAATTCAGTAACAAACTTTGAAAACGACGTATAACCAATGGAGTAGCATTGATTATACGTCGTTTTCAAAATTTGTTACTGAATTCGGCTCTGATTTCAAAAACGGGCTTCAAAAATTTATAAGTATAACAATTTTTAAGTTTTAGCTTAATATCGAGTTTTACAACTTTTTACAATATAGAATTTACTAAAATCGATTATCTTGCGTTTTGTTCTAGCAATATTAAATATTTTTTTCATAAAGTAAAAGCTGAATATAATACCATTCGATCATCTGAATGCAGGTTATACGTAAGATTGATGAAATTCAAGATATTGGCTATTTTTAGGGACAATCTCGTTAACTTTTAGCAAAATTTCCGAAAATATGTGAAGAAATGTATTTTTTTCAACAAGAAAAAAATTAAAAATTCTTTCACAAAGTTTATTTGACATATCATATGTAGGCGAGTTACAGTAAAAAAATCAGTTCAATCGGAGCATTGATTACGAAGTATGAAATGTGTGAAGTGAGCGACTTTGCTTAAAAATAGAACAAAAATCGATTTGAATTCATCAACCTTGTATGGAAAGTCGAGAAAAAATCCGCTCTACTGTATTTTTTTTCCTTCGCGTTTTCTAAATCAGGGCATGATTCTACACCAAAAAAGATCATCAGCGCACTGAGTTCTAAAATGCTGTAAACTAGTGTTATTTATGTTTGTAAATCAATACCTTATTCTCAAGGTAGTTCTTGGATACTCGCAGGCATCTCAAAGTACAGGTTCTTAAAATTTTTCTCACAATATGGTAAAATAGCAGAACCAGATTATAACCCGATGTCTCCTGACTACACCCACGACCACAAATCAGCCGGGATCCCCTAAGCCGGGCTAATCTCTTTCGTGTGGTCCGATCTTCGATCGTGTAGGTCTTCTCTCGGATTCCAGTGAACCCAATCACGCCTTCATGTCCAAAGCCGTCACGGTGTTCGTCGAATTGAACGTGAGCCTCGCGTTATTCGTAGACAGACGTACATTGGCACAATGTGGCGGAGTGTGTCTTTCCGCTTTAATCCACCGTAAGAAAGTGTGTTTATTAGCTCTTAATCAATTGGTTATTGAACGGCGAGCGACGACGGCCGATGATGCTTCGACCAAAGTATGTAATTGTTACGTATCATTGCAGCGCAGTTTAATGCGGACCCTATAGGAACGAAACGGTGAGGGTCGTTCCCACATGAATTTATAATTCGCCTAAGCGGTTGAAATCTCCGGCGACCATCAAACCGCAGAAATGTAAGAAAATTGCAACGTAACCCTTCTCCGGCAGTTTCGTTGATTGTGGCTGTTTGCCAGCTCGTTTCGCTTGTGGAAGAGAAATTCCACCGTTCGTCGTCGGTGACCCTTAACCAAATGGACATCATCAGCATCATCCCGGTCGACTATGGTCATCATCATCTTCCGCATTGGCTTCGTTTGGTGGGTTTCAATAAAAATCATTAGCTCTCCCTCTAGCTCCCCCCAGTTCTCACCAATGCCATATCAACAAATGTATTAAGGTAAATTATCTAAATTGTGTTTAACTGATCAAACACTCCCAGCCACTTCTTCATACATGTGGATATTCATTTTCCGCCTTCATCAGGCAGAGTACTCGCTCGTGTGGAGTGCACGGTTGTGATCTGTGAGTGAGGTTGACCCTAACGGATTGACCTCTCGCTTATTTGCCCATTGCCATGCCACGCCACGCCGCGGTTTGTGCGATGCAATGTTGGGGCAAAAGGGGCAGGCACACTTCACTTCTTTTAGCATACTCATGCTAATATCAATTGACACCATTTCAAGTGACGGCGACGACAGCGTCCATGGATGGTCGATTAATGTTTTCTATGCGCATACCGATATTTGCATGAATGTGGGAATTGGAATTAAAATTGAAGGAGAATGGATCTCCAACTGTTGTGGTCAATTCAGTAAGATTATAACTTATTGCAAAAGTTGTACATAAGAACGATTGATCAATTAACCCTCCTAGGATGTTAGGATAGGCGCACCACGCTGGCGTAATGCACGTCCGGCGGGTCTGGCTGGGTCATATTGACCCCAAAATCTTACTATAGCATCACAGACAAACAGACGTAACACTCTTCAAAACAACTTGGCTCATGCATTTAATAATCAATTCAAATTTCATTTGATTTGCGCGATCCTTACACCTGAGGTGCCAGTGTTCGATCGCTTTGATGTTTGCCAGTGTACACGTTGCTGGATGATGCAAACGATAATTACAGGCGCTTTGTTTAGTAGTGTGCGTGTTAGACAAACGTCAAATCAAAATCCATCATGGCCGACAGTGTCGCGCGCGGTTCTAGCAACAGGTGGCAGTGTGCTCATGAAAAAGACATCGGACAAAAGTTTTTGATGAATTTATTCTAAGAATTACGTCTGTTTGTCTGTGATAGTATAGTATACTATAGTTGCGGCGTCCTATAGTATACTATAGGGTTAATTTCGAAGATAGTAATTTCCAACATTATTTTCGTAATCGGTGCTAATAAAAGATCCAGTCAGATGTCTTGTTTTTTTTATTGATGTACGACATTATCAACATTCCATAGTGAGGGAGTTGGCTCATTGCTATCCTATATCCTACTGACGTAATTATGATTGCAACTGCCTTGGTGTTTTATACAGACTTTCTGCGTGCTATAGATAGGGGCATGTTTTCGACTTTGACAAGACAAAAATACTTGACAAAGTTACAAACAGCTACACAAGACTAATAACAGAAAATGTTGTGAACAAACAGATAGACTCTGCAAACTTTAAGACGGCGTACGACTCTATTATAACGAAATTAAAAACGACTACCAATGACACTTGATATGTATGTAATGATAGAATCTATGTAATTTGTATGTATTTCAATGTTTGTAAAGTTATGGCCGTCTGATAGTGAAGAGACGGTTGGAAGATTGTGAGAAATTTAATTAGTTGGTTTTGTGTGTTTTTTAAATGTTTAATATATTTTAGAGTCCGCAGAAGATGGTCGAAGGCCAGTAAAATCGACCGAAACGTCCGGACAGTCTGGCAAATAAGTTTTTAATTATTTCTCGCCGAAAACCAATCGATGAACTACCAGCACGTATTTGGAAATTGCTGCGTCAATTCTTTTGAGAAACACCTTGGTATTTTTGAATGCCATTTTCTGAGATAGTTCGGATTTTTTGAAAATTGTACGCCCACCTCGACGACGATGATGACGTCAGTTGCCGCAGTGCATCATTTCCTTGTATTGATGAAATTCTTTCAAGTGAGTGCAAAAAAAAGTATTTTTGGTAAATCAGAATTTGAAAATTGAATAATTAGACTAGTTTTTTTTATTCTTCAATCACCTAATCTAATTTACAGCTCTTTTGTCCACTAGGGCACTGCATGAGCGTTCCCAATTGGCGGCTGCACTTACACTTTGTACTACATCGAACTGGCCGCCGCGCCGTTGCGCTCCTGTCACTTTTCTACCCTGTCCCATGGGTAGAATGATGAGCACGAAAATGTTGATGTATGACTCTTGTGCCTTCTCCAGTCCGATTGGAGGTCCATTATGAGTTGCCGTTAGCCGATATCCAAGTCAGGACAGGTGTCAGTTGCTCTCAGGGGGAAGAGCAACTGACGAAAAATGGCAAGTGCCGGGGCTGGGATCGAACCCGTGACCATTCACTTATGAAGTGAACGTGTAGCCACTACGCTACGGGCCCCGGCAAGACTAGTTTTGTTTGGTGAAAATCAAAACTTGACCTTAGTTCTTTTCAAGCATCGAAAGAAAAGATAATTCTGGTTGAGATTATAGGTCTGTTACGGCGAGAAAAAAATAGGCACTTTGCAAGTATTTTTCACTTAAGTTATAAAAATAACAACCCTCTAATATATTTTATAACAACATTTCTTCTTTTGAATGCGGGCAAAAGATAGTTTTTATGTTTGCCCCAACTCATAATTAACCCTTTTTAAAAAACTATGATTTTTTAGGAAAACCCCTGTAACGTTTGAACCAAAAGAGATAACGACGCGTCTTCAAATGCTCTACAAGTGTTTCTTAGGCGACTTTGATGAAAAATCAAAACTGAAGAAGTTAACGCCAGAAAACCAGAGTTTCTTGAGCCATCCTAAGCTTATTCAGAAAAATAGCTCTAGATCGGTCAATTTTAAAGCTACATAAGAAGTGTCTTCAGCAAACTTGCTCAAAATTGATAGATCTACAACTTTCCCAATGAATGTATACAGTTATTCTTGCAAATAAAAAAGTTTGGTTCCCAATTTCTTTGAAAATATGGACCACCCTAATTTTCATGCACCTTTTAAAGAGGACCTTATTATTAAGGACAACTTTGTAGAAGACCATATTTGCCTAAAAACTCATTTGAAGGCGTTTAATGCATCTTTCTTCGTAAATCTGGCTCGTGGACCACTGTGCAATGGGTGAAATAGGAGTTTTTAATTGAAAGAGGGTATCAAATAGGACTGCAAGTGGGTTCCAAAGAACTACAGGAGGTTTCAATGGAAATTCGAGGGTTTTTATGGGACTTACAGGAGCATTTTAAGAGGTTTCATTGCCGTTCCGGGAGACTCAGTGGGTTCCATGCGGACTTCAAAGGGGTTTCAGAGGGTTTTCAAGATCTCATGTTCCACAGTAGTTTCAGTGGAGTTTTTTAGAAGTTTTAGAGTGTTATCAGGCCAATTCACGGGATTTGAGAATTTTTAGGATCATAGGGGATTTTCAGGAGAATTTTAAGGCCTTTCTGTGAATTTCGGGACTTTAAGACAGATTCTGGAGATTTCAATGCCGATTCAAAATGTTTTAGGGCGCTATAGGGTTGTTCCATGAGAGTGCAGTATTTTTTCAGGAACTTTAGAAGGTCCCAAGGGCGTTTCAAGGCCTCTCAAACTGTTTTAGGGGAATTCAAGGGGTTTCAGCCAATGTCAGTGAAGTTTCAGGGAAGAAAACAGAGACGATCCAAATCTGACGTTCCGTTCTCAAGTTATGCGCGGTCCAACGTATGCCACTGCATTTTTATGTACATTTTGAAGAATTTTAGGTTTTTACGGAAAGTTGCCACATGACTCGAACTCTTGCCCCACTGTGTGTAAAATATGATTTCCAATCTGTTTTGCAAAAAGTTACGCCCCAAAATAAAATACCGCATTCAATTTCATTACAATTCCATTCCATGCGTTGGAAGGACCATCGCATATTACAACTTTTTTTTATCAAAACCCCACTTTTGTCATAACTTTCAGAAATATTGATCAATTTTCATAATTTTTGAAGTGAAAGACTCTTTTTCAAAAAGGTTTCGAACAACCTTGACACCCGAAAGAAATAATTTGAATTGAGCTCATAAACTTCAAAAGAAACGCTCGCGTCACTCGAACTTTTGCCCCACTTTACTCTACATAAAATCTATTTTTGATTTTGAAAATCTCAAAAATCGTTTCTTTTTGCTTGTTTTGAAAATTACTGAAAAATAAAAATTTGAGAAAAATAGTTAGAAGCATTTGACCATCCTGGGCTACTTGGCTGATGCTGAAAGTCAACTTTCTACAGAAATTAAAAAAAAAACGAAGGGTAAGATGTTTGGAAAATTGAAATTATATGACATCTAACACAGATCCGCGATGGATGTAACTCTCAGTGTATTTTTTTTTTCTAAAAGTCCATCAAATTTCGTAAAGCAGTTCAACCCAACAAACCGTTTTCAAGTTATATTTTTTGCAAAAAAATAAGCTTTTTTCATACGCCCTTTCAAAAGTTAGGAGAGGAAACATGGATATGTGTTGATGCAAAAGTAAATAGGGTGACGAAGGGTATTATCGGCAGGTTTGTTCTTTTCGTCATGGGGGGTTTTTGTGGGCCAAATTGCCTGAAATTTTGGGCATATAACTCAGCTTGGTTGGGAAGGATTTGAGGCCAATTCTGTAATTAGTGAAATTCACTAATTGTGCATTAGTGAAATCGAGTTCAGGAATTCGAGTGCTTTCAGAGGACTGAGTTGGTCAAGTGTCTCCACAGCTTGGAGGAAAGAAGTGCCCGTCTAGCGAACTGAGAGTCATTGGTACGATTCCGGAGCACGTGGATTTCTTTCTCGCAACTCAAATCTCAATTTGTTCATCAAACACGTGTTTCTGTTGCGTGCATGGATGTTGAAGCATTAACCGTTTGTAACTTCCACTTGGCCTAAGCAAAAATCGGGAGTTGGAATTTGAATAGTTTCATATTCTCCTGGCAGCCATAAGCTCGAAAGCCACCAGTATACAAAGCAGCAAATTATGAGCTGTATCTATTGTTATCATTTTCGCTACCTGTAGTCCTCCAAGTTCCTTTCATTGAAATTTATTTCGACAGTCAATTCAATAAACACGCCACTTGTGTGTGAGCTTGCAAATCTAATTGGCAGCTATGTATCATCCCCAGACAGATACCTACACAGCAAATTATTCGTTTGTACTCCCCATTTAACAAACCAAACATGATCAGTCCAAATAAGGTCTGATTACTGCAATTACCGCGTCTCCAAATTCTAATTACGATTGCCTCTCTGTGTTCGCCAATTGATCTAGAAATAAAGAGTAAATTTTATCATCGGATTCCCGCGCGATGATTACATGTGTCCACCAACCAGTGCTGAAGTGAAAGTCCTTCGTCCAATACCAAACAAGGCCTGATTCGAGTTTTGTTATCACCTCGCTTCTCGCTGCAGCAACCTGATTGCGATGAGGACCACTCCTCGTTCGCAAGTCTCACATGTCTTGCCAATTTGAGACACACCAAAAGAAGGGAATCACATGCAGCAACGGTTCAACGCTCCGAGCCCGAAATCGAAACCCCAGCAACCAGCAGCAGCCGGCCGGTATCAAACTAATTAACTGAAGAGATAATTTTCTCGTCATCTTTTGTATGGCATTTATCAGAGATCGAAAAATTACTTTCGAAAATGGAAGCCGGACACTGACTGGGACAGTAGTGTGTGGTGAGGTCGTCGTCGCCGTAAAACAGGACCGAGGAAAAATCAGAAACATGCACTTAATTTGCGGAAGAGGTTCAGAATTGCATCATTGCACCACTCCTTCCAGCAACCGGGGCGGCAGCGGCGGCCGGCTAAAACTCCAATAAAACAACAACCCTCGGGGAGGACAGACCTGACGATCCGGGGAGGGCTGGCTGTGTTCATAAGCTGATGATGAAGACAATCAGCAGGAATTTGAACAACTCGAGCAAAGTGGATGACAATTGGACCACCTTGGGCCACATATCACATCAGAGTCTGCATCGTCATCATCATTAGGGTCCGTCCATGAATTGCGTTGATTTTTTATACGGGTGATACCAGGGAGGACGATTGGAAGCTTGCGACAATGGATCTCTGATCTATCTACGTATTTTATGGACAGCATCTCATCATCTCAAAGCATGCTGCTCTGTGGCGGCGGCCCTCGATTGTGCCGCGGTTTCATGCATGATGAGATATGTGATGTGCAAAATTTCGTACCATCAATCTGGGGACAGTTTTTTTTTCTCGTACTGAAACCTGATATACTTGTGCGGACATCTGTCGGAAGGGGATCATTTTTATCTGCCTGAAAAACCACAAAGAAGAAAAGGAATATCATTGTGGTCTCTACTAAAAGAGTATCTGATGGAGGATTCAACTTTCTTATTGGTTGAGATTGAAGAATTCAAATTCAGCAGAGTAGACTCATTTTATAATGGCAGAGACAGATATTTAGAATGTCAAGAACACAATGCACCAGACAACTACGCTAAAGATTCTGCCACAGCAACTATTTTGCGGCTTCACTAGTGATTTAGGTTCAGATTTGTCTATACGCCGCCGTGTTTGGGCTGGAATCAATTTTAGTTTTTCTATCTCTCCGGAAATTTGCCTCTGTCCAGTCAATGGCTAGGATCGGAATACCGTCTACTGTCAGGTGCCATTCACCTTGAGTTATTTCGCTATTGTGCACGGTGTGTTTATAGAGCAACTTTAAAACAAAAAAATAAGTAAGTCTGAAATTTTGCCCAGTGATACTTTGGGCCATTCCCTTCAATTTGCTGGGTCGGTTGAAAACATCCATCGGGGGGTCTAGAACAAAAATTTTTTTTGAAGGTTTTTCATGCAAAAACAGTTAAAAGCGCATATTGTAAATTATTGCATCTCCTACAAATAGTCACAACTTTTTTGTCTTTGAAGATAGAACCATACAATTTTTAGGCGTTTAGAAGTAGTATGCGTAGATGACTGTGTGAAAATTTCATTGAAATATGTTGAATGGTTTTCAAGTAATAGCAAAACTATCAAACGCATTCTAAAATACTAAGCTTAGTAGCAAACGATCAACAAAATATCTACATTTTTTATACAATAATACATGAAACATATTTTATTCTAAACACCTTGAGTCATTATGATGGAAGTACTGTGAAAACTTGTTTTTTTAAATGATGAACAGATACATAGTCAAATACATGAAAGGAAAACACACATTATGTAGCTTTTTACTAAAGTATTAATTATTTATTTCAAGAACGAGGTTTTGCGTATACATGTTCACAAGTACAAGTAGTATGCCTCTATTACGGATCCTATAATAAACACAATTATCATGATTGCTGAGCATGTCGGCCTTCCCTAAAGAAAATATTTGAATGTTGTTTGGTAAGCCAAGAAAAGCACTCGAGGATTGGGAAACGTCTCTGTTTCGAAGAAAAAGTAAAGAAACTAAATTATTTTGGAATTAATGTTTACAAGCTCAAAATTAAATAATATTTCACCTTAGTCAATGAATAAAAACAAGTTAACTCCGTTAATGACCTCATAATAACATTGAAGTTGTGGGTATGAGTCCACATTAAACCAAGACAGGACACAATAACGAGAACTGGATTCAAAACAGAATTCAGTTGGGCAATATTCGATCAAGGGCAACTTTACGGTACTAAACATAGTTTCCGGATTATTCCACGATATTTGACATAGCTGTTGGACCTAAACTTAGGTTTGTCTTTAAATTTCATAGCAATATGATGCTTATTACTTATGCCACCATTTATTAACAAATAACTGATAATAAGTACTGAAAGAGTAGTTGAAAGAATGGAGTACTTATTGAAAATGTTTCTACATTAAGCATGAAAATAGGCGTTTCAGCATAAAGCCAAGGAAAAACAATTTGATAACAATGGTTTAAATAGTCTTATCGATTTGCATATGATGTCTCAAAAATATTTTCTGTGGTTTCCTCCAAGCATGAGGAAGAGTGATTGATCATTGTTAGGGCGTCGTTGACTAGTAGAATATTTTCAACATAAATCTATATCTTTCGAAAAAAACAAACAGTTTTTTTGTAATCCAAATTATTGCGCCACGCTCTCCTAAAGCCTTTCGCTTGCAATCTGATACTTAGATAAGACCTAAATCATTTAAAAAAATGGAAAAAATGAACATGTATACGCAAAACCGCGTTCTTGAGATAAATAATTAATACTTTAGTCAAAAGCTACATAATGTCAATGTGTGTGTTTTCCTTTCAAGTATTTGACTATGGAATTGTTCATTATTTGAAAAACAAGTTTTCACAGTACATACCGCCATCATAACGACTCAAGGTCCTTAGAATTAAAAATTTTTCATTTATTATTATATAAAAATATAGATATTTTGTTGGACTTTTGCTACTAAGCTTAGTGTTTTAGAATGCGTTTGATAGTTTTGCTATTATTTAAAAACCATTCAACATATTTTAATGAAATTTTCACACAGTCATCTATGCATACTACTTCGAAACGCCTGAAAATTTTATGGTTCTATCCTCAAAGACAAAAAGATTGTGAATATTTGTAGGAGATGCAATAATTTACAATATGCGCTTTTAACTGTTTTTGCATGAAAAACCTTCAAAAAAATTTTTTGTTCTAGACCCCCCGATAGATGTTTTCAACCGACCCAGCAAATTGAAGGGAATGGCCCAAAGTATCACTGGGCAAAATTTCAGACTTACTTATTTTTTTATTATAAAGTTGTTCTAAACAACACACCGTGTTGTGATATGTGTCTCGTTTGTTACTAGGAAAACCTGGCTATGGTCGTAGAGCAAGGGAGCAAAAGGTCGTGTTTCTTAACGTGAGAACTGTGCAGTATCTCAGGAAAGCGCTCCGGGGGTCCCGATGACCCTGGAATTAAAAGGCCATATCGATTTTAGGCGACCGCCGCGCTTCAACCTTGAGCGACTGAAGCAACCGGATGTCGCCTCAGCATACGTGCAGAATGACGAGGCAGTGTTGCCAGACGAGGGCGGGCTCAATGTGGCCCCCCTAGAGGACTGCTGGAGAACAGTAAAAGCCACCATCAACGATGCAGCCGAGAGCACAATAGGGTATGTGGAAAGGAGTCGGCGAAACGAATGATTCGATGAGGAGTGCAGAGGGATTTCGGAGGAGAAAAACGCAGCATGGTCGGTAATGCTGCAGCAAGGAACCCGGCAGAACGTAGAACGTTACAAACAGAAGCGGAAATAGCAGACCACCTGGGAAAAAAGCGCCACCTGGAAGAAAGCGTAACGCGAAGGAATGAAACTTCTGTGCCATTCCCATGAAACACGGAAGCTCTACGAGAAGCTCAACGCACACCGCAACGACCAAGTACGGCGAGCCGAAATATGCAGGGATACGGACGGAGATCTCTTTACGGACGGACCTGAAGTGATCGAAAGGTGGAAGCAGCACTTCGACGAGCACCTGAATGGCGTGGAAGACGTAAGTATGGGAGACCACGACAACGCAAAGGACGGAAATCAGCCAACTCCCACGCTGAGGGAAATTAAAAATGCAATTCACCAGCTCAAAACCAACAAAGCAGCTGGTAAGGATGGTATTGCAGCTGAACCTGTTTACACCGATTGATAGGCAGGATCTGGGAAACAAAACAGCTGCCGGAAGAGTAGAAGGAAGGGGTAATCTGCCCCATTCACAAGAAATGTGACCATTTTGAATGTGAGAACTTCAGAGCGATCACCATTTTGAATGCTGCCTACAAAGTGCTATCTCTGATCAGTGATCATCTTCCGTCGTCTGTCACCAAAAACGAATGAGTTTTTGGGAAGTTATCAAGTCGGCTTCATCGCCGGCTGGTCGACAACAGACCAGATCTTTTACGGCAAGTCCTCCAGAAATGCCGTGAATACCAAGGCCCAACGCATCACCTGTTCATCGACTTCAAAGCGACATACGCAGTGTTGATTGCGTAGAGCTATAGAGGAGGGTTACCGTTATCGGTCGTACAGGTCCTCCAGCAAGGCAATATCCAGACTCCGAGACTGTCTGCCACAATGTATCTTCCAAGTGTACCTAGGCTTTTAGGCCCCTATCCGCTGAGCAAATCAGGCAATTTGACGCCGAGTTGTATACTTTGGCGATGTAACCTTACGCACTAAATGTTCCTTCTGCAGAACTTCTAGGACTTTTGGCTTTACTTGAAGCAACTGAAGCACGCCTTGGTTTTAGGCTTGTAGATGCTAAGCGGAAACTCTGCCAGATCAGCGATGGATAGATAGTCGATGTTATCCTCCATAAGCAATTGCTACATATATGACGGCTTATCGAAGTGCGAGGTCAGCCATCCTCGTGTTCCACCCTTTATCGAATCGCCAGATGGTCACTGTGCGTGCACCCTTCGTCGACCCTTCAGATAATGTGGACCACACATTATGTGGTCTGTCCCACGGAACTGCGTTACTGATGTGGCCATGTGGAGCGCTAGTTCATCTCATGGTTGCTATAGTTTGCTGCTGGGAGCGGTTGAATCAATACTTTCTTGTATTTGATTCAACCAACCAAATAGAACTTCTCCTCGACGTATCGCCTGATATTGTCTTCTCTCCCATTTCCATCTGCGCTTCCAGCTTGATGCACTCCACTTCTACAACGAACGGTGAGCATACTATAAGACACAATTGCTCGCTGCCGTGTGTACAGCTTGTTCAAGTGAACGGCTGGTCGACAACCATAGGCGCCAACTTAGGGGGGGGGGGGGGGGGGCAAGCATAGGTTTGCCCCCCCCAATATTTGACGATTTTTTAATTTTCTCATACAAAATATCCGAGAAAACAGGCTTTGCAACCCCAATAATTTGATCAAGTTGGCGCGTCTGTCGACAACGGACCAGATCTTTGCCGTATAGCAAATCCTTCAGAAATACTAACCATACCAGGCTCCTACGCATTCACTTTTTTTCGACTCCTAGGCGGTATAAGACAATATCGACTGCACATCAAATCATAAACGAGAACTGATTTCCTGGGAAGCTATCCAGGGACGGGCTCAACCGGGTACGATTTTCACGAAACCCAGTCAATTTGTGTGCTTTGCGGACGATACGAGCATTATTATCTCCAAAGCGTTCTAAAAGGTGCAGGGTAGTACTTTTATTACTTTTGTGTTCAATATCTTCGAAGCAAATGTTTGTCTCCCTTAACCCTTCAACGATTGACATGACGGCTGTTATTCAAATTTGTTTTTGAAATGTATCTTATCTTCATCCCATCACCATTTAGTGAGCGAGAATACCCCGTGAAAGTTTGTTTAAAACAATTTATAACAACTTTTAACAACCTTCCGTACACACAATATATCATTTATTGCACTTGATCATCCTAGAGCAGGAGAAGGACTGCACCCTGCTGGGGTCATATTTGCCCAATTTGCATGTCCATTTCTCGCATAATAAATATTTTATCATTTTTATTGTCACCAGCTGTTGAAGTGCCCCAGCCCCAGCGGCAGCTGTACGATGAGACTAAATCGCCTATACACTTGACCATCATCGCTGGCTGGTGACCACCAAGAGCGACTGTCGATTACAATTTATGTGACGTTAAACTCTAGCTGCCATCGTAATGCAACAACGTGTGTAATACTGACAGATGGTCAAGGATTGCCACTCAGACGCACAATATTCAAATACGGTCACCATCAAATTTTAATTGTTTCAAATATTAGTTTTTCAATTCATCACCCAATCCAGACGACATCAACTCATATTTGCATCCTAAAGGGTAGTTTATCCAGTTTTATATCGATGACGCCATTATTTTGCTTCAAGTTCATCGAACAGTTTGCACCCTTTCAATGGAAAACAGCCGTCAGCAGCCGACAATCGAATTAAACCATCCTACATTTAGGAAGCGCACAGTGAAAATTTTTAAATTGTTTATATGACTCCTGGTTCAATTTTCGACTCTGCCTTCTTCCTCCACTCACTGAGCTTCAATGCATAATGAACTTATCCACGATGACGTCACACACCAACTGACAGCATGCTGTGAAACGGTAACTGCGGGCCGTGTTTACTAAAATCACTGCTCACATCTTGCATCCGGCGAGATCCGGTGAACATCCAGTGAACTTTCGGTCGCTGGATGTTCATGAATGTGTCATTTTTTGTAAACAGTGCCCGCAGTTACAGATGAAAAGAAGAAGCAATCCAGAGGAAAAAGAAGACCGTGGATAAGTCCATGGAGCAAACACACATGCAAACTCCATTCTCAGTTTGATGTTTGACTTGACGGGCTACGTAGAAAAGGCTGAAACACAAAAGGACGAAAGAATAAATGGCTGAATAACAAAAGGCTGAAATGGTAACTCGACGCCATCAATTTAAAAACAGCCGTTCTCAAAATCTTTTCAAGTCCATGATATACTTTATTGATCAGCCATATGATTTGGTCCCATTAGACATGACAAATATTTGGCCAAACAAGTCCAACAAATGACCAACACAACGTTAATCATAGCAACCTTGGGTTAATGTCGGACTTCAATGACAAATATTTGGCATAATGACAAACAGTATAATGACATTTTTAGGCATATTTTTGCCCGCCATATAGAATGCAAAATTGCCATTGGCAAAATAAGCTCTCAGTTAATAACTGTGGAAGTGGTCATAGAACACTTATCTGATAATCGGGCTTTGTTCTGGTTGAGACGTTACACCAAGAAGAAGAGGATTTGTAATTTTGGTAAACATCATTATTCTCTTGACTAAACCCAATCTTAAAACTCAACTCATGTTATGTACTTTCGGCCTTTTTTGTTTTCAGCCTTTTGTGCTTTCAGCCATATGTTACAATTCTATAGTTTTAGCATTTCGTATTCAGCCTTTTGTGCATTCAGCCTTTTGTAATTTAGCCTTATGTTATTATCCCGACTTGACACAGACGATAAGACCAAGTGCGATAAAGTGTAGCGTACAATTTTCTTGTATATCCATATATTTCATAAATTTATTTTGTAACTATTATGCTTTATAACAATTCTTCTCAAACCGTTTCTAAGCTCACTTATATTTATTTAATGTAATTTTATCAATTTTAATATTCCTTTCCTAATTCCAAATAACTCTTCTTACTTACAGCTCTAATGCCCAACCCCTATTTGAAACGGGGCACACATCGATAATTTTTGTTTGTTTCAGGTAATTTTACAGTTTTTTTCGTTGCTGGTTAGGGCTGCTATGTATATTTCAAATCGGTTTTGATATCTAGCCTAGCGTATTTATATTTTTGAAAAAAAAAATAGAGAAAAAGTTGCTTTGGAAATCTTTAAATGTCTTTGTTTCTTTTGTATCAAAAATCAAAATGCAACAGTTTACATATTTATTTATTTATTTACTCTCATTCTATCGCAGTACTAAGTTTAGTGAAGTTGAATTTACTTTAAAATCGTATTTTAGCTTTGTCCGTAGTTTTAACATCTGTAAGTGCACACACAACTCGCCGTCCATGATGAGATGAGAAGTGAGAGTATTTACCGTATGTGTGCAAACGCGTGAAAATATAATTACTGTAACGTGAACCGGGCGTTGATGATGACATATACAGTCAGTACAGTAGTAACATGGCGCGCAGTCTACATATAATGATGAGGCGGCGACACAGTGACGATAAAGTAAACATGAAGCATTGCTGCTGGAGTTTGCTGAATTCATTAAACTTTGACTGCGTCGCCTGTTAGGTGCCAAATATTGCGCTGAAATTTGATCCCCATAGCGAACGTGTGATGGTGGTGGGACAAATTAGATTTTGTGCCTGTCATGCGTTTATGGCGCATTTGGGATTGGGATATACGATGTGGCTCGTTTACATTATTGGACGTTGTTGCTAATTGATTGAAATTGCGAAAAACTATTTGCACTTGCTGTTGCGTTGATTGACGTTTATTCGTAGAATCATATATGATTCGTAGCCGTAACAATAGCGTTTCATAATTGATGTTGATTTGTTATTTGTACATCACAATATGTAGGGTCTTGGGCAGGTGTACCTATTTTGGGCACTTGCCGCTATAACTAAGTCAATTTTAAACGGATTGATTTGAATTTTTGTATAGCGCATTTAGTTCACCACTGGACTATCGCACTAGTTTTCACGAGTGCGAAAACGCTAATAAAAGTGCGCGATTGCATCAAATCAACTCGGTGTCTTCAGAGCACTTGTTCTCCATAGATTGAAGAAATAGTGCGCCGAAGACATCAACCTGATTTGATGCAATCGCGCACTTTTATTTACGTTTTCGCACTTATAATGTCGCAGTTCGCAGTCCAGTAGTGAACTAAATGCGGTATATAGAGTTAGGCACACACTGTATCTAACTCTATACAAAAACTTAAATCAATCGGTTTGAAATTGACTTCGTTATAGCGGCAAGTGCCCAAATGGTACAAGACCCTATACCTAAAAATAAAGCGTTTGTGCTTTTCTGTTATAGTGTTCCATTTTAAGCTTCTAACGGTTTCCAATGATCTTAGGTATTTGTTTTTGCTTTACTAAGATTGACTACAGGGACCAGGGACTTTTCTTCGCTATGGCTCTACGCTCCCACTGGGATTTGGCCTGCGTCCCTTCAACTTAGTTTTTTTTTAACATTTCCACAATTATTAGCCCGTCCGCAAAGAATAAGAATATCAAGAATGCTCACTCCGCTGATTCTCGGCGGACACTACCGCAGCGGTAGTGCGGAAGTGTGCGTTACTGATCGTATGCGGATACCAAAACATACGCACACCACGTTCTCTTATGACAAATCACAAACACTGTTACATAGACCCAAGTAACCAAAAGTTCAGATAAAAGGATACTTTATAAGCTAAGCAGCTTGTTCGAGGTTGCTCATTAGCCTTCTAAGCAGCTTCATTTTTAAGTCATTTTGGAACTTGAAAGTTCACATAAGCACGCTGGATAGCCTTCATATGCAGCTTCTGACAGAACTTTGACAAAATTCATGCAGAAACAAAAATGTCTTTTTCAGAATCACAACTCTGTTGGTGGGTTTGAAACTGCTTCTGATAATTATATTTTCACACATGTCGCTGCTATGTATATTTGAACTGGATCGCAACTGTAGTACAGTGGTAGAGCGTAGGGTTCTCACGCAGCGACTATCGGTTCGAACCCGATAGGCGGTTTTTTTTTCTTTTTGCTCAAGCCTAATATTCATTGATTTGATACATTCATATTTGTCTTTTATTCGTGTACGCTTAAATAGTTGTTTTCTGTAAAAGAAATAAATTTTATCTTTATCAAAACACAATGCTACTGAACTGAACTTCTGTGAAATTGAAAGTTCTGACAAAGTTCCGAGTAGCATATTAAGCAGCTTTAAAGTTCCGCAAAGTTCAGATAAAGTTCCGTATGGAACTTTCAGGCTGCTTAAGGGGCTAACAATGAGCCTTGCCGGAACTTGTGACCGAAGTTCCAGCAATGCTCATCATTAGCTTCTTAAGCAGCCAGAAAGTTCCATTTGGAACTTTATCTGAACTTCGCGGAACTTGAAAGTGCATTTTGTCATGGGAAGCAGATCTTTTGGTTACTTGGGGAGCTTCCACCTTGATACGCTTAGAGAGCGCTACTTGTCTTGTCGCTTGACGTTTACATAGAAAAGAGCAAGAGATGGCATTCTTTCTATTTTTATTCTTTGCCGTCTGGCTCGTCTATTCCTCCTATACTTTGTTTCTTTTTATGGACACTCTTGGAAAAAAAACAATTAAATTTAAGTTCCCTTGGATGCATTGCACATAAAAAGAGCGGCCTTGTATCACAAATTACGTCGAGCTAGCAATCGCTAGACCCGAATCGACAGATAAAACATATGAATATAAAATATTGAACTGGATTCCAACACAGGTCCGCAGAATCTGCAGATTCGCAGATGCGCAAATTGAGACGCACGAATCTCTGCCATACCTCCGAGTTGTGTGATGGCCGTTAAATGTGAAACTGTTTATTAGAGTGGGTCATCGTTTAAATGGAAAAATGAAAAATTCAATGGTATCCCATCAGATCAAAGCTTTTTTGATCCCATTTCAGGACCCAAATAAGTGTTCAAAATTTGGGCACGATCGGTTATGTCTACGTTTTGCGCAACGCGTTTGAAGTTTGTATGGGGTTTTACATGGGAAAACACACTTTCCCTTACATCATGTGTAATTTTTTTTAGAAGTGTACTTTCTCTCTCCTCTCTACATGTACAACTCATGTATATTCATATGTTCTTACACAGCCATCGCTAGGACTAGAAACGGATTAAAAAAGCCGATATTCCCTCCCTTCCCCAACTATCACAGCATAAGCTATTTCTGGAGCTCGATTTGATTTGGTCCTAAGTACAATTTTTGATAATCGGAGATAATGATGGGCAAAGTTTCTAACAGTGAAATTAATTCCTATTTTACACGTATGCATGAAACAAATGCAAACTCCATGTCAAAAAATCAGATAAAAATCATTCTGTTATTCTAGCGAAGATAAATGTTGATATTTAAATAAATCTACAAGATTTCAGCAAAAAAAATGTTTTACGTCTAAAAGAGATTTCTCCGTGCATATTCGACCTCATATATTCGACCTAATATCATTTACCGTGTTACTTAAGACTGTCAATGGACTTATCCACGGTCTTCTTTTTCCTCTGGATTGCTTCTTCTTTTCATCTGTAACTGCGGGCACTGTTTACAAAAAATGACACATTCATGAACATCCAGCGACCGAAAGTTCACTGGATGTTCACCGGATCTCGCCGGATGCAAGATGTGAGCAGTGATTTTAGTAAACACGGCCCGCAGTTACCGTTTCACAGCATGCTGTCAGTTGGTGTGTGACGTCATCGTGGATAAGTTCATGGACTTATCCACGGTCTTCTTTTTCCTCTGGATTGCTTCTTCTTTTCATCTGTAACTGCGGGCACTGTTTACAAAAAATGACACATTCATGAACATCCAGCGACCGAAAGTTCACTGGATGTTCACCGGATCTCGCCGGATGCAAGATGTGAGCAGTGATTTTAGTAAACACGGCCCGCAGTTACCGTTTCACAGCATGCTGTCAGTTGGTGTGTGACGTCATCGTGGATAAGTTCATGATCAGACTGTTTGACAGCAGAATGTGTTCATTCGACCTGTACGATCGGACTTGTTGGTGGCTAGAAGTGTACTTTCGACCCACCAAAATTATTAATAAAAATAGTGGCTAATCTAGTTAGTTAATTGTTTTTTATATCAAGAGATTTAAGGGCATAACATAATAGAGGTATTGTGCCGATGCATACCTTGACCCGATAATTATAAACTGGTTTACGTTCGATCAATAAATACAATTACAATTACAATTACCGAAGTTTTTTTTTCTCATTGTTTTGATTTTCATTATAACTTCCAGAGTTCAATGCAGCATCATGTTACTTGGATGAGGATAACTTTGGATCACCCTCGGGATCACCTTTACCGTATTGAAAGTATCAAAGGATATTTCTATCCACAACGTGCTGAGCGCAACCCTCCTGATCGAACCGCTGTCTATTTTAGAATTTGCATTTCTTCCCGGGAGTCAGCTATATCAGTCCATACAAAATCCCTCCCCTGCTAATTGAACAGGAATTTAGCTAACCCGTCGTGTCTGATAGAAACTTGTTTCGTCATGGCGTTGGATCCATGTTTTGTGATAGGGTCAGGCGACAGGCGGATTTTTTTTGTAAATAGAGCTAAGTATTTCACATAGGCAAAGAAAATCGGACTCAGCGATATCTTGGAAGCAAAAAAAAAACTGATTGTTTTATTGAAGATATAGTTTATTGCATTGCTAACTGGACTGCGACAGAGTGCGGAATCTTAAATAAAAGTGCGATATTGCATCAAATCGTTCCGGTGTCTTCACCGCACTTACTCATCATGAGCTAATGAATAAGTGCGGGGAATACACCGAAACGATCTGACATCAAATCGCACTTTTATTTGAGATTCCGCACTTCCTCGTCGCACTTTTAACTGCGCAATGCGCAATATAAAATGTAATATATTGGCTGAAAGAAAACAAACGGAACTTTGATTTTGCATAAAAATAACTAGTTTCTTTGCGTTGATTTGGGCAAGCGGAATGACATTTCCTTTGCTAACCGGAAAAATTCGCATTTATCCGTTGCTAACGGTCGTTAACCCCGTCTAACTCGGTTAGCAGCGGTTAGGAACGGATAAATGTGAATTTTCCGGTTGGAAAAGGAAGTGTCAATCCCCCTGGATTTGGGTGAAAGTTTGAAGCAGGAGTAGGAGTTGAACCCATTTTCAAACTCCCACGCTCATACAAGCGCTCATACCCAACAAATTCTTAAACAATCATAAAAAATGGACGATAGCTTTGGGATAACTTAGATAAACCCGAGGATAAACCGGGACGGCACCATCAGATTCATCGTTCAGCGTTTCCTCTAGGGAACTTCGCATTAGCTTCCCAAAGTCAAGGATAGGGTTGGATCGTTTGGGGGTTGCGGCTGGTCGTCGTCAGCCGGCGGTCACCACTACGAGTTCCTTCACCAGCGACACCTCCTCCGCCGCTTTGTACAATGTTGCTATATACTTCAGGACTATCTCGTTCCCAGCCGAAAGGCGAAAGTTTTTGTAAATTTAAAAGGTACTGAAAAGTGTAAAGAGTGTAAGCGTGAAGTAATGCATGAAATCGCTCAATTTCGCATTGTTCTTACCATTGTCCAACTCGGTAAGGTGTCCTGCAGAACATGCACTCATTGATTATGGTTGAATTCTCCTTGGAGATCTTGCTCAAATACTTCTACGGATATATTGTGACACTCTTTAATCTAGAGCCAATGGAAATATGGCCTTGCAGTAAAAAGGGTAGGTCTGATAGATGTGCGGGCCCTGATCATAGTCATAGTCGGCCACCAACAACCCGGGCGGCAATCGTACCGGTCATTGTTCCACATTCGCAATCAGTCGTAGGAGTACTTTTGGGTAAGACTTTCCTTGGTCCATGTATCGACTGAAGATCAGAGCGTCGGGAATACTCATATGGCCTTCCGTTGAGATTCTGGTAGGAGCCAGCAATGTTTCTCAAGATGTTTCTTTGATTATTCACAGACTCTTCCAAGTTTTCTTTCTTTTCTGGATCCAGAAACAAAACAAATATTTTGCGGCTGTTATTCTGCAGCTGTAAAAATATTTTGAAATCGTTTGAAAGGAATAATGAATTGGAAATGTTTTGGGAAGGTTTTAAAATACTCACCTTTATATATAAATCTTTCTCGTGGTCAATTAATTGAATTTAATCGAACTAAGTTATAAAATTCGGTAAAAAGCAACGCAAACAAAACAGGTCCAATGTACAATTTTTTCGCGTTTGACAGTTGTTGTTCATAAGTCCTTTCGCTGACAGAAGGTCGAATGTACATTTATTTAGGTTTAGACATTTTTTGATACTTATGACCCTTTTTGTCATTAGGTCGAATGAACAGTTTTTTACCGTTCGTACAATTTTGTTGGTTACGTCGAATTATTTTTAAATTTTTAAAAAATATACAATAATTAAACAGTGTTCATTTTTCTACCACCAATAGAACAGCAAACTCTCTATTTAAAGCAAAAATAAACACGATTTGTATAATTTTGTCACTTAGGACCTATTCAAATCGAGCTCCAGATTTTACGAGACGTTCTACCGGTGGGCCGCTCATTGTTATTGTTTACATTTGATGTTTTTGTTTTCACGAAAAGTAGCATAACATGTGGTGAGCGCCAATCAGATTTTTTGCTGGCAGAGATTTTTCGGTTTCTAATGTGGCATGTATCAAACCCCCGAGCTGCATGATTCCACTAGCAGATGAAAAAAGATCCCCACAGTCTACGGATATTGAGTATAGTGGGCGGATTGACGCATTTTTGCAGATAAATGAACCCCGTTTGTTGGATGGGCCTGTATCACATCATGTTATGCTAGCGAAAATGTAAATAAATGGGCCCACCGGTTGAACTTCAAAACTGGTAAACATTCAAGAAACAGCTGATTTGAAACGTCTCATAAAATGCCTTATAGAGGAAGCGCAAATCTGTGGAAGGTCTCACGCGAGCGATGAATAGCAACAGATTTCGGCTCTTGGTTGGACTGTCAAAGATGATGGTAGTTATCTGTAGTTATAGAGCAAGTGCGATCAGCTGTACACCTGCGGGCGGAACAACGTTAGCAAAGATCAGCAGGGCTTGATGTAGCTTCGCAAGCCGGTAGTTTTGGCCAAAAAAGATGACGTTTTAGTCGAAGAACGAAGCTTGGCCGATGCACGCAAGGAGAAGAGATGCTGTTCCACAATGCCGGAGCCGTAGCAGATAAAAACGTCCAGTCGGCGAAGCGCAGTCCACGGGGACAACAAGTGTCCACCAGCAACACAGGTAGTCAGGTGCTCGAGCCGAATCAGGGGAAACCAGGAAACCCGGTTTACCTCTTGCAGAAGGCCAGGAACTACTCCGACCAAGGTAAAGAGAATCCCTATAGATTACGGTAGGTAAGAAGAGGAATATGAGAAACAAGGCTAATCTAGCCCACAAGTGCTATAAATTCGAAGCGCTTGGTGTTCAAAACCAAGATGGTACGCATACGTACAGAGGAGCATGAGGGACGAAAATAAGCCGTCGTTGCTGGACGCAGTTGTGAAAATTCATTTGGCGTACCAAGACGAGAGAAATGATTATCATGCTGAAGAAGCCCTAGAAAGGCACGTCCTTTAAAGCGCTAGGCCAAATGATCGCAGGAGAAGACGTAGCGATAAGCATTAACAGTGGAGGAAAATCCTCAATGTAAAAACATAAGGCGCTGTCCATAAACTACGTAGACTCGATTTCTGCCATCTCAGGCCAGATGGCCAAAACTAAGGGCGCGTGAAAACTTTGTTCCCGATATAAGACCATGGGCCCCCGTCCCCTGTGGCTGTGGCCAAACCAGATGGTCATCTAGGTTGGCCTTGACCCCTGACATGTCCAGAATGGCTATGCAGATGTGCCTAGACAGAGGTTAATTTTCCGAGAGGTGGAAAGGGCAAAGATTGATTCTACTGTCCAAACCCGGGAAGCCACCGTACAAGTTAACTGTGCTCTTATAGGGAGTTTTCGGTCAGCTAACAAGAAGGTGAAGGCGATCAACACGTTTGCTATGCCATTGTTGACTTACAGCTTTGGCGTGGAAATGTGTACCAAGACTGACCTAGAGGCGTTAGAACGAGCAATACGAGTGGCGTTCGCCAAGCACCGCCACCCAAAATCGTCCATCAAGAGATTCACTCTATCTTTTCATTTTTAAGACCTTCTAGGCCCTTTTTAAATGTTGTTCCAGAAGTGGTCGGGTTGTATGCAGGCAATACCAGTTGTCAACAAAGAAATTCTCTTCGTTACAACCACATGATTGATCCTCAAGAAGTTTGTACGCATTTATGTTGCACAGCTATGCTTGCGAAAAATAACCGCCTCAAAAGCTCGGACGCAGTTTACGGGCTGCTCAATTTAGCGCCTGCCATCGTGCGATCGTTATATTGCTCGCCCGTAATAACCATAACTGCAATAAAATATTTTATATTAGGGTAAAAGCTCCCTTAGTGGAGGTAGTACCAATAGTGGTGGTAGTGGCAATTTAGCACTATTTTGACCAAAAAGCTTGCAAATGGCATTTTTAATAGATGCATCATACCTAATAAATAACATTAATTCAGTTTTGTGTTCAGGATTTGGCGGAAAACCTATTTTGAATAATTATTTTCCTTAACTTTTTTGCTCCTTTGTACCTATAGTGGCGGTAGTGTTCCTATAGTGGTGGGTCCCATAAGAATTCAATGGGATGCGCCACTATAGGAACCAATGTTAAATTTTACCTCCATAATAGGAACCATGTACCTATAGTTGGTGCAAGTGATTTATTAGCAAAAACTGAAATAAACAATGGTTTTTACATTTTTCTTAGCAAATTTAAGTAAAAAACTATCGATTAACGTTTTCAGGATTTTTGTTTTGTGGTTTTATCAATTTTATTCAATTATTTCAGTACAATGAGCTACTAATAGCACCACTATTGGTACATTTACCCTACTGCATTATTTGCGCCAGCAACATTGAGGGAACCATTCGCACATCTCGTCAGTTTCGCCACACGCTTCTTTCCAATCCAGGCTTCAAACAACCCCAACACGCAGCAGAACAGTGATGAGAATCATATGGTTGATATAAATAATAGGCCTTCGAATGGACCACGTTGGAATGGAGTTGGATCTTCCTCACGAGGGAGTCCTCACCAGGTTATTGCTGAGTCTATAGTTTTATTGTACGTCGTCAATGCATTCGTCTATTTATGCGATGGCATAACTAATAAACACCCAGCCTCTGATGGTATTGATGGACGGAGATGAGATGGCAATGGTGATCGTCATTAGTGCGCTCTAGCGCTGCTAATGGGTCTTGATGACAGTTTGGGAAACTATACGAATCAATTCAACCTCATTTGGCTGCAATGAAATTGCGTAATCAAATTGAAGTATTGGGAATTTGAAACCTACCTTGAGATTAAGACGTTTAAATATCAATAACAATCATAAATTTTTGAACATTATCATCGTCACATACAGTGGCAATAGAAAAATATGAGGATCTGCTTATATAACGTATCTATGCCTAACTCAAAAGCATGAGCATAGATGACGGTACAATTCAAAGTTGCTACTACGTGATTGACATTTAAATATTCATTAAATAAATACATACACATCTCTCTCTCTTCTTGGCGTAACGTCCTCACTGGGACAAAGCCTGCTTCTCAGCTTAGTGTTCAATGAGCACTTCCACAGTTTTTAACTGAGAGCTTCCTCTGCCAATGACCATTTTGCATGTGTATATCGTGTGGCAGGCACGAAGATACTCTATGCCCAAGGAAGTCAAGGAAATTTCCTTCACGAAAAGATCCTGGACCGACCGGGAATCGAACCCGTCACCCTCAGCATAGTCATGATGAATACCCGTGCGTTTACCGCCTCGGCTATATGGGCCATTTGCATGTCAAATGTTGTAACAAAACCTCAAATTATACAGAAAGTATTTAAGGTAAGTATACAATTCAATTTTCTCATCATATTATATGATATAATGGAACGAGCTCACCGATAGACCATTCACGTCTGACCTAACCTCCGTTTTTCATATTTTTATTCGAAAGTTATTTGATTTTCATTCCTTTACCTGCCGCTAGCAAGCAACTTCAAATAAATCAAAATAATAGCAGCTTTTTGCACGTTGCAATCCTGGCAATGATATTGCCCAACCCACCACTTACCTGTCAATCAAAATCCCATTTAGAACATGATGTTAAAACAACACATTCATGCTATCGAACCCTTTATTCATTAATATCGGATGGCTGGATGTCGACCTAAATTGACCATATGGGTTATAACAAAAAAAAAATGAAATGCAAAAAATAAGGCTAGCCACAGCGGAAAACCAATATGGGTGTTAAAAAAAGGTCTTGCGGTTACAGAATACAAACACCGAAACCACGCCGACTCGCATGTTTGAGGGCCTCATAAACATCGCCATCATCATCATATCATCATCATATTGGCCAATGAAGCACATGATCAACGGGTTCCCTGCAAAAACGGCCCAACAAAAACATTTCTCTAATAATTATAATTTGCAAACATTTATTATAAACTGCTTAATTACAGAAATGCCCTCCTCGCTTGTGCA
This sequence comes from Aedes albopictus, assembly GCF_035046485.1. Taxonomy (NCBI): domain Eukaryota; kingdom Metazoa; phylum Arthropoda; class Insecta; order Diptera; family Culicidae; genus Aedes; species Aedes albopictus. The sequence goes on along the minus strand of NC_085137.1, from coordinate 439,336,434 downwards.
TGGATGAGCCCAGCCGATAAGACTCCCGACGATTCTGCCACTCAGCCCAAGTGTGCGTAAGCACTCGACCATTAAAGAAAAGTGCCTTGCCGGTTTTTTTTTTTGCAGCTATGCCAATATCAAGGAGGAGACCTCAACTCAAGTGGTCGCTGCCGTCGTCAGAGAGCACCTGGAATAAAAATATGTTTTTTTCTTCGCCAATCGAGAGGCTCGCTTCCCTGTTGTTGAGAAAAAGGACCGAAAAAAATCTCCTTCGTCTCAGCTATGCAGGAACGACAACGCGTCCTGGCCGAATGCTTGCGAAAAATGCGATGCGAAACGGGTTGACCTCATTTCTTGGGAAGGGGTATTAACATAAATAACATACCGGAGCTATCATAACTATTTATAGCTGTTGGGATAGCGGTTGCTACCGTGTGATTCAAACGGGGCAAATTGCAGAAGAGTTGCGGCTAAAATTTAGGGATTTGATTAAACTAAACTAAAACTAAACTAAAACTAAACTAAAACTAAACTAAAACTAAACTAAAACTAAACTAAAACTAAACTAAAACTAAACTAAAACTAAACTAAAACTAAACTAAAACTAAACTAAAACTAAACTAAAACTAAACTAAAACTAAACTAAAACTAAACTAAAACTAAACTAAAACTAAACTAAAACTAAACTAAAACTAAACTAAAACTAAACTAAAACTAAACTAAAACTAAACTAAAACTAAACTAAAACTAAACTAAAACTAAACTAAAACTAAACTAAAACTAAACTAAAACTAAACTAAAACTAAACTAAAACTAAACTAAAACTAAACTAAAACTAAACTAAAACTAAACTAAAACTAAACTAAAACTAAACTAAAACTAAACTAAAACTAAACTAAAACTAAACTAAAACTAAACTAAAACTAAACTAAAACTAAACTAAAACTAAACTAAAACTAAACTAAAACTAAACTAAAACTAAACTAAAACTAAACTAAAACTAAACTAAAACTAAACTAAAACTAAACTAAAACTAAACTAAAACTAAACTAAAACTAAACTAAAACTAAACTAAAACTAAACTAAAACTAAACTAAAACTAAACTAAAACTAAACTAAAACTAAACTAAAACTAAACTAAAACTAAACTAAAACTAAACTAAAACTAAACTAAAACTAAACTAAAACTAAACTAAAACTAAACTAAAACTAAACTAAAACTAAACTAAAACTAAACTAAAACTAAACTAAAACTAAACTAAAACTAAACTAAAACTAAACTAAAACTAAACTAAAACTAAACTAAAACTAAACTAAAACTAAACTAAAACTAAACTAAAACTAAACTAAAACTAAACTAAAACTAAACTAAAACTAAACTAAAACTAAACTAAAACTAAACTAAAACTAAACTAAAACTAAACTAAAACTAAACTAAAACTAAACTAAAACTAAACTAAAACTAAACTAAAACTAAACTAAAACTAAACTAAAACTAAACTAAAACTAAACTAAAACTAAACTAAAACTAAACTAAAACTAAACTAAAACTAAACTAAAACTAAACTAAAACTAAACTAAAACTAAACTAAAACTAAACTAAAACTAAACTAAAACTAAACTAAAACTAAACTAAAACTAAACTAAAACTAAACTAAAACTAAACTAAAACTAAACTAAAACTAAACTAAAACTAAACTAAAACTAAACTAAAACTAAACTAAAACTAAACTAAAACTAAACTAAAACTAAACTAAAACTAAACTAAAACTAAACTAAAACTAAACTAAAACTAAACTAAAACTAAACTAAAACTAAACTAAAACTAAACTAAAACTAAACTAAAACTAAACTAAAACTAAACTAAAACTAAACTAAAACTAAACTAAAACTAAACTAAAACTAAACTAAAACTAAACTAAAACTAAACTAAAACTAAACTAAAACTAAACTAAAACTAAACTAAAACTAAACTAAAACTAAACTAAAACTAAACTAAAACTAAACTAAAACTAAACTAAAACTAAACTAAAACTAAACTAAAACTAAACTAAAACTAAACTAAAACTAAACTAAAACTAAACTAAAACTAAACTAAAACTAAACTAAAACTAAACTAAAACTAAACTAAAACTAAACTAAAACTAAACTAAAACTAAACTAAAACTAAACTAAAACTAAACTAAAACTAAACTAAAACTAAACTAAAACTAAACTAAAACTAAACTAAAACTAAACTAAAACTAAACTAAAACTAAACTAAAACTAAACTAAAACTAAACTAAAACTAAACTAAAACTAAACTAAAACTAAACTAAAACTAAACTAAAACTAAACTAAAACTAAACTAAAACTAAACTAAAACTAAACTAAAACTAAACTAAAACTAAACTAAAACTAAACTAAAACTAAACTAAAACTAAACTAAAACTAAACTAAAACTAAACTAAAACTAAACTAAAACTAAACTAAAACTAAACTAAAACTAAACTAAAACTAAACTAAAACTAAACTAAAACTAAACTAAAACTAAACTAAAACTAAACTAAAACTAAACTAAAACTAAACTAAAACTAAACTAAAACTAAACTAAAACTAAACTAAAACTAAACTAAAACTAAACTAAAACTAAACTAAAACTAAACTAAAACTAAACTAAAACTAAACTAAAACTAAACTAAAACTAAACTAAAACTAAACTAAAACTAAACTAAAACTAAACTAAAACTAAACTAAAACTAAACTAAAACTAAACTAAAACTAAACTAAAACTAAACTAAAACTAAACTAAAACTAAACTAAAACTAAACTAAAACTAAACTAAAACTAAACTAAAACTAAACTAAAACTAAACTAAAACTAAACTAAAACTAAACTAAAACTAAACTAAAACTAAACTAAAACTAAACTAAAACTAAACTAAAACTAAACTAAAACTAAACTAAAACTAAACTAAAACTAAACTAAAACTAAACTAAAACTAAACTAAAACTAAACTAAAACTAAACTAAAACTAAACTAAAACTAAACTAAAACTAAACTAAAACTAAACTAAAACTAAACTAAAACTAAACTAAAACTAAACTAAAACTAAACTAAAACTAAACTAAAACTAAACTAAAACTAAACTAAAACTAAACTAAAACTAAACTAAAACTAAACTAAAACTAAACTAAAACTAAACTAAAACTAAACTAAAACTAAACTAAAACTAAACTAAAACTAAACTAAAACTAAACTAAAACTAAACTAAAACTAAACTAAAACTAAACTAAAACTAAACTAAAACTAAACTAAAACTAAACTAAAACTAAACTAAAACTAAACTAAAACTAAACTAAAACTAAACTAAAACTAAACTAAAACTAAACTAAAACTAAACTAAAACTAAACTAAAACTAAACTAAAACTAAACTAAAACTAAACTAAAACTAAACTAAAACTAAACTAAAACTAAACTAAAACTAAACTAAAACTAAACTAAAACTAAACTAAAACTAAACTAAAACTAAACTAAAACTAAACTAAAACTAAACTAAAACTAAACTAAAACTAAACTAAAACTAAACTAAAACTAAACTAAAACTAAACTAAAACTAAACTAAAACTAAACTAAAACTAAACTAAAACTAAACTAAAACTAAACTAAAACTAAACTAAAACTAAACTAAAACTAAACTAAAACTAAACTAAAACTAAACTAAAACTAAACTAAAACTAAACTAAAACTAAACTAAAACTAAACTAAAACTAAACTAAAACTAAACTAAAACTAAACTAAAACTAAACTAAAACTAAACTAAAACTAAACTAAAACTAAACTAAAACTAAACTAAAACTAAACTAAAACTAAACTAAAACTAAACTAAAACTAAACTAAAACTAAACTAAAACTAAACTAAAACTAAACTAAAACTAAACTAAAACTAAACTAAAACTAAACTAAAACTAAACTAAAACTAAACTAAAACTAAACTAAAACTAAACTAAAACTAAACTAAAACTAAACTAAAACTAAACTAAAACTAAACTAAAACTAAACTAAAACTAAACTAAAACTAAACTAAAACTAAACTAAAACTAAACTAAAACTAAACTAAAACTAAACTAAAACTAAACTAAAACTAAACTAAAACTAAACTAAAACTAAACTAAAACTAAACTAAAACTAAACTAAAACTAAACTAAAACTAAACTAAAACTAAACTAAAACTAAACTAAAACTAAACTAAAACTAAACTAAAACTAAACTAAAACTAAACTAAAACTAAACTAAAACTAAACTAAAACTAAACTAAAACTAAACTAAAACTAAACTAAAACTAAACTAAAACTAAACTAAAACTAAACTAAAACTAAACTAAAACTAAACTAAAACTAAACTAAAACTAAACTAAAACTAAACTAAAACTAAACTAAAACTAAACTAAAACTAAACTAAAACTAAACTAAAACTAAACTAAAACTAAACTAAAACTAAACTAAAACTAAACTAAAACTAAACTAAAACTAAACTAAAACTAAACTAAAACTAAACTAAAACTAAACTAAAACTAAACTAAAACTAAACTAAAACTAAACTAAAACTTAACTAAAACTAAACTAAAACTAAAACTAAACAAAAACACCCCAAGAATTCCTACAGGAGTTCTCCGGAAATTCCTCCATGATTTTCCCAAGAATTCATTCGGGAGATCCTCGGAATTAATTCTACAGTTCCCCGGATATATTCTCCAGGAGTTCTCGGTGTATGCCTCCAGGAGCTGCCCGAGTAATCCTCCAGGAGTTTTTCAGGAATTCCTGCAGGAGTTCTCCGGGAATCCCTCCAGGGTTTCGCTGGAAATTTCTGCAGGAGTACCTGGAGTTCCCTGGGAGTTCTTCCAGTAGTTTCCCTGCTGGATTTTTTATATGAGTTCCCTGGAAGTTCTTTCAGAATCTCCCTGGGTATTCCTTCAGGAGGTCCTCAGGAATTTTCCTAGAATTCTTCCAGGAGACTTCCAAGAATTCCTTCAAGTTTCCCGGGAATTTCTCTAGAAGTTTCCCGGGCATCCCTTTAAGAGTTCCCCGGTAATACTTACTGGAGTTCCTCTGGAATTCCCCAAGAATTCTTCCAGGAGTTCTCCATGAATTCCTCCTGAAGCTTCCCGGGAATCTCTTCAGGAGTTCCCCGGGAATCCCTTCAACAGTTTCCCGGGCATATCTCCACGAGTTCCGTGGGAATGTCTCCAGGAATTCTCCAGAAAATCCTCATGGAGCTCTCTGAGCTGAGTGAGTTTTCCTAGAATTCCTCCAGGGGTTCGCTGGGAACTTCTCCTGGAAGTCCCTGGAAATTTCTCGAAGAGAAGTTTACCAGAAGTTCTCCAGGAGTTCCTCTAGGGGTTCACCTGGAATTTTTAGGAGCTCCCCGAAAATTTCCCCAAGAGTTCCCATGGAATTTTTCCTAGTTTCCCGGGAATTTCTCCAAGAGTTCCACTGGAATTCCTCGAGTTCTCCAAGAATTTATCCAGGGATTCTTCGAGAATTTCTCCAACAGTTTCCCGGGAAATTGTTCAGGAGTTCCTCCAGTAGTTTCCCGGAAATTCCTCCAAATTTCTCCAGAAGTTCCATGAAACTTCTCCCGAAGTTCTCCAAGAATTCCTCCAAGTTTACTGGGAATATCTCCAGAAGTTTTCCGGGAATCCCTTTTATGAGTACCCCGGGTTTTTCAGGAATTCCCCAAGAATTCTTCCAGGAGATCCCCAGGAATTCCCTCAACAATTCCCCGGGCACTCCACGATTTTCCCGGGAATGCCTTGTGGAGTTCTCCGGAAATTCCGGAATTCGCTGGATAGTTCTCCTAGAATTCCTGAGAATTTCTCGAAAAGGAGTTCTCCAGAAGTTCCCCTTAAATTCCTCCGGGCCTTTCCCAGGAATTTCTCAAGGAGTTCAACAGCAATTCCTTCAGGAGTTCTTCAGGAATTCCTGCAGGAGTTCTCTGAGAATTCCTCCAGGGGTTCGCTGAGAAGTTCTCCTAGAATCTCCTGGGAATTTCTCGAAGAGAAGTTTGCCAGAAGTTCTCCGGGAGCTCCTCCAGGAGTTCCTCGGGAAATTTTGAGGAGCTCCCCGAAATTTTCTCCAAGAGTTCCCCGAGAATTCCTCCTGGAGTTTCCCTCAAATTCCTCGAGGATTCTGGTCTTTCCCGGGAATTCATCCAGGAGTTCCACGGGAATTCCTCCAGGAATTCCACGGGAATTCCTGCAGGAGTTCCACGGGAATTCCTCCAGGAGTTCCACAGGAATTCCTCCAGGAGTTCCACAGGAATTCCTCCAGGAGTTCCACGGGAATTCCTCCAGGAGTTCCGCGGGAATTCCTCCAGCAGGAGTTTCCAGGAAACTTTTCGAGGAATTCTCCAAGAATTTCCCCAGGAGTTCCCTGGGAATTCCTAAAGTAGTTTTCCGGAATTTTCTCCAGGTGTTCCCCAAGAATTTCTCCAGGGATTCCCCAGAGGATTCCCTAGGAGTTTTTTCCAGTATTTTCCCGGAAATTCCTCCGAATTTCTCCAGATTCGCATCTCCACGATTTTCCCGGGAATGCCTTGTGGAGTTCTCCGGAAATTCCGGAATTCGCTGGAAAGTTCTCCTAGGATTCCTGAGAATTTCTCGAAAAGGAGTTCTCCAGAAGTTCCCCTTAAATTCCTCCGGGCCTTTCCCAGAAATTTCTCAAGGAGTTCAACAGCAATTCCTTCAGGAGTTCTCTAGGAATTCCTGCAGGAGTTCTTTGAGAATTCCTCCAGGGGTTCGCTGAGAAGTTCTCCTAGAATCTCCTGGGAATTTCTCGAAGAGAAGTTTGCCAGAAGTTCTCCGGGAGCTCCTCCAGGAGTTCCTCGGGAAATTTTGAGGAGCTCCCCGAAATTTTCTCCAAGAGTTCCCCGAGAATTCCTCCTGGAGTTTCTCTCAAATTCCTCGAGGATTCTGGTCTTTCCCGGGAATTCATCCAGGAGTTCCACGGGAATTCCTCCAAGAGTTCCACGGGAATTCCTTCAGGAGTTCCACGGGAATTCCTCCAGGAGTTCCACGGGAATTCCTCCAGGAGTTCCACGGGAATTCCTCCAGGAGTTCCGCGGAATTCCTCCAGCAGGAGTTCCCCGGAAACTTTTCGAGGAATTCTCCAAGAATTTCCCCAGGAGTTCCCTGGGAATTCCTAAAGTAGTTTTCCGGAATTTTCTCCAGGTGTTCCCCAAGAATTTCTCCAGGGATTCCCCAGAGGATTCCCTAGGAGTTTTTCCAGTATTTTCCCGGAAATTCCTCCGAATTTCTCCAGAAGTTCCATGAAAACTACTCCCGGAGTTCCCCAATGATTTCTGCAGGAGTTTCCTAGGAATTTGTTCTGGAGTTCCGTGGGAGTTCTTCCAGTAGTTTCCCAGGGATTCTCAAGAAACCCAGAAGTTTTCCGAAAACTCCTTAACAGTTCCCCGGGAATCCTTTCAACAGTTTTCCGGGAATCCTTCAGATTTTCCTCGGAACAAGGCACGATCGATGAAGTACTATATTTGTAGTAATGAGCTGATTTTTTTGTTTTTGAGAAGTACTAGATTTGTAGTAATGAGCTGAATTTTTGTATGGTGAGAAGGTCAATAGGAGGCAATCAGTGCAGTACTAGATTGAAAGTAATGAGCTGGATTTTTGTATGGTGAGATGATCGATTCTCCATTTCTGCAATGAAATGGTGCAAACAGCGTGGGTTATAATATAATTATTCTCCGTTTCTGAAATGAAATGGTGCAAAAAGCGTGGGTATTATGATTCCTTGCCTAATTTGATGCTGTTTGAGCAAAACTTTGCACAACAGTGTTGTTGTTTTCTCCATTTCTTGCAACATAAACAACATAGTTATCCAGAGTTTTGCTCAAACAGCATCAAATTAAGCAAGGAATCATAATACCCACGCTTTTTGCACCATAGGACAGATTGGTGAAGTACTAGATTTGTAGTAATGAGCTGAATTTTAGTATGGTGAGAAGGTCAATTCTCCGTTTCTGAAATGAAATGGTGCAAAAAGCGTGGGTATTATGATTCCTTGCCTAATTTGATGCTGTTTGAGCAAAACTTTGCACAACAGTGTTGTTGTTTTCTCCATTTCTTGCAACATAAACAACATAGTTATCCAGAGTTTTGCTCAAACAGCATCAAATTAAGCAAGGAATCATAATACCCACGCTTTTTGCACCATTTCATTGCAGAAACGGAGAACTGACCTTCTCACCATACTAAAATTCAGCTCATTACTACAAATCTAGTACTACACCGAGCGTGCCCCATTTCATTGCAGAAACGGAGAACTGACCTTCTCACCATACTAAAATTCAGCTCATTACTACAAATCTAGTACTACACCGAGCGTGCCCCATTCTCCGTTTCTGCAATGAAATGGTGCAAAAAGCGTGGGTATTATGATTCCTTGCCTACACTGAACGGCGACTTGCGGTGAAAATTACTATTCTGAGGGTTAATTTAAAAGCACAACGCCACTAAATTTGTGCAGACTGAGTTTCGTTTTAATTCAACAGAATTATGTTTTCAATTTTACCATGGACTCGATTTTCAATTAAAAAAAGTTTCTGTTGGCAACCGGATTCGAACCAAGAATCTTGACATCACCAGGCTCGCACGCTACCACTCAGCTATCGAACCGGTTGATGTGAGAAGAAACAAAACGCACACAAGAAGCGTTGGTGGGTCGATGATCATGTTTTGCCATGGTAAATTTAAAAACATTTTTGTGTTTGTCATTACTGCAAGGCTCCTTTCAGTGTAATGTTATGCTGTTTGAGCAAAACTTTGGGTAACAGTGTTGTTGTTTTCTCCATTTCTTGCAACATAAACAACATAGTTTTCCAAAGTTTTGCTCAAACAGCATCAAATTAGGCATGGAATCATATTGCGCATTTCCCACCCCACTGGACCCCTTTCGCAGTTAGTATAAGTGCGGGATCGTGAATAAAACTGCGATTTTGCATCGAATCGTGTCGGTGTCTTCTGCGCACTTATGCATTACAAAGTGCTGAATAAGTGCGCAGAAGACACCGAAACGATTCGATGCAAAATCGCAGTTTTATTCACGATCCCGCACTGGGGCACGTTCGGTGTAGTACTAGATTTGTAGTAATGAGCTGAATTTTAGTATGGTGAGAAGGTCAATTCTCCGTTTCTGAAATGAAATGGTGCAAAAATCGTGGGTATTATGATTCTTTACCTCATTTGATGCTGTTTGAGCAAAACTTTGGATAACTATGTTGTTTATGTTGCAAGAAATGGAGAAAACAATAACACTGTTGGCCAAAGTTTTGCTCAAACAGCATCAAATTAGGCAAGGAACCATAATACCCACGCTTTTTGCACCTTTTCATTGCAGAAACGGAGAATTGACCTTCTCACCATACTAAAATTCAGCTCATTACTACAAATCTAGTACTTCATCGATCTGTCTTCTTATACTAACTGCGAAAGGGGTCCAGTTGGGTGGGAGCTGCGCAATAATACCCACGCTTTTTGCACCATTTCATTGCAGAAATGGAGAATTGACCTTCTCACCATACTAAAATTCAGCTCATTACTACAAATCAAGTACTACACCGAACGTGTCCCATTCTCCGTTTCTGGTACACGCAGAAAAATGGCGCTTGTTTAAAACATGATTTTCAAACTGAGAATTTACTTATTCCAAAGTTATATTTAATTGTTTTCATTTAGAGTTTATCGATAAAAACAACCGATTACCATCATTTCGATACAATATAGCTAGTAGAGTGGGGGAGAGCTACCTGAGTAGGCCATGCGCGCGGTTGCGTGTGCAAAACTTTCTGTCACGATTTTTTTCGTGCTCGTGGAATTTGGACTTAAATAGAATTCGGCTGATGTCAACCGTTTAGTGCTAAGTTTTTTGTGTAAAGATGAAAATTCAGAAATCAAATTGTGTTGAACTATAGGAATTCACGGAGAAAAAAAGTTAGTAAATACAAACGCGTTTTGGTTTATTTCAACCGGAATTCAATGTTAAATTTGGCACAAACGACATTTTGGTTAAATTCAACAAACGACGTTAGTTAAACCAAACTGAAATATGTGGTTGTTATTTTTTTGGATTCGTTGGTAAATTTAACCAAAATCAGTTTGAAATTACTACCCGGATGGTTGTTTCATATGACAGCTGCAAAATCAACAAACGAAATTAGTTGTTTCAAACCAATTGCAACAGTTTCAATTAACCGTGATGTGATTTATTTCAAACAATGCGGTCGGTTGAATTTACCAACGAATTGGTTGTTTTTATTGGATTGCTCTTCTTCTCATTATTGTTTTTATGGCAATGAAAATTATTTTAAATAAATTATAAATTACACATATTTATTTACCAAAATGTAATATGTAACTTAACAATATTCTAGAAACATTTTTTTCTTCTTTTCTTCTCTATTGTTTATGTGGAGAATCCTCGACAGCATCTCTGGTTCGTTGTACTCAAACGTTTTAAAAATTTGTTTCACAAACTGCTTCGCAATCGCAACGAAGGCTCGCTGAACCTGTCCCGATCACAAGAGCTTCGCAGGGCATCAGGCTCTTCGCCATTCCAGATCCAATGCATCCTTGTCCAGATCCAACGCATCCTCAAATTGAATCCAATCAAATTCAGTCTTGGGCAGCTCTCGGATGGTGTCGTACCTCTTTTTCGAGTGGATGTACCCGACGGCAAACATCTCCGGCAGCATGGTTTTATCGTCCTCCTTGCCGTAGCCGTTCGATCTTCCCGGAGTTTTCCACCTCAATTATCCTTCGGCGATTATGGTGAAAAAACAAGGTCCAACAAATTCGCAGACAAGATATTCGTCTAATCGGAAATCCGGCACGTTAATGTTTTTTTTCTGTAAATTCAATTAATTAAAATCAAGATTGTCGATTCACACATCTAATATTAAAGAAAATTAACTTACCTGCAACTCTCGTAAGTTCTTAAATAACGGAAAATCGCTGAGTTTTTGTTTAGCTGAACTGCCCAGACTAAAATGCGGTTGACATTAAAAAAACAAATATGATGTTGGCAAATATGATCCAGTAATTTGGTTTGATTGAAACTTATCTGTTTGTTATTATTGCGTTAACCGGAATATTGGTTTGATTTAACCGCCGGATTGGTAAAATCAAACTAATATTTTGGTTTGTTTAAGGCAGTTAAATCAACCTAAGATTTAGTAAAAATAAACGAATGCATTTTGGTAAAAATGACAAAACATTGGTTTGAAGTAACTGACTTCGGCTATTATTATGAAAATATTGCTGGTAGTAGAAACAACAAATTTGCCGGTTTGTATCATACCGACCTCGAGGTTTTGAAATAAAAAATTTGCGATTTAAAACTACTATTTATTAATATTGAGATTCAACAAACGCGTTTGTTGTTTCAAACTGTACTGTTTTGCCTCCGTGTATAAGAATACAGCTGGAACTTCTGATGATGGACTCTTGGCCGCAGTTGCTGAATCGTCCGATATGTGCCGTCTTTTCTTTCACAATCTGGTGACCGGCTATGGCAATTTTCAACGGTACGCTGATTCGCTTCAAATAGGACAGACCGGTGAAGTACTAGATTTGTAGTAATGAGCTGAATTTTAGTATGGTGAGAAGGTCAATTCTCCGTTTATGCAATGAAATGGTGCAAAAAGCGTGGGTATTATGATTCCTTGTCTAATTTGATGCTGTTTGAGCAAAACTTTGGGCAACCGTGTTGTTGTTTTCTCCATTTCTTGCTACATAAACAACAGAGTTATCCAAAGTTTTGCTCAAACAGCATCAAATTAGGCAAGGAATCATAATACCCACGGTTTTTGCACTATTTCATTGCAGAAACGGAGAATTGACCTTCTCACCATACTAAAATTCAGCTCATTACTACAAATCTAGTACTTCACCGATCTGTCCTATTCAGCTCATTACTACAAATCTAGTACTACACCGAACGTGCCCTATTCACCAGATAATTCACGAAACTGGATTCCCGGCGGCGTCTGGACTCGGACAGCAGGTTCCTCACAGCTGTCATTTTCTGTTGCTGCTTCAAAGCTGAATCATTCCGGATGACGATCTAGCGTAGTTAAATTATGGTGAGATTAAACAACCTTAACTTTTTGCTACAAAGGTTTACTTTTCCAGCGGTAATCAGGTAAATGACAATTCTTAAATGTTAATCAACAACACGCTTTGCTTTTTCGCCATGGAAAGCTTCCCATATACCTCCCCATCCAATTTCCAACTCCAGATATCTATGAGGTGGGCCAAGTTCTTGGACATTATCTTATCATAGATATCTAATCAACATTTCCTCCCCATCCCCGCTGATCGTAAGGACCTGGCCAGGTGTCAAACAAAGAGATCGTTCAATGAAAGGTTTGTCAACTCCCAGGCAACTTTTCTGGCGCATTTCACGTCTCTATTGACAGCCACCCCAGGATGTGTACGGTCGGCTATGCTATGCTATGCTAAAAACAACCGATTACCATCATTTCATATAATGTCAAAAATTTCATTTGTTTCAACAAAATAAAAACCATAAACATGGTCCGAAACTTGGTCCGAAAGCACTCACACACCTATAAAATGCTTACCCCAACATCGCCACAACGAAGAAGGTGCAGCAAATCCATCACGCCAACTTCCAAGTGCAGCTTTGGTCGTGATGGATAACGCGCAGGTACTCTCGACATCATCCACAAAAAGTTGATCGGCTTCGCCTTTTTTGTCTTTTTTTTAGTCGTTCTCCTCCCCATCCGCTCACCGACGGTCTAAAAACAGATTTCCGAGCTGCCGCTGGAGCTGCCGTCACCAACACAATCACATTCCGGCTTTGTTAGTCACAAAAGTGCAGTCGTTTAAAACAATCTGTTATTTTATGTTGAAACTACCAAATATCTGTTTGTTCTAACAAACTGTCAAAAATTTCGTCAAATGAAAACATTTGTATTATCAAACAGTTGCAACAGTTCAGTTTAAACTAGAAATCAGTTTGTCGCTATAGTAAACTGAAAAATCGGTTGATTTGAACACGGAGGCAAAACAGTACAGTTTGAAACAACAAACGCGTTTGTTGAATCTCAATATTAATAAATAGTAGTTTTAAATCGCAAATTTTTTATTTCAAAACCTCGAGGTCGGTATGATACAAACCGGCAAATTTGTTGTTTCTACTACCAGCAATATTTTCATAATAATAGCCGAAGTCAGTTACTTCAAACCAATGTTTTGTCATTTTTACCAAAATGCATTCGTTTATTTTTACTAAATCTTAGGTTGATTTAACTGCCTTAAACAAACCAAAATATTAGTTTGATTTTACCAATCCGGCGGTTAAATCAAACCAATATTCCGGTTAACGCAATAATAACAAACAGATAAGTTTCAATCAAACCAAATTACTGGATCATATTTGCCAACATCATATTTGTTTTTTTAATGTCAACCGCATTTTAGTCTGGGCAGTTCAGCTAAACAAAAACTCAGCGATTTTCCGTTATTTAAGAACTTACGAGAGTTGCAGGTAAGTTAATTTTCTTTAATATTAGATGTGTGAATCGACAATCTTGATTTTAATTAATTGAATTTACAGAAAAAAAACATTAACGTGCCGGATTTCCGATTAGACGAATATCTTGTCTGCGAATTTGTTGGACCTTGTTTTTTCACCATAATCGCCGAAGGATAATTGAGGTGGAAAACTCCGGGAAGATCGAACGGCTACGGCAAGGAGGACGATAAAACCATGCTGCCGGAGATGTTTGCCGTCGGGTACATCCACTCGAAAAAGAGGTACGACACCATCCGAGAGCTGCCCAAGACTGAATTTGATTGGATTCAATTTGAGGATGCGTTGGATCTGGACAAGGATGCATTGGATCTGGAATGGCGAAGAGCCTGATGCCCTGCGAAGCTCTTGTGATCGGGACAGGTTCAGCGAGCCTTCGTTGCGATTGCGAAGCAGTTTGTGAAACAAATTTTTAAAACGTTTGAGTACAACGAACCAGAGATGCTGTCGAGGATTCTCCACATAAACAATAGAGAAGAAAAGAAGAAAAAAATGTTTCTAGAATATTGTTAAGTTACATATTACATTTTGGTAAATAAATATGTGTAATTTATAATTTATTTAAAATAATTTTCATTGCCATAAAAACAATAATGAGAAGAAGAGCAATCCAATAAAAACAACCAATTCGTTGGTAAATTCAACCGACCGCATTGTTTGAAATAAATCACATCACGGTTAATTGAAACTGTTGCAATTGGTTTGAAACAACTAATTTCGTTTGTTGATTTTGCAGCTGTCATATGAAACAACCATCCGGGTAGTAATTTCAAACTGATTTTGGTTAAATTTACCAACGAATCCAAAAAAATAACAACCACATATTTCAGTTTGGTTTAACTAACGTCGTTTGTTGAATTTAACCAAAATGTCGTTTGTGCCAAATTTAACATTGAATTCCGGTTGAAATAAACCAAAACGCGTTTGTATTTACTAACTTTTTTTCTCCGTGAACTAGAATTTAATTATGTTTACAATTTATTTTTCTGCGTGTACAAAAAGCGTGAATATTGAAGGATTTGCACAAAAGTGCATGCGGCCTATCGGTTCCGAAAGGTACAGCCGCGGTTTTCACTCCCTGTTTACTTCATCCTTATGGGAAATAACATTGCGGCGTTTCCTACGGCGCGGCTGTTCCGGTGTTGCGGTTATTCTCCCTGGTATTGATCGGGTTGCAGCAGTTCAGATGTAATATTACACAACAGTTTTTTCTGTGCAGTACTCGAGTGGCAAACATGTGCAAATGTGAGTTTTCCAATGGTTTGTCATACGTATACTGACCACTCGCGGCGTCACGAACACTAATGCAAATCTACTGGTTCACGCAGAAAAATAAATTGTAAACATAATTAAATTCTAGTTCAAATCAACCGATTTTTCAGTTTACTATAGCGACAAACTGATTTCTAGTTTAAACTGAACTGTTGCAACTGTTTGATAATACAAATGTTTTCATTTGACGAAATTTTTGACAGTTTGTTAGAACAAACAGATATTTGGTAGTTTCAACATAAAATATTGTATGTTGCTTTCATAACAAAACGCGCTGCCAACTTCCAGTCGGCATTTCTGAAACATAGCAACGAATCAAGCACCACCTCTGCTGCTGTTTGTGTTAGTGAGATCGAAGAAACGTCAGACTCCCGCTTGCTGATTGGCTGCGACGACTCTGGCGACGGTTTCATCCGCGACGGATTCAAATCGTCGCGTTCAATAAGGGGGGAAACCGTCAATAACAGATTGTTTTAAACGACTGCACTTTTGTGACTAACAAAGCCGGAATGTGATTGTGTTGGTGACGGCAGCTCCAGCGGCAGCTCGGAAATCTATTTTTAGACCGTCGGTGAGCGGATGGGGAGGAGAACGACTAAAAAAAAGACAAAAAAGGCGAAGCCGATCAACTTTTTGTGGATGATGTCGAGAGTACCTGCGCGTTATCCATCACGACCAAAGCTGCACTTGGAAGTTGGCGTGATGGATTTGCTGCACCTTCTTCGTTGTGGCGATGTTGGGGTAAGCATTTTATAGGTGTGTACAATAAGATGTACTTTATTTCCCTTTCCCCCCATGGTACTGTCATCAAATTGATAATTGCTACATCACTTCCTTTCTTCACTTATATTGTCCATTGTTCTTATAAAACTAAAACACTTAAAACTAAAACTTAACACTTGAGCACAGCTCTCACTTTCACTCTCTAGACTTCCCCATCTAGAGTTCCCTATAGACTTTCATCTATAAACTCTGGAGCTCGATTTGATTTGGTCCTAAGTACAATTTTTGATAATCGGAGATAATGATGGGCAAAGTTTCTAACAGTGAAATTAATTCCTATTTTACACGTATGCATGAAACAAATGCAAACTCCATGTCAAAAAATCAGATAAAAATCATTCTGTTATTCTAGCGAAGATAAATGTTGATATTTAAATAAATCTACAAGATTTCAGCAAAAAAAATGTTTTACGTCTAAAAGAGATTTCTCCGTGCATATTCGACCTCATATATTCGACCTAATATCATTTACCGTGTTACTTAAGACTGTCAATGGACTTATCCACGGTCTTCTTTTTCCTCTGGATTGCTTCTTCTTTTCATCTGTAACTGCGGGCACTGTTTACAAAAAATGACACATTCATGAACATCCAGCGACCGAAAGTTCACTGGATGTTCACCGGATCTCGCCGGATGCAAGATGTGAGCAGTGATTTTAGTAAACACGGCCCGCAGTTACCGTTTCACAGCATGCTGTCAGTTGGTGTGTGACGTCATCGTGGATAAGTTCATGATCAGACTGTTTGACAGCAGAATGTGTTCATTCGACCTGTACGATCGGACTTGTTGGTGGCTAGAAGTGTACTTTCGACCCACCAAAATTATTAATAAAAATAGTGGCTAATCTAGTTAGTTAATTGTTTTTTATATCAAGAGATTTAAGGGCATAACATAATAGAGGTATTGTGCCGATGCATACCTTGACCCGATAATTATAAACTGGTTTACGTTCGATCAATAAATACAATTACAATTACAATTACCGAAGTTTTTTTTTCTCATTGTTTTGATTTTCATTATAACTTCCAGAGTTCAATGCAGCATCATGTTACTTGGATGAGGATAACTTTGGATCACCCTCGGGATCACCTTTACCGTATTGAAAGTATCAAAGGATATTTCTATCCACAACGTGCTGAGCGCAACCCTCCTGATCGAACCGCTGTCTATTTTAGAATTTGCATTTCTTCCCGGGAGTCAGCTATATCAGTCCATACAAAATCCCTCCCCTGCTAATTGAACAGGAATTTAGCTAACCCGTCGTGTCTGATAGAAACTTGTTTCGTCATGGCGTTGGATCCATGTTTTGTGATAGGGTCAGGCGACAGGCGGATTTTTTTTGTAAATAGAGCTAAGTATTTCACATAGGCAAAGAAAATCGGACTCAGCGATATCTTGGAAGCAAAAAAAAAACTGATTGTTTTATTGAAGATATAGTTTATTGCATTGCTAACTGGACTGCGACAGAGTGCGGAATCTTAAATAAAAGTGCGATATTGCATCAAATCGTTCCGGTGTCTTCACCGCACTTACTCATCATGAGCTAATGAATAAGTGCGGGGAATACACCGAAACGATCTGACATCAAATCGCACTTTTATTTGAGATTCCGCACTTCCTCGTCGCACTTTTAACTGCGCAATGCGCAATATAAAATGTAATATATTGGCTGAAAGAAAACAAACGGAACTTTGATTTTGCATAAAAAATAACTAGTTTCTTTGCGTTGATTTGGGCAAGCGGAATGACATTTCCTTTGCTAACCGGAAAAATTCGCATTTATCCGTTGCTAACGGTCGTTAACCCCGTCTAACTCGGTTAGCAGCGGTTAGGAACGGATAAATGTGAATTTTCCGGTTGGAAAAGGAAGTGTCAATCCCCCTGGATTTGGGTGAAAGTTTGAAGCAGGAGTAGGAGTTGAACCCATTTTCAAACTCCCACGCTCATACAAGCGCTCATACCCAACAAATTCTTAAACAATCATAAAAAATGGACGATAGCTTTGGGATAACTTAGATAAACCCGAGGATAAACCGGGACGGCACCATCAGATTCATCGTTCAGCGTTTCCTCTAGGGAACTTCGCATTAGCTTCCCAAAGTCAAGGATAGGGTTGGATCGTTTGGGGGTTGCGGCTGGTCGTCGTCAGCCGGCGGTCACCACTACGAGTTCCTTCACCAGCGACACCTCCTCCGCCGCTTTGTACAATGTTGCTATATACTTCAGGACTATCTCGTTCCCAGCCGAAAGGCGAAAGTTTTTGTAAATTTAAAAGGTACTGAAAAGTGTAGAGTGTAAGCGTGAAGTAATGCATGAAATCGCTCAATTTCGCATTGTTCTTACCATTGTCCAACTCGGTAAGGTGTCCTGCAGAACATGCACTCATTGATTATGGTTGAATTCTCCTTGGAGATCTTGCTCAAATACTTCTACGGATATATTGTGACACTCTTTAATCTAGAGCCAATGGAAATATGGCCTTGCAGTAAAAAGGGTAGGTCTGATAGATGTGCGGGCCCTGATCATAGTCATAGTCGGCCACCAACAACCCGGGCGGCAATCGTACCGGTCATTGTTCCACATTCGCAATCAGTCGTAGGAGTACTTTTGGGTAAGACTTTCCTTGGTCCATGTATCGACTGAAGATCAGAGCGTCGGGAATACTCATATGGCCTTCCGTTGAGATTCTGGTAGGAGCCAGCAATGTTTCTCAAGATGTTTCTTTGATTATTCACAGACTCTTCCAAGTTTTCTTTCTTTTCTGGATCCAGAAACAAAACAAATATTTTGCGGCTGTTATTCTGCAGCTGTAAAAATATTTTGAAATCGTTTGAAAGGAATAATGAATTGGAAATGTTTTGGGAAGGTTTTAAAATACTCACCTTTATATATAAATCTTTCTCGTGGTCAATTAATTGAATTTAATCGAACTAAGTTATAAAATTCGGTAAAAAGCAACGCAAACAAAACAGGTCCAATGTACAATTTTTTCGCGTTTGACAGTTGTTGTTCATAAGTCCTTTCGCTGACAGAAGGTCGAATGTACATTTATTTAGGTTTAGACATTTTTTGATACTTATGACCCTTTTTGTCATTAGGTCGAATGAACAGTTTTTTACCGTTCGTACAATTTTGTTGGTTACGTCGAATTATTTTTAAATTTTTAAAAAATATACAATAATTAAACAGTGTTCATTTTTCTACCACCAATAGAACAGCAAACTCTCTATTTAAAGCAAAAATAAACACGATTTGTATAATTTTGTCACTTAGGACCTATTCAAATCGAGCTCCAGATTTAGGTTTAGACATTTTTTGATACTTATGACCCTTTTTGTCATTAGGTCGAATGAACAGTTTTTTACCGTTCGTACAATTTTGTTGGTTACGTCGAATTATTTTTAAATTTTTAAAAAATATACAATAATTAAACAGTGTTCATTTTTCTACCACCAATAGAACAGCAAACTCTCTATTTAAAGCAAAAATAAACACGATTTGTATAATTTTGTCACTTAGGACCTATTCAAATCGAGCTCCAGAATTCTCCATTTCTGCAATGAAATGGTGCAAAAAGCGAAGGTATTATGATTCCTTGCCTAATTTGATGCTGTTTGAACAAAACTTCGGATAACTATGTTGTTTATGTTGCAAGAAATGGAGAAAACAACAATACTGTTGCCCAAAGTTTTGCTCAAACAGCATCAAATTAGGCATGGAATCATAATACCCACGCTTTTTGCGCCATTTCATTACAGAAATAGAGAACTGACCTTCTCACCATACTAAAATTCAGCTCATTACTACAAATCTAGTACTACACCGAACGTGCCCCATTCTCCGTTTCTGCAGTGAAATCATGCAAAAAGTGTGGGTATTATGATTTCTTGCCTAGTTTGATGCTGTTTGAGCAAAACTTTGGGCAACAGTGTTGTTATTTTCTTCATTTCTTGCAACATATACAACATAGTTATCCAAAGTTTTGCTCAAGCAGCATCAAATTAGGCAAGGAATCATAATACCCACGCTTTTTGTACCATTTCATTGCAGAAGCAGAGAACTGACCTTCTCACCATACTAAAATTCAGTTCATTACTACAAATCTAGTACTACATCGAACGTGCCCCATTGGCAAAGCGTGTACTGAATGCTTTACACGCTAACCCTCGGTTACCCAGATTGGTGTCAAAGCGACCCAGATTGAGCAAAACTGCAGTTACTCTAATCTGAGTAAAGGCACCTTTACTCAAATCTGGGTTACCGATGTTGGTTGCAAAATCTGGGTAACCAGTACCCAGCTCCTCCGGGACCTTGATTTTTTTAATTCATTTCCAATTTAGATTTTTGATAAAAAGCTACTAATTCCCATGTGCTTTTCACTTACCTGATGCAGGAAAACAGTTCCCTGGAAGAATTTCACTGTTTTCCCGTCATTTATCCTCATTTTTTCCGTGGAAACATCCATAATTGCCTGCGTTCGCCTGATCGCTGCCATATTCTCAAGCCGAAAAGTGACAAAGTGCCGATTACCCAGATCTTTACCCAGATTCAACCAATCTGGGTTTTCGGATTACCCGGATTCTGACAACTGCTAACAACATGAAAATCCGGGTAGAATCGACCCAGGCGATGGGTAGTTTCAGGTTAGCGTGTACGGTAGCCCTATTCATTTGGATGCCAAAAGTCATCGTCGGCAGAACCCCCTCGTCGTAAAGCTAGTACGGCGCAACGAATCTAGTACCTAGTCTAGTACGCTCTTTTTCAAACTTCAAACCGCGCCCTGCGCATTTCACCATCAGCGCTCGCCTCCTGCTGTCACTTCGTTCTTTCAAGTCCAAACTGCACCCGAACCAAAACACGTTTCCGTGTTGTTCGTGCCGAAAATCGGCAATTTTCCAGTGATTTTCCTCCGGTAAATTTGTGCGCACAGTTCCTCGGCCATCATGACGGCCCGGTCCAAATCTCGGCGGGACAAAAACAACCGCATCCGCCGCGCCAAGAACAAGGTGAAGGAGCTGAAAAAACTGAAGAAAACTCTCGGCCTCATCGACGACGACGGAATGGAGATTATGGAAAAGGTGAAGGACATCACCGAGCAGCAGAAGAAGAAGGAGGTTGGTATTTGGTGACGTCGATTCGATTAGTGATGGGGTTGTTATTTATTTTTATCGTCAGCTTCCTGACTGGGGATGATTTTGATAACGATTGATGTTTATTTTTTAGGAAGAGGAGAAAATCAAACAGGAAGCCATGGATGAGATCATTCGCAAGGAAACCGGTGAACTGGGACTGGAAACGGAAGAGTTCGTGGAAGTGGAACACCAGGAATCGAAAGTGAAACACAAATACAACGCCAAAACGAAACGGGACCAGTTCGGTCAGTATCCGGTGTGGTACAATGCCCGGAAGGAGCGCCGGAAGCAGCTGCTGATCGAGGGTAAGATCAAGAAGAAGCGCGGCCGTCCGGGAAGGAAGATGCACTTCATCGATGCCACATGCAACTGGAGAGGTATCGTTTGAATTTCTTTCCGGGGAGATTCAAACACTTGGTTTAATTTTCTTGGCTAATTATTTGGTTTAAGTTTATTCTTACGCGCTACTTTTTTTCTGTAAACTGGAGGAAACACTTATATAAATAAACAATGTTTCAAAAATGAAATAACTAGTCAATATCAATATCCTTGTCCTTACGATTGAAACATTTATATCTTTTTGCTATTTATCGCAGCATTAAACTTCTCTCCGATTATTGTTTGCTAGTTTAGGAATATTCTAAATTAGTTTCACACGGAAGGACCGTCAGCAGCATTCAAGTTTGTAGTCCAGTGTTTTTTGATTCAATGCTGAAAGAATTTACAAATTATTCAGAAACTTAGAACTATTGATGTAAGAATGCACTGCGCTAACAAAACCACACCATCACGTCATAGGGATTTCTCGAGATTCAAGGAATTTGCAGATTTTTTTCAGTAAAGTTTTCCGGTATAACTCCCAGAATTCCTCATGGGATTTTCTCAGTATCTCTGGTTTTTCCTCAAAGAAATTTTCGTGGAATTTCTTCTAGGATTTATCCTGAGCTCTCCACAAGGGTTTTTATCAGAATACATTCAGAATAATTCTCAGATTTCTCTTGAAAACTATTCGCAATTCCTGTGTTCCTCTTGAAACTTCTCCAGGAGATCTTTCCGTGCCCATGGAACTCTGCAGAGTTTCTACAGCAATTATTCCTGAGGGTTCTACAAGAGCTTCTCCAAGGATTTCTTAATGATTTATTCACGGTTTTTCTGTACAAGTCCCCGGGATTCCCTCCGAAGTTTCTGCTCTTGTTTCTTCAGCAAATTATTTCTTTCAAGAGTTTCTCCAGGAATTACTGCGCGAATTGCAGCTAGGATATTGTCGGGCCGCCACCAAACCGGACTTCGCACAATCAAGTCGCGACGCGACCTAACTCGCGACGTTTTTTAATCATGTCAAATGTAGTGCGCATCCTTCCCGTTGTTGTCAGCAACACAGCGCACTAATAGATGCGAAACAGTTACGACACTTGTGGACAAAGAAAATGGCAATTTTTGATTGAATGTCGGTCTTGATTCCAACCGGATAGACAATATTTCCTGGTTCACTTGAGATTTCTTATGGAGTTTTTCCCGGTCCTCTCAGAAGATTGGTTTCGATGTTGGTCTTCGGATAACTCTCAGAGCTTTGTTTTTGGACTTTCTCTAATTTTTTTTCCGGATTGCCTTTTCAGTTTTCTGCATGAGCTAGGTATTGGATATTTATCATGGAGTTCTTCCCGTGGTTTCTTCTAGAGCTTTTTCCTCGTTGTTGTGTACAGGATTTCTAGCAGAGATTCTCCTGTGATTGTTTTTTGCAGATTTTCTCGGGATTATTTCAAGAATTCTTCCTCCCGGAATCCCTAACGGAATATGTTCCGAGATTCAGGGATTTTTTTAATAGTTGCTTCCGGAGTGCTTGCAAACTGTTTTTCAAAATTTTGTTTAAAAATGTCTCCTCCTGGGATAACTTACGGAGTTGCCTGTGAGAAATTCTTGGGGAAATATCAGATGAAATCTAGGTGAAATCTTGCGAGAAACTTTGCAAGATTTATTTGAGGATATCTTGGAAGAAATCCTGGGAAAAACTAAGTTATCTTAGAAAAAAATTCTGGTAATAAACCCGGTAGGAAATAATTCAAGAAGGGAGCTCTGAAAATTTCTAATAAAAATCTAGGGAGGAACTACGAGCGAAATCCCAGGACAAAATCCAAGAGACATTCGGAAACCTCTCTGGAAAAAATCCTAGAAGAACTTCTGAGGAATTCCACGGAGTCATGTCAGTCGATCCTGAGCGACCATTTCAAAAATATCTGAAACTTTGCACAGTTTTTCAATTTCATATAAATCGCCATTTTTCGATATTAAACCTTCATATTCACTCACGACTAACTTTTCAAAAGGGTGTATGCGAAAATGGTTCAAAAATATTCTAAAAGCTGTACAGCAAAAACGGATTGTTCGATTGTTATGAATTTTTCAGCAAAGTTAGATAACTAAATTATGATTCCTCAGAAAATATACACTGTAAAATAATTCTTTTTTTACTTTAAAAAAATATGATCTTTGTCACAAAAACTCAAATATCTCAAAACCCTATCTTTTTACCAACGTCATTTTTTTAGGGGAAATGGCCCATTATATCAGCTATCTACCATAAAATTTTGGTGATGGTAAACTGATAAATAAAAAAGTTATGACATTTCAAACATTTCACAATTTTTACATTTAGTAACAAAAAAAAAATTTTTCTGTGTAAATTATTTCGAGAATTATATTTTGATGCTGATTTTATTGTAAAGGCTACCGCCTGAATTAAACAAGTTGTTTTCATGATATTTGAGTTGATTATTCATAATTACTTTAGTATCTATTTGAAACTTAGACGCGATCCAGTGTTGTGATCAAAAATATTGAGAGAGTCATACTTTTTATTGTACGTGACTGGTGAAAAAATCCCTTGATAGTGTTGAAAAACTGTTGATTATAAGAAAAATGGAATTAAACTTTTTTTAAGACAAAAGCTGTATAAAAAAAGTTTTATATACGCGTAAACGTCTAGTTTATCTGCAAAAAAAATACCTCTTAGAGAACAGACTTTATGATCGGAAGAATGCGAGTAACATCAACAACAAATGCATGAGAGGTACATACCACAGACAAACAGACGAAACGCCTAGAACAATTTTAGTGAAAATCCATCGCCCAGTTCAAACTACCACCACCTGGTGGAAATGTTTCACGAAACACTGCGTTGTGCAATATCGTCATCAGAAGGCGCTAGTGTGAAAGGGGCCGTCCATATACCACGTGGACAGCTTGGAGGGGGGAGGGGGTTAGCGAAAAGTCCACGCTTGTCCACGGAGAGGGGGGTGGGGGTTCGTCAAATGTCCACGTGGACAACATTGACATATAAATTAGTTTAAATTTAAACTAATTGTTTTAGTTCTTCATCGAGGAATATTCTGGAGATTTAAAATGGAGTGTAGACCATACAAATGTTGGTGTTTCAGTCACAAAATTTTCACCGAAGTTCTGAATGGATTTTTCGAAGTTTCATATCAAATTTTTAAACTACTTGAAAGTTTCAAAATACATGTAGGGGTTTGCAGGCTTATCTCAAAAACTTTTTGTTGTAGGTTCCTTTAAAATTAAAGATGTTTCCAATGGATATTAAAGTCTAAACCTCAGCAATACAATTTAGTTGCTGTAAATCTTGTTTTTTTGTAAGAATCTAGGAAATATTATCTTATCTCAACAAAAATCTAAGATTTAAAATTACTTTATCTCAACGAAACAATCAGACAGTCATAGATTGAACAAACATTCTAAATACACCGTCTTCAACCAGAAGCTGTGCAGACTAAACATTGAACAATTACTGATATTAGGCGATGGACATTACACGAAAAACACCCAATGAAGAATTCTCCGTTTGACGAAATTTTTTCATCAACTGGAGCAAGAATCGAACCCACACTTAAGCTGGTCACTAACATTAGGCTGGTAAAAACTTGTAAGTACCTATTTTGTGCTACTTGTTTGTATTATATGTAAAGCTACATAATATTTGTATTTTATAAAGTTTTCAATTATATTTAAGACATTTTTAACGGGAAAAAATAATATTTAAAAACAACTTTTTCAAAATCAATTTTTTTTTAAGAAATATGAAAAAAAACTTCTTTTAGAATGTCCACGTGGACATTGGGGGAGGGGGGTAGGGGTCAATGAAAAGTCCACGCTTGTCCACGGAGAGGGGGGAGGGGGTCAAAAACCATCAATTTTCTGTCCACGTGGTATATGGACGGCCCCAAACGTCAAACGCAAAGAAAAACGATGGGCGCTCTTCTGGTTATGAAAGCTACAACCAAGATTCAAAATGATCGTTAAAGGCGTGGTCAATGAAAATTTCGTCAGTGTTACGTATGTTTGTCTGTATACATACCATGACAATGCTCACGAAAAAGCAAAAAAATACTACCGCTATGGATATTAAAACTTGTATAGTGAATTTTTTCTTCAGCCACCCACCAACACCAAACTAGTCAGTTAAAACTAATAAGTGATTTTGTTTATTATAATCTAACGAACAACATGAACAATCGCTTTCTCAAAGGTCTTCAACTCAACGCTCTCTTGTAGATCGTTTGATGAAAAAAAATGTTCAAAAGAGTTACGAAATCTCACCGAAAGCACCATAGATAAACCCAAATGTCCACGCATTTGCACGTCCAGCCGTCTAGAATTTGACAAACGAGCCATCTGTATATCATCGGTAAAGCAGGGCGCAGGAAGTTCAAAAACGACAACAACTGAGAAATTGCCAGAAGTGCTACGTGCAGAGAGTCATGCCACCGTACCATCAGCGACATCTGTTTAAACAATTTAATTACGCCCCTTTTCAAAAATGCTTTGAAATATTCTTCAACATCTATACCCATTTCAATATTTTTAACGTTGCAAAACATGATTTCAACATTCATCTTGAAGAAGAGGGAAAACACTTGTCCTCAAATGTAACAGCAAATTAATGAATAAACGACCAATGCGCGGAGAGCGTGATAAAATCGGAACATTACTGTGCATAGTATATTATATGTATACTAGCTGTACCCGGCAAACTTTGTCTTGCCTACTGCGTTTTTTTGACGTTTCAAGTTTCTATCCAAGACCAAGTCCCCCCGGTCACAAAGTATGGATGTTCAATTTTCAAAAACTCTCATTTTTTCCATGCTTTTCACCTCATAAACCTTCCTTGGGTGAAAACTAATAGAACAAAACAAAGACGACCCAAATCCGACGTTTCGTTCGCAAGTTATGCGCGGTCCCACGTATGCCACTACATTTTTATATATATAGATAGATATAATATATAATAAAAACAACTTGTTTTACTCACGCAAGGCCATTAACAATAAAATCAGCATCAAACTGCGATTTCCGGTCGAAATAATTTACACTAAAAAAATTATTACTAAATGTGAAAATTGTGAAATGTTTGAATTGTCATAACTTTTTTGTTAATAAGTTTATCATCACCAAATTTTTATGGTAGATTGCTAATACAATGGACCGTTTTCTCTAAAAAATTACGTTGGTAAAAAAGTAGGGTTTTGAGATATTTGAGTTTTTGTGACAAAAATTATATTTTTTAATGTTAAAAAAGATTTTTTTTTCACAGTGTATATTTTCTTAGGAATCACCATATAGTTGTCTAACTTTGTTGAACAATAAAATCAGCATCAAATCGCGATTTCCGGCCGAAATAATTTACACAGAAAATTTATTTTTTTACTAAATGTAAAAATTGTGAAATTTTTGAAATGTTATAACTTTTTTGTTTTTTAGTTTACCATCACCAAATTTTTATGGTAGATTGCTAATACAATGGACCGTTTTCCCTAAAAAATTCAAGTTGGTAAAAAGATAGGGTTTTGAGATAATTGAGTTTTTGTGACAAAAATGATATTTTTCAATGATAAAAAAGATTTTTTTTCACAGTGTATATTTTCTTAGAAATCACCATTTAGTTATCTAACTTTGCTGAAAAATTCATAACAATCGAACAATCCGTTTTTGCTGTGCATATTTTTGAATATTTTTGAACCATTTTCACATACACCCTTTTGAAAAGTTAGTCGTGGCTCTAAATAAAAATTTGATATCGAAAAATGGCGATTTAGATGGAACTGAAAAACTGTGCAACGTTTCAGTTCAATAGAAAATCATGAATTAAAAATTTTCCTTAATTTTGATGCTGTTGCTTGGAATCGCTCTTATCGTAAGTGCATAATATGTCAACATGAAATTTAAACATTGGAAACATTTCAAAAACGTTTCCTTTTTCAATTCTAAATGGATGCAATGCAAGAAAGAATAATCGTCCGGATTGCACCTGAGACCCAACCGAAAACATTCGATTGGGGGTTTATCCTAGGAAAAAAAAACAAGATACAATTTTCGTAGGTCTTGCACAACTGTTTTCTGGGGAAAGTTAGTGCTGTGGAAATACAGAATTAGTAATCCTGGAGCAAATCATGTCAAAAATTATGTACATTTTTTTAGGAGATTTCTTGAAGTACTGAAGAAATTCTGAAATAAATTATCTCGGAGATGATGATTAACCTGGGTTTGTCAGGGGAATATCTGTAAGTAAAAAGAAAATCGTGTTAAGCACTGTTATTTTGAATTACATTAAGAATTTGCATCCTTCGACAGATACGTATCTCGATCTCAACTGTTAGGTCGTATCCAGACTCGACTAGTCAAGCACAAGATACTGAAGACGACATTACAGTTGAGGTCGAGATACGTATCTGTCAAAGGATGCAAATTCGTAGTGCAATTCAAAGGAACAGTACTTAACACGATTTTTTTTACTTACCTCGGAGATTTCTCAAGGGCAGTGAATCAAAATTCAACCATCGCGCAACAATAACGACAATGTTGCAACCTGAATTTGTTGCGACATTCTACCCAATGCGACATACGTTTGTCCCAACTTGAACAGAATAGGACAAAGATCGTCACGATCTGATCTGATCGTGCACCACGAGTTTAGAGATGTTTAAGGCTTGCATTGTGATTTTCGAGCGGTAACTTCGAATCGGTAACCACTGCAACGCTGCTGAAGATGTATCATCAAAAAGTTTCGATTTTGGGTTGGTAATAATTGATTATTCACAAGTTGAAAAGTACGCAACAAATTCATGCTCCGTTTGGTCAGCAACAAAAATTTTCGAGATCATGTCATTATCTGTTAGCAGTTGGGATAAAGAGTAATCGCCGCGTCTTCTTTGTTGCTTGTTTTGTGCCTCTTTTGTCTGACAATTTTCTTCACTGCTCAAGGGCGATTAGTCGTAATTCATTCAGGAATTCTGTCAGAAATTATAAACTTGTTTTTCTTTCATCTGTAGAGCCTTTTAACCACTGCGTCCATTATTCAGGAATATTGGGTATGACAGTGGGATTATATCCCATTGATATAGCTTTACTTTATACCGGGGACCAAAAACTCCAGACCCATCAGTATAAAATACAATAGAACCTGGACGTAAGCTTGACCCACCAGAATCCCAAAGCGGCTTGGTTTCACCACATTAAAGGGAAAATCATAGTTGGCCTTCGTAATCATCCAATACTCTACTGTTTTAATACCTGAGTTTAAATTGAGGTCTTTGATAATCTTCAAATGTCCTACTAGATCACATTCTAGCAGTTTATTGTGACGCAGAAACTGCAGGACACTTTTTGCCGCTTGCAATTGAACAAATTGATGCAATGGTAACGTGTTTAGAAGGGCATCTAATGCAACCGATAGTGTGCTTTTTATTGCCCCTGTAATTGATATACATGCAAGTCTTTGAAGCTGTCATAGCTTCTTTTGAGCGATTACCTCCAGGTTTTCCCTAAGGTTTATTGCAGACCCAAAGGGCATTTTTTACCCTTAGTTATTTCCTTGTTTAGATGAGAATTCCAATTCAGTCTTTTGTCCAAAGTTACACCGAGATGTTTAACTTCTTCCGAGAACTGAATTTGAACTCCATCCAAAGAAGGCTAAGTAGATGTAATTTCTTCCTTCTTGTGAAGAAACGATAAAAGTTTTAGAAGGGTTTACCCTTAATCCCTCTTTCCAACATCATTTGAGAATAACAATCAGTGCATGTTGAAGCAGATTTGAAATCGTAGTATCGTATTTCCTACGTACCAAAATGGCCACATCATCTGCCTTTCCTATCACCTCAAAACCTTCATTTATTGGCTTTTTTCGTGGATTATTCGTCCACTACCAAAGACCACAGTAAGAGCGATAGTACTCCTCCTTGAGGACAACCCTTCATAGATCTAAAAGATAGCTGCGCACCTGCGAGATTAGTAGAAATCTCCCGATCTTCTAGCATAGATATTATCCATTGAAAAATGCATTTATTCAAATCTTTTGCTTTTATCGCTGAACGCATGGAGCTGAAGGATGCATTGTTGAATGCTCCCTCAATGTCGAGAAAAGTAACCACGACTACTAGGTCGATGTTATTAAAGTAGGTTCAAAACAACGCGGTGGGGTGGTGTTTGTTAAAATGTGTCATTCCTTCTGCTGCAATCCGCTTTAATGATTGGAACTTACCTAACAAAATCTAACGCCTCTTCGATTCGAGATGGTCAACAAACTAAGAACGATGAAATCTTGTCACTGGAATTCCACAATCTGCCCAGCTTCGAGAGAAAACAATCTACTGGATGGAGCAAAACCGCGCAAAATGTCATTCCTTCCGCACGCAAATGGCCTGTTCCATGTCGGCGTTCAACGCCGCCCCATTGGCTTCCACTTCCAGCGCTTTGTCTCCACCGTCTATTGCATCCACAGCCTCAACGCCGTCCTCTTTGATGTACTTTCCTCCGGCGAATCCGACCAGGCCTCCCCCGAGGGCCGCCAATCCTCCGGCTTTCAGTCCCACTATCAACCCAATGGGACCACCTATGCATGATCCCAGCAACGCACCACACATCGGATAGATGGCTTTCTTGTATTTTAACGCTTTTCTCAGGGCCGTCTCGCCTTCCTCCACGTGGCCTTGGGTCACTTCCACATTTTCCTCGACCGCATCGACCATCTGGGCTTGGTCTCGCGTCATCGAATGCACCGTCTGAAAAAGATCCTGAATGTCGACAATTTCCTGCTGGAGGATTTCCATCTCTTTGAGACATTCCTCCCGCTGCCGCAGTTCTTCCACTTCGCGGTTGTATGTGCTGGTTATCTCCGGAACGTGTGCCAACTGACGCCCGTACTGGTTGTCCTGCTGATCCTGTCTCGTGTAGTATTCCTCATCCGTAAAGCTGTACGTCGACTGAGTCCGAGAGACAATTTTCTGTTGCGCTTCTGAAATTTGATGGGAAAGTACAAAACAAAATCTGTGACATCTGGAAAGCTATATTGTGTGATTCAACTCACAAGCAAAGCTGTTTACAAATTTCCCTTCTTTGTTATCGCCATCAGCGAGTAGCTACGAACTTTGCTTAGCTAAACACCCCTTCCCCCAAGGCCGCATACCGCCCCACTCCCACCCACTTACCCAAATACTCGCCCATCGCCGCGAACGCCTGCTTCTTCGCTCCGTCGATCGCCTCATCGAACCGCTTCAAATCGCCCTGCCGCACTCGGGATCGCACCTTGTCGATCTCCAGGATCAGATATTTCATCTGCTTGATGACCCTCGTAGCGTTGATCTGCTCCCGCTTGATCCGGTCCCAGTCCTTGAGCGAGCTGGCCTTCTCGATGTTACACTTGTGATTCTTCAGCAGGTTCAGATACTGCGGAATGGTTTGGTTGAACTTGTGGATCGATATCTCGGCCAATTTGAGGCCAATTTTGTCTCCATTGTCGTCTCCCATTGCGACGGACGTTGCCGTCCTTCAACTCAATCACAATCGATCAATCGATTTGTTTTCCCCTCACAGCTGATGGGTGTTCAAATACGCACTTTGTTCTCCACTAACACCACACTTCATCCACAAACAAACCAAAAGAAAAGGAAATTGGTTTATCCCTAGAAAGCAATTGATTTTGGAGTAAATTTGGTGTATTTTCTTGAATTAATCGCACTTTGTAGTACACTTCTCAAGACGAGATTTTTTTCTTTTCTTTTTGTTATGCTGATGATGACGAGCACTCTGATGATGGCACGCAAAAGCATCGATGATGATGATGGTTGATGTCAACAAATCCTAATGATGAGGGCTTACCTCGCGCACATGACACCGGAATAAAAAAGCAAACCACGGTGTTTAAGACGGGAGGTAGACCGAACCACAGATAGGGTAACCAATATAATTTGGACCCCCATATATTTTGGACCCCCTGTGTCCTATTATCACAACTTACACAAGTTTAATGATAAGATAACGGAAATTTTTAGAATCATCCGCTAAATAAGATCGCTCTGCACAGGCAGCAATCATTTCCTCACTGGAAATATCCTTATTTGCCTTGAAATTATTTTTTGCCAATCCCGTCATCCGTGCGAATGTCGCATCATGTTGACAAAAAGAGATTGCAGTGCTGAGGAAACTTGCAGATGTAAACAAAAACGATTATCATTCTAGCGCATTAAATTCGCAAAGTTCGTCTAATCAGCCTTTGTCAATCAAGTAATTAGGATGTGTTCCAGGATATTCAAGCGGCCAATTCTTCCAAAATAGTTTCAAACGAGTTTAAACACCGGGTGTCCAAAATATATACTGAAGAGGGTCCAAAATATATTGGGGTGTCCAAAACATTGAAAACTGATGCTTCAAAAATCAGTTATTTTCATCAAATTTTCAGCCAGAAATGACCTTATGGGTATTTTTAACGGTTAATGGAGGCTTTTACGAACATATTAACATCATCATTATGTGTAAATACACTCTGAATCTGTTTGATTTTGAATCAAATTCAAACTAATGTCCTCTAGGGGTCCAAAATTCAACCGTTACCCTAACAGAAATCTAAATCCCAATATTGAAACTGGGGAATTCAGGCCAAACATGTCTAAAGGTCCTATCTGCAGAAGAGAGGCTCTTTTTGGTTTCCCCACAGACAAACAGACGTAACACTTGCGCAATTTCCATCGACTACGCTTTCAACGAACATTTCAAATTTTCATAGTTGTGGCTTTCACAACCAGTTGCGCGCGCATAGTTTTTCTATGCGTTTGACGTTTCACACTAGCGCCTTCTGTTGGCGATATTGCACAACACAGTGATTCGTGCAACTTTTCCACCAGGTGGTGGTAATGTGAACTGGGCGATGGATTTCCATGAAAATCGATCAAGGTGTTACGTCTGGGTTTCCCTCTCTTTCGTAAATATCTCAGTTGTTTATTTGTATTATGATTGTCTCCTTACATTGGACGATGGTCAAAATATTCGTCTTTTGATTTGTACTGCAAAAATAGTTGAAAAATGTACCATTACATTGCAATAACTGAAAGAGAAAGTGTACAAGGGTTCATTCAAATATTACGTAACGCAAAATTTGACAATTTTAGACCCCCTCCCTCCCCCTACGTAACAACTTTTGTATGGGAAAATTTGAAATTTTGTATGAAGCGTAACACAGTGCTAGACCCCCTCCCTCCCCTCTTTGCGTTACGTAATATTTGAACGAACCCCAAAGAGAGCCTCTCAAATGCAGATAGGACCTATTGAAATGTTTGGCCTCAATTTATCCTTTTAAACGAGCTTTTGGAACGCGCACAAACGCGCACCTGTTTGATAAGCGCTGTTTGCACCACTTCATTGCAGAAATGGAGATTTGATACAAGGATCGGTATACTCGTCGGTATATTCGCCTCACTCCATTCATATTCACTCCTCTTTGCTGAAGCGAATCGAGAAAGATGGAGCAAACGAGTTGTCGTGATCAAACACGCAAACCCATCACCAGTGGGAAGCGATGCGCAAGTTGGTTGACATGGATATTCGTTGCCATTCGTCGCAGTTTGGATCGCACGCGAATGAATGAATGGCGAATGGTGAAGAATGCTGGTGAGCGATCGAAGCGGCTATTACCATAACTAGAAGAGAAATTTTGCATGTAATGCATACATTTGTAGTGTATTGTTGTTGAAATGCTAGATAAGCAAAGAAAATAATAAACATTTTTTGAAACCATGAAAAAAAATCGTATGCACAAAATCACTCGTATCATTCACGAATCGCATCGCCGTTCGATCGCTTGCGATGCGAATGTGGACGAATGGGTAATTGGGTTTTTAAATTAAGAAAAATGTATCGATTTTTTGGTTTTATACGGAAGAGCACCTTTTTCTGAGCCACTATGATTTTTTTCCAGATTTTTAGAACTTTATTTTGGCACCTAAAATCAATTTCAAAGAGATTTTTGGAAATCACCTTTTGACAGCTAGGTAACTGTTTGACAGCTCCGCCCAGTACAAAATGCGACGAGGGGTGATTCATCAAATCGCTCCCATACAAACTTCAAATTGATTTTTAAATAGGTTCCCGGTCACCAAAACACCGACGAACCGACATGCCTGCTAGTGCAAAGGTTCATGAAATTCTCGTCCAAAATTTTAAATTAAAACCGTTGAAAACTAGCGCCATCTGTTGATTTTGATTCAGAACTATTTTGGCCGAAATATTTCGAACACTCTTAAGTAATGCCACCCATAGGTGTGCTGGAATGAACAAACATTGGATAATGCTGTTTATTTCATAATAATTACCAAAATTTCTTATGATAAACTAAGAGAGGATAGATTCACGAACTGTGTTCAAAACAAAACTTTTTAGGAGCGGAAAAGACTCAATAATCTTACAGAATTTCATAGTTTGTTTGATTTAAACGTAGAGTGTTTGTTTATATTCCGCGGCGTCGCCGTCGTCGATGGTCATGCTTTCGTCATACTGCAGTCAATCTGCTGATTTTATCAGAACACAATTTTATTTCTTAATTTTCCGAAAGCACAATTTATTATTGGGCCTAATTCATATAAGTATTGACTTCTATGAGATTTTCTTTTTTCAAATAAAAGTCGAAATTAATAGTAGTCAGCCTAGTCAGCGTCACTAAAACGGCCGCAAGAGCAGCATCATCGTCGCGACGCTTGCATAATCCGATGGGAATGTAGTGTGCTCCATTCTGAGGCAACGCGAAGCTACAGATTGACAATACTGGGCATCACGTGTTTTTGTTTACACAGCGTTTGATCAAGACGCCGCGACGCCGGCTGTATAAATGTCATGACCGGCTAAACGTCACTTTCAATTTGACACTAGCGATCACTGCAATTTGAATTTACCGTGTAATGTTATCGGTCAAGTCTCGGAATCGAGTGGCACGTCGGTTTAGTCGGTGACCAAAATTCATGAAAATTTGGATTTCGGCTCAGTTTCGCATGCAGATTCAGAATATGGAATTATCTCAACACCGTTAAAGAAGCCAATTTCCAAGTGTGGATTCTCACCGTTCGCCGGAGTTTGCTGTCGTCGCTGACAAGCAAACACATAAACCACAGACAAACAGACGTAGCACCTTGAACGATTTTTATGGAAATCCATCGCCCAGTTCACACTTGGAAAAGTTGCATGAATCACTGTGCTGTGCAATGTCGTCAACAGAAGGCGCTAGTGTGAAACGTCAAACGCATAGAAAAACGATGCGCTCGCCTCTGTTTGTGAAAGCCACAACTATGAAAATTTAAAATGATCGTTTAAAGTGTGGTCGATGAAAATTTAGCAAGTGATACGTCTGTTTGTCTGTGCACAAACTAAAGCGACAACCGTTCGCTGCTGACTGTCTTCGAATGTGGAAGAAGATAAAAAGTGGAAATCAAGAACTCTGATTTGATAATATCACCATGCAAAAATCCAGCTCACTACTTTCAATCTAGTACTTCACTGACTGCGTCCTCTATAGGACAGATCGGTGAAGTACTAGATTTGTAGTAATGAGCTGAATTTTAGTATGGTGAGAAGGTCAATTCTCCGTTTCTGCAATGAAATGGTGCAAAAGGCATGGGTATTATGATTCCCTACCTAATTTGATGCTGTTTGAGCAAAACTTTGGGCAACAGTGTTGTTGTTTTCTCCATTTCTTGCAACATAAACAACATAGTTATCCAAACTTTTGCTCAAACAGCATCAAATTAGGCAACGAATCATAATACCCACGCTTTTTGCACCATTTTATTGTAGAAACGGAGAATTGACCTTCTCACCATATTAAAATTCAGCTCATTACTACAAATCTAGTACTACACCGAACGTGCCCCATTCCAGAAAAATTACTACGTGGTTCATGGACGGACCGTGATTTTTCTCAAAGAGGGTACTTTTTACTACATGAATAAGTACTCTACTTTAACAGTGCACGTAATTCACGTTAGCCTCTGATGATAAGACTTCTCATCAAACATCTTTTTCAAACGCCATCGCAAACCGATCTCCGCCGCCGCCGCGAAAACGAAAATCCATTCGTCGACGAGAGAGGGCAAAGATCTGCACAGGTAAACAAAAATATTTTGCTTCGATTTTTCCTCAAAATTTTTAAAATAATTAATATTTTCCAGCAATAAAACCCCCGTTTGACGAAGAAAGCGATAAGCAGTAAAACCAGCAGAATACCAACGATGTCGATGGAAGTGGATACCGGTTTTGTGGTGAATGATACCAGCTCGCTCCTGCCGGGCGGTGGCTTCACCAAAGCCTACTCCAACAATCTACCGAGCGTCGGCAGCGAAATGGTGTGGAATTACGTCGTCCAGCTGATGCGGTCTGCCAGCGAGAATCCCGATCTGATCAAGATTCTGTAAGTATTCGGATCTCGTTTCCGAGTTCCAACGAACTTTTCCATGTCAGTGGCAAGATGTCAATCCAAAAAGTGACACCTTCACCGCGCCTCAGTTCAAGCGATGACGGAGGACTTGAAAGATGTCGGGTGTCTGCCAACTTGATTGGAAGTGACAGCTTGCGAGTCAAAATTTATTTTTGTATTTTGTGGCCGACTGGTGCGGCACGGTGGTTTTATTAATTATCGAAAATCGTGGTGATGTTTGCGTTTGGAGAAATCTCCTAGGCTTTTTCTTACAAAATGAGATACATTGAAAGGAGGTGCCTTAGCGACGGACTAAAACTGGGTTGATACAACAGGTGAGCACCCATCAGGAACCTCCAGATTGGAGAGATGCCAATAGTGTTTTAATGGCTTTGGCCAACGAAGTGAAGGATCTTCCCGTTACCTGACCATGGACGTTTCATTATGATAGCATAGTTTTTAAATATAAGCTGTGCAGCAGTTGCCTGAAACAAGGTACCATTTGGGGCTATCCAACAATAAGTGACCTAGAGTAATTTTCTCAAAGGAGTTCCACCAGCACCTTCTCCAAAATTTGGAAAGAGTAGCCGCAGAAGCGTTACTGAGAACTCCACCAAAAATTTTCTATTATCATTCATTTTTTCCTTAATTTTCAGCCAAGCGATTGGATCCAGCAAACCGGATTTCAACGATGATTCCATCTGTTACGTTCACCTCAAACGAGATGACCGGGTTTGCGTGGTGAAAGGACAACTCACCATCGGATCCAGTGGTGGCGAAGTCAAAATCTACCAGCTGACAGCCACAGTGGACGAGAGCGAGGACCGGATCGTTTCGGTGGAATGTAGCGAATGTATGGAAACTGGGGATTGTAGACATGCGATTAGCTTTGTTACGTGGTTGCACAGAAAAAGCGAAGGGGACGAAAGTAGCGAAGTGGTCTGTTACTTCCGAGGTCCACTGTCGGCCGAACTTGAAAGCATTCCTCCGAAGCCTCCGCTCAACAAGACAAAAGCAAAGAATTTCATTCGGGAAATTGTGCGCATTCTACAGACTGAGGACATT
The DNA here is from genome assembly GCF_035046485.1 of Aedes albopictus. Taxonomy (NCBI): domain Eukaryota; kingdom Metazoa; phylum Arthropoda; class Insecta; order Diptera; family Culicidae; genus Aedes; species Aedes albopictus. The sequence goes on along the minus strand of NC_085137.1, from coordinate 439,299,852 downwards.
GATTGTCCACTGCGATGGAACTTCCCCGGGCCGCACAAGAAGTTCAACAATATGTCCATCCACGAGTTGATTCTGATGGCCGTAAGGAACAAGTTTGACACAGCGCAGTTCTTCGAGGCCGCCCACCAGGTCATTACGGCAGGTCAAAGCGCCTTAGCAGATAAAACTAAATTCACCCCCAAGTGCAATCCATGGTACCTGGAATTGCGCTACGCCCGCATCACCAGCGCCAAAGTTTCCGACTGCATCAATCTGAACGTGACCCAATCGGTTCTGTACGAAACCATCCTCGGTTGTCACAAGGAAATCGATCCGAACATCCAGCGGAAGAAGTTGGCCGTTCGCCAAAGGCTGGAAAAGTACACAAAGACCAAGTACGACAATTGCAAGATTACCCTCAACCCAAACTACCCAATAATCTTCGACGTCCCGGATGGAATCTGCAACTCGCACGTCATCGAAATCAAGTGCCCCAAGACGCGCGATCACATGCAGAAGTACGTCACCGAGAACGGGTCCATCTGCGAGAAGTACTACATGGAGATCCAGATCCACATGTACATGCAGGGCAAAACGGCCGGTGTGGTTTGCGTGGCCGATCCGGACTTTGAGAACAACAACGAAATCTACATGCACTCGTTCAATCTCAATCGGAACTTTGCCGTCAACAAGCTGAACAAGGCGATGGACTACTGGAAGAACATCGTCTATCCGGAACTGATCAATAGCTGGGCTGATTAAGGGTGTAAGTTTGGCTATTTCTTTCACAGTAGATAAGTTTCATTTTAGTCGACAAAAACACCATATTTTATTCTTCTGATTGATGATCGTAAAGATCTTCATTTTTTGTCTTTCTCCTAAAACACACAACACGCGCTACCCCTTTTAATGGTTTGGTAAAGACAATAAATACCTAATTATGAGAGGCAAACGCTTTCCTTCTGAACCAGGAACTCGGACATCCCGATTTGCTGCATACAAATATAAGAGCAAACAATCTGATATGCACGCCGTTTCTGAGATTCATTCTGATGACTTTCCTGGTTAGTTTTTGGCTGTTGGTTGCCACATCTTCTGAATCATTCGATGAACTCTCGAGGGCAGTGATCGTTTCGTTGCACTTGGTGGAGGCTACAACTGGAATCCTTTTGGAAGCACACGATTGATGGAAATCTGTTGGTAAGATAAAACATTAGTTTTGATATTCTATTTACAATTCGTTGACTAGGTAGTTATTTTAGGAAGGAAAAACATTTATGTCATTTTATTCAGTTCCATCTTGAGTTCTGCAGTAATCCTTTGGGGAATGCCTCCAAGAGTAACTTGGATAATTTCTCCAGCATTCCTTTCAAAACTTCTTCAGAAGTTCCTTTGGGAATCCCCTATATATACCCCGTGTCGCTCTGCGGTGCGGTTTTTTGACAGTTCGAAATGACATTTACAATATTTCACCATCCTTCTATCTGATAAGATGAAAAGATTTATAATTTATGATGTGCTTGATGGTGTAAATCCAAAGAGCAGAATTTTCATGCGCTCAGTGCGGACAAGCCTGCACTGCAGTAAAACAGATGTCTGAGGTGTTCACGACATCCCAGAGCAACAGGCATCGGGACTCAAATTGAATTACATCGAGCAACGAATGGGGCACGTTCGGTGTAGTAATAGATTTGTAGTAATGAGCTGAATTTTAGTATGGTGAGAAACTTTGGATAACTATGTTGTTTATGTTGCAAGAAATGGAGAAAACAACAACACTGTTGTCCAAAGTTTTGCTCAAACAGCATCAAATTAGGCAAGGAATCATAATACCCACGCTTTTTGCATCATTTCATTGCAGAAACGGAGAATTGACCTTCTCACCATACTAAAATTCAGCTCATTACTACAAATCTAGTACTTCACCGATCTGTCCTATAGTCGTTTGACATAACAATAAGTGAAATGGCATTCATCATTTTCATGTATGACTCGATGTATGATAAATATCTGTGTTATTTTCAAAACTGTATCAAACATCACGGGATTCAACAATTTGGTACGGAGCTACAATGAATCTTTTTTCACGCGAGAAAACTTTATAAAGATATAAAATATGAGACCTTCAACAGTAGAATGATCGTGAATTACTTCGGTTGGCTATATCCAACTTTATTTGTCTTTAATTTAGATTTAGGCTGATACAAACTCAATTTTGACTTTTTGTCCCCTCCCCCTTCAAAAATTTTTGGCCGGATTTTGCATTTTGAGCGGGCAGATAAAAGATATTTATCAAATTATCGGGTCTTGCCGACAATTGTTTAACAAATCCGATGAGTTTTTAATACTTTTCAGATTAAATGCTTTATTATTTTTACCCCCCCTCGATCAGCCAAAGAGTGGGGGGACAAAAAGTTAAATAAATAATTGTAACGGCCTTATGCCAAATGAACAGTATGCCAATCGGCTATAATGCCAAACGACCTAAGGTGTGAGAAAATTTTGAGAACTGTGGAACTCTCGTTATTTCCTTACGAAAGCGCAAATGGTGCAGTTTTAAAATATAGAACTGCAGAAATAATCACCCCGTAGTTCAAATTTCAAAATATTTGGCAATATGTTTAGATTGAAATAACTATTATAGGAAAACTTTTGTATTCTGGGCAGTTTTGTTCTCTTCGTCATGGAAGCCTTTTTGAAACCTGTTGAATTCAACGTTGGCCTTAAATCTTTGCCAACCAAACTGAGCTATACGACCAAATTTCAGGCAATTTGGTTAAAGTTCAAGAAAATTTAAATCAATGGACCATCAATTTAGAACTTTACCCAGAATCAGCTAATCATAAATTTTGTGTCAATATGTAAGTACAATACTCAGGTAGATTTAACAAATATTTTGTTGATGATGAAGTCGAGTCAAGTACAAGACCCTGAAGATGACCTTACAGTGGAGGTCGAAATACGTATCTGTCAAGGGATGCAAATTCTAATTCCACTTAACAGTACGTTACCCGATTTTCTTTTTACTTAAATATTTTGTGAATATAATTAATAGGGGTACTCACGAAACAGATTAAATATTGCTGCAAAAGCCATGATTTTCTGCTTATTTGAATTGTTTCATGATTTTGCGAATAAAATAAATAATCGAAGATTGCCTCGAAGATCGCGACATTTAATCATTTTAATTAGTTTACGCTGTTAAGTGAATCCCCCTAATGTTAATAAATAAAGCATATTAAACCTATTTTGGATTCTTGAAATCAAATCTTGTTATCATCAGTTTTTGAAATGATGACAAAATGATATCTCAATTTGATATTAAATAATAACAATTCGGAACGAAAACTTGTTTTGATTTCATTTTGTTATCAATAACAAAATGAGTTATCATTTTGTTATAGGTTTGTTCTCATTCCCTGCTCGGGTACACTACCCGTCATAAGTACGGACTCACACAAAGTATTTTTTTTTTTTTTTGCTTGGTTTCTAGCTGCACTCTGAATAGAGTTGAAACCTCTACACTAGACCCGAAGATAGAAAAGAGTACGTAATCTTTCAGAAGCAGTTTGCCAGCCGTACGCGGAAAATGATATCCATTAAGACACTGTTGCCTACTGATTCAGAAAGTTACGGTAGAAGGTTGGAAAGTTTTCAATTGGTCAGTCAGTCTGGATTTGCCTATGTAGTGTTATGGTCACACCGTTTGTGTTTGTCTTCTTGTTTGATTTTGTGATATGGTTCAATATGTTTTTCATGTCAGTTGTCGTATATTTGTTTTTTTTTTCATCGAATCAATCGAACCCTGTATGTTAAAATATAGTCGATCCTGTGTCAAATTGTGTTCTTGATTTCGCTAATCGTTTTCTACTTCTCTGTGTTCATCTTATGTGTCCTTAAAATGTCATCGGTCAAATACCCACAGAAACATGTAACTTCTGATATTTTTCTGTTGGTGTCAAAATACCATCTAAGAGATAAACAAAAATACGCCAAGTTGATCAGTTGATTGCAATAATATTTTAAAATAATAAAGATTGCTTGTCAACTATTATGTATCCATCCCCCTACAAATACTTTTAAAAATGTTCAAATTTGTTCAATTGTCCTATCGGTCCTACCTAGATAAACCATGTAATTTTCTCAAGCGTAGCCTAGAAATGTCAACCTAGTCATACACAAGTAACGTTGTTCAGTTAATATAAAGCAGTCAGTTGCTGTCCAAAATGTCACGTCGAACGCATTGACGTCAACAATGCGTTTAAGTGTTCGCACGTTAGCTTCGAATCTATCAGCACAATTAAGTGCTGCAAATCTCCTTCCCACTATTAATTCTTCGGTCGATTTTAATTGCTTTATTTAAAGAAAATATGACCAACTAACATTCTAAAAATTCGAAAAAGCGACTATGACATTAATGAATTACTAATCAAAATCAACCGAGAAACGTGGGAAATAGAGCCCAAACAACATTTTGAAGTCAGATGGCTGTAAAAGGTTCCAAAACCTGTCACAAATCCTACAATACTTTTATTAGGATTTGTAACGATCATCAAAACCTTCTTAAATCCAACCGACTTGGAACTATTGCTTGGGAATAGACTCTAATGAGCCCTGGCGGATCCTCCATGTTTATCGAGCATGTCTGATGCATATGATCAGCCATACTCCATCTGCAGCAGCCGGTTCGTAATGAACCGTTGGAGGCGCATTAAAGTGTTAAAAAGGTCATATGTTTCACAGTACGGACTCACACAAAGTATTGCAACAATATTGCATCACCCTGACTCACTTCGATATCTCCAAAACCTGAGGACTTAAAAAGATGCTGTCTTCAGGAAAGTTATTCAGAAGACCAAAAGCAACAACTTTTCTGAAGGCGGCATTTTTGTAGGTGTTCTGGTTTTAGAGACATCGAGGTGATTCAGGGTGATGCAATACCTTTTGTGAGTTCGTACTTATGACGGGTAGTGTATATTAGTGTGGGTCATCGGAACCGTTTTCTCAGATCAAAGCATTTTTGGCTCCGTTTCGGGTCCTGAGTATCTGTGCAAAATTTGAGCACGATCGGTTGCGCCTACACTTTGCGCATTGCAATTGAAATTGGTATCCAATTCCAATTTCCAAAGCGATCCGATGCTTGTGAAAATAGTTATAACCAATGAACCGCATGCATGTGTTTATGTTTTAACATGTAAAGGAATAACAATAGCAACAAAATCATGCTGTTTCGCCAAGCAATGTCAACGCTATAACTTTTTTCATAAGCATCAGATCACTTCGCGGTCTTCGACAAAGTTTTTCAGGCAACCCTAGGCTATGTTTTTACTTTATCGGTTACATGGTTTTAGAAAAAAATCGAGCTTGTTATGAGAGAAATGCAAAAAAGTGTGTTTTCCCATGTAAACCCCCATACAAACTTCAAACGCGATGCGCAAAACGTAGACATAACCGATCGTGCTCAAATTTTGCACACTTATTTGGGATCAAAAAAACTTTAATCTGATGGGATACCATTGAATTTTTCATGCTTCCATATAAACGATGACCCACTCTAGTGTATATACAAAATTCTTCAGGGCTTCCTTCGATAGTTCTTATAAGGGATTTTTCAAGACTTTCTTCAATTTGCAAACTCCTACCTACAGCATTTTTTCTTGAAAGGAAATGCTGGTACAACTTCTGGAGGATTTTTCGAATAATTTTCTGCTGGAATCTCTGTAAGAACTCTGAGAGACATTTTCGAAGAAACTTCTGGAGTGTTTTCCGAAGTAACTCTTGGAAGAATTTCCTATGGAACTCTCAGAAAAGTACTCAAATAAACTACCAAAGAAAGTATCGAAGGAATGAATTCCAGGGGTTATATATGTTGAGGTGCATGAAGAAAAGTTTAAATATTTGTAGCCCTTTGAAGCCGGAATTTTTCCAAGCGTTATTATAGATTTTTTCTACGTATTTCTGTGGTTTTAGTGCTTAACAGAATAAAAAGGGAAGAATATGATGCAGAATATATTCTCTCGATATCCTAGGTCTTCCAAACTGTTCTTGAGTTTAGATCCTAAAGGCTATGGATGTAACGGTAATTTCTTTCATTAAACAAACCAACAATTTGTATTTTATCATGTCCAGGAAGTCTTCTGAAAGTTCAAAAGACAGTATCAGATCAGTCGGGATATCCTAGGTCATCCAACCTGTTCTCGAGTTTAGATCCCATAGTCTACGGGTGTAACGGTAACTTTATTCGTCATACAAAGCTGCGATACATAATCTATCTTGCCCAGTAAATCTTCTGAATGTTCAGTTGACATCATCAGATCAGCTGGGGTCATTAAATGTTTAAAATGTAGCACCTGGCATCTAGTGTCATTGAAGTTTCTTTAGTTGTTTTGCATAAGTTTTTATAGTTGTTTTGCATAAGCTATTATACTAAATGGAGTTCATAGAATGCAATCAGAGTAGCATTGGGCAAATCTGGCTGAGACATCGATTTTTGAGAATGGATTCGAATTGAATCAGCAGAATCGATTCACCGATTTAATCGAATGCTTTGAGTCGATGTTTTCACATCGATTCGATATTATAAAATATTACAAAACTAGGTATAAAATGATTCGTTTGCTGCTTTTAGTTCAAGTTCATGGTATGTTTTATTTGTCTTAATAAATTCAATATCAAAATTTGAGCTTGCACATCGAACATTTTGGAACTCTGATTCGAAAATGGATTTAACGTTGAGACAGTGAATTCTAGAAAAAAAAATGAAATAAAAAATCCGGAAATCCTGATATTCCCCAGAATTCTGAGAACTATTCCCATATAGTACTTAGATAAATTCCCGCAGACAGCTGAGAGAAATTCCCCCAGAATCTTTAGAGACACTCCTCCAGAATACTGAATGAAGTTCCTCTAGAATTATGAGAGAGATTTCTTCAGAATGCTGAAAATAATTACACCAGTATCCTTAGCGACATTATGTAGAAAAGAAAGCAAGACTCTTCCGGTATCTTGGTAGGAATTCTTTCCGAATTCTATTAAGGATTTTCCTAGAATCCTGAGTGAAATTACTCCAAATTTATAAGACGGATTGTCTCAAAGTCCCGAAATGAATTCTCCCAGAATCATGTGAAAGATTGTCTCTGAATGCTAGAGAAGCTTCCCCTTGGGATTCTCCCAAAATCTTCCAGAATCCTTATATGGATTATCCCAGAATTCTAAGATGAGTTCTCCCAGAATCTTGAAAGGAATTCCAAGAGCGGTTCTTCCACATTCTTGAGATAAATTTATCCAGATTACTGAAAGAGATACTCACAAAAAAAAAAGATTTTCGGAATTCTAAGATGAATTCCCCAAGAATCTTAAAAGAAATGATCCAGAATCATGAAAAGGGTAGCTTAGAACCCCAAAAAGGATTACTTCAGAATCCTCAGAAAGACTTCCTAAAAATACTTGGCGGGATTACCAAAGTAACAGAATTCTGGGAGATAGGATTTCCCCAGAATCCTGTGAAGAATTCCTCCAGAAACCTTTTAAGTATTCTCCAAGAATTCCCCCAAGATCCTGGATAGAATCCTTCAGAATGCTGAGAATAATTCTGCCAGAATCCCGAAAGGTATTCCCCAGAATTATCTAGAAACCTAAGAAGGATTTTTCCGAAAATCTGATCCTGGAAGAAATTACGGTAAACTTCTAGAATGGACTTCCCCAGCATCTTGAGAAGGATTCTCAGGAATTCTGAGAGGTGTTCCTACATATGTAAAACAGAAAAAATACTGCAAATTCCTGAAATACATTTGCCCAGAATCTTTGAAAGTACTCCCCCTAAACTCCTGGAAGGGCCCTAAGAGTTCTGAGGGGATTCCTCTAGAATACTTTAAATTATAAATCCCAAGAGAATCTTCCCATAATCTTGTAAGCGATTTTCCCTGATTACTAAGAGGGACTCTCCCAGAAGCCTGAAAGGGATTTCTGGGAGCAACTGCTCCAGAATAAAGAAAACACAATTCTACTGGGATTCTTGTAGAATGCTGAGAAGGATTTCTTCCGAAACCTAAGAGGAATCACAAAATATATGCGACGGATTCTCCAAAACCCTGGGAGGAGTTCCAGAGAATGCTGAGAAAGATTTCCACAGAATTTGAGTGGAAGTGAGGGTCTTCCAGAATCCTTAGAGGAATCAACCCAGATCATCCAGAAATTTCTTAGAATCCTGAGGAGGATTTCACCCTTGGCAAGGAACCCTGGTAGGAAATGCCCCGAAATCCAGAAATGAATTCCCTTAGAAACCAGAGATTCCCTAGAATTCTGATAGGTATTCCCATAAAATACTGCTGAAAAAAAAATTCTAGAGATTTTTAAAAGGGACTCTTCCATAATTGTGAAGATTCTCCTAAAATTCTGTGATAGATTCCTTCAAAATGCTTAAGGCTCAAATAACCATCATTCAATCATCAGTAATCATCAATTCTTCAAAAGCAGTTTTCTTGCTAGAATTCCAAAAACTCTCAATGAGAATTATTTCACTGCTATCCAGATGCAGAAAAAGAGTACAATGATAAATTTTCATTATCATTGGTTGTGATTTCAGCGAAAAAACTGCTTTTGATTTTCTGGTAAAGGATGATGGTTTGTTTCCTCTTAAAATTATCACACCAGCATCCTGAGAGACGTTATTCTATGAAAGAGAAAAAAACTTTTCCAATAGGAATTCTCCCTGAATTCTATTAAGGATTTCCCTAGAATCCTGGGAGAGATTACTCCAGTTTTCTGAAATGGATTCTCTCAGAATCTTTTATAAGAATTCTTCCAGAATCCTGAGGGAATTTCTCAGATACCCGAGATGAATTCTCCCTGATACCTGTGACGGATTGCCTCAGAATCCTGAGAGAAGATTTTCCTCGGGATTCTCCCAGAATGATTAGACGGATATCTCCTGGCGGATTCTTCCAGAGTCTTGGGAGGGATGTTCCTAGAATCCTGAGAGAAGTTCTCCTGCAGTATTGAAAGACATCTCATTAAAATCCTGAAAGAGAGTGCCCCAGATGGATCCTCTACATTATCAAGATAAATTCATCTAGAATCTTGAGAGGGAACCTAAAAAAATGTTCGGAATCCAAAGATGGACTGGCCTAGAATCCTGAGAAGGATGTCTAGCGCACCCTGAAAGGGACTCTCTCTAGACCATAAGGAGGATTCTTTTAGAATCCTGAGAAAGATTCACTTAGACTCCTGGGAGAGATTGCCCAAGAAAACTTAGATATACAAGTATGCCTCGATTTAGTGGACCTAGATTATATAGACCCTCGATTTTATGTATATTTTACCTCGATTTTATGTAAATTTTTAATGGTTGAATTCTACAGTGCATTCTGAAAAAAATATAGTTTTGAATCGAAAAAAAATTGAATGTATAAAATCGATTCGATCGATTTCGTGGGGCTTCAACATCGATTCAAAAAATCGATTAATCGGAACAAAAACATCGATGTTGCGAACATCGATTCAAAATTGCCCAACGCTAAATCAGAGACTATGACATAGATTCGGGATATTCAGAATCGTAAACATTGTCTTAACGTCGTGGCAAAAGCTATTATCACAAGTGTACAGGGGGTGGCCGCAAAATGTTTGGGATAGGCAACTTTTTTTCTCCCACAAAAAAATTCAACATGCTGTAACTTTTCATACCGTCAAGGCGCCATTCCCCGTGTGCCTTCGAATATTTTTTCATTATTTCCATATTATGATTGAATGATATGACAATTTCTCTTCAATTTCACCAATACAACACTAATGTATTGTTACCATGTCAAAACGCTCATTAGAAACATTTAAAAGTATCATTTTGACACTAAAGTGTGTTTACATGAAGCGGGTTTCTGCTCGTTCACTGCATTCATAGTGAAAAAACGAAAACTGCGCTAAGGTAATTTAAGCGATAAACTAAATGTAGTAACGTTTTTATTCCACCAAGAAGCAATTAAATTCACATATCAAGTATGTTTTTTGCATTACCGAAGTAAGTTTAACAAGAAAGTACGATTACTCGTACTTTTTGATTGAAACAAAAAGGCACGGTAAATGGGTACCCTAAAAATCAATGGTCTCCATTCACCGTGCCCCATATTGTACCATATATCTTGAAAAAATCGAAAATTTGAACATTCGTTTTTCTAATAAAATCTTGCAAGTTATTACTTGAAATGAATTTAAACGAAGAAAATTCCCTTGGCTGGGTTGTTTTGATCATTTTTAAACAAATTAGAATAAAATTTCTCATACACGGTGAATGGGTCCCTACTGCCACGGTGAATGGTGACCTACCACGGAATTAGGCGTCCCTACTACCCTTTACTAATTGTACTATATCACCAAATTTTGTGAAAAATTGTCTACTTCTGTGGATATTACTTTAATTTTAACCTATAATGAAGGCAATTAAAAGCGGCACCAACGATGTTTATAAGACTGGTGTCAAATGACAGCCCTAATTTGCCCCGAATCCTCTTAGATCCACGGTGAATGGTACCTTGACGGTAGAGTGCATCAAAAAATCTCAAATTTTGACTGTTTGTCAACCTATTATACAGGGGATAGACAAAATGATCGGGACAGGCAAAATTTTCACTTTTCAAAAAATGTTTAATCAGCAGTAGCTTTTCGATAAGTGCATCAAATATTCTCAAATTTTCACTGTGAGTTGATCAACTAGTTGTGTATCAGTGGACAAAATTTGGAAAAGATCGGGCTATTCTGCACGAAGTTACAAGCATTATAGAAAAAAGGTAGAATTATCCGATAGCCAACTTTGAGCTGTTATATCTCCGGATTCAATGAACCGAATGCAATGAAATTTTGTCCATTTATGACTTATATAATGAGCTCTGAAAAACGTTTGACTAAACTTGAAATTATTAACAAAAGAAAAAGTTATAACGATTTCATTAATTTTATGATATATTAGTAAATTGGTCAATTTTTAATGCGCATCCCATTACTTTTTCAATGAATTGCCGCCTATGTTGTTATTTTCTTTCAAAACATATCTGTATTCAAGACAATTGGAGGGAATTTAAATGAACTATAATTAGCATCTTGAATTTTGAAACAATGTTGAAATTTAAGAAAATTTGGTGTTTTATTAGAAAAACAATCTAATCGTTATAATTTTCTTCCGTGTTAAAAATTTTAAATTATGTCAAAAGTTTTTCAAAGCTCATTATATAAGTCATAAATGGTCAAAATTTCATTGCACTCGGTTCATTGAATCCGGAGATATAACAGCTCAAAGTTGACTATCGGATAATTCTACCTTTTTTTAGAATCCTTATAACTTCGTGCAGAATAGTTCGATCTTTTCCAAATTTTGTCCACTGATACACAAATAGTTGATGAACTTACAGTAAAAATTTGAGAATATTTGATGCACTTTTCGAAAAGTTACAACTTTGTGAAATTTTTTTTAAAAGATAAAATTTTGCCTGTCCCGATCATTTTGTCTATCCCCTGTATGTGCATCATTGGTACAAATTTGGGCTCGATTGGTTCATTTTTCGCGAAGTTAGAACCGTTCGGGTAAAACACTATTTTTTAGACAACTCATTTTTGAGCTGTCATATCTCGGAAACCAGTGAACCGAATTGAATGAATTTTTTAACGTTTATCAACAATATATTGATACTTAATACAACGTTATAAAATGTAATATTTTCTCACGTCGAATTAAGTTATACCGGGTTGAAATTTTTACCCATATAGAGGAAAATAAGCCAAATTTACAATACCATACAAAAATAGCTAAATGTGTTCTTTCTTCAATCTAGATAGGCTCTAATATATCTGATTAGAGATAACTTGAGAACAGAAGTGGAAAAAAAATACCTTTTTTCGAGAAAAATCCAAAAAGTGTCAATCCATGATAACTTTTTTCAACGTTCAGAAAGTACCTATGTTTTAATAGTTTGTGAAGCATCTGTATATTGTTAGTGTACGTTCAAAATTTCATTCAATTCGGTTCACTGGTTTCCGAGATATGACAGTTCAAAAATGAGTTGTCTAAAAAATAGTGTTTCACCCGAACGGTTATAACTTTGCGAAAGTTTAATCAATCGAGAAAAAATTTGTACCAGTGATGCACATATAACAGGTTGATAAACAGTCAAAATTTGAGATTTTTTGATGCACTCTACGAAAAGTTATAGCATGTTGAATTTTTTTGTGAGAGAAAAAAAGTTGCCTATCCCAAACATTTTGGCCATCCCCTGTAGATCTGAAGCTATGGTCAAAGCATAGTGTTTTTTTTACCGAACAGGTTTGGGCCGAAGGGTCCCCGATTTCAATGAAAATTTTACCAGAGCTAGAAGTCGTGGATATATGAACATATATGAAATTCATATATATGCAATCCAATAAAAATATACTACGAAAAAATTTCTCGAAAATTTTTTTACCATAGAAAAAAAACGTCTAAAAATGTTGATAAAAGTACTGTCTGTATCATAGATTATTTTCAACAAAATTTTTCTAAGCGTAAAAAATAATTTTCTTCCTTTCGTTCTTTGACGCCAAAATCCTTATCTAGTCAGCTAACTGAAATACTCTTTGGTGAATTCTTGATAGGAGTTTTTTACGCTATCCCAGGAATTTTAAAGGAGTGAAGAACGGCATTGTTGACATATTTCTGTTATAATTCCTATAAGCCGAATTATTGTAGTGTTTTCTGATGAAATTATTCCGATTAATTTCCAAACAAATTTTCTTGGAAGGAGTTTATTGTAAAAATACTGAATAAACGGTGATATTTTCTCACATACTCTGTTGGTAACAAATAAGGAAATTTATTCAAAAATTGAGGTAACAAATAAATATTTAAAAAGTAATTTTCGTTATATTCACAGATTCATATTGAAACCACCAGAATATAAATTATCCGAAATCCATAGTTTTATATTTCGTATATATAAAGGATTTTCACAAGGATTCGCTGGCGATTTATCTCGAAACTCTTGGAAATTTCCAAAGAAACTAGCTTCTGAAGGTACATTTAGATTAAAGGGGATTTTTTTTATTACCGAACAGTTTGGGCCGAAGGGTCTCCGATTTCAATGGAATTTTCACCAGACATATATGATCATATATGAAATTCAAAAATGGAGTTCACAAAAACCTCTTAGGAATTCCGAAACATGTTTTCAAGCATAGGCTTACTTTACAAGGCATCCGGAATAAGAAGCAAATTTCAAGCATATGTTACATGTAAATTTATTTTGAAGTTAACGTCTCTAAAATATTGTAAAACTGCCACAGCATGTATCACAATGTCACTGTAAATATTTCAGTTTTACAGATCCACTAAAAAGTTTGGGTTCTTGGATGTTTTACATGCTATAAAGAAAAATCGGGAAAATCAAAAATAAATGCGGGAAAAAGTCGGAAATTTCAATTTCGATTTTGTGTGGCCACCCTGTTATTCCTCTAAAAAAATCTACAGGGATTCTTCTAGTCACTCCTGCTATGATCTCTCGAAAAGTACTCCAATATTTCAACTATTTCTTCTCTAGAAGTATTTGCTAAGGTTCCCTCAGAAGATCTTGCTTGAACTTATTCTGCACCTTTTTGTGGAATTTCTAAAGGATGTCATCCTCAAATTTCTCTAGAAAAACTTCTGTGGTTTCTCCAAAGATTCATTAGAAATGTCCCTCTGCGGTTTTCAGTGTGATTCGTCCAGGTATTTCACCGGCAATTCTTCCCAAAAATCTTGCTCGGGTTTCTCCAGGAATACCGGATGGAGTTCTACAAGAATAAATCCAGGGATTCCTGATTTCATTCTTCCAGAAATCCCCGCTTTTTATTTTTTCCCCGAGAATTCTCTCTGGGATGCCTGATGTTTTTTTAATATTTTTTTAGATATTATTTAATTTTTTTCTCTGTGATTCCTCTGAATTTTAACTAGAATTTCTCCAGTTATTCGTGCTAAAATTCTTTAAATATACCAAAGCACTTACACTCACACCAATACATCTACATGATCTACTCAAATACACTTCTACAATCTGAATCTAGTCGCATCACTTGCTTATAGTGAATCTCAAATCAACCCATTCCATATATCCAACTCCTTGACACCTATGGGGGCGTCGGTGAGTCGCTGACCCTTTCTTAAAGTAGGTGTCATATCATCACATCCCTTCCTATCCTCGTAACGGAGAAGATGGGCGTGGCCGGCAATGGAAGTTTTCATGTCTTTTTACCCTTCTTACACCCATAAGAAGGGTATAAATACCGCTTGGAAAACCGACTTTCGATCCGAGGCCCGCAGGGCCGAGTCACATATACCAATCAACTCAGCTCGACGAATTGAGCAAATGTCTGTATGTGCGTGTGTGTGTATGTGTGTGTGTATGTATGTTACAAAAAAAATGTCACTCACGGTTCTCAGCCGTCTGTTGACCGATTTGAGTTCTCTTGGAAGCAAATGAAAGCTACTACATCCTAGTAGAACGCTATTGAATTTTATTTTGATTGGACGTTCGGTTACCGAGATATCTTTCAAAGAGTGCTAGGGAGTAGTACAACTTAATTATTTTAGATATTTTTGACAAAGTGTATCACCATAAATTTCTCAGCCGTCTATCAACCGAATCGGGTTCTTAAGGCTCGAAACGAAAGCTACTGCACCCTAGAAGAACGCTTTTGAATTTCATTCCGATTGGACATTTTGTAACCGAGATGTCTTTCGGGGAGTACTTTGGAGTAATACAACTTAACTTTTTAAGAGGTCTTTGACAAAATGCTTCATAATAAATGAATCAGCCGTGTGTCAATCGATTTGAGTTCTCTCAGCATCAAATGAAAGCTACTGCATCCAAGTAGTATGCTATTAAATTTTATGCCGTTTGGACATTTTGTTTCCGAGATATCTTTCCACGAGTACTAAGGAGTAATGAAATTTACGCTTTTGAGAGATTTTTGATAAAATGTATCATAATACATTTCTCAGCCGTTTGTCAACAGATTTTTTATGATCATATTTGGTTACACAAGTTAGTTATACATAAAAATGCAATTGCATCAAATATATGAAAGCTACTATCTCTTTGTTATATTTGAGCTTAATAAACAGTAGCAAAAATATCACGGAATGTATGTAGGAAAAGCCTTTTTTATGATCAAATTTGGTTTCTCAAGGAGCTCTGCATGAAAATGCAATTGCATCAAATATATAAAAGCTACTATCTCTTTGTAATATTTGAGCTTAATAAACAGTAGCAAAAATATCACGGAATGTATGTAGGAAAAGCCTTTTTTTTATGACCAAATCTGGTTTCTCAAGTTAGCTCTGCATGAAAATGCAATTGCATCAAATACATAAAAGCTACTATCTCTTTGTAATATTTGAGCTTAATAAACAGTAGCAAAAATATCACGGAATGTATGTAGGAAAAGCCTTTTTACCCTTCTTACACCCATAAGAAGGGTATAAATACCGCTTGGAAAACCGACTTTCGATCCGAGGCCCGCAGGGCCGAGTCACATATACCAATCAACTCAGCTCGACGAATTGAGCAAATGTCTGTATGTGCGTGTGTGTATGTGTGTGTGTGTGTGTATGTATGTTACAAAAAATGTCACTCGCGGTTCTCAGCCGTCTGTTGACCGATTAGAGTTCTCTTGGAAGCAAATGAAAGCTACTACGTCCTAGTAGAACGCTATTGAATTTTATTTTGATTGGACGTTTGGTTACCGAGATATCTTTCAAAGAGTGCTAGGGAGTAGTACAACTTAATTATTTTAGATATTTTTGACGAAGTGTATCACCATAAATTTCTCAGCCGTCTATCAACCGATTTGGGTTCTCTTGGAAGCAAACGAAAGCTACTACATCCTAGTAGAACGCTTTTGAATTTGATTTTGATTGGACGTTCGGTTACCGAGATATTTTTCAAAGAGTGCTAGGGAGTAGTACAACTTAATTATTTTAGAGATTTTTGACAAAGTGTATCACCATTAATTTCTCAGCCGTCTATCAACCGATTTGGGTTTTTAAGGCCCCAAACGAAAGCTAATGCATCCTAGAAGAATGCTTTTGAATTTCATTCCGATTGGACATTTTGTAACCGAGATATCTTTTGAGGAGTACTTTGGAGTAATACAACTTAACTTTTTAAGAGGTCTTTGAAAAATGCCTCATTATTAATTGACCAGCCGTGTGTCAATCGATTTGAGTTCTCTCATCAGCAAATGAAAGGTGCAGCATCCTAGTAGTATGCTATTGAATTTCATGCCGTTTGGACATTTTGTTTCCGAGATATCTTTCGAGGAGTAGTTAGGAGTAATAAAATATACGCTATTGAGAGATTTTTGATAAAATGTATCATAATAAATTTCTCAGCCGTCTGTCAACCAATTCGGGTTCTCTTAGCATCAAATGAAAGCTACAACATCCTCGTACAATTGAATTTTATTTTGATTGGACATTTAGTTACCGAGATTTCTTTTGAAGAGTATTTGGGAGTAATCTCAATAAATTACTTTTTTATTATTATACTAGCTGTATCTCGATGATTTTCTTACCCATGTATTGTCGGGCCGCCACCAAACCGGACGTCGCTCATTCAAGTCGCAACGCAACCCGACTTGCGACGTTTTTGAATTATGTCAAGAGTAGTGTGCATCCTTCCCGTTGCTGTCAGCAACACAGCGCACTAGATGCGAAACAGTTGCGACACTTGTGTGCCAAGAAAATGGCAGTTTTTGATTGAATGTCTGTCTTGATTCCAACCGAATAGACAATATTAATAGATTGACAGTAAACAAGAGATACAGTATTCCAGAATATGTAAGCTATTGTTTAAACATTCCATACAAGATTCTAGGAGATTCTGGCTGTCATTTCTGGTAGTTGAGCCCATGGTCGATGATTCTATTATGGAAAGCAATCATTTGATGCCAAATCTACAATATTTTCTAGATTGACCAAAACTCACAATCATACATACGAATAATACAACAATATTTTTAATAAGTGTAAGAAGGGTTCTGTTCATTATAGGTGGATTAATTCAGGTTTTTTATGATCAAATTTGGTTTCTCAAGGAGCTCTGCATGAAAATGCAATTGCATCAAATATATAAAAGCTACTATCTCTTTGTAATATTTGAGCTTAATAAACAGTAGCAAAAATATCACGGAATGTATGTAGGAAAAGCCTTGTTACCCTTCTTACACCCATAAGAAGGGTATAAATACCGCTTGGAAAACCGACTTTCGATCCGAGGCCCGCAGGGCCGAGTCACATATACCAATCAACTCAGCTCGACGAATTGAGCAAATGTCTGTATGTGCGTGTGTGTGTATGTGTGTGTGTATGTATGTTACAAAAAAATGTCACTCACGGTTCTCAGCCGTCTGTTGACCGATTTGAGTTCTCTTGGAAGCAAATGAAAGCTACTACATCCTAGTAGAACGCTATTGAATTTTATTTTGATTGGACGTTCGGTTACCGAGATATCTTTCAAAGAGTGCTAGGGAGTAGTACAACTTAATTATTTTAGATATTTTTGACAAAGTGTATCACCATAAATTTCTCAGCCGTCTATCAACCGAATCGGGTTCTTAAGGCTCGAAACGAAAGCTACTGCACCCTAGAAGAACACTTTTGAATTTCATTCCGATTGGACATTTTGTAACCGAGATATCTTTCGGGGAGTACTTTGGAGTAATACAACTTAACTTTTTAAGAGGTCTTTGACAAAATGCTTCATAATAAATGAATCAGCCGTGTGTCAATCGATTTGAGTTCTCTCAGCATCAAATGAAAGCTACTGCATCCAAGTAGTATGCTATTAAATTTTATGCCGTTTGGACATTTTGTTTCCGAGATATCTTTCCACGAGTACTAAGGAGTAATGAAATTTACGCTTTTGAGAGATTTTTGATAAAATGTATCATAATACATTTCTCAGCCGTTTGTCAACAGATTTTTACCCTTCTTACACCCATAAGAAGGGTATAAATACCGCTTGGAAAACCGACTTTCGATCCGAGGCCCGCAGGGCCGAGTCACATATACCAATCAACTCAGCTTGACGAATTGAGCAAATGTCTGTATGTGTGTGTGTGTGTGTGTGTGTGTGTGTGTGTGTGTGTGTGTGTGTGTGTGTGTGTGTGTGTGTGTGTGTGTGTGTGTGTGTGTGTGTGTGTGTGTGTGTGTGTATGTTACAAAAAAATGTCACTCACGGTTCTCAGCCGTCTGTTGACCGATTTGAGTTCTCTTGGAAGCAAATGAAAGCTACTACATCCTAGTAGAACGCTATTGAATTTTATTTTGATTGGTCGTTCGGTTACCGAGACATCTTTCAAAGAGTGCTGGGGAGTAGTACAATTTAATGATTTTAGATATTTTTGACAAAGTGTATCACCACAAATTTCTCAGCCGTCTATCAACCGATTTGGGTTCTTAAGGCCCGAAACGAAAGCTACTGCATCCTAGAAGAACGCTTTTGAATTTCATTCCGATTGGACATTTTGTAACCGAGATATCTTTCGAGGAGTACTTTGGAGTAATACAACTTAACTTTTTAAGAGGTCTTTGAAAAATGCTTCATAATAAATTGACCAGCCGTGTGTCAATCGATTTGAGTTCTCTTATCAGCAAATGAAAGGTGCAGCATCCTAGTAGTATGCTATTGAATTTCATTCCGTTTGGACATTTTGTTTCCGAGATATCTTTCGAGGAGTACTTAGGAGTAATAAAATTTACGCTATTGAGAGATTTTTGATAAAATGTATCATAATAAATTTCTCAGCCGTCTGTCAACCGATTCGGGTTCTCTTAGCATCACATGAAAGCTACAACATCCTCGTACAATTGTATTGAATTTTATTTTGATTGGACATTTAGTTACCGAGATTGTATAAATGACGCTTGGTTTCGATCTATAAGAATATAGAAACAGACGTAACTCTTAGAACAAATTTCATTGAAAACATCGTCTCTTTCCCTTTCTTTCTTCGACGTTGGTCCATAAAGCCGTCCTTGCCCTAAAAAAAAAATGAGGGCAATGTTTACAAATCGTATGAGAATTCGATGAGGTTAGGTTTTTGCTGCAAGCCTCTATTACCGAAAATTTGAATCAACCGTTAAAAAGGTGATCGATGGGAAGCGAGCGGAGTGTGACGTCTGTTTCTCTGTGCCATAACCATGGGTCCCAATTACTTTGGATCTAATTTAGTCAACTGATAAAGAATATTTGACCAGGTGTATCTCGATGATTTACCCATGTATTAATAGGTTGGCAGTTAACAAGAGATACAATATTCCAGAATATGTAAGCTTTTGTTTAAACATTCCACACAAGATTCTAGGATATTCTGGCTGGCATTTCTGTTAGTTGAGTCCAGGTTCGATGATTCTATTATTGAAAGCAATCAACTTGATGCCAAATCTACAATATTTTCTAGAATGACCAAAAATCACAATCATACATACGAATAATACAACAATAATTTTAATAAGTGTAAGAAGGGTTCTGTTCACCGTTGGTGGATTAATTCAGGTTTTTATGACCAAATCTGGTTTCCCAAGTTAGCTCTACATGAAAATGCAATTGCATCAAATACATAAAAGCTACTATCTCTTTGTAATTTTTGAGCTTAATAAACAGTAGCAAAAATATCACGGAATGTATGTAGGAAAAGCCTTTTTTTAATTACCAAATCTGGTTTCTCAAGTTAGCTCTGCATGAAAATGCAATTGCATCAAATACATAAAAGCTACTATCTCTTTGTAATATTTGAGCTTAATAAACAGTAGCAAAAATATCACGGAATGTATGTAGGAAAAGCCTTTTTACCCTTCTTACACCCATAAGAAGGGTATAAATACCGCTTGGAAAACCGACTTTCGATCCGAGGCCCGCAGGGCCGAGTCACATATACCAATCAACTCAGCTCGACGAATTGAGCAAATGTCTGTATGTGCGTGTGTGTGTATGTGTGTGTGTATGTGTGTGTGTGTGTGTGTGTGTGTGTGTGTGTGTGTGTGTGTGTGTGTGTGTGTGTGTGTGTGTGTGTGTGTGTGTGTGTGTTACAAAAAAATGTCACTCGCGGTTCTCAGCCGTCTGTTGACCGATTAGAGTTCTCTTGGAAGCAAATGAAAGCTACTACGTCCTAGTAGAACGCTATTGAATTTTATTTTGATTGGACGTTTGGTTACCGAGATATCTTTCAAAGAGTGCTAGGGAGTAGTACAACTTAATTATTTTAGATATTTTTGACGAAGTGTATCACCATAAATTTCTCAGCCGTCTATCAACCGATTTGGGTTCTCTTGGAAGCAAACGAAAGCTACTACATCCTAGTAGAACGCTTTTGAATTTGATTTTGATTGGACGTTCGGTTACCGAGATATTTTTCAAAGAGTGCTAGGGAGTAGTACAACTTAATTATTTTAGAGATTTTTGACAAAGTGTATCACCATTAATTTCTCAGCCGTCTATCAACCGATTTGGGTTTTTAAGGCCCCAAACGAAAGCTAATGCATCCTAGAAGAATGCTTTTGAATTTCATTCCGATTGGACATTTTGTAACCGAGATATCTTTGGAGTAATACAACTTAACTTTTTAAGAGGTCTTTGAAAAATGCCTCATAATTAATTGACCAGCCGTGTGTCAATCGATTTGAGTTCTCTCATCAGCAAATGAAAGGTGCAGCATCCTAGTAGTATGCTATTGAATTTCATGCCGTTTGGACATTTTGTTTCCGAGATATCTTTCGAGGAGTAGTTAGGAGTAATAAAATATACGCTATTGAGAGATTTTTGATAAAATGTATCATAATAAATTTCTCAGCCGTCTGTCAACCAATTCGGGTTCTCTTAGCATCAAATGAAAGCTACAACATCCTCGTACAATTGAATTTTATTTTGATTGGACATTTAGTTACCGAGATTTCTTTTGAAGAGTATTTGGGAGTAATCTCAATAAATTACTTTTTTATTATTATACTAGCTGTATCTCGATGATTTTCTTACCCATGTATTGTCGGGCCGCCACCAAACCGGACGTCGCTCAATCAAGTCGCAACGCGACCCGACTTGCGACGTTTTTGAATTATGTCAAGAGTAGTGTGCATCCTTCCCGTTGCTGTCAGCAACACAGCGCACTAGATGCGAAACAGTTGCGACACTTGTGTGCCAAGAAAATAGCAGTTTTTGATTGAATGTCTGTCTTGATTCCAACCGAATAGACAATATTAATAGATTGACAGTAAACAAGAGATACAGTATTCCAGAATATGTAAGCTATTGTTTAAACATTCCATACAAGATTCTAGGAGATTCTGGCTGTCATTTCTGGTAGTTGAGCCCATGGTCGATGATTCTATTATGGAAAGCAATCATTTGATGCCAAATCTACAATATTTTCTAGATTGACCAAAACTCACAATCATACATACGAATAATACAACAATATTTTTAATAAGTGTAAGAAGGGTTCTGTTCACCATAGGTGGATTAATTCAGGTTTTTACTTCAACATCTGATTGGATAGCTATTCCTTCCCAAATAGCATTCCATAAGCAATTAGAATAGGAGTATTAAAG
This sequence comes from Aedes albopictus, assembly GCF_035046485.1. Classification (NCBI taxonomy): domain Eukaryota; kingdom Metazoa; phylum Arthropoda; class Insecta; order Diptera; family Culicidae; genus Aedes; species Aedes albopictus. Next base: position 439,278,272 of record NC_085137.1, on the reverse strand, counting down.
TTTTAACATGACAACTTTCAGTATGCAATCTACGAATTACTCCGTTACCACGCAACGCAAATTCTTTCAGAAACTCATGCTTATACTCCTCCTGGGATTTGCACAGAAATATCTTATGTGGTTATTCCATGAATTTATTTAGGGAATTAACTAGGAATACTATTGCCTCCCCGGTAGAAATGCTCCCGAGGATATCTCATAGAATTTCTCCAGGAATTTGTCCAAGAGGAATGACATATGGGTAATTCTCGCTGAGACCGGCCCACTATTTACACCTTATCTTCAAAAATGTTTAAGGTGCCGATTTTCTGAAAGCCCTCGCCTAAAAAGTAAGAAAAATGCATTTGGTTACTCAAATTGATGGACCCCCCGTTAGTTAGAGCCACAACAATTTTTGCAGACCCCTCGATTTTGGTCAAATGGTGGCTCACTTAAACCGTTATAACTCGAAAGTTTCTCCAACAACCACCTCAAAACGAATTGTTGTTGAAAATAGGAAAGATAGAGCTACTATTTACAATAATAAAAAGTTGGGTCGGTCATATTGATTTTGGCCGCGTCTTGGATTATTATACCAAAACATTTTTTTTCACCATGAGGGCAACCACCGATTTTCAAAATTTTTGCATCAATTGAAAGCTGGGACATTTATACATAATAGGGTATCGCGCTACTTGGGCGGTGGCTTCTATATTCGTCTGTTTTCCACTATAACTCAGCCAATTTTGAGCCAATTGACTTGAAATGTTGTACACGGGTAGATACTATACCTATCTCACCACATTCCAAAAGTTGTGTCAATTGATTCAAATTTGACTGAGTTATAGTGGCAAACAGACGAATATAGAAGCCACCGCCCAAGTAGCGCGATTCCCTATATCAAAAATTAGAGATGTCTTTTTCTTCTTTCAAAAGTTATCTGCCGTTTTGTAAATCATGCCACATTTGCGCACTGGGCCCGGTGCCGGCCGTTTACATAAATGCAGCGTTATTTCGCAGTGTTTACGAACACGAATTTCAATTCTGAACCCACTAATGGAAAGCTGAAGGTTTAAGCTTTTCAAAACACTAAAAAAGTTACAAAAACAATGCCCGCATCATTGAGAAACAGTCAAAAACGGAAACGAACCTCCGATTTGGCCAAATTTTGCGGCACGCGCCTTTGTGTATACTTGCAGGCGTAAACTCGGATGCTGTTGCATGTCGTTGCCGGTGCGCATGGAAATGTATGGAGAAAACGTGGCTTAATTTACAAAACTGCAGATAACTTTTGAAAGAAGAAAAAGACATCTCTAATTTTTTGATATGTTATGTATAAAAGTCCCAGCTTTCAATTGATGCAAAAATTTTGAAAATCGGTGGTTGCCCTTATGGTGAAAAAAAAAATGTTTTGGTATAAAAATTCAAGATGGCGGCCAAAATCAATATGGCCGACCCAACTTTTTATTATTGTAAATAGTAGCTCTATCATTCCTCTTTTCAACAACAATTAGTTTTGAGGTAGTTGTTGGAGAAACTTTCGAGTTATAACGGTTTAAGTGAGCCACCATTTGACCAAAATCGAGGGGTCTGCCAAAATTTGTGTGGCTCTAACTAACGGGGGGTCCATCAATTTGAGTAACCAAATGCATTTTTCTTACTTTTTAGGCGAGGGCTTTCAAAAAATCGGCACCTTAAACATTTTTGAAGGCAAGGTGTAAATAGTGGGCCGGTCTCAGCGAGAATTACCCATATATAAAGGATTTTCACAAGGATTCGCTGGCGATTTATCTCAAAACTCTTGGAAATTTCCAAAGAAACTAGCTTCTGAAGGTACATTTAGATTAAAGGGGATTTTTTTTGTTACCGAACAGTTTGGGCCGAAGGGTCTCCGATTTCAATGGAATTTTCACCAGACATATATGATCATATATGAAATTCAAAAAAGGAGTTCACAAAAACCTCTTAGGAATTCCGAAACATGTTTTCAAGCATAGGCTTACTTTACAAGGCATCCGGAATAAGAAGCAAATTTCAAGCATATGTTACATGTAAATTTATTTTGAAGTTAACGTCTCTAAAATATTGTAAAACTGTCACAGCATGTATCACAATGTCACTGTAAATATTTCAGTTTTACAGATCCACTAAAAAGTTTGGATTCTTAGATGTTTTACATACTATAAAGAAAAATCGGGAAAATTCAAAATAAATGCGGGAAAAAGTCGGGAATTTCAATTTCGATTTTGTGTGGCCACCCTGTTATTCCTCTAAAAAAAATTACAGGGATTCTTCTAGCCACTCCTGCTATGATCTCTCGAAAAGTACTCCAATATTTCAACTATTTCTTCTCTAGAAGTATTTGCTAAGGATCACTCAGAAGATCTTGCTTGAACTTATTCTGCACCTTTTTGTGGAATTTCTAAAGGATGTCATCCTCAAATTTCTCTAGAAAAACTTCTTCTATGGTTTCTTCAAAGATTCATTAGAAATGTCCCTCTGCGGTTTTCTCCAGGAATACCGGATGGGGTTCTACCAGGAGAAATCCAGAAATTCCTGATTTCATTCTTCCAGCAATCCCCGCTTGTTTTTTTTTCCTCGAGAATTCTCTATGGGATGCCTGATGTTTTTTTTTTAATTTTTTTTTTAATTTTTAAGATTTTTTCCCTGTGATTCCTCTAGAAATTTTAACTAGAATTTCTCCAGTTATTCGTGTTAAAATTCTTTCAGAAACTCCTGCTTGTGCTCCTCCTGGGATTTGCACTGAAATACCTTATGTGGTTATTCCATGAATTTATTTGTGAAATTCACTAGGAATACTATTGCCTCCCCGGTAGAAATGCTTCCGAGGATATCTCATTGAATTTCTCCAGGAATTCCTCAAGGAATTTCATCATGAATATTTCCAGGAATTTGTCACTGAATTTGTTTAGAGTTCCCTTCAAAAGTTCTTGTGGGGATTTCTTCGATGATTCGTCCAGTGAATTCTTTAAAAATTCCTCTAGGAATTTTTCAAAAAATTTCTCAGCAGGATTTCCTTTAAGACTTAGCGAACTTTTCCGAGCTGATGTTATCACTCCCCAAGTCACTCCCAGTATCACATGAAATACAATTCACCCGCAGTGCTGTCTACCGTCATGTTGTTTCTTCCTACTGGAAAAACATGTAATAAAAAGGTACGAAATTTTGCTAATTGACAAATTGAGAGATGAAATTTGTGCTCTGACTTGTAGTTAGTGAGCATAAACGCGAGTGTGTTGTGGATTGGTCTCTCTCTCTTCTCTCTCTCTTCTTGGCGTAACGTCCTCACTGGGACAAAGCCTGCTTCTCAGCTTCCTCTGCCAATGACCATTTTGCATGTGTATATCGTGTGGCAGGCACGAAGATACTCTATATGCCCAAGGAAGTCAAGGAAATTTCCTTTACGAAAAGATCCTGGACCGACCGGGAATCGAACCCGTCACCCTCAGCATGGTCATGCTGAATACCGCCTCGGCTATATGGGGTTGTGGATTGGTATCTAAGCCGAAAACAGAGATATGGGTTTGCGAAGAAGGACTGTTCACGGTGTGGCTTCGGAGTCAGTTTGGCTTTCCATTCCGCAGAATCATCACCTGTTCTGTGGCTCTCTAGTTGGTCTAGCAGCGAATATGGAGTCGTGGGTTAGAACCCCACCAGAACCATCTCTCAATTTGTCAATTAGCAAAATTTCGTGCTTTCTAATTACAAGTTTTTCCAGTATGTTTCAAACATACCAGCAAATCTGGTAAAATGCCAGTAAATGGAAATAGGCAATGATATATTTTTCTTACCTTATAATAAAACATAAAAACTGCTTTTAATTTACAATAAATACATCCTACGTCGAAGAGAGATTCGGACTTGCTTAACAACCTACGGGATGGCATCAACGAAACCGCCGAGCTCCGTTGATCAGTTGATCCGGTTCCCATAGTCCACCGTAGGAAATAGCCTTTGCGTCTGCAAGCGTACCGGCGGCGGTTGTGGTGAGACATCGTGTCGTGTCGTCGGCAACAAAGTTGAAAAGTTGAAATTGAAATCAGATCAGTTGAATCACATGTATCGCTGTGTTATGTATAGGGAGATAGGTACTAACCAATCGAGATACTTGCGCCCGCAGCGACGAAACCGCATCCATCGCGTACTGGACCTTCTTGTTCAGCTCATGGGTCTCCGATATCGATCGGCGATCCTCGTTGAAGATTATCTGGCAAAGGATGATGAGAGAGAGAGGAAGAAAAAGAGAAAACAAGATCGCTTAGTGATGAAATTATACACCTCCGGAGTCCGGAGCAATGCAAATTTTGCACCGTTCGGATGGGGCTTCTTTAGGGTGCTGCTGGTTTGTGCTTAAAATTAGGGGCCATGCACAAATTACGTCACGCTTTTAGGGTGGAGGGGGGGGGGGGGGGTTTGCGTACCGTGACGATCCATACAAAAAAATGTGAGGTCTCATACGAAAAGTGTGACATAGGGGGGGGGGGGGGGGGGAGTGGTGGTTGAAAGGGGTCGATTTTTGCGTGACATAATTTGTGTATCACCCCTTAGTGTCACCCACGTATAGAAACATAACTCTGAATTTAGGGCAAGCATGGTTCAAAATTAGAGTAAGCAGTTTCGAAGCAAATTAATGGAATTAGTAAAGTTACAGAAAGTCATTTGATATAGAGCCATATGATGTAATGGTCGTTTGATATAACCGAAATACATTATTCTTTTATGCCAAATATCCACGTTAAATGGTCATAAAGCATACTGTCTTTTTTGGTAATTTTTGGCCTTATATCAAATAAGCCGCACCCTAACATTCATACGAAAATCGTCGAACCTTCTCTAGTTTAGTTAATCGCGTATCGAGGCTATCGTAATCGACGTCGTTTTCCATATCTCTGGCTTCAAACGCTACATCGTTGATCGTATCTGTAAAAAAAAGTGAAGTCGAAGAGGAACTCGCTATAATTTATCAACCATCAACGCAAATCATCAGCGATAATCGCGTACCAATTTTCCTACAGCTGTGACGATCCGCCTGCAGTACGAATCCGTCCCGACAGGTGCAGTAGTAGGATCCTTCCGTGTTGTAGCACGTCTGGTCGCACGGCTTGTGCTGTTTGCATTCGTTGATGTCCAGCTCGCACTGTGGTCCGGAGAATCCCGGCGAGCAGGTACAGGTATCCGGGGCCGTGCAGCGGCCTCCGTTTTGGCACTGGGATCGGCAAATGGCTGTTTTTGGAGGGAGTAAAGTTGGTTTAGAAATTCTAGGGAAATTAGAAATTTAACCGATTCGTACCCATGAGGTCGTGCATGATCAGTATCGTATACGGAGAAAAAAGATTTGTAAGTACAAACAAATTTTGATTCATTTCAACCGGATTTCCAGGTTAAATTTGGCACAAACGACATATTAGTTTGATTTTACTACCCTGGATAGTTGAAACAAACTAGAACATTTGATGCGTTTTTCTGTTTACGAGTAATTTCTACAAACATCCGTTTGAAATAACAAAAATGTTTGTTGTTCCGCATGACAGCTCTGAAAATCACTACCAAAATTAGTTGTTTCAAACCAAACTATGCCTTTTGAAACAACTGATATACAGTTAAGTTTGAACGGGTATGGTTGGTTGAATTTACCGACCAATTTGTTGTTTTCGCTTTACTCACTAGTCCCCTTTAGATTCCCATTATTCTTTTTACGCTAATTTGGAAAACAAATGCTGAACAATGTTCTACATGTTGTAACATTATATTTATTCTTGTTTTAATTTGTGGAATACTTCACACTTCATTTTTCTTCCTGTCCATCGCACTAGGAATGTTTATTGGCGATCACTTTCACTAATCCAGCTGCATGACGGCTGACTACAAGCTGGTTTCCATAATTCCGTTGTAGAAATATTGTCTCCAGAAGGGATAATCCATACCTGGCATCGAACCAGGCGGTGTTCTGCCGAGGCGGTCCTGAGCTTGCGCTCCGATCTACTCTCCCAAAAATGCGCACTGTCCTGCAATGCAATTCAAAATACTTTAGCAAATTTGACACGATTATGAAATCAATGATATTTACCTGTGATGGGGAACGACCACATAGCGTTGGCACTTGGTAATAATCAAAAAAATATGGAAAAAAATACCAAATTATAATAGCACTGATTATTTACGAATAACGAGTAGAAGTAATGGCGGTTGGTTGTGCCGAAGCAGACAAAGAAAGACATTTGCCTGTTAACAACAGTAGAGAAGTGGCGCGAGACTGAGAAATTCAACAAACTGATAGCTTAGTTCGATTCAAACCGATATTTTAGTTGTTATTTCTACAACCAATATATTAGTTCAATTCAAACCGTTATGCCAGTTGAATTCAACTAATATTTCAGTTTGTTTTCTACAGACCATGCCCAAAGTGAACAAACTAATGTTTAGTAAAATCAACTAGGGTAATTTTCCAATTGTTGCACGGCTAAAACCTCGCCTATTGTTGCACACTCCATGTTATTCTTATGAGGTGTGCAACAATTGGCGAATTTTTAGCCGTGCAACAATTGGAAAATTACCCTAATGCCTCAGTATAAAACAACTGCCATGTTAGTTAAAAATAACCAAAATTTCAGTTGTTTACACAATTTTGCTGATTAGTAGAAACAACTACCATGAGTGGTTATTTCAAACCAAAACTACAGATCCAAAACAACGGATTTACAGTTTAAATCTACTATTTTATTAGATCACCATTCAACAAACATTTTTGTTGTTTCAAACTACAGCGTTTTTGCTCCGTGAGACTGTCTAGTAAAAAAAAAATCTATATATATAAATAGAAATGATATGGTGTTTGTATGTCACGAATAGGCTCGGGAACGGGCCAAAGGATCTACACCATCCTTTCAGTGTTTCATTCGTGCAGGGCTCCGACGAGTTCGTACGAAAAAATATTTGGGAAAATCGACTGGGAACGCACCGAAAACGAGAAAGTTTTTAATTCCATTTTGCGGGGCTTTTTCCTGCGGAGCTGCATGTCAAAAACACAGTAGGCAGGAGAACGACGTTTGCCGGGACAGCTAGTAAATAAATAAATATAGTCAGTTTTAGCCCGCTTTTGGCTGCATAGGGCACTGCATGAAATTTTCTCCTTCTCTTTCACTCTTACAGAAATTTTGTAAACAACAAGGCCAATAAACGTCAAAATTTCATATAAAATCAAAACATTGCGGTGCCCTATATCATAATATACATACTAAAAATGACTATCATTATAAAATGTGTCATTATAAAATGATCAACATATCAACAACATGTACTCAGTGCTTTTCTTACTTGATTTTTTTTCACATGAACAAGCAAAAATGTTTTCACAGAATTGCTTGGAACTGCATCAGATGAGTTTCCCGTAAAATTTAAGTGTTTTTTCTGTGGTTTTCAGTGGTTCTCAAAGTAGCAAGATAAGTCTCTGTCACAAAATAAACGATATTTTCAAATGCTCGTGCTAGTGCTCATAAAACTTTTCGTGTACATGTACACTTTGCAGAAATGTTAATTTTCTGAATTTTCAAATAACAGCATCTCATGTTTTGAATTAAACCGGTTTTTAATTTGATTTCTTGAAAAATAAAACTTATCTGTTAATATTAACACATATCATTGATATCCGCCATCATTAATTTTATTGTTTCCACTTACTATACACTCCCGTTCAAAAGTTTGGGGTCACCCCCTCAAAAACATGTCATTTTTTTAGGCCCATATCTCCGCCAATTTGCGTCCGATTTCAAAACCCTAGGTTTCATTCAAAAGATAATAAGGCCGGAACTAATCTCATTTTCTTCTTTTGTCACAATACTCGTTGGCTCGCTAAGGGGGAGGACAATAAATAATAAATGTATTTGATGAAGAAATACCCAAACAATTCGGCAAAATCTATAAACTCATCGGATTTGTTACGAAATTTTCTGTGCAACTCTAATTTCACCTTAAAATTTTAAAATTTCTTGAATAATTTATTGGTGCCCCCCTTCAAAATGTTCAATTTCGACCAAAATTTTCCGAGGGGGCGGTGACATAAGAGAAAATCGAAATTTGTGTCAGCCTAATTCGAAGAAACTTTGAACATAATTTAAAAGAAACTTTTTCATAAAAATTTGTATGTAAACTTAACTCAAAGTTGTAAAATTTTCTAAAAAAATAATATAAACTTACGGCAGTGTCGCTGGAAGATGGGTCGACCAAATTTTAAGATGAGAGCGGTAATATGACCCATTTTCTATTAGCTTTCAACTGCTTTTTACAGAACTTAGCTAAAAAATCTAGAAAAAAAGTTATTATGTAAATTAATCCTTGATGTCATCGACCAAAAGTTTGGGGTCACCCCTCAATATGATGTATCGGCCAAAAGTTTGGGGTCACTTTCGTAAAACATGGAAAAGTGATTTGGTGATATCTTCGTCATCTATAGTTCAATTTTAATTATTTTTGGCTCATTTCAAAGATAATTAACTAAATTTACGTTTTATGTCTTCAACTTAACGTATTTAACGATTTTTGTATATAAAAATGTTATGTAAAGTTAGCACATTTTACCACGCTTCAAAAAATGAGGCAACTTTACGTTAAGTTTTAGTATGTAAATTTCAACAAATATGTGTGGTTCAATGTCTATCTAGTAAGTATCATTCATTTTGTTTCAAATAAGCGAAGAAGAATTAAAATTGAATGAAAGATGACAAAGATATCAACAAATCACTTTTCCATGTTTTACGATAGTGACCCCAAACTTTTGGCCGATGACATCAAGGCTTAATTTACTTAATAACTTTTTTTTCTAGATTTTTTAGCTAAGTTCTGTAAAAAGCAGTTGAAAGCTAATAGAAAATGGGTCATATTACCGCTCTCATCTTAAAATTTGGTCGACCCAACTTCCAGCGACACTGCCGTAAGTTTATATTCATTTTTTAGAAAATTTGGCAACTTTGGGTTAAGTTTACATACAATTTTTTTTGAAAAAGTTTCTTTTAAATTATGTTCAAAGTTTCTTTGACTTATTATCTTTTGAATGAAACCTAGGGTTTTGAAATCGGACGCAAATTGGCGGAGATATGGGCCTAAAAAATGACATGTTTTTGAGGGGGTGACCCCAAACTTTTGAACGGGAGTGTATGTATGCCTTTCTGTCCGAGGAAGCACAAGATACGTGTACAAAGGCATCAAGAATTACAGAGAGAAGCATACACGTAAGTTTTCAAGAATCCAAACAAACACAAATCGCATACATCGAATGCTTGAATCATCTGATCGCATAATAACGAATACTAGAGGATTTCCGAAAAGACTAGAATATCACAAACGGAAGATGCGAAAAACCTATTGGCCTAAATATATGGCGAGATAGTAACTGGAAATAATAAGGGTATTCACCAAACAGATTAATTGACTACGTAAGCCATGATTATCTGATTATTTGAAATATTTCATGAAATTGCCAATGAAATTATCCAAGATTGCCTTGGTGATCGCGACTTTTAATCAGTTTAATCAGTTTACGCTGTTTAGTGAGTCCCCCTAATGTAATTGGGTTATTTAGTGAATAAAATATTGCCATTTTCTATAGTCTAATCGAAAGAGCATATTTTTCTGAGTATAACATGATTTTATTGGATTCCAATACCTTTGTTTTGATGGTTAAATTAATAAAACATTTTTAATTTTCGTGGATAGAATGACACTTCAATCGTTAAAATGACAGTTCGACCCGAACAAAAAATTTCCCCATATTACCTTTAAATGCATTTTTAAAAAAGTTCCTGGACTCAAAAAATTATGAAATTGTGGATTTTGACTAACTTTTTGGCGGAGGATCTGATTATGACATAATCTGGATACCCCTAAACAACCCAATTACACTAGTTTACAAAATAAAACGAAAGTCGTGAACTTCTGTCAAAGACCAAAATTTTTGAAGCACAATTTAGCGCTGATTTCGAAATCGACCTTCAAAAAATTTTAAGTAGACCAGTTTTTGAGTTTTAGCTCAATATCGAGTTTTACAACTTTTCAAAATATGTAATTTACTAAAATTCAAATATATTGCTTTTTGTTCAACCAATTTCAAATCTTTTTCCATAAACTAAAAGCTGAATACAATACCATTGCATCATCTGGATACAAGTTTTGCGTCAGATTAACACTCCCACTGCCATGCCTCCCAAACAGTGGGAACGGTAATTTCAACTTGATATAACTCAGCCGTTTTTCATCCGATTTGCAAAATTTTTGAAGCTATGAATTTTCCCAGCTTTCTAGATGAGTATAAAATTTTCGAATTATGGATTTGACCAAAGTTCTATTTTTGAGTACTCAAAAACTCGGAGCAAGTACCTTAAAAAATACTGTTTTTCTGGAGCCATTCCGAATGTAAATTAGTTTCCACGCATATTTTAATGTTGAATTGCCCATATTAATAAAGCAAAATAATTGCAAAAAAATATATGGAGATACTCATTATTTAAGACTATAAAATCTTCACAAAATTACGTATAATACAGAAAATTTGTATATTCGATTTGAACTTTGTATTCATCGCGAAAACACCTGTGTTTTATTGCTTGAAACCAATCACGTGCACATGAGAAATCTTTTTCCAAACGATTGTAAAAAGTATGAATCTCAGAAACTACAAAATTTTCATAAAATCACGTATAATACAGGAAATTAGTATTTTCAGTTTGAACTTCACGTTCATCGCGACAATCTCCATGTTATATTGCTTGAAAACAATCACGTGTACATAAGAATACATTTACAGATAAATGAGGACAAGTGTGATTCATTAAATCTACAAAATCTTCACAAAATTACGTGTAATACAGAAAATTTGTATATTCGGTTTGAACTTTACATTCATCGCGACAACCCCTGTGTTTTATTGCTTGAAAACAATCACGTGTACATGAGAAAACTTTTTCAGAACGATTGTGAAAAGTGTGTATTTTAGGAACTACAACATTTTCACAAAATCACGTATAATACAGGAAATTTGTCTTTTCAGTTTGAACTTCACGTCCATCGCGAAAACCCTTGTGTTTATTGCTTGGAAACAATCACGTGCACATGAGAAATCTTTTTCCAAACGATTGTGAAAAGTATGAATCTCAGAAACTACAAAATTTTCATAAAATCACGTATAATACAGGAAATTAGTATTTTCAGTTTGAACTTCACGTTCATCGCGACAATCTCCATGTTATATTGCTTGAAAATAATCACGTGTACATAAGAATACATTTACAGATAAATGGGGACAAGTGTGAATCATAAAAACTACAAAATCTTCACAAAACTACGTACAATACAGTAAATTTGTATATTCGGTTTGAACTTTATATATCCTCGCGACAACTCCTGTGTTTTATTGCTTGAAAACAATCACGTGTACATGAGAAAACTTTTTCCGAACGATTGTGAATAGTGTGAACTACAACATTTTCACAAAATCACGTATACTACAGAAAATATGTATATTGGATTTAAACTTCGTATTCATCGCGACAACCCTTGAGTTTTATTGCTTGAAAACAATCACGTGTACATAGGAATACTTTTCAACGCGAAAGTGAGAAGTGTGAATCGTAAAAAACACAAAATCTTCACAAAATTACGTATAATACAGAAAATAAGCATATTCGGTTCGAACTTCACATTTGCCGTAACAACCCCTGTGTTTTATTGCTTGAGAACAATCGCATGTGCATAAGAATACTTTTTCAAAACGAATGTGAAATGTGTAAATCTTAGGAACTAAAAAACCACAAAATTACGTGAAATACTGAAAAAATTGTATTTTCAGTTTTACACTTCACGCCGTCGCAACAATCCATATCTCTCATTGCTTCAAAACAATCACTTACATACATAAGAATACATTTCCACAGCGATAGGGAGAAGTATGAATCATAAAAACTGCACAGTTTTCACAATTTTACGTATAATACAGGAAGTTTGTATTTGTGGTTGGAACTCAACATTTATCGCGACAACCCCTGTGTATTATTTTTTTAAACAATCACATGCGCATGATAAGTATGATTCTTGAAAACTACAAAATATTCAAAAAATTACGTGAAATACAGGGTTTTACTTACACATGTTTTATCTCTCGCTTCATCTCTAGCGATTGCTAGCTCGACTTTATTTGTGACAGAAGACGTAAATTAGTGTCAAACGGGCCGCTCCTTTTATGTGCATTCAAGTGAACTTAAATTTACATGATTTTTTCTGAGAGTGTACACTTACATTTTGACGACGATGATTCACGATACACTGAAAATTTTCAATGTTGAAAATTGTTTCTTCGTTCTTTAGATAAATTCATGAGATAATATTCTTGAATTGGCATTTCCCTGTATGAAAGAACGAAATTCCCCCCTATGGGGGAATTCCCCTCTGGTTGAAAACCACTGCAATAATGCAAGATAAATGTATTTTAAGTTCGAGCTCAGCATTGATCGTGACAACCTTATTGCTTTTTTGCATGAAAATAATCAAGTACATAAGAATACATTCTCAGAATGATTGTGAGAATGAGGAACTATTAGAACTACAATATCTTCACAAAATTACGTAAAATACAGATTTTGTTTTATTTTTGGTGAAAACACAACGTTCGTAGCGGCATCCTCTTTGTATAATTATTTTGAAATAACCTTCAGTTGAATTGTTCCGAGTACATCCTTGCTGGAATATCTCTAAAGGTGGTATTATATACCCATATGCACTGCATGCACTAATGCCAGAGCATAATCCTACAGAAATGTCAATGAACGTATTTCCAGAAGGATCTTTAGAAGAATTTTAAAAATCCTAGAGTTTATTCAAAGAAAAATGTTTGGAAGAATTTGAGAAGAATTTCCTGGAGGAATTCCTGGTGCATTTTTGAAAGAAATTTCGGGATGGATTCATGGGAGAATTCCGAAAGAGTCTTTCCTGGGTGAATTCCTGAAGGATTCCCTGGAGAAATGTATGAAAGCACTTTTAGCATGTAAGTATCTAGATGTTTATAGTAAGTCACTGTGACTTCTGCATAATCTAAAACCTGCCCTGCCGTGACTTTTTTGTGGCATGTGTGTTGCTTGGAAGATTCCCTGGAGGACTAATAGTCTCGCTTATTGAAAGATTTACTAATGGAATCGCAGAGTAAACTTCTGAAGAAACTGCTGGAGGGATTACTGCAAGAATCTTTTGATAATTTCCTGGTTCTTGTATGCATCTTTATTAAATTATCTTCCAATACTATTCGATGCATAAATTCCTCCAGAAATTGTTGAAATAATAAAAAAAAATATCAAATAACCTTGGAGAAATTCGTAAATACATCCCTGCAAAAGATGACTGAAGAATTTCTGAAATTTCTGAAGGAACTTCTTACTACATTTTTGAAAAGAACCTGAGAGGAGTTTCTGAAGATATCACTTGTAGAATTCCATGAGCAATCCCTGGAAGACTTCCAGGAAAAATGCCGTAAGAATTTCCGAAGGAATCCCTGGAGTATTATCTCAAACTATATCAAGAGGAATTATTGGATAAAATCTGGGAGGAGTCCTTCGAGAAATTTGTGAAGAAATCTCTTGAGGAATTCCTAGAAGAAATCCTATATAAATTTCATGAGGGTTCCTTGGAGTAATTTCTTAAAAAAATCCTGAAGGAATTATGGGAGGGATCCCTAGAAAAGTTTTAAAAGAAATCTCTTAAGGAATTCCTAGAGAAAGTCTTGGAGGAATTACTGAAGGAACCTCTGAAGAAATTCTTGGAGTAATCCGTGAAGGAATTCCTGGAGGAATGTCTGAAGCAATTCCTGAAAAAATCTCTAGAGAAAATCCTGAAGGAATGCATGGAGCAACTTTTAAATGGATTCCTGGCGTAACCCCCTGAGGAATTCTTGGATGAGACCCAGTAGCAATTCCTGGATAAAAACCTGATGGAGCTCTTGGAGCAACTCCTGGTGAAATATCCAGAGGAATTCTGGAAGGAATTTCTGGAGAAATTTCAAGAAAAATCCCTTGAGAAATTTCAGAAGGATTTCCTGGAAGAATCCTTAGAGGAATATCTGGAGGATTTCCTGGATGAATTTTTTAAGAATTCCCCGGAAGAATCTCTGGAAAAATCTGAAATCTGCTAGATGTCCAGGAGCATTTCCTGGAAGAATTCCTGAAAAAAATTCTGGAGTTATTCCCGGAGGAGTTCCTGGAGAAATTTCTTGATAAAATCCTGAAGGAATACCTGGAGGAAATCCTAGAAGTATTCCTGTGAGAAGTGTTGGAGGAATCCTTGAAGGAATTCCTGGATGAATCTCTAGAGAAATTCTTGAAAAATTACTGGATGAATTTTTGGAGATATCTCTAAAGGAAATCTGGAAAATTTATTTTTCTGAAAAAAATCCCTTGAGAAATTCCTGAAGGGTTTTCTAGAGCAATTTCTAAAAGGATTCCTGGAGAAATTTTCGAAGGAATTACTGAACTAATGCCTAGTGGAATCCTTAGAGAAATTTGTGAGAAATCCCAGGAGGAATTCCTGAAGCAACTCCTAGAGGAATTTCTAGAGGAATTCCTGAAAGTATCCATGGAAAAAATCCTGGAAGAATTTCTGAAGAAATCCCTAGAAGATTCTTAGAGGAATTTCTGAACGATTTCCTGGATGTATCTTTGAAGTATTTCTTGGAGGAATCTTCGAAGGATTTCCTGGAGGAATTCTTGAGAAACGCCCTGGAGGAATTCATGGAGAAATCCCAGGAGGAATCATTGAAACAATTCTTGAAACAATATTTGGAGTAATTCCTGGAGAAATGCCTGAAGGAATTCCTAAAAAATCCTTAAGGTATTCCTGGAGAATTTTCTGCAAGAATTTTTGAAGAAATTCCGAAAGGATTTTCTGGAGAAATTCCTGGAGAAATTGCTGATATAATTTCTGAAGAATGTCCAGTAGGGTGGCCCACAGTTATATGAAAAACAAAAAATTCGAAAAATGACAAGTCTTACCTCCTAAATCAGTTGTTTTGGACTTCCAGAAGCTACATTCAAAATTTGAGCAAAATCGGTTGAGCCTAGGGGGGCGCTCAAAACGCTTGAAGTTTGTATGGGAAAACTTGGCCAAATGTATGCAGAAATTTTAAGTTTTCGAATTTTGCCGCTAGGTGGCGCTGTAAGAGTTCAATAATCAAACCCTTTGGTATTATTGTAGGTGACTATATGCCAAAGAACTTTGTCGAATACCGCGTAGTGATCTGACGACTGTGAGAAAAGTTATACCCTAGGCAAAGTGAGCAAAGTATTGAGATTTCATTATTGATATTATTCCTTTACATGTGTTGGAAAAACGACGATAAAGTTTATCCTCAATTTACCTAGGGTATAACTTTGTTCTCAGACGTTGGATCACTTTACGGTTCTTTGGCATATAGTCATCTACAATAATACCAAAGGGTTTGATTATTGAACGCTCACAGCGTCACCTAGCGGCGAAATTCGAAAACTGAAAATCTCTGCATACATTTGGCCCAGTTTTCCCATACAAACTTCAAGCGTTTTGAGCGCCCCCTTAGGCTCAACCGATTTCGCTCAAATTTTGAACGTAGCTTCTGGGAGTCCAAAACAACTGATTTAGGAGGTAAGACTTGACATTTTTCGAAATTTTTGTTTTTCATATAACTGTGGGCCACCTTAATGTCCAGCAGCAATTTTTGTATCAACTCCTGAAGAAATTCCTGGGGCATTTCCTGGAGATTTTCCTGCAGGAGTTCCTGGAGCAATTCCTAGACTAAATCCTTGAGGAATTCCTGGAGATATTTCTGTGAGAATTTCTGGAGGAATATCTGGAAGATTACCTGGAGGAATCCCCTAGAGGAATCATTGAAATAGTTATTGGATGAATTTCTGGAAGAATCTCTAAGGAACTCTGGGAGATTTTTTTTGTAAAAATTTGTGAAAATCTTGAAAAGTTCCTGGAGGAATTTCTAGAGGAATTTCTGGAGGAATTCATGAAGAAATCCTCAAGGGAATTTTTGAAAAATCCCTGGAGGAATCCTTAGAGAAATTCGTGCAGAAATCCCCGAAGAAGTTTCTGGAAGAATTCTCTTTGCAGAATTCCTGAAGGAATCGCTGCAGCAATTACTGGAGGAAAATCTGGAAGAATTCCTGAAGGAATCCCTGGAAAAATTTGAAAGGGACTTCCTAGAGCTAATCCTTGAAGAATTTTTGAAGGGATCCCTGAAGGATTTCATAGAGAAATTCTTGGATGGATTTAAGACAGAATTTATGGAGGAGTTTCTAGATCAATTCCTGGTGAATTTTCTGGAGAATTTTCCTATATTTGAGGAATGCCTGGATGAATTCCTGGAGGAATATCAGGAGGGATCCCTGAAGGAATCGCTGAAAAGAACCCTGGAAAATTTTCTTCATGAATCCAAGTTGGAATCCCTGAAAAATCCCTGAATAAATTCCTAAAAGAATGCCGAGGAGAATTCGTAGTGGAATTCTTGGAGGAACCCTTGAATAAGTTCCAGGAGAAATCTTTGCAGGAATTCCTGTAGGAGTATCTGGAAAAACCCTTGGAGGAATCCCCTGAATAATTACTGGAAAAAATCCTATAGGAATTCCTAGGGAAATTCCTAATGGAATTCTTGGAGGAATCCCTACAGCAGTTCCTGAAGGAAACTCTAGAGGAATTCCTGAAGAATCCCAAGGAATTCCCAAGAGAATCCCTAAACAGTTCCTGAAGGAAGTACTGAATTTATACCTGAAGAAGTTCCTTGAAGAATTCAAGGGGAAATTCCTGAAGGAATCCTAAGAAAAGTTACTGGGGGAATTTTTAAAATAAGTTGTTCCAGAAAGAACCACAGAAGGAATTCCCGAGTGAAGCCTTGGAGAAATTCCTGGAGGAGTTTCTGGAAGATACCCAAGAGGAAAGCGTGTAGGGATTTCCTAAAGAATCTCTGGAGAAACTCCTGGAGGAATCTCTACAAGAATTCCTGGAAGCATTTCTGAAGGAATTCTTAGAGAAATATGATAAAAAAATTAGAGGCATTTCAGTAGGATTCCTTGGAGGAGTTTTTAGAGGAATCCCTGTAACAATCCCCAGAGAAATCACTGGAAGAATTCTGAGAGGAATTCCTGAACAAATTCGTGGAGAAACCCCATGGTAAGTTCCTGAATAAATTACAGATGGAATTCATGAAGAAATCCTAAAGTAATTGTAGAAAGAGTGGATGAACTTTTGGATGAATCCCTGTAGCAGTTCCTGAAGGAATCCCTGCAGGCGTTCCTGTAGAAACCCCAGGATGAATCCTGGAAGCAATTCCAAGAGGCATCCCTAAGGGAATCCATAAAAAGTTCCTAGAGAAAGTACTGGATTAATTCCTGGAGGAATTTCTGAAAGAATT
This sequence comes from Aedes albopictus, assembly GCF_035046485.1. NCBI lineage: Eukaryota > Metazoa > Arthropoda > Insecta > Diptera > Culicidae > Aedes > Aedes albopictus. Next base: position 439,260,853 of record NC_085137.1, on the reverse strand, counting down.
CCAAGAGGAAGTCCTAAAGAAATTCTTAAAAGAGTTCCTGGGGAATTCTTGGAGGAATTTTTAAAATTATTCCTGCAGTTGTTCCTGAAATAAACACAGAAGAAATAAACTCAGGATGAATTCCTGAAGAAATTCAATGAGGAATCTCATAAGCAATCCCATGAGGAATATTTTTTTTATCTGTATTAACGAGATTTTTAGCCCTTGGCTAGTTCATCTCGGGACCCACGCTTTACTTCCCTTCCGAAGGAAGAACGCACATTGTGTGTGTTTTTTCGGGAGTGGGATTTGATCCCAGGTCCTCGGGGTGAAATGCCTGTGCTTTAACTAACCATCACACCAGGTCCGAGGAATTACTTAGGAAATCCCAGGAAAGTTTTCTCAACAATTCTTGAAAAAATGTCTGTAGGAATGCCTAGAAGAAAAAAAATTGTAGGAATCCATGTTTCCAGTGATCTGTAAATTTATTCTTATATACACGTGATTGCTTTGAAACAATATAACACAAGGATTGTCACGATGAATGTAAAGTTCGAACCGAATAGATAACATTTCTGTATTGTACGTTATTTTGTGAAGATTTTGTAGTTTTGATGATTTACACTTCTCACAAATGCTTTGAAAAAGTTTTCCTATGTGCACGTGATTGTTTTCAAGCAATAAAACACAAGGATTGTCGCGATGAACGTAAAGTTCGAACTGAAAATACGAATTCCCTGTATTATAGGTGATTTTGTGAAAATTTTGTAGTTACTAAAACGCACACTTTTCACAATCGACTGGAAGAAGTTTTCTAATGTACACGTGATTGTTTTCAAGCAATAAACACAAGGGTTATCGAGATGGACGTGAAGTTCAAACTGAAAAGACAAATTTCCTGTAATATACGTGATTTTGTGAAAATGTTGTAGTTCCTAAAATACACACTTTTCACAATCGTTCGGAAAAAGTTTTCTCATCTACACGTGATTGTTTTCAAGCATTAAAACACAGGGGTTGTCGCGATGAATGTAAAGTTCAAACCGAATATACAAATTTTCTGTATTATACGTAATTTTGTGAAGATTTTGTAATTTTATGATTCACACTTGTCCCCATTTATCTGTAGATGTATTCTTATGTACACGCGATTATTTTCAAGCAATAAAACATGGGGATTTCGCGATGAACGTAAAGTTCAAACTGAAAATAAAAATTTCCTGTATTATACGTGATTTTATGAAACTTTTGTAGTTTCTAAAATACACATTTTTCACAATCGTTTGGAAAGAGCTTTCTCATGTGCACGTGATTGTTTTCAAGCAATAAACACAAGGGTTGTCACGATGGACGTGAAGTTCAAACTGAAAAGACAAATTTCCTGTATTATACGTGATTTTGTGAAAATGTTGTAGTTCCTAAAATACACACTTTTCACAATCCTTCTGAAAAAGTTTTCTCATGTACACGTGATTGTTTTCAAGCAATAAAACACAGGGGTTGTCGCGATGAATGTAAAGTTCAACTCGAATATACAAATTTTCTGTATTACACGTAATTTTGTGAAGATTTTCTAGTTTTTATGAATCACACTTGTCCTCATTTATCTGTAAATGTATTCTTATGTACACGTGATTGTTTTCAAGCAATATAATATGGAGATTGTCGCGATGAACGTGAAGTTCAAACTGAAAATACTAATTTCCTGTATTATACGTGATTTTATGAAAATTTTGTAGTTTCTGAGATTCATACTTTTCACAATCGTTTGGAAAAAGATTTCTCATGTGCACGTGATTGGTTTCAAGCAATAAAACACAGGGGTTGTCGCGATGAATACAAAGTTCAAATCGAATATACAAATTTTCTGTATAATACGTAATTTTGTGAAGATTTTATAGTCTTAAATAATAAGTATCTCCATATATTTCTTTGCAATAATTTTGCTTTATTAATATGGGCAATTCAACATTAAAATATGCGTGGAAACTAATTTACATTCGGAATGGCTCCAGAAAAACAGTATTTTTTAAGGTACTTGCTCCGAGTTTTTGAGTACTCAAAAATAGACCTTTGGTCAAATCCATAGTTTGAAAATTTTATATTCATCTAGAAGGCTGGGAAAATTCATAGCTTCAAAAATTTTGCAAATCGGATGAAAAACGGCTGAGATATTAGCAGTTGAAAAATACCGTTCCCACTGTTTTGAGGCATGGCAGTTGGTGTAAGTGATTTATAGCATGGCAGTGGGAGTGTTAATGAATTTCAAGATATTGGCGAATTTTAGGGACGATCTCCTTAAATTTTAGCAAAATTCCCAAATTTTTTTGAAGAAAACTATTTTTTTCAATAAGAAAAACCATATTCAAAAATTCTTTCTCGACGTTTATTTGACATATCATGTGTAGACGAGTTACAGTAAAAATTTCAGCTCAATCGGAGCATTGATTACGGAGAATGAGATGTTTGAAGTGAGCGACTTTGCTTAAAAATAGAACAAAAATAGATTTCAAATCGTCACCCTTGTATGGAAAGTCGAAAAAAATTCCGCTCTACTGTAATTTTTTTCCTTCACGTTTGATGAAGGATGATTCTACACCAAAAATGATCATCAGCTTACCGAGTTCAAAAATGCTGTAAACTAGTGTTATTGATGACGGTGATTAATGATATGTGTTAATATTAACGGATAAATTTTATTTTTCAAGTAAACAAATTTGAAACCAATTTAATTCAAAACATGAGATGCTGTTATTTGAACATTCTGAAAATTAATATTCCTGCAAAGTGTACATATTCAGGAAACATTTTATGAGCACTTGCACAAGCATTTAAAAATACCGTTTATTTTGCGAAAGGGACTTATCCGAAAAAAAAAACTGAAATTTATGGGAAAGTCATCTGATGCAGTTACAAGCAATTCTGTGAAAACATTTTTGCGTGTTCATGTGGAAAAATCAAGTAAGAGTACGTTTTGTTGATATATTGATCATTTTATAATGACACATTTAATAATGATAGTCATTTCTAGTATGTGAATTTTATTATACAGGCGAAAGCGGGCTAAAACTGACTATATTTGCAATAGATAAAACTCGTTCCATATTTTCAAATGTGGAACTCCTGGTCTGCGAAAACGTGCGAAAGTTAACCAATGGGCATGTCAAACATAAGCATTTTTTAAAGTAAAATTTTCAATAACATGATAAATATGAGAGATGGGTATATACTTTCTTCGAGAAAGTTACGCGTTTTAATAAGGCATAACATTTGCTAGAACATCTGGAAATTGTGAAAGATGCATAGAAAAAGTTATATGCAAAAATAAATGATTTTTAGGGGTGCTTCATAAAAAAAAACGCCTCAAGTTCACATACAAATCAAAAGATAGAAATTTTATATGTTCGGAAAAGTTATTTCTAGTAAAATTGTCTACAACTTCTTTGAACAAACATATTTTTTAGTTTACAAATAAAAAAGATAGAAATCGTTTCTCACTTTTACGGGGATTGATCACAAAACTGATGTTTCCATAAATTAGGGCTTATTTTATAGAAAAACAAAAACTTTGCCGAAGACGCTAAAGATCAAAAATGATGTTTTCATGGTCAAAACAATTTCGATCACGTTTTTGGGCTTTCCGCAACAGTGTGATTTGGAGAAACTGGATGATCATCGCACAAGCAGGCTTGATAATCCTCCTCGAAATCAAAAGAGTTTTGCAAAATGCTCTAGAGCGGTGTTTTGCTTTTGCCTTGTAGCGAGGGAGCGAACGAACCCCAAACAGAGAGGCAATAAAAACTGAGCGAGGAAGAGGGGAACGAAAAAAGGGCCGACGATTATTTCGGGTTTTTGAGTGCGATTTTCGCCTCGAGAGTCTTTTTTTATATGGGAGTGGAACTCGCGAGAGCTTTTTGAGTTTGAGTGGACGTGAGAAACACAACAAGCAATTATGAGTGTTGGACGAACTCCTCGCTGCGCGGCAAGCTCGCGCTCGGTGCTATTGAGGATTTGCATTGTGATTTCTGAATTTTATTTTCACTCCTCAGAAAATCGCCGAAATCGTTTCCTCATTTTCTCGCGAGGGAGTATCTGTCAAGCCTGCGCACAAGTGAGTCCAACGAATATGGTGCTCTAATATACGCGCTGCGATGGAGTTAAGTTTTTTTGTAACCAATATGTATCATAGATCTACATGATTTAAAAAGGATACTGTTATGTCAATGTTGATTTTGTAACCTTTCAAAGTATTTAACTTCAGAATATTTTGTAGAACAACTTGTACCTAGTACAATTGGTTCATACTACACAGTAAAACCGCTCAGCACTAAAATGTGTAAGCCCTACTCATAAGTGCATAATTTCCAGACCACACAAATACATGTGTTACAGTTACCTTACCTTGATACCTTGTTGGCTACAAAGTAACTTTACTGCAACGCCGAGCGTATAGTAGAGCACCATCTTCGTCGGTCTTGGGCGATGTTCCTCCAGTTTCACCGAACGTGTAGGGATCGTAGATCTTCTTCAACCGCGTGCAGCCAGCGAGTTCGCGGCCGCCCACGAAATCGCCTACCTCTACCGGGTTCTCTGCTGAATATTGTTTTCGCTATTCTTTCTTCCGACATTCGCACTACGTGTCCAGCCCACTGAAGTCTGCCGTATTTTATACGTTTCACAATATTCGCATCTTCGTACACTTGGTACAACTCGTGATTCATGCGTCTGCGCCACACTCCATTTTCTTGTTTCCCACCGAGAATTGTCCGCAGCACTTTGCGCTCAAAAACTCCAAAAGCTTTTCGGTCTACCTCCTTTAACGTCCACGCTTCGTGACCGGGGCAACCGGAAGAACAACTTCAAACACTTCCCCATCAATCACTACCTCAGCACTAACACCACTAGGCCTGCTTCTGTCTCTACCCGCTATCATGTACTTCGTCTTGGTAGAGTTAATCGTCAAGCCTATCCTCGCTGTCTCTCTTTTCAGAGGAGCATAAGCTTCCTCCACTGCCCTACAATCGATGCCGATGAGATCAATATCGTCCGCAAAACCGAGGAGCATGTGCGACCGTGTGATGATAGAGCCATTCCTCTGCACGCATGACCAATCGCTCCTCCGAGTGCAATGTTGAACAATAAATTTGAAAGAGCATCCCTCTGCTTCAATCCATCCAAGGTCACAAATGACGTAGACACTTCGTCCGCGATCCGAATACTTGATTTAGATCCATCCAGCGTTGCGCGTATCAGCCTTATTAGTTTCGACGGAAAACCATGTTCTGACATTATCTGCCAAAGCTCATTTCTTTTCACTGAATCGTACGCTGCTTTAAAATCAATGAACAGATGGTGAGTCTGCAAGTTATATTCCCGAAATTTATCTAGGATCATCCGCAGGGTAAACATTTGATCCGTCGTTGATCGGCCCTCACGAAAAACAAGCCTGGTATTCGCCGACGAAGGACTCCTCAAGAGGTCGCAGTCTGTTGAACAGGACACGCGACAGTATCTTATACGCCGAATTTAAAAGGGTAATCCCTCTGTAATTGGCACACTCCAGTCTGTGCCCTTTCTTGTAGATTGGGCATATGAGGCCATCCAACCAACTGGTGGGCAATTCTTCATCCTCCCAAATTTTTATAATAATCTGGTGGATTGATTGATGTAGCTGCTCGCTTCCGTGCTTAAGAAGTTCGACCGGGATTTCGTCCTTCCCAGCAGACTTGCTGTTTTTCAGCTCCTTAAGGGCCTTTTTAACCTCATCCAGTGTTGGTGGTTCCACTGCTTGACTGTCATCCATTATGTTAATCCTGTTCCTGGGTGCTCCTTCGCTGCTACCATTCAACAAATCTTCTAAGTGCTCCTTCCACCTGGCTGCCACCATTGTTTTGTCTGTCAGCAAATTTCCTTTCCGGTCATTGCACATGGCGGGCACTGGCGCAGTCTTGTGCCGCGCGCCATTGACAGTTGCATAAAACCTCCGCATATCGTTCCTGTCCATACTTTCCTGTGCTTCAGCAATAACACTCTCTTCGTGTTGCCGTTTTTTTTTTCCTGCGGTGGATTCGTTTCTCTTCTGCTCTTGCAACCCTGTACCGCTCTCTGTTCTGCCGGGTACCGGCCACTAGCATTCGGCTTCTGGCGGCATTCTTTTCGTTCGTCACTCGTTGGCAGTCCTTGTCAAACCAACCATTACGTTGGCGTCGCTGAGCGGTACCAATCACCTCTTGTGCTGTTGTTGTCACTGCTTCGTGGATAATTCCCCATAAGCTGTTGACATCTCCAGATCTGTTGGTCTCTCCTATCCTCTCGTCTAGCTTCTGATGGTACTGTGCAGCAACCCCTTCGGCTGACAAGCGCAGGATATTGAAACGCATCGTCCTGTTGTTTCTTGAACTCGTGACGCTGGATAATCGCACCCGAATTTTAGCGGCTACAAGATAATGATCCGAGTCGATGTTCGGGCCTCTGAAGGACCTCACATCTATGACGTCCGAAAAATGTCGCCCGTCGACCAGCACGTGGTCTATCTGGGAGCAAGTGTCACCACTCGGGTGTCGCCAGGTGTGTTTTCGGATATTCTTACGTGCGAAGTAGGTACTGCTGATTGCCATCCCTCTAGCAGCAGCGAATGTCACAAGGTGCAGACCATTATCGTTGGTAACAGAATGAAGGCTTTCCGTTCCAATGACAGGCCGAAAGAAACTTTCTCTGCCGATCTGCGCATTTGCATCTCCGATGACTATTTTGACATCTTGTTTTGGGCACTCTCCGTAGGCCTTATCAAGGCTCTCATAGAACTCATCCTTCATGTCATCGGGTTTGTCGTTCGTTGGCGCATAGATGCTGATCAGGCTGTAGTTGAAGAACTTGCCCTTCATCCTCAACACACAGATTCGGTCGCTTATCGGCTTCCACCGAATAACTCGCTTCATCTGCTTCCCGATCACTATAAAGCCAACTCCGCGTTCTGCATTATCGCCGCCGCTGTAATAGATGTGGTACTTGAATGAAGTGTTGGCGATGGGATCCACGGCTCGGAATTCGCGTTCTCCAGTTTTGGGCCAGCGTATCTCCTGGATAGCGGCCACATTAACGCCGACATTCTGCAGTTCACGAGCCAGGAGCCCAACACGTGCGGGTTTATTCAAAGTTCTCACGTTCCAAGATCCGACTTTCCAATCGTTGTCCTTTATTCGTTGCCGGGTCTGTTGCCGTTGAATCAATCCGTTTATTCTACTATTGCTTTTCTGGGTGTCTGAAGGTTTGCAGCAGGCTACCTTACCGGGGCCGCGTTGCCTACATCGCGTTGAAGGGGCTGCCTTCTTGGGTATTGCTGACGCGATACAGCATTTCGTACTCAGCCGCTGGATGCCAGAACAGACGCTGTTTGAGCCGCACCTCCTTGGTGAACAGACGCTCGGGACGTACCTCCTCAATCTAGCTGAAGTCAGAAGGCCAACAGTGCCCAGGCTGCACTACCAGCTAAGCACACAACTCTTAGCTGGCGGTCTTTGTCATCGCTTGACCCGTGGAAGCATGAGGTAGGAACTTGTGAGGACCAGAGCTATATTGGACGCTCTCCTTATCGACTCACCGTTTTGCAGCCCAGTTACACATTCTCAAAAACAGCTCGTACACTCGTCTAGTTGCGAAATGTTGATATTTTTTTTTGTTTTCCAAGGTCACTAGTAAACCTAGCTAGATTGCCGTACAAATTTTTTTGCGAATTTAACGATTTTGCGGACACAGTAGCTGATTTTATGAATGTGCAAGAGTTACACATTTTTGGTGTAGTCTGGAAATTATGCACTTTAGTGCTGAGCGGCGTTAGCGTGTAAGGAACTTTGAAAACATGCTTTGTTTTTCTCTATTATAAAATACCGGTTATAACAGTTTTGTGAAATAGCTCGTATTAAGGCGAAACTGGAAGCATTTCCTCATTTTTTTAGTTTTTGATTTTTCATTAAATAACGAAGCAATATTTTCAAAATCGGTTTTCGTGCACATGTAGAGTATGGATCAACGTATCTCCTGAATTTTTTTGGTTGTGAAAATTTTTTACGTTTTTGCAGAAACCATTTTTAGTGAAATTTTGTTTAAAAATGGTTTCTGTAAAAACGAAAAACATTTTCACCACCAAAAAAAATCAGGAGATACCTTGATCCATACTCTACACGTGCACGAAAGCCGATTTTAAAAATATTGCTTCGTTATTTAATAAAAAATCAAAAACCAAAAAGTTAAGAAATGGATCCAGTTTCGCCTTAAGAAAAAAGTGCAACAAAAATGGGAACGAATCGGTCAATAATTGATTTGCTAAATCAAACTGAACCGTGACAGAACGTAGATAAACATCACTTACGTTTATGGCACCCTTCGGCAATGGTGCTGGTGGTTTCCCAACCGGGACAGCATGCGAACACCTCTCGCTTGACCTGGTGGTAAGTTGGCTCATAATTGGTACTGCACAATCGCGATTTATTCAGTTTTTTTTTTTTGCAAGACGTGAAATACATGGAAAAAAAGTAATAAAAGCAACCATTAGCAACGTCGCCAGCAAGGTGTCCGATATTAATCTTGATTGATTCCATCAATCGTCGCGTTGACATGTGAAATGTATTAGGTAGGTACTCCGAGTAATGAGATAATGTTGGAATTCGCGATTAGCTGTTATAGTCTTACCGTAAGCCGGTGCATAGCTTCTGGTCCGAACAGGGCTGGCCAAAGTGTTTCACGGTCGCCTTTCTGTAGATTGGTACGTGGACGGTTCGCTTCTCGGTGCACACATTTTTCCTGCAATTTGAGACAAGGGAGACAACAGATTATTAGCAACCGGTCGACTAGTGCCTGAGTCTTATGTATTTGTCATTCTCGTTGGAATTGCTAGTTTAGACAAATGTAGCTGTCTGCTGGATGCATTTCCTGATAGTAGTTAATCATATGTGAAGGTCAAGATTTCCTGCACTGCACCGATGCTTTGTTGGCTGATTGGTTCGAAGTTATACCAATTCTCAGCACCAGCTTTGTTCAAAACGGGTCGTGTTTCGCCAAATATGTCGCAAGTCATAATTCATTGCAACAACCGTTCATAAAACCTCGTCGTCGGTCGTCAGTCAGAACCAGCAGTGAGAACCCTAATAAATCCGAGCCGCATGCGTCTGTGCATGAGACCAACTAGCCATGCCGAGAACTGTTCAGAAGTCAATAAATTGCACCTCACGATCGGTAAAGATCCATTAAATCTGCATTTATTCCTTGCTGATGTGCCCTCACAGTAAAGTGGCTTATTGTTTCCGTTTGGTTATGCTAGGCGCTTAGAATAATCCTCGTCTACAACGGATCGTGAGTCGATCCCCCAGAACAAGAGTGCGATCGGCAGACCCGGCCGAACGACTGTGCTAATTTCCATAGAGATCGTCGTCGAAGATCGTAAAGCGACAATTGGGATTTACGATCATCAGGGCTTATGTGTACATTGCAATTGGTTTAACACCGTTTACTAACCAACTAACTCTCGTTAATAGCTATGATCGGTGACTGGATGAACAACGCGACCAAGCCGAGTGCCACTGTGGCTTGTTGGGACACCAGCTCTAAGGGGTGCCATATTTGACGGGAATTTACCACACATTCTGTTGCGAATGCAGTGCGTTGATCAGAGAGCTGGATTGTTGTTTGATGGACGTTATAAATTTCTTCATTCAAATGAAGTCATTAATGGGAAGCTGAAATGGGGAGCTGTGGCGCTTGTTGACTTTATTTGTTTGTTGTATAGACAGGGAGTTATACAATATTAATCATTTCCTAGAGCATTGTCTGTCAATCCCGGTGTGGTGTCTCTACTTATTTCAATTTGTTCTAACGTGATAATTGCTGAAATACGTGCTCAGCATTACAAACGAACGTGTAACTAATTGTGTTGTCACTGTATAATTGGATTGATTTATCTAATAGCAGAGCTAAACGTGTACAAGAAATCAAGTTATTTGGTTTGAATTCCTGTGCAATAGTTGACTGATGAACTCACTAACATGAGTATTGACGGACAATTGAAATTTAATAGAAAATCAATGGGACCTGATCTAGCTATGTGTATGCCATATATAAAAATTTTCACAAATCGTGGATAGAGTTGCAAAGATGAGTATATCATTGCCACAGCGGGTTAAGAACAACAGAATATCCTGAAGATTAAGGTTTCTGAAGTCAGTTTCACTCAATAAGTGTTTACCGAATACTCGAAAACGCAGTTGCGCAAAAATTGGATAGTTACATATCAAATGAAACGATGTTCCATGATCGGATGCACAGCTATCACATACAAATGAATCAGCTTGCCGAGTTGACACTCGGCAGTAGCCTGTCAATGCTTTGACCAGAATGCTGAAATTCTGCTTTGACAGATTTGTTAGATACTTTGACACCCCTAGAGATGGCTCAGCACAATACAATTTTGTTTGACGACATGACTCCAAACTATTCCAGTATTGTTTGTGCTGAGTGGCAGCCCAGGTGTCAATCTGAAGTTTTACCCAGCATTTGGATACCGGAATAGCTGGCTCAGGGCCAATGAAGTCATGTGATGCTCCAGTGCGAGCTAACTCAACAGCCAGTTCATTTACAGCGATGGAAGAATGGCTAGGTACCCAGGTGAACAGCGTTTGCTGAATTCAGCTCCTCGATTTGAGTTCGACAAGCGATAACTATCTTCGACCTGGAGTTGGCCGAAGCAAGTGCTTTAATAGCAGCCTGGCTATCTGAACAGAAGTATATTACTTTGCCCATTACGTGCTGCTGAAGCGCTGATTGCACTCCGCACATAAGAGCAATGATTTCGGCCTGAACAACGGTGCAGTGTCTACCAAGTGAATAAGACTGATGCAGCCTTAGCTCACGAGAATAAGCACCAGCATCTGCTCAACCTTCGAGAAGGGAGCCATCAGTGTAACATACGATGCCGTCTGAAATGCTTCTTTCCAGATAACCAGATGTCCACTCTTCCCGGGAAGGGAATTTTGTGGAAATTGCCTTATATGGAGAATTACAAGCAATTGTTAGATCACTTGGAGCAAGGACAACTTTGTCCCAATTCACCAAAAGTGGAAACAACGAGGTGTGTGTTGAACTGCGGCTCACAGGAGTTTCCTCTAGTAGACCGAGTACCCGTAGACGGTAAGTGCAAGAAATTGCTTTTTATTTGAGATGAATGTGTAGTGGGGCAACGTCAAAGAGAACTTCGAGCGCTGCCGTAGGAGTTGAAGAGAACGCTCCAGACATCGCCATTAAGCATATCCTTTGGAGATGGCCTAATTTTGACTTCGTCCTTTTTCCACCACACAAGACATCCAAAGGCCAATATTGGCCGAACAACAGTTGTGTAAATCCATTCGATTTGGATTTCAAACCACAAATTGTACCAAAAGTTCGCCGGCATTGCTCGAGAAGGCTATACAAGGTTTCTTGATTCTAAAGGAAAGCTTGGAATCAAGAACAACTCCAACGTACTTTACCTGTTCAGTCATAAACAAAGAGATGCAAAGGTCGAACGCTATCACGGTTTCGCCTTTTCATGGAAAGAACAATAGATGTTTAACTCGGATTAACCCAATGGCCATTGGCGACACCACCCTTCAACTACCTGAAAGGCGCTTTGCATGAGGTCGAAAAGGGAGCTGACTGCTGATGCACAAGCCGGAGAGCCGCTATTATTGAGTTGCTTCAATAGCGTATCTGCTACCAGATTCTACAAAAGTGGTGCTAAGACTCCCCCTTGGGGGCATCTACAAACACTCAATTTTCTAATCGCTGCTAGACGCAATGTAGAGAAGAGCTACCGGTTTTTGATCAGCTGACCCCGTGCGGCTTCCAATATGGCATCGAAAGGCACGTTGTCAAAGGTACCCTTGATATCTCAGAAAACACCCAAACAAGATTGCTTTTGAGCGAATGCTTTCTCGATATCGTAAACAACTTTGTGTAAAAGAGTCACAGTGGACTTACGAGATTGATAGGCATGTTCGTTCACATGAAGAGGCACGTTGGCCAGATGAACATCATGGATGTGATGATCGACAATGCGTTCTAAGCATTTCAGCAGAAAAGAGGTCAAACTGACGGGTCTGAAACTCTTTGCTTCTTCATACGACGCACGACGCAGTTTCGGAATGAACTTCACAGTAATATCCCGCCAAGATTTGGGAATAGGCCCTGTAGCAAAACTGCAAACAAGTACTTTTTTCAAAACATGTTTGAAATAATCAAATCCCTTCTGAAGCAAAATAGGATAAATCTAATCTGCCCCAGGAGATTTGAAAGGAGCAAAGCTATTAAGTGCCCACTCAATCGGTTCTATAGTTATAATACTCCGAGCCGAGGCCAGGATATCATAAATAACTACAAGAAAAGACATCAGGTTCATCCGAAGATATAATATCCACACGTCCAGGGAAGTGTGTGCTGAATAAGCATTCCAGAACTTCCTCATCAGAGGAAGTCAGATCGCCATTTGGCAAACGAAGTTCGTTCACCCGGAAATCCTTAGATTTCGCAAGGATTTTGTTTAACCGACTGACTTCACTCAAGCTGGAAACATTTGTACAAAGGTTTTTCCAGCCGGATCGTTCAGCAGACCGGATAGCTTTCCTGTAGGCCTTGCGAGCCGACCTGAAAGCCTCCGAACCAGCCGAACGTCGTCTGTTCCAACCCTTTCTACATTGTTTCCCGAGTTTCGCCAGATCAGAGTTCCACCAAGGGTGATCTTCGCAGACCGTAGAGGGCATACTTCTTCAAAAGCTTCCATGATGAAGATCGTTGTAGTATCAACGGCATCATCTAAATCACTTGGAGTGTCAATGGATGGTGAATATCCATGAAATTTGGCTGCAAACAAAGATCCCAGTTTGTTGACCAAGGATTCCTGAAACGCAAAGTTCGCGAAGTAACATTTAAATGTTCAAAAAAAATGTAGCGATGATCAGATAAAGATTCTTCATCTGACACATGCCAATTGGTCAGCCTGTGACTAATTCTACTAGAGCAAAGCGTTATATCTAACACTTCCTGTCTAGATACCATGAAGGTTGGGCGGTTGCCCATGTTAAGTAATGCAAGATCTGTACTACTCAAGTACTCCATCAAACTGGAGCCTCTCAAGTTAATGTCTGAGCTGCCCCAGATGATATGGTGAGCATTAGCATCACTGCCAACAATTAGCGGAAGGCCTTTTGAAGTACAGTATGCGATGACTTGTTTGAAAGCATCCGTAGGGGATGGTTCGTCATGCGGTAAATAAACCGAACAATAGACGTATTACCTGTTGAGATTTCCAACAGATACATCAATTGTGATAACACATACATCTCTAGTGGTTAGTTCAGAGATGAGTGTAGCAACTATTGCGTTGTTGACAATCACACAGGTTCAAGGCATGACACGCGAGTTTACCATTTCAGGTTTCCTAGATAGAAATTCCTCTTACGAAAGTAAGGTTCTTGTACCAAGGCCACTTGGGCTGTACCATTTTGCATAAATCTGCAAAAATTTGTTGGTTGCTCTTCTTTTATGCTGAAGGTTGATCTGAGCTATCCCAACCGTAGCCACTACCCAAACTAAGTAAGATTAAACTCTTCGCAGTAACAGCACAAAAAAGAGCAGCAGCAAAAAAAAAAACAGATCGGTATCGATTGGAAAACGCCAATTCGAGGATACACAGAATACACTGTGTAAATCACATAATGCAAAACTATATAGGTGAAAATTTAAACTAATTAACAACATCTTCATAATCCCGCCCTTATTTAGCCTCAGGTGAGACTAAAGAAGGGCAGCTGATTGTCTCGGAGAAACACAAGGTCCACTGCACCATTGCTCCGGTTAGCGCAGTAAGGGCAACATACTGTGGAGGGTGCCCATAGGATTCGTTAGCGATTAGGTTTTTATTAGACCCCCCTAGCTATTCACTTCTAGGCACGGTAAACATAAAGCCGCATCACAATTAGGGGTCACCTGTTGGTGGGTTCTTTCCACCGAAACAGGCGGTTCAAATTGTTATTCTTAGCCAATTGAGACAACTGCTACCTGCATAACACAGCTATGTAGGCAAATCGAGAAAAGAAGCTAATATTGATGATCAACTTCATACTCGGGCTCGAAAAGCCGCTGAAGATGTTCAAGAGGAGGAGGCTATTTGTTTCTTGGGGAACATGGGCTAACAATTCAACCGTCCCCCCCCTATACCCCATCACGGTGTGCCAAAAACCGTTATTGACAAATAAAAATGTCCACCCAAATGACACCCGGCATCCGAAAGATACACTATTCTGAACTCTGAAAATTTGAAAATGTTTCATCGAGGGAAACTAAAGTTTTTGTTATTTGAAGATTTTGAGCTATTTCTATAGGTTTTTCTTATATGAGTATATATGCATGCACGATTGGGTGGCCCACACTTAAGGACTGTATCGGAAATTAACTGTAAACGTTCACAATTGCCCGAAAAATAATCTGTTCGAAATAAACATAACTTTATTTTTGGAGATACTATATAAATCTCTTAAATAGAGAATGGCAGTTCTGATTTTCAAAAAATAATCATTTAACTTGGACTTTTATCTCAAAGATTGCACATATGTTTTTAAAAATTTGGACACCTCCTAAAAACTTAAAATTGCAAAAATTATGGAAAAATAATCAATTTCTTCTCTTACTTTTGCGCAAATATATTCTTTTCTAGAATGCTCATGATATAGGAACATATTTTTAATCAAGAAAAATTCCCTCAGCAGTTGAGGGTAATTTTTAAAAATGAAAAATAGGCCATTTTTCGAGGAACTCTTTTTTTATGCGTCTTCTAAGAACGATTACGCAAATAAAAAATACATAAAGTTGAGAATTTGCATTTTTTTCGATTGGGTATGTATTTAAATCTATTGAAGAGGTAGTTCTACCAGAGATAAAAATTAAATTACCTAGGGTATAACTTTTTTCACAGACGTTGGATCACTTTGCGGTCTTCGACAAAGTTGTTTGACATATAGTCACCTGCAATAATACCAAAGGGTTTGATTATTGAACGCATACAGCGCCACCTAGCGAAAACTTCAAATTTCTGCATAAATTTGGCCAAGTTTTCCCATACAAACTTCAAGCGGTTTGAGCGCGCCCTTAGGCTCAATCGATTTTGCTCAAATTTTGAACGTAGCTTCTGGGAGTCCAAAACAATTGATTGAGGAGGTAAGACTGGCATTTTTCAAAATTTTTGTTTCTCATATAAGTGTGGGCCACCTTAATGCACGGTGTACTTGATACCGCTATTATCAAATAAAAATGAACTCTTAACTAACACCCGGCATTCGAAAGATATACTATTCTAGTATATCATCCGAAAATTTGAAAATGTTTAATCGAGGGAAACTAAAGTTTTTACTGTTTGAAGATTATCCTCTATTTTCATAGAATTATCTCATATATGGGAAAATTGTCATACGGTCAGTGTTGAAAAATTCATTTCGTCATATCAAAATTCAATCACCTACAGCTCATTTTAGAAGCTGAACCTGAGAATATGGTATATGAAAAACTTATGCAGCTAGACCAGTTCTGCAAGAAAGTCACGGAAAAACTGCTATTTTTTGAATATTTAAGGTAAATGTCACGGACTACCTTCGAAAAATCCCAATGATATTCACGGTGAATATCATTTGGCATTTTTCGAAGATAGTCCGTGACATTTACCTTAAATATTCGAAAAATAGCAAGTTTTCCGTGACTTTCTTGCAGAATAGGTCTAGCCGCACAAGTTCTTTATACAGGGTGTTGGGTTCCTTACCCAGAATATTTCAGGGGGTGATTAAGGATGATATTTGATGAAAAAAATTGTTCTACGCATATGGTCAAATCTCAACCATTACGGAGTTATTGAACTTTTCATGATTTTGACAATGCTTTTAATAAAATGGCTATAACATGAAAATGGTTAAACTTATTCAAGATCTCTCAGCACCGTTCGAAAGATTATGAAATTTGCTATTGAACGTCATCTTCGAACATGCAAGTTTTTATTACTTACTCACTTTTTAAGAGCAAATAAGTGAAAAGTAAGTGGTTTTTTATCAGTTTTTGTCGATTTACTCGAAAAATTGCGTAATTAACTTATTTTTTTCCTTAGACAAAGTTGAGCGCCTTGAAGTGCTCTACAATTCGCACCAAACTCCTAACTCTTGTCGTTTTTCCGCAATTTTGATTTGAATGCACTGTTTTGCATCATAAATTTGCTTCAGCAAGTGCATCAGATATTAGCTCTCTTGACCCCACTGTGACTGCGAAACTAGCGTCATGTTTACTTCGCGCACATGGCTACTTGATTCCCCGCGCCGAACAACAACAACAGAATGGCGCGCTGGCGCATGAGTGAAAAAAACGACGCCGCTGCGTGTTCGGCAAGGTGTTCAGTTGAATGCTTTTTGTAGTCCCAATGATTCTGGGAAGCTCATGATAATCCCGGGAAGAGGGTTGGATTTTGGTAGACAGTAACTGGGGCTATCAGCCTTAGAGGCTTGGTTAGGGTTTTTTATTATTCCGGCATCGTCTTGGGGGATGGGAAACACCAGATTAAAACTGTTGTTGTCGATATCTGGAGGTTCGCGATGATTTTAATAGTGAGCTGGTGATCCCGGAAGTAACCTTGTTGACTATAAAGTAACTAATAAAGCTTTGAGCGTATAGTACAGCACAATCTTCGTCGGGTTTGGACGCTGTTCCTCCTGATTCTCCAAACATTTCATATTCTCATGTCTTTTTCAACCACTTGTAGCCAGCGCGTTCGCAGACATCCATGAAGTCACCGACCATTAAACCTGGTTTCATGCTGAATATGGTTTTCGTTATTATTCTTTCTTTTGATATTCGCACTACGTGCCCAGCCCACTGAGGGCTGCCGTAATTTATTCGTTTCAAAATAGTGCTTTTTGACGAAGTAGATTGACCTTGATCGAAGTTTGCTGCTTCCTGCTCTTACTCATTTGCCAACAAATAGGTAAGAGCAGGATTGAGCAACTTCGATCATGTTAAATCTATCTCATTGAACATGACTAATATTCGCAGCACTTTGTGCTCTATCTCTGTCTCCACTCGGGAGCTTGTAGTTTTGTAATGTTTCGAAAGCAACAACGTCATACTCAATTAGGATTTCTGAATGAAATTAAGATTTTGGGAGTAATTCCTCCAGAGATTTCTATAAGAATTTTTCCATCGATTCCTCCAAAATTACTTCAGAGATTCTTCTAGACTTCTTCCAGAGATTCCTCCAGCAACTTCTCCAGAGATTCCTCTAGGGATTCCTCAAAGGACTCCAAAGGGCCAGCCATTTCTCCAGGGATTATTACAGGAATTATTGCAGAATTTCCTCCAGGAATACGTCTAGGGATTCCTCCACAATTCCTCTAAAAGCTCCTCCAGGAATACCTCTAGGAATTCCTCCAAGGATTCCTCCAGTAAATTCTTTATGGATTTCAACATGAGCTCCGGTAGTATTTGCTGCAGGAATTCCTCTAGAATTCCTCTTACAGTTCCTCCAGGAATGCCTTTAGGGAATCCTCCAGAAATTCATCCAGCGACTTTTCCAGGAATACCTTCAAAAATTTCGTAAGAGATTCCTCCACGAATACCTGCATGAATTCTTCAAGATATTCTCTTTCCAGGAATTCTTCAGAAATTTCTCTAAGGAATCCCGCAAGGATTGTCCCAGAAATTCATCAGTGATTTTTCAGCAATTCCTACATTGGTTTCTCCAGTGATGCCTCCAGAGATTTTGTTAGTAATTCCTGCAGGCAAGGATGGGAACACTCACTTTCAAAGAGTTACACTCACTTCCTATTTTCTCAGCTCAGAAGCGTGCAATCGAGAAACGATGTATGGACGACTTTTGCATTGTGGTTTTGTCTAAAACTTTGCCGAATAGAGTAGGGGTCGCACACCCATACCGAAGTCGTGAGGGAGCTGCGAAAGCAACTCTCCACGAGGTGAATGTAAACTACACTCACCTCGTGGAGAGTCGCTTTTACAACTCTGTTACGACTTTGGTATGCATGTGCGACCCCTACTCTATTCGGCAAAGTTTTAGACAAAACCACAAAGCAAAAGTCGTCCATACATCGTTTCTTGCTTGCACGCTTCTGAGCTGAGAAAATAGCAAGTGAGTGTAACTCTTTGAAAGTGAGTGTTCCCATCCCTGCCTGCAGGCATTGTTCAAGAAATTCCTTTAAAGATTTCTCCAGGAACTCTTCCAGGGATTACTTGAGGAGTTCCCTCAGGAATTCCTCTGGCGATTTCTATAGGAATTTCTCTAAGAATTCCTTCAGGATTTCTACCAAGAATTGTTCCAGGAATTCCTTCAGAGTTTCCTCCAGAAATTTCTCCAGGGATTTTAACTAAAAATCGTCCTACAGGGATTCTATCAGGAATTTCTTCAAGGATTCCTCGGGAGATTCTTTTACTAATTTTTTCATGGATCCTTCAAAGAAATCCTCCAGGA
Source organism: Aedes albopictus (assembly GCF_035046485.1). NCBI lineage: Eukaryota > Metazoa > Arthropoda > Insecta > Diptera > Culicidae > Aedes > Aedes albopictus. The sequence goes on along the minus strand of NC_085137.1, from coordinate 439,242,339 downwards.
ATTAGTCCAGGGATTCACTGAGGAATTCCTCCAGTTTCTTTTTGCCATAGTGATCTCTGAAGGAATTCTTGGAGAAATCCCAAGAGAAGTTCTTCGAGGTATCTCTGGAAGAAACTCTGGAGAAATTCCTTGAAGAATCTCTGAAGGAATTTCTGGAAGAATTTCTTCTGGAGGAATAAACGAAGTAATCTGGTAATCTCTGGGGCATTTCCTAGAAGAACCCCTGGAAAAACTCCTGAAGAAACCCCAGAAGGAATTCCTGAAGATTTCCTTGAAGACATCTTAGAAGCAATCCCTGGATGAATCTCTGGAGAAATTCTTGGAGGAATCCCTGAAGGAATTTTTGGTGAAATTCCTGGAAGAGCCTCTGGAGAAATTGATAGCACAATTGCTTGAGGATTTTTTTAAGAATCCTTGGAAGCATGCGTCGAAGAACGTTTGGAACGAACGTTTCCTGGAGCAATTCTTAAACACAACTCTGCCTTCAGAGAGACTCCTTAGTCTCTGGAGGAGTCTCTGGAAGAATTCCTGGAATAATCCCTGACAGAATCCGTGAAGGAATTCGGGAGAAATCCCTGGAGAAGTCTTAGAAGTAATTCATTAAAGTATTCTAGGAGAAATCCCTGGAGGGATTTCTGAAGGATTTTTTGTTTAAATTCCTGAAAGAATTTGTGAGGACAACTTTAGATGAAACCTTGGAAGAATCCCTGGAGGAATCCACGGAGAAATTTCTAGTGTAATCACAGGAGGAATTCCTGAAGAAATCTCTAAAGAAATTCCTAGACGAGTCCTTGAAGGAATTCCTAGAGGAATCCTCAAGTAATACCGTGAGCATTCGCTAAAAGAATACTTGTAGGAGTTCCTAAAGGAACCCCTGGAGGAATCTCTGCAGGATTCTCTGAATCAATTCATGGATAAATTCGTAGAAGAAATCTTGGAGGAATCCCTGAAGGAATCTCTGGAGGAGTCCCAGGTGGAGTTCTGGAAGTATACCTGGAGGAGCTCCTGGAGAAATTAATCGAAGAATTCGTGGAGGAATCTCTTGAGAAATTACTGCAGGAACCCCTGAAGGTATTATCCAAGGAATCCTGGAAGGAAACCAGGAAGAATCCCTGGAAACCCTTCTGGAGGTATCCCTGAAAAAATCCTTGGAGGAATTCTGGAGAAATCCCTGGAATCCTAAAAGCAATCTCTGGAGCAATTCTTGGAGGAATCCCAGGGGTTATTCCAGAAGGATTTCTTGGAGATATTGCTGAAGGAATTTGTGAATCCAACTTAGAAGGAAACCTTGGAAGAATCCCTGGAGAAATCCTTGTAGGATTTTCTGGTGTAATCACCTGGAACATCCTCCTGAAGTAATTTATATCTGGAGCATTCTCCGAAAGAATACTTGGAGGATTCCCTGAAGGAATTGCTAGAGCAATCTTTGGAGAAATATCTGGAATTTCTTGAGGTATACTGGAGGAAATAATCGCGGAATTCGTGGAGAAGTTTCTGGGAAATTGCTGGAGGATCCCCTGAAGAAATCCAAGGAGGAAACCTGGAAGAATCCCTGGAGAACCTTCTGGAGGAATCCCTGAAGGAATTCTTGGAGAAATTCCTGGAGAAATTTGTGAGCCAAATTTTGGAGGAAACCTTGAAAGAATCCCTGAAGGAATTTCTGGTGTAATCACTAAAGAAATTCCTGAAGAAATCCCTGAAGGAATATCTGGAGAATTCCCTGACGGAATTCCTAGAAAATTCCATGGTGGAATATGTGGAATACGTAGAGGGAAACTTGGGAGAATTCGTGGAGGAAACTTTGGAATTCTTGTAGGAATTCCTGAAGGAATCCCAGAAGGAATCTCAGGAGACATCCCTGGAGGAATCAATTGTAGAATTCGTGGGGGAATATCTGGATGAATTACTGGGGAAACCCTTGTAGGAGTGATTTATGGAATCCAGGAAGGAAACCTAAAGGAATCTCTGGAGGATTCCCTGAAAAAAATCTTGGAGAGATTACTGGATTAATTTGTGAAGGAAACGTTGGAGGATACCTTGGAAGAATCCCTGGATGAATCGTTAGGGGAGTTTCTGGTGTAATCACTTAAGGAATGTCAAAAGAAATCCCTGGAGGAAACCAGAAATACTTTCTAGGGGGATTCCTGAAGGAAATCTTGAACGAATCCCAGGAGAAATTTCTGGATAAATTCCTGAAGGTATCCCAGCAGGATTCCCTGAAGGAATTCTTGGAGGAATCGCTGGAAGAATTTGAAGTGGAATTTTTGTGGAAATTCTTGGAGTAGTAGCTAGAGGAATCTCTGAAGGAGCTCTAGGAAGAATCTCTAAAAAAATCCTGGGAAGAATGTTCGGAGCAAGTTTTATTTTTAGTGATTCTTTTAGGATATCCTCCAGCAAAACATCCAAGAAATCCTGCCGATTTTCCTACATAAAGTGATTTTCTCGAGATTTTGCCAAATAATTCTCCAGCAAATGATCCAAGCATTCCTCCAGGGAATCCTCCAGATTACCTCCAAGGTTTCCTGCAAGAATTGAGCAAGAAATGCCACCTGTGATTCTCTCGGAAATTTTCGCCGGGGATTGCTTCAACAGTTCCTCCAGGGATTCATCGAGGAAATCCTCCAGGAGTTCCTCCAGGGATCCTAAAAGGAATTTCTGGAGGAATCTCAGGAGAAGTTCATTGAGGTGTTCCTGTAGGAAATTTCGGAGAAGTTCCTAGAGGAATCTCTGAAAAAATGCGTAGAATAATCATAGCAAAAACTAAAGTATTCTCTGGAGCAGCTCCGGGAAGAACTTCTGGAGGATATTTAGAAGGAATTCCTGGAAAAATCCCTGAAGAAAAGAAAGTCTTGGAAAAAATACTGAAGGAATTAAAAAAAACAAAAACAAAAAAAAAGAATTATTGCGTGAGTTTATTCGAAGTTTTTTTTTTCAGGATTTCTTTTCTAAGAACATTTTTCAGGAAAATCATTTGGATTTTCATCTGTGAATTCCTTAGGAATATCTTCCTCCGGGATTTTTTTTATAGAGTTTCTTAAACAATTTATCCAGAAATCATTTGAAAAATTCTGCAGAAGTTTCTTCGAAAGTATCTACATGAATCCAATTAAGGATAATTTTATGAGCTTCTTTTAGGAGTTTCTCCGGAAATTCTTCCTGGGATTCCTCCGAAGATAGCTCCAGGAATTCCCCCAGAGATTTCCATAAGAATTTTTTCAGCGATTCCTCCAAAATTACTTCGGAGATTCTTCTAGCTTTCCATCAGAGATTTCTCCAGAAACTCCTTCAGAGATTCCTCTAGGGATGTCTCCAAGACTTTCTCAAAGAGCTACAAAGGATCAGAAATTTCTATAGCAATTACTACAGAAATTCCTGGAAAAACTCCTGAAGGAAAACCAGAAGGAATTTCTGAAGATTTCTCTGTAGTAATCTTAGAAAGAATCCCTGTAGAAATCCTTGGAGGAATCCCTGAAGGAATTTCTGGTGAAATTCCTCGAAATTGCTTTGACGAAATTGATAGGGAATCGCGCCACTTGGGCGGTGGCTTCTATATTCGTCTGTTTTCCACTATAACTCTGTCAAATTTGAACCAATTGACACAACTTTTGGAATGTGGTGAGATAGTATCTACCCGTGAACAACATTTCAAGTCAATTGGTTCAAAATTGACTGAGTTATAGTGGAAAACAGACGAATATAGAAGCCACCGCCCAAGTGGCGCGATACCCTATCAGAATTACTTGAGGATTTTTTAGGAATCCTTGGAAGAATGCGTAGAAAACATCTGGAAGAATCGCATGAGCAATTCCAGGAAAAAATCCTAAAGCAAAGAATGAAGTAAGTTAACCAAAAGTTAACCCTGGAGTTAACTCTGCAGTAATCTTTGGAGGAATTCATGGAATAATCCCTGGTAGAAATCTTGGAGGAATTTTGGAGAAATCCTTGGAGGAATCCTTGAAGCAATCCCTGGAGGAATTGTTGGAGGACTCCCTGGAGGGATTCTTGAAGGATTTCCTGTAAGCATTTTTATAGAAATTCATTTAAAGATTTCTCCAGGAACTCTTCCAGAGATTAATAATAATGCGTTTGATTTGATATTCCATGTGCTTGCAGAACATTTTTCCAAAATCATTGATAAACAGATGGTCCGGACTTAACGCCGACCACTTCAGTTCGTTCAGAAATTCCTCTGATGATGTCTATAGGAATTTCTCTAAGAATTTCTCCAGGAATTCCTCAAAGAATTGCTTCAGGAATTTCATCAGAATTTCCTCCAGGAACTTCTCCAGGGATTCCTACGGAAATTCGTCCTCCAGGGATTATATCAGGAATTCCTTCAAGAAATTTCTTCACTAGTTTTTCATGGATCCCTCAAGGAAATCCTCCAGGAATTCATTCAGGGATTTCTTGAGGAATTCCTCCATTTCCTCTTCCCATAGTTATCCCTGAAGGTGTTCTTGGAGATAGCCCTGGAAACTCCTCAAGTAATCCTCGGAGGAAACCTGGAGAATTCCCTGGAGGAATCCCAAGAGTAATTTCTAGAAGAATTTGTCAACCTTCCTAATGAATTACGTTGGGAACAGCTCTCTGACGTAGTGTATGTTTGGGGTCAAACATGATCCTAATGCTCAAGGAGGGTGAAGGAAACCTTATAAGAATCTCTTGAGGAATGCCTGGAGGGATTCCTGAGAGGATTTTTGGAGAAATTCCTGGAGAACTTTGTGCAATAAACCTTGGAGAAACCTTTGAAGAATTCCTGGAAGAAATCAATGGATGAATTCCTGGAGGATTCTCTGAAGGAAATTCTTGGAGGAATCCATGGAGAAGTTCTTGAAGGAGTTAATCGAGAAATTCGTGCACGCAGAACTCGATATTCACAGAGCAACGAGTAACTTTCACGCAGCGACCGAAAAGACAAAAGAATTTTCACGCAGATTTGTGTAACACCGGATCAGCACATTTTTTGTGTTGATCCAGTCGTACACAAATATGAGTGAAAATTCCTTTGTCTTTTTGCTCGTTGCGTGAATGTTGCTTATGCGCTATGTTGTTTCATTTAAGGGTGTGGATGAATCACTGGATGATTTGAGGAGAAATTTCTCTAGGAATAGCGGGAGAAACTCCTGAAAGAATTAATCAAAGAATCCCTGGAGGGCACCTAGAGGACACCCTGGGGGAATCCCTGAAGGAATTCACGGAGGAATCCCTTGAAGAATTGCTGGAAGAATCCCTGGAGGAATCCTATAGAGAATTCGAGGAGGAGTTCATGAAGGAATCCTCGGCGGAATCTCTGGAGGAAACTCCCTGGAAGCAGTTTAAATGGAATGTATTGGGAGATTCCTGGAAGAATCATTTGGAAAATTTCGCGAAGAATTCCTGGAAGAACCCCTAGAAAAATCCCTGGAAGAATCCCTGGAGGAATCCTTAATAAAAAAAAAATCCTGGAGAAATCACTGCAGAAATTTATAGCGAAACCACTTTTCTGGAGAAATCCTCGGAGAAATCCTTGACGAGATCCCTGGACGATTCATTGGAGGGATTTCAGGAGAAATTAAATTCAGGAACATTAATTTCTGGCAGATTTCCTGGGTGCATTCTGGAACATATTCTTGAAGAATTTCTCTTCAAGTATCTGGAGGAATTTTATGGGAATTAAGTAGAAGGGTAGTATGAGGAATTTCTGGAGGAATGTTTGAAGCAATCCCTAGAAAAAATCATTTGAGGAGTTCATGGAGGAATCCTTAGAGAAATTCTCTAAGGAATTCGTAGCGGTATCCCTGAAGAAATACCTGGAGCAATTCCTGGAGGAACACCTTAATCACTGGAGAAATTGATGTAGGAATTCCTGAGGTCTTTGTGGAATTTCTAGGGCAATCCTTGCAGTAGTCCTTGAAGGAATTTCTGTAGGATTCTCTGAAGGGAATTCCTTGAGGAGCTTCTGGAGGAATCCCTAATGAAATGGCTGTCGGAATCCTTGGAGAAATTCTTTCTGGCTGTTGGAATTTTTTTAAAGGAAACTCTGGAGGAATTCTTGAAGCAAGCTTTGGATGAATTTCAGGAGGAACTCGTGCAGGAATTTCCAAAGATACTCATGAAGTTATTCCTGATTGAACTTTTGCAGACATTTTCGGAGAAACTTCTGTAGAATTTTTCGAATAAAAATCCTCTAAGTATTTATTTTGTATTTATGGGATTTTTTGAATAAATTCTCTCAGGATTTTTTTTCGAAGCATTTCCCCACGAATTCCTCCAAGGATTGTTCCAGGGATTTCTCAAAGGATTCTTCTAGGAATTCCTCCTGAACTTTCACTAAGGATTGCTCCAGGAACTTCCCCAGAAATTCCACTCAAAATTCTTCCAGGGATAATTCCAAGGTTTCCTCCAATCCTAAAATAATCACCAAAGATAAAACTTGCTCCGAACATTCTTCCCAGGATTTTTCTAGAGATTCTTCCTAGAGCTCCTTCAGAGATTCCTCTAGCTACTACTCTAAGACTACCTTCAGGAATTTATCCAGAAATTTCTCCTGGGATTCATTCAAGATTTTCTTCAGAGATTCCCCTAGAAAGTATTCCTGGTTTCCTCCAGGGATTTCACCAGAAACTCCCCTAACGTTCCTCCAGGGATTCTTCCAAGGTTTCCTCCAACGTTTCCTTCACAAATTATTCCAGTAAGTTCTCCAAGAATTTGTTCAGGGATTCCGCCAGAAAGTCCCCCGAGATTCCTCCAGGTTTCCTACCTGGATTCCATAAATCACTCCTACAAGGGTTTCTCCAGTAATTCGTCCAGATATTCCCCCACGAATTCTTCAATTAATTCCTCCAGGAAATCCTCCAGGGATTTCTCCTGAGATTCCTTATGGGATTCCTTCAGGAATTTCTACAGGAATTCCAAAGTTTCCTCCACGAATTCTCCCAAGTTTTCCTCTACGTATTCCTCCTAGAATACCACCAGGGATTCCTCCACATATTCCTTCAGGGATTCCTCCAGAAGGTTCTCCAGGGATTCTTACAGGTTTCCTCCTTGGATTTCTTTATTAATACCTTCAAGGGATCCTCCAGCAATTTCCCAGAAACTTCTCCACGAATTCCGCGATTATTTCCTCCAGTATACCTCAAGAAATTCCAGATATTCCTCCAAAGATTGCTCTAGCAATTCCTTCAGGGAATCCTCCAAGTATTCTTTCAGAGAATGCTCCAGATATAAATTACTTCAGGAGGATGTTCCAGGTGATTACACCAGAAAATCCTACAAGGATTCTTCCAAGGTTTCCTTTAAAGTTGGGTTCACAAATTCCTTCAGCAATATCTCCAAGAAATCCTTCTGGAATACCCCCTGGGATTCCTCCAAGAATTGCTCCAGAGATTGCTTTTAGGATTCCAGGGATTTTTCCAGAACTCCTCCAAGGATTTTTTCAGAGATACCTCCAGAAGGTTTTCCAGGGATTCCTTCCAGGATTCCTTGGTTAATACCTTCAGGGGTTCCTGCAGTAATTTCTCAAGAGATTCCTCCACGATTTCTTCGATTAATTTCTCCAGGAGCTCCTCCAGGTATACTTCCAGAACTCCACCTGGGACTCCTCCAGAGATTCCTTCAGGGATTCCTCCAAGATTTCTTCTACGAATTTATCCATGAATTAATTCAGAGAATCCTGCAGAGATTCCTCCAGGGATTCCTTTAGGAACTCCTCCAAGTATTCTTTTAGCGAATGCTCACGGTATTACTTAAGGATTCCTTTAGGAATTCCTTCAAGGACTCGTCTAGGAATTTCTTTAGAGATTTCTTCAGGAATTCCTCCTGTGATTACACTAGAAATTTCTCCGTGGATTCCTCCAGGGATTCTTCCAAGGTTTCATCTAAAGTTGTCCTCACAAATTCTTTCAGGAATTTAAACAAAAAATCCTTCAGAAATCCCTCCAGGGATTCCTCCTAGAATACTTTAATGAATTACTTCTAAGATTCCTCCAGGGATTTCTCCCGAATTCCTTCACGGATTCTGTCAGGGATTATTCCAGGAATTCTTCCAGAGACTCCTCCAGAGACTAAGGAGTCTCTCTGAAGGCAGAGTTGTGTTTAAGAATTGCTCCAGGAAACGTTCGTTCCAAACGTTCTTCGACGCATTCTTCCAAGGATACTTAAAAAAAATCCTCAAGCAATTGTGCTATCAATTTCTCCAGAGGCTCTTCCAGGAATTTCACCAAAAATTCCTTCAGGGATTCCTCCAAGAATTTCTCCAGAGATTCATCCAGGGATTGCTTCTAAGATGTCTTCAAGGAAATCTTCAGGAATTCCTTCTGGGGTTTCTTCAGGAGTTTTTCCAGGGGTTCTTCTAGGAAATGCCCCAGAGATTACCAGATTACTTCGTTTATTCCTCCAGAAGAAATTCTTCCAGAAATTCCTTCAGAGATTCTTCAAGGAATTTCTCCAGAGTTTCTTCCAGAGATACCTCGAAGAACTTCTCTTGGGATTTCTCCAAGAATTCCTTCAGAGATCACTATGGCAAAAAGAAACTGGAGGAATTCCTCAGTGAATCCCTGGACTAATTCCTGGAGGATTTCTTTGAAGGATCCATGAAAACATTAGTAAAAGAATCTCCCGAGGAATCCTTGAAGAAATTCCTGATAGAATCCCTGTAGGACGATTTTTAGTTAAAATCCCTGGAGAAATTTCTGGAGGAAACTCTGAAGGAATTCCTGGAACAATTCTTGGTAGAAATCCTGAAGGAATTCTTAGAGAAATTCCTATAGAAATCGCCAGAGGAATTCCTGAGGGAACTCCTCAAGTAATCCCTGGAAGAGTTCCTGGAGAAATCTTTAAAGGAATTTCTTGAACAATGCCTGCAGGAATTACTAACAAAATCTCTGGAGGCATCACTGGAGAAACCAATGTAGGAATTGCTGAAAAATCACTGATGAATTTCTGGGACAATTTCTGAAGAATTCCTGGAAAGAGAATATCTTGAAGAATTCATGCAGGTATTCGTGGAGGAATCTCTTACGAAATTTTTGAAGGTATTCCTGGAAAAGTCGCTGGATGAATTTCTGGAGGATTCCCTAAAGGCATTCCTGGAGGAACTGTAAGAGGAATTCTAGAGGAATTCCTGCAGCAAATACTACCGGAGCTCATGTTGAAATCCATAAAGAATTTACTGGAGGAATCCTTGGAGGAATTCCTAGAGGTATTCCTGGAGGAGCTTTTAGAGGAATTGTGGAGGAATCCCTAGACGTATTCCTGGAGGAAATTCTGCAATAATTCCTGTAATAATCCCTGGAGAAATGGCTGGCCCTTTGGAGTCCTTTGAGGAATCCCTAGAGGAATCTCTGGAGAAGTTGCTGGAGGAATCTCTGGAAGAAGTCTAGAAGAATCTCTGAAGTAATTTTGGAGGAATCGATGGAAAAATTCTTATAGAAATCTCTGGAGGAATTACTCCCAAAATCTTAATTTCATTCAGAAATCCTAATTGAGTATGACGTTGTTGCTTTCGAAACATTACAAAACTACAAGCTCCCGAGTGGAGACAGAGATAGAGCACAAAGTGCTGCGAATATTAGTCATGTTCAATGAGATAGATTTAACATGATCGAAGTTGCTCAATCCTGCTCTTACCTATTTGTTGGCAAATGAGTAAGAGCAGGAAGCAGCAAACTTCGATCAAGGTCAATCTACTTCGTCAAAAAGCACTATTTTGAAACGAATAAATTACGGCAGCCCTCAGTGGGCTGGGCACGTAGTGCGAATATCAAAAGAAAGAATAATAACGAAAACCATATTCAGCATGAAACCAGGTTTAATGGTCGGTGACTTCATGGATGTCTGCGAACGCGCTGGCTACAAGTGGTTGAAAAAGACATGAGAATATGAAATGTTTGGAGAATCAGGAGGAACAGCGTCCAAACCCGACGAAGATTGTGCTGTACTATACGCTCAAAGCTTTATTAGTTACTTTATAGTCAACAAGGTTACTTCCGGGATCACCAGCTCACTATTAAAATCATCGCGAACCTCCAGATATCGACAACAACAGTTTTAATCTGGTGTTTCCCATCCCCCAAGACGATGCCGGAATAATAAAAAACCCTAACCAAGCCTCTAAGGCTGATAGCCCCAGTTACTGTCTACCAAAATCCAACCCTCTTCCCGGGATTATCATGAGCTTCCCAGAATCATTGGGACTACAAAAAGCATTCAACTGAACACCTTGCCGAACACGCAGCGGCGTCGTTTTTTTCACTCATGCGCCAGCGCGCCATTCTGTTGTTGTTGTTCGGCGCGGGGAATCAAGTAGCCATGTGCGCGAAGTAAACATGACGCTAGTTTCGCAGTCACAGTGGGGTCAAGAGAGCTAATATCTGATGCACTTGCTGAAGCAAATTTATGATGCAAAACAGTGCATTCAAATCAAAATTGCGGAAAAACGACAAGAGTTAGGAGTTTGGTGCCAAAGAACGAATTGTAGAGCACTTCAAGGCGCTCAACTTTGTCTAAGGAAAAAAATAAGTTAATTACGCAATTTTTCGAGTAAATCGACAAAATCTGATAAAAAACCACTTACTTTTCACTTATTTGCTCTTAAAAAGTGAGTAAGTAACAAAAATTTGCATGTTCGAAGATGACGTTCAATAGCAAATTTCATAATCTTTCGAACGGTGCTGAGAGATCTTGAATAAGTTTAACCGTTTTCATGTTATAGCCATTTTATTAAAAGCATTGTCAAAATCATGAAAAGTTCAATAACTCCGTAATGGTTGAGATTTGACCATATGCGTAGAACAATTTTTTTCATCAAATATCATCCTTAATCACCCCCTGAAATATTCTGGGTAAGGAACCCAACACCCTGTATACCATGTTCTCAGGTTCAGCTTCTAAAGTGAGCTCTTGGTGGTTGAATTTTGATATGACGAAATGAATTTTTCAGCACTGCATACGGTGCTCTTCATATCATAACCAAAATTTAAAAAAAGTTCGTATTATGAGATGAGAAAAAAAGAACAGGGTTTTGGAAGGATTTGATAAGAAGTATCATAGTGAAAGAATTTTTGAAAAATATTGGAACGGGACTTCACAGTTCAAGACCGAAGTTTGAATTGAGAACTTGAAGTGTTCTATTGATATACGCATTGGGTTTCTAGGGTCCCATACCCCTATTATTTTTTTTTTTGTCATCCCATAATGCGAACTAGTGTTGATTACACCGTTCACCGTTTAGTTTCACAAATTCCAAAAGTGCAATTTTCAAGCAACTGCTCTGAAAATTTGACAACATTTCATTGATAGGAATGCTAATTCGTGGTGTGAGATTCTAATCCAAAGTTCTACCTGCTACTTGAATACAAATAAAAATGTGGCACGCCGTGAGCGTTTACATAAACTTTCGAAGAGTTTGGCACCCGTTTTTTTTTGTTTTTAAGCACGTTATATGTTGGTATCTTGTCGGTGATTTTGAAAACGTTCCATGGTGAAACGAGAGTTAAATTGAATTAACAGCTCAAGGTTTTGGTATTCCTATACTGAAAGGCGGCTTGCAGTAATGCCAAGCATAAAAATGTTTTTAAATTTACCATGGCAAAACATGATCATCGACCCACCTACGCTTCTTGTGTGCGTTTTGTTTCTTTTTACATCAACCGGTTCGATAGCCGAGTGGTAGTGTGCGAGCCAGGTGATCTCAAGGTTCTTGTTTCAAATCCGGTTGCCAACAGAAACGTTTTTTTAATTGAAAATCGAGTCCATGGTAAAATTGAAATCAATTCTGTTGAATTGAAACAAAACTCAGTCTTTTTTGTTGGTTTTAATTGGTTTTTCTCGGTGATGTTGAATGTCATTTAAAAAAAAAAAACATTTAACGTTTCAACCTACTTTTTTTATTTTTTCGGTCATCATCAGAAAAAAATCTAAAAGTAGGTTGAAACATTAAATGGTTTTTTTAAATGACATTCAACATTACCGAGAAAAACCAATTAAAACCAACAAATAAAGTAAGCAGTGATCAAAACCTATGAAAGAAAAAAAAACTCAGTATGCACAAATTTAGTGGCGTTGTGTATTTAAATGACCCTCAGAATAGTAATTTTCACCGCAAGCCGCCGTTCAGTGTAGGAAGCTTTGAAAATCGTTGGTATAATGTTTAAGATATTGAAGCTTTTAAAGCAAACCTAAATGCTAATCGTTTTCCTTGTCAGCTTTTATACGTCATGTTACTAACGTGTTTTCCGTGAATTTAGAAATATTTCATTTGAATGATCATCAGTAACAACAATTTTAAGCTTTGATTTTAATTTCATTGGAGTTATGCAAACTATCGCTTTTTCTACAAGCTAAAAACACCTACCGAGTTTTATAACAGTATCGCGAAAAATGTGATATATAATCAAAGTTTTAGATGAGTTACAAAATATATATTCATTGCAAGGAATGATTAACACGAGAAATTGAAAGAATATTCTATGAAGTACATTTTCAATATACTTTATCATATCTTATATTTTCAAACCACTGTAATTTGCGATCATTTAAATGAAATGTTGTAAAATTTTCAGAGAAGTTGTGTGAATGGTGTTTGTAAAACTTATTAATATTTGTTTATAATTTGAAGAGCCAATGAAACGTCCTATGACAATATTGCAAAATATGAGCTAATTCTACGAAAATAGAGGAAAATCTTCAAACAGTAAAAACTTTCGTTTGCCTCGATGAAACATTTTCAAATTTTCGGAGGATATACTAGAAAAGTATATCTTCCGAATGCCGGGTGTTAGTTTGGAGTACATTGTTTTTGTTAATATTGGTATCAGGCACACTGTGCGTGTATATTTACTCGTATAAGAAAATCCTATAGAAATGGCTTGAAATCTTCAAATAACAAAAACTTTAGTTTCCCTCGATGAAACATTTTCAAAATTTCAGAAGAGATACTAAAATAGTATATCTTTTGAACGCCGGGTGCCATTTGGGTGGACATTTTTATTTGTTAATAACGGTTTTTGGCACACCGTGCCATATATTTACGCCAATGTATCATCAATCTATCCTCAACAGCAAAAACTATCCTGAGACTGACTGGCACCTGTAACGTCTATAGCAGCACTCTCTATTACATCATATGAACATAACTAGAATTGCATAAATTTCTCAAACACCAGACGAACGCCCGTCATCACATCCTGTCTAGAAAAACACCCCAGTCCGTGAGTTGCTTTTCCACGACTTGTCTCCATCGTCTCCATAGCTAGTCATTCACAAATCTCATTGAGTGTGTGAAGTGAGAAAAAAATGAGCAAGTTTTCGTATACTTTCCAATCCTTCAACTTATAAATATCTCAGCATTTGCAAGCCTTGTCATAGCACGAATTTTGGCATTGAATTCTCAATGGTCGATTGGTGATACGACAATTGTGCACAGGTTGAGAATTGATTTTGCAACTGTAGCTAATTATATTGAAAAGGAGTAGAACACACTTATATTAGCTGCATTGATTGAATCTTGTTTAGCGAGGAGGAAGAATTTAAAATGAACAAAATTGCTGTTTCTGTCTGTCGCGGAATGATATTTTTATTTATTCCACACACGTGACGATCGGCTTGTTTGGCGCGGTTATCCGACATTGATTTTTTTTTTTTGCGCGAATCGGAAGAGCAAGATTGATGAGAGAAGGGAAAGAAGAGAATTGGGGTCTGCAATTGTGGATCTTTTTTAGGGAGGTAACGTTGTAACTGGAACACATTTTTTATGACAATGGCTCCGATTGGCCCAGGCGTTCCGGAGTTATGGCCATTTCAGTGGTCCGTACTAGCATCGCAGGCGAAAGTGGACAAATATGAAACTGTACTGAACAAAACCAATGAGCTTCAAAATTTTAAACTGCTCAATTTGTTAGCGTATGTATTAAGATAAAAGATTAGATTCCAGAAGGCCCTTAACCAACAGAAACGTGTTTTTCTACAAAACGTTGATGATGCCCTTTGGTCGTTGGTCTTGGTTTAGTTCTACCATCATCGGTTCACAACCCTACCGATTACCGATTCTTCGTCATTATCATCATCATCATAAAAAAAATACATCCTCGAATCATTCGCCATTCATCAAGTGTTTGACTTTTCGAGGCGAAAATTGCTCTCGTGCGCGTGTGGATATGTATACTCAGAATCGCGATCGCGAATGTCGCCGAATTCGACGTCTGCTTGGGGACTGCGCGATTCAGTATCGCGCGAGACACGCTGCGATCCGATTTGATCAATCCCGTTAAATATCGCGTTGTCGTCGTTGTCGTCGTCGCGATCGCGGTTGTCGTTTTCTGCCCAATAATCGTTAAATTTTGCGTGACTCGCGGCGGTGAGGATCACGGTCATTTCCAAGTGCATTCCGGATGGTGTGCAGCAGCAGACTGCAGTCATCCAGTCCCAAAGCGTTTTAGAATTAATTGGGGGATGACTGTTCTTCGCTTGGGTGAGACTGTTATTTATAACCGTGGCTGCTATCAAAAGTGAATGACAACAAAGTGGAAACATTGCCGATCGGAGGAGCAGAATACGACCAGCTGTTTGGTTCTGAAATGTTAATTATGTTGAGCGAATGAAATTCGCGCGGGATGATGATCCGAAGCTAGATTGCACCGGACTGCTGTTGGTGTTGATGGTCGCCATTAAGAGTGGTTATGATCGCACGGTGTGATTTAAGCGATTTAAGTGAGTGAGAAGATGAAATGATGCTTGGTGGTATCAAGATGATCGACTCATCCGGAAGAAAATTTGATGTGATTTACGACACAAGAAAAGAGGGAGTTCATTGATGCCGTTTAAGTGCACTGTATGAGTCAGTAAGAGGAATCTTTCCAAAATAAGTTGGCTGAAATGCCTGTGGAAGTTGATCACTGCATTCCAATAACGCCTTCATGGTAATCCGCGTGACAAACAATAAATTAAATCGCTGTCTTCTATACGAGTTTGTTTCTATTTCTACACTCAGTTGGTGCCAATAAAGATCGCCATCTCGGTGGTCCATATCTAAATGTAAATATCGAAAATGTAATGCCAATAATGCAATGGTGTGGTGAATGTGATTAGTGTGTTTCAACGTAATTAATTGCATTTGGATAATGCCCGATATTTTCGTACGCCAATGGCATTCAGGTGATCAAAAGTTGTGCACACGCGAAGAAAACTTGCGGATGCTTCGTACATAACAAATCTTCTTATGAACAGCTGTATTAGAGTGAGTATTCATTTGCGATGTATTCAGAAAACATTCTAGTTCTTTTAGGACTTTGTGTTCCTCTAAGACAGCGGTTTTCAGATCGTGCACCGCGGTGCACTTGGTGCACCGCTTAGCCATGACAAGTGCACTTCAGAAAAGTCTTGCATAATTGTGTGTAAATTTAAATTCATTTCATGAAAAATAATTTGACCTAATTAGAACAACTAAACTATTGCTAGGTGCTCCAAGGGACTGAGAGTAATATTTCCATTATTCCAGCCAGCAAGTTAACCTTGAATCCAGCAAAAACTGTCATTCGCGAAGAATCATGGAACAAGTCTGTCAAAACTTTCCTTATAAATATCATATTTTTCCAAGAACTTGTAATGGATGTTCACAAGTACTTAGACTTACCCTACAAGGCATCTGCAATGTATTTTCAATGAATGCGCTAAAAAATCTTACTAATATTTCTGTGGCTTTGTTTAATACCAGAGAAGGAATCTATCACTGATCACGAAAACAGGTGAACTCACAACTCCTTCCGAACTGACAAGGGTGCCTGGAAGGAATTTATCAAAAATATTGTCAATATGTGCCAAAATTCTGAAAATAAAGCTGCCAAGTGTCTTGCTAGAATTCATATCAGAAATCCAGAAATCCTTGGAAAAACGTCTATCAACAATTTTCTGGTGGTGATTTTCTAACCTCAAACCTACCTGTCCAACGAACGTAAATTATTGATTTTTGTCATCAATTTAGCTCGTAGTTTGAAGAAAATCACGAGAATTGTCGTTTCCGTCCTTTTTCAATTTGATTCGGATCCTGAATTATTCGCAAATTCCAGTTTTAGAGTCGCTGAAGAAGTAAAAAGAGAGGTTACAAGACGCTGCTGCTAGAAATAATTCAGTAGTCTTGGAAGGACTTCACCAAGAAACAAAACACCACTAATTCGGCTCAATATTTCATTCAGCATTTGTAAAGATCTTGTCTGAAAGTTTCCAGAAACATTCTGAGCAAGAAATATTCTAAGTCGAATAACTGTGTCAGTTCACTATGCTCCAATAAGTGATAAATTTGTGGGAGAAAAACTAATGACGAGTGTATGCACCTTGGAATTGCTATGAAAAAATCGACATCTTTTTTGACGAATTTAGATTTTTTTTAAACAATAATGAACATGTGCACCGCGGAACGATTTATTCCCAAAAAGTGCACCGCGAGCCAAAATGTCTGAAAACCCCTGCTCTAAGAAGTTGTGATAAGTGATTAGACTCGTTGTTTTATCAAAATGTTAAGTAGAATGATATAGGGGAATTCGTGGCATAATGAACACTTGTGGCGTATTGAACACACCTGCTTTTGTGGAAACCTTTGAATCTACGTTAGAATTCCAATACAGAAGTGTGAATTAAGAAGTCATCGTTTTAATTTTCAAAGGTACCATTTGTATGCCTTCAAAATACCCAAAATATTTTTAAAATCAATTTTATGTTTTATATGGCGCATTTCTTAAAATTTTAAACTGTGTTTCTCACCTCCCCCGTCGATCAGTGACCGGAGTGTGCGGTTTCGATGCCGACAAAGTCGGAAATTGAAGAGGAAATGCTTCCATTGATATCCCTCCCGCTAGTAGACGAAAACGTGAACAGCGAGTTTTCCAAGTTAGCTAAGCTATCGCTGTTCATTGCGCACTGCTTCCGATTTCGGAATAAACGCACAATTTCAAAGAACCAACGCATTCTGCCCTCGCTGTCGGCCGGAAGAAGTAGATTTTGCGCTGAAGTTGATGGTACGCCTCGCTCAGAGCCCAACGGAAGTTCGCCTGTACCACCGACAAGAGATGGACAAGACCGTCAGCATATCATCGGAAACACCACTCAAGAATCTGAACCTTTTTATGGACGAGTTCGGACTTCTTCGGATTGACGGACGGTTGAAGAATCTGAACGCTCCGTTCGATACCCGTCATCCGATCCTGTTTCGGAATCTCCCAAAAAATGACCACGTGGTTTATGGACAGCCCCTTACCAGATCCGTTCGTTCATCTACAGACGCTTTACGGTGGCCCTTCGCTACTGCTCGCCACAATGCGTCAACGCTTCTGGCCACTTCGAGGGAGGGATATTTGTCAAATATTTGACTCACCAATGCGTCACGTGCTTCCGATGCAACCCTACACCTGCAAATCGGATCATGGCACCTCTACCATCAGTTCGCATCAGACCTGCTCGAGTGTGCTTCAGGTGCTTCGAGCGAGGCCCCAAGTCGTGGGCATGCAAAGGTCCCGATAGGAGCAAACTCTTCAGAAGATGCGGAGTAGAAGGCCACTTCGCCAGGGAGTGAAAATCGACACCAAAGTGTCTGTTTTGAACAGCGAACAAAGGCCAAGTGACGGGTGGGCTTAAGCATAAGAACGGCCGAAAATGACGCAAGCCACACAGTTGAACCTGAATCACTGTGAAGCCGCACAGCAGCTGTTGTGGCAATCCGCCTCGAAGTCGGGTACATACATCGCGCTTCTTTCGGACCCATACCGCATCCCCCCCAATAACGGGAACTGGGTGGCGTATAAGGCCAAGAAAGCGGTGATCTGTACGACCTGTTGGTACCCGGTCCAACAGATAATCTCCACGGCGTGTGAGGGCTTCGCGATTGCGAAGACCGACGGGGTTTACTACTGCAGTTGCTATGCCCCACCCAGGTAGCCGATAGGCCAGTTCTCGTCCATGCTAGACTCACCGGCAAGCGCACTAGCAGGACTGAGTCCCTTGGTCATCGGTGGGGACTTTAATGCGTGGGCGGTCGAGTGGGGCAGTCGCTCTACGAACGAGAGAGGTTGGGCTCTACTCGAAGCTATGGCGGGATTAAACGTGGAGGTTGCGAATGTCGGCAGTGCAAGCACATATAGCAGGAAGGGTGCAGAGTCCATCATTGATGTGACCTTCTGGAGCCCGGCTCTTAATCCTAGCTCAGACTGGAGAGTTGATAACGGGTACACGCATAGTGATCACCTGGCGATTCGATACAGTATCGAACAGGGCGGTAGACGGCAGCAGTTGAGGATAACCGACACTCACCGAGGATGCCTAACCTCGAGTTTCGATAAGCCGGTATTTGAGGAGCAACTGCTCATGGAGCAGAACACCGATTACCTGTCTAGTGACGCCAAGGATCGGTATATTCGCCTCACTCCATTCATATTCACTCCTCTTTGCTGAAGCGAATCGAGAAAGATGCAGCAAACGGATCGTCGTGACCAAACACGCAACCCCATCACCAGTGGGAAGCGATGAGCCAGCTGCATCTGCATGACATGAATATTCGTTGCCATTCGTCGCAGTTTGGATCGCAAGCGAATGAATGAATGGCGAATGGTGAAGAATGTCGGTGAGTGATCGAAGCGGCTATTATCATAAGTAGAAGAGAATTTCTGCATGTAATGCATACATTTTTACTGTTGCTGAAATGCTAGATTAGCAAAGAAAATAATTCGAAAACATCAAAAATTAGTATGCACAATATCAATCGCATCACTTACGAATCGCATTCGCTTGCGATGCGAATGTGGACGAATGAGTAATTTCCAAGTGTGGCTTCCCACCGTTCGCCGGAGTTTGCTGTCGTCGCTGACAAGCATACACACGAACTAAAGCGACAACCGTTCGCTGCTGACTGTCTTCGAATGTGGAAGAAGATGAAAAGTGGAAATCAGGAACCCTGAGTGACGGTCTAGTTGGTACCCTGAGACGAGCGTGTGATGCGGCAATGCCGAGACGATCCATACCCAGGAATGGACGGAGCTCCGCGCATCTTGCCACAGGGCAAAGAGCCCGGAACGATGAGTTGAGAGCGGAGCGAGAGGTGGTCGGAAAAGTTGGCACTGAACAAAGAGATCAAGGCGCGTAAGCGGGCGTGCTTCAATGATCTCTGTCAGACGGCCAACACAATCCCGGAAAAGCGGATCATTCTGTCTAGGTCATTGGTCTATACCGAGAGGACGGACAACGCGGGGCTATCAGACAGCCAGTTTGGGTTTCGCAAAGGTAGATCGACAGTGGATGCCATTAGGTCAGTGACTGCATTGGCCGAAGTTGCGCTGCAGAAAAAGAGAAGAGGCATACGGTACTGCGCGACCGTCACGCTAGACGTTAGAAACGC
This sequence comes from Aedes albopictus, assembly GCF_035046485.1. NCBI lineage: Eukaryota > Metazoa > Arthropoda > Insecta > Diptera > Culicidae > Aedes > Aedes albopictus. The sequence continues at coordinate 439,222,985 of NC_085137.1, read as the reverse complement.
CTTCAATAGTGTAAGCTGGGCCGCCATAGAGAGCGCCATAACTCGCTTAGGTGTCCCGGCTAGCCTTAGGCGTATTCTGGGAAGCTACTTCTAGAACAGGGTGCTGATTTACGACCAGTGTTGCCACAGGTACAGATTATTCTGTAAAAGTACAGATTTTTTTCAACTTTTTGGTACAGATTCTGTACGGTACAGATTACAGATTTTCAGCAAAAGGTACAGAATGGTACAGATTTTTTGAATTCGAGAAAAAATCATTAAAATTCAAATTTAAAACATTTTTAATACTGATATTTTAGTTTTTAAAGTTCAGAAATTGTTAACAGTATACTCAAATTAAGTGTTTTTCATAGTTTAGCCTGAATGTAATGCTCTTTTTTGTGTATTTCAAGCAATTTTAAATCAAATGTACAAATTTGGTACAGATTTTGGGTACAGATTTTTCGAATGTCTGGTACAGATAAAAAAGATTTTTGAGCCTTCGGTACAGATAAAAATGTGGCAACACTGTTTACGACACCGAGGAAGGCCAGAAACAGTACAATGTCACCGCGGGGGTACCGCAAGGATCCATCTTGGGCCCGGTACTGTGGAACGCGGCATATGATGGTGTATTGAGGCTAGCAGTACCACCGGGAGTAAAGTTGGTTTGCTTTGCTGACGGCATTACCCTGGTGGTATACGGTGAGTTGGTCGAAGAGGTGGAATTGACGGCAGCGCATGCGATTGACATAGTGGAAGGCTGGATGAGGTCGAGGCAACTGACACTCGCACACCACAAGACGGAGGTGTCGGAGGTGTCGCGGAGGCAAATGCTGGACCGCTTAACGACCGTGCTAACAGGGCGAAGGCCGGTGGTAATAGCGGGTGACTTTAATGCCTGGGCTGTGGAATGGGGAAGCCGTTTCACGAACCAGCGGGGTCAGATCCTGCTAGAAACACTGGCCATCTTAGATGTCGACTTGGCTAACGTCGGTACCAAGAGTACCTATAGTCGAAACGGAGCGGAGTCAATTATTGACGTGACCTTTTGTAGTCCTGGTCTAACAAGTAGTTCGAACTGGAGAGTAGATGATGGCTACACTCACAGCGACCACCTGGCGGTTCGCTACAGTATCGACTACAACAACAGCAGACAGCGGATAGAAGAAGAGGCGGCTAGGCCAAGGCCAAGCCCTCGTAGGTGGAAGACATCATACTTCGACGAAGAGGTATTTAGGGAAGCGCTCCGCCGTGAGCGAAACTTACTCGGTTTAGACGGCGACGAGCTGGTAGCGGTGCTCTCACGTGCGTGTGATGCGACCATGCCTAGGAGAGTCCACCCTAGAAATGGGAGGCCACCGGCTTACTGGTGGACCGACGCGATTGCGGACCTGCGCCGCGCCTGCCTACGGGCTAGGCGGCGGATGCAGCGAGCACGATCAGAGGAAGAGCGAAACGAACGGCGGGTGGTGTTCACCGCTGCAAAAGCCGCGCTCAAGACCGAGATAAGAGCAAGCAAAAAGGCCTGCTTTGAGGGTCTCTGTCAGAGTGCCAATACGAACCCGTGGGGTGATGCCTACAGGATCGTTATGGCCAAGACGAGAGGTGTGATGGCTCCTACAGAGCAATCTCCAGAGATGTTGGAGGGGATCATTGGAGGACTTTTTCCGCGTCATGATCCTAGTCCTTGGCCTCCTTTCGTAGGACAGCCGGGGACTGGGGCTGGCGATGAGGAAATGGTCACCGATGTGGAACTTGCGGGGATAGCTAAGTCCCTTAGCGTAGGTAAGGCCCCAGGTCCGGACGGAGTTCCGAACCTGGCCTTAAAAGTAGCTATTGCAGAAGCTCCCGAGATGTTCAGGTCTGCTATGCAGAAATGCCTGGACGAGGGAGTTTTCCCAGAAGCTTGGAAGAGGCAGAGCCTGGTACTATTGCCAAAGGCGGGGAAACCACCCGGAGACCCGTCGGCATATAGACCAATATGCTTGATTGACACGGCGGGGAAGGTGCTCGAAAAGATCATCCTCAATAGAATGTTGAAGTTCACTGAGGGCGTAAATGGTCTCTCGAGCAACCAGTATGGCTTCCGGAAGGGGAGGTCCACCGTAGACGCTATCTTATCGGTTACAAAAACCGCCGAGAAAGCACTCGAGCCTAAGAGGAGGGGAATTCGCTTTTGCGGGGTAGTGACTCTGGATGTAAGGAATGCATTTAATAGCGCCAGTTGGGCTGCTATTGCTGATGCGCTCTTGCGTCTGGGGATACCGGAGTACTTGTACAAGATTCTCGGAAGCTACTTCCAGAATCGCGTACTAGTATACGACACGGAGGTGGGTCGGAAGTGCTTTCACATAACCTCAGGAGTCCCGCAAGGTTCCATCCTGGGTCCGGTGTTATGGAATGTCATGTACGACGAGGTGTTGAGGTTAGAGTACCCAGTGGGAGTGGTGATTGTCGGATTTGCCGACGATATTACGCTCGAAGTCTACGGTGAAACGATCGAGGAGGTGAAGTTGACTACCGACCACTCGATCAAGGTTGTGGAGGCGTGGATGCGGTCCAGAAAACTGGAGCTGGCTCACCACAAGACAGAGGTGACGGTTGTTAACAACATGCAGTCGGCGCAGCAGACGGAGATCAGTGTAGGAGAGTGCACTATCCTGTCGAAGCGCTCTGTCAAGCACTTGGGCGTGATGATCGACGATAAGCTTACCTTCGGTAGCCACGTCGATTATGCCTGTAAAAGAGCCTCCACAGCTATTGCGGCACTGTCCCGGATGATGTCCAATAGCTCAGCGGTGTACGCCAGGTAGCGCAAGCTTCTGGCTAGTGTTGCTACGTCCATACTTAGGTATGGCGGCCCGGCGTGGGGTACCGCGCTAAGTACTGAATGCTACCGACGGAAGCTGGAAAGTACTTACAGGCTTATGTGTCTGAGGGTTGCAAGCGCGTACCGTACCGTGTCACACGACGCTCTCTGTGTCATTACTGGTATGGTGCCCATCAGCATTCTTATCAGTGAGGATATGGAGTGCTTCGAAATGCGCGGCACAAGAGGCATACGCAAGACTGTCAGAATGGCCTCTATGGTCAAATGGCAGCGCGCGTGGGACAGTTCCACCAAAGGAAGGTGGACCCATAGGTTGATACCGAGGGTAGATAGTTGGATTAATAGGCGCCATGGGGAAGTTTCATTCCACCTGACACAGGTCCTTACAGGTCATGGTTGCTTCCGACAGTATCTACACCGTTTCGGGCATGCGGATTCTCCCGAATGCCCAGTGTGCAATGGTTTAGAGGAAACGGCGGAACACGTTTTGTTCGTGTGCCCGCGTTTTCGCACAATGCGTGACCGCATGCTTGCCACATGCGGGGAGGACACAACTCCGGACAACTTGGTCCAGAGAATGTGTAAGTACCGAAAAATCATTCGATCGGCGCGAGTGTTTCTAGCTCTATTTCAGCTACGCTTCCCCGGTGGAAGCAAAATTCAGGATCGAACTCGACACATTACCGCGGATGCATTTAGTGGCTCTTTTGAGTTGCCTAGCTCAAGGACGAAAAACCAAGACAACCAGCGATGAAGAGATAGATGGAGCCACATGAATGGGTGAGCTCGTTTCATACTATTGTTTACTGCAACATATTAAGATAATATTTCTGGAGCTCGATTTGAATAGGTCGTATGTGCTTTTGTCGATATAAAATTCGATCAGTTTATTTTAGTAATTGTAGCAATATGGAAGATATTTTTGAAACTTTCAAGGATGGAACGGAAAGCTTATTTTGTGAGGATTCTGCTGTATGTATCAACTTTGTTCAATTTCAACGGTTTTCGCTACAATAAGCGAATCCAACTGATCGAATTTTTAATCGACAAAAGCACATACGATTTATTCAAATCGAGCTCCAGATTTGTGCAATAACCCTAGACTTTCCCGAGCAGAAGAGTATACCAACAGCATAATAAAATGTGTTATTTTGGCAAAATAACTGGGTAACGCAAAGAGTTATTAAATATTTTCATGTTATTAACATAACATACCATGTTATAAACTTGTCTGTCATAAGCGGGAAAATAACAAAAATCATCATCTGGAAGACCAGTTGAATAACAGATTTTGTTAGTTTCATAACAACTTAATAACAATGTTTCAATAACAAATTTTGAAATTAAAAAATTATTGATAACAATATGAATGCAAAGTGAGTTATAATATCAGAATCATAACAAAGATTTTTTTTTATCCTCGCATGGTAGGTATGTAACCCCCCCCAGTAACAATTTCAATGCTTCAATCAGTTTTATTGCAAGTTTTATAAAAGTGGTCATGAAGATCTCTTGTAGAGCCGAACAAAACTTAAAATGTTACTTGGGCCCTAAGTTCGAGCCATTTCAGAGGTAAAAAATGAATTTCTGTTGGTTCCATTTTGAAAATAAAAAGTAATAAACAGCCATAACTAAGGCCCACTATAACTCATAAGCCAATCAACCAAAGAGAATGGCACGCTTCCAGTCTTCCTGGCCCAAACGGTCTTGAGATAGTTTCAAAATTAATTTTGTTTATTAGTAATGGTGGATCATGCTTGTTCACTTTTTTTCCCAAAATAGAACCAACAGAAATTCTACATTTTTTCCACTAAAATGGATCGAACTAAATAGGTACAAAAATTACAAGTAATTCTTAGTTCCGTGTCAAAAGTTCGGCTTAACCGATCCATAGACACCGAAGATATGGCTCATAGACTCCATCAAACATGACATGTATGGAAATCAGCAAATGTTAACTTTTTTATTTCTTTTACTGTAAATCACACATGGTGTAGTTGTGGTTGCAAAACTTTATTGTTGTGCTATTGATGATCAAATAATGGTGCACTCTCAATAAACAATAATAACAGAACTCATTCTACAACAAAACATTTTATCAAAATGTAATTTAAAGAAAATATACCTATAACAGGATCATAACAGAATAAGATTGCCCAACAAAACCTCTTATGGAAAAGTTATGCCTCAATAAGTTAGTAATAACTAGCCAAGATATAAAAACAGGTTTTGTGATTCAGTTGTTATTGTTTTAATATTCTCCTCTGCTCGGGTTTTGTTATGTTTATTGTTGTCTGTTTAGTCTAATTTTTATATTTGAGGCACACTTTGATTAGTCCATTACTTCAAGTAACGGCATTTACTCCTAACGAAGTTTTTAATGTAGAGTAAATGAGGTTTTAAGAGTGTTGACGTTAAGCGATCATCTGACGTGGTTTATGATTTGTTTGCTTTCCGAGTGTTAGTTTGAAAGTTTGTAGTAAATATTGAGCGATCATCAAATTGTTTTCTTTCCGCATAAAGTGAGCAATGACAGTCCATGTTAAGAGTCGCGTTCAGTTTATTTCTGTGTGGAATAGACTAAAAGTTTCCACTCCACTAGGGAGACGCGCAATAGATTTTTTTGCTTTGTTATATCGTGGAAAAGTGAATAGTTGTGGGTGGCGGTTTGTGTATATTGATCCATTGTCAGTTCGTATCACCAACCATGGGTGACTCCTAGATCAACAATGGCTGCCATTCCGTACTAACAAGAATTCCTTCCTGAGGCAAACGTTGAGATGCAGCGATTCTCGGTCTCTATAACAGTGTTTGTCTTACTAACATTCCTTCCCGTTATTGACCTTAATATAGTTGAGAGTTCCCGATCTGTGTACATTGATAATGCTGTGTTAGTCCCAAGCCCCATTTATGGATTCTCTGTGCAATTTCGGTTGCTCCGGTCAATCACGGAGTAGCAACTACGAATTGTGCGGTCATCTATGCTCATGCTCAAGCTTATGCTCATCGAAGGTAATTCATATATATTTTAAAATAATCAATACCTAGATAGATGTTGATGAACGGGTTGTCTCGTGGATTCTCATCAAGGAAGTGCTTTACACTCTCCCTCAGCTTGGGGAGGGGGAACTATTAGACGATTTTTTTTTTGATTTTCAAACAAAAAAATCCAGAGGAAAACAACAATAATTTTGTTTCGTCCGAAATGTCTTCACTGTGTGCCGGAAATGTTGCTCAGAGATAATAGTAATAATTTTTCATGTTCTTATGATGTTTGTAATTTCCCCAACAGTTCTAAATTGCGACCACCTAGAGAATAGTGAGACAAAAAAAGGAAAACGATCTCGACTCACTCATCGTGTACAATTAATACCCCACTGCATCGTTGTATGCATTCCACAACAAATGATCCATCTTTCGCACCCATGTCAAACTATTCCATGGCAAAAATGAGTTTCCGCTCGATATAGGGTTTGGAAATTTACATTCATAATGCAGAACAAATGTTTTACATCACTCGTATCGCATCACCACTCACTTTTCGCGTTCTTCTTCGTCCTGATATTCCACAGTGATGGTCGTTGATATTCTCATCACAAGACAGGCGATGCATGATATCTTTATTGTTCATCTACGAACCAAACCAACCCACCTCAGAGTGTGAACCACAAGAAATCGACGGACGACGAGCGCAAGAGTAGCGTAGGTCAAGCTCACCCTGCTGCACGCAAACAAATCATCTGTCATGATGTCCAACGATGGATCGTGTATCGAGTCTTAAGTGCCCTACCAACCACTCTTAGGCACCTACGCCCCTCGATGCAGCTGTTGGTTGGTGGTGCTGCAGTTGAAGCGTTTTTCAAGATCAAGTTCTTAAAATAATCCTTACGCGAGACTGCTGGAGTGCAAGTACTTATACATTCACTTAGGGTGGACGAGGAAGATCGGATTGCATGTTGGCAGAATTATGTGATAACGTGCCAATGATGAATGGCTTGTTTTCAGTTTCATTATTCATCCGGTTGGCCTGCCTGAAGCGCACTTACCAGCTCAGCTAGCTACTGGGTTGCACTAACCATAAATCATACCGTTTATTCGGGGTTTCTTGTGCGGTACGCTGAAATCATCAGCATCAACGCAGTAAATATAAATATCCAGCTGAGATAATACTCTGCGGACGACGTCTCATCTCGCTGCAGTGGCCATCTTATAATACGTTTTTAATTAAGTCATCACGAGCAGCATGAGAAGCTAAGTATCCGACCAGAAACGTGACCAAACAACACGCGTGTTCCACTCCCCCATCGCCAAATTTAGAACGTGGAATGGTCCGTGAAGCGTGCAGTCGGTGGTGAAACATATAGTAACTGAAGTGCAAAACACATCGGACGTTTTTTTTTGGCACATGTTTTCAAGCCTCTGAGATCTAGACAGCTGGACAAGTGTAATTAGAAATATAGGTTAGTGAGCTTAGCGACCAATAGGCGTTGGTGAAATGACACACGTCGTTAAGAAAACGCTTCCGTGATTGAATACAGAACAGCTACGCTTTTCTTTTAATTATTTTTTCGCTTTGTGCTCCGTTCGACGGTGGAAGATCCAATTTTCATCAATGAGCGATGGTTTGAATAACAGCTGAAGAGAGTTTCCTTAGACCAACATTCAACTATTCTCGTAACTCCAAAACCGTTACTGAAACCGAAAATGAAAGATTACGAACGGATTTAGGGTGAAATATCAAGAAATCCCATTTCAATTTCTAAAGTTCGTATTTAGAGGCACAAATCTGACGAACGAAGTATCAAACCAAGCTGTACAGGTATGCCTCGATATAGCGGATCCTTGGTTTTATTAACCTTCGATTTTATGTATGTATTGAGGTAAATTGAGATAAATTAATTTTATTTAAATTTTTTAAAGGTCAAATTTTTAATATCCAATCAGTTTAAAACTTTCAATTATGATGACTTATAATGCAGGGGTTTTCAGCTTTTTTGACGTGCGGAGCACTATATACCAAAAATTTGTTTTCTAGAGCACCCATAATAGCGCCAAAGTTTACCTCATTACATACTTAGTTTTATATATATAGGGCACTGCACTGTTTTGATTTTGTATGGGATTTTGACATTTCCTGGCCTTGTTGTTTACTAAATCTCAATGAGAATGAAAGAGAGGGTGAGAGTTTCGTGCAGACCCCTATATAGCTTAATCCAAGCTCGTGCACAAGGGGGGGGGGGGGGGTTCGTAACCCCCCCCCCCTCATTACCGACGCTTCATATACTAGGCGCCCCTCCGCCGAAATTGGGAAGAAAAACCTACCCTGGGCGCCACTTCTGTGCACGGGCCTGCCATAATCTCATATTTCCCTTTCTGTCTTCATTTTTTTTTATAAATAGAGCGATTCCAAGCAACAGCATCAAAATTAAGGACATTTTTTAATTCATGATTTTCTATTGAACTGAAACTTTGCACAGTTTTTCAGTTCCATCTAAATCGCCATTTTTCGATATCAAATTTTTATTTTGAATCACGACTAACTTTTCGAAAGGGTGTATGTGAAAATGGTTCAATAATATTCAAAAATCTGTACAGCCAAAATGGTTCGTTCGATTGCTATGAATTTTTCAGCAAAGTTAGATAACTAAATGGTGATTCCTATGAAAATATACACTGTGAAAAAAACATCTTTTTTAACATTAAAAATATCATTTTTGTCACAAAAACTCAAATATCTCAAAACCCTATCTTTTTACCAACGCAATTTTTTTAGGGAAGACGGTCCATTGTATTAGCAATCTACCATAAAAATTTGGTGATGGTAAACTAATAAACAAAAAAGTTATAACATTTCAAACATTTCACAATTTTCACATTTGGTAAATATTTTTTTCTGTGTAAATTATTTCGGTCAGAAATCGCAGTTTGATGCTGATTTTATTGTTCAGCAAAGTTAGATAACTAAATGGTGATTCCTAAGAAAATATACACTGTGAAAAAAAATCTTTTTTAACATTAAAAACTCAAATATTTCAAAACCCTATCTTTTTACCAACGCAATTTTTTTAGGGAAAACGGTCCATTGTATTAGCAATCTACCATAAAAATTTGGTGATGATAAACTAATAAACAAAAAAGTTATGACAATTCAAACATTCCACAATTTTCACATTTAGTAATAATTTTTTTTTAGTGTAAATTAGGCTAATACAAATTTCGATTTTCTCTTATGTCACCGCCCCCTCGGAAAATTTTGGTCGGAATTCAACATTTTGAGGGGGGCACAAATAAAATGTTCAAGAAAATCAACAAATTTAAGGTGTAATTCGAGTTCCACAGAAACTTTCTTAATAAATCCGATGAGTTTATCTATGTTGCCTAATTGTTTGGATATTTTTCCATCGAATACATTTATTATTTATCATCCTCCCCCTTAACGAGTCAACGAGCGCTGTGACAAAAGAAGAAAATGAGATTTGTTCCTGCCTTTATTTCGGCCGGAAATCGCAGCTTGATGCTGATTTTATTGTTAATGGCCTTGCGTGAGTAAACCAAGCTGTTTTTATTATGTATTATGTATATTATATGTACAGTAATGTTCCGATTTTATCACGCCCTCCGCGCATTAGTCGTTTATTCATTATTTGCTGTTACATTTGAGGACAAGTGTTTTCCCTCTTCTTCAAAATGAATGTTGAAAGCGTGTTTTGCAACGTTAAAAATATTGAAATGGGTATAGATGTTGAAGTATATATCAAAGCATTTTTGAAAAGGGGCGTGATTAATTGTTTAAACTGATGTCGCTGATGGTACGGTGACATGACTCTCTGCACTTAGCACTTCTGGCAATTTCTCAGTTGTTGTCGTTTTCGAACTTCCTACGCCCTGCTTTACCGATGATATACAGATGGCTCGTTTGTCAAAGTCTAGACGGCAGGACGTGCAAATGCGTAAATTTGGATTCAATTTAGGCATAACCAGTCTCTTTCAGATTATCTATGGTGCTTTCGGTGAGATTTCGTAACTCCTTTGATCATTTTTTTTTCATCAAACGGTCTACAAGAGAGAGTTGAGTTGAAGACCTTTGAGAAAGCGACTGTTCATGTTGTTCGTTAGATTATAATAAACAAAATCACTTATTAGTTTTAACTGACTAGTTTGGTGTTGTTTGCTTGGCTGAAGAAAAAATTTACTATTTAATATCCATAGCGGTAGTATTTCTTTTTTGCTTTTTCGTGAGCATTGTCATGGTATGTATACAGACAAACAAACGTAACACTGACGAAATTTTCATTGACCACGCCTTTAACGATCATTTTGAATCTTGGTTGTGGCTTTCATAACCAGAAGAGTGCCCATCATTTTTCTTTGCGTTTGACGTTTCACACTAGCGCCTTCTGATGACGATATTGCACATCGCAGTATTTCGTGAAACATTTCCACCAGGTGGGGGTAGTGTGAACTGGGCGATGGATTTTCACGTGGTAGGTAACTCTCATGCATTTGTTGTTGTTGAAGTTACTCGCATTCTTCCGATCATAAAGTCTGTTCTCTAAGAGGTATTTTTTTGAAGATAAACTAGACGTATACGCGTATATAAAACTTTTATTATACAGCTTTTGTCTTAAAAATAAGTTTAATTCCATTTTTCTTATAATCAACAGCTTTTCAACACTATCAAGGGATTTTTTCACCAGTCACGTACAATAAAAAGTATGACACTCTCAATATTTTTGATCAAAACACTGGATCGCGTCTAAGTTTCAAATAGATACTATAGAAATTATGAATAATCAAACAAAAGTATCATGAAAACAACTTGTTTAATTCAGGCGGTAGCCTTTACAATAAAATCAGCATCAAAAAATAATTCTCAAAATAATTTACACAGAAAAAAAATTTTTTTTGTTACTAAATGTAAAAATTGTGAAATGTTTGAAATGTCATAACTTTTTTGTTTATCAGTTTACCATCACCAAAATTTTATGGTAGATAGCTGATATAATGGGCCATTTCCCCTAAAAAATTAACGTTGGTAAAAAGATAGGGTTTTGAGATATTTGAGTTTTTGTGACAAAAATCATATTTTTTTAAGTAAAAAAATAATTTTTTTACAGTGTATATTTTCTAAGGAATCATCATTTAGTTATCTAACTTTGCTGAAAAATTCATAACAATCGAAAAATCCGTTTTTGCTGTACAGCTTTTAGAATATTTTTGAGCTGTTTTAGCATACACCCTTCTGAAAAGTTAGTCGTGAGTGAATATGAAGGTTTGATATCGAAAAATGACGATTTAGATGAAATTGAAAAACTGTGCAAAGTTTCAGATATTTTTGAAATGGTCGCTCAGGATCGACTGACATGACTCCGTGGAATTCCTCAATATCTTTTGATTCCCACAGAGAAATAAATTGTAAACACAATTAAATTCTAGATCAAATCAAGCGATTTTTTCAGTTTACTATAGCGACAAACTGATATCTAGTTTAAACTGAACTGTTCCATTGTTTGATAATACAAATATTTTCATTGGTCGAAATTTTTGACAGTTTGTTTAAAACAAACAGAGATTTGGTAGTTTCAACATGAAATTATGGATTGCTTTAAACGGCTGCACTTTTGTCACTAACAAAGCCGGAATGTGCTTGTGTTATTTTTTTTAGACCGTCGGCAAGCGGATGGGAAGAAGAACGACTAAAAGAAGACAAAAATGGCGAAACCGACCAACTTTTTCTGGATGCTGTCGTGAGTACCTGCGCGTGATCCATCACGGCCAAAACTGCACTTTGAAGTTGGCGTGATGGATTTGTTACACTTTCTTCGTTGTGGCGATGTTGGGGTAAGAACTTTAAATATGTGTGAGTGCTTCCGGGCCATGTTGAAGTAGATGGTCCCCATTGTGTAGAAACAAATGAAGTTTTTAACGTTACATGAAATGATGGTAATTGGATCTTTTTATCGATAAACTCTAAATAAAAACAATAAAATATTACTTTGAAATATGTAAATTCTAAGTTCGAAAATCAACTATGCGTTTTATTGTTTTGAACAAGCGTAATTTTTTCTGCGTGTTTGTCGATGATCACGATGCGTGGAGTACATGGGGTGATTCTCTGGCGATATTTTTTCACAGATTCCTTAGCAACAACCAGAGATGGGAACACTCCCCAGTAAACCACATCTCGTATAAATGTGTTGATACAAAATCGCATTTTCTAGCATTAAAAATCAGAATCTTAAAATATGGTTAATATTGACACAGAAACGACAGAACTACTTGTATAATAATCACACTTGCGACTCATTTATGACATTGCTAATAGAAACCAAAACAAGCCTTAAATAACGCAATTCGAAATCGCTTTATGTGGCATGAACTGGCAGATCATATATAATATCGAGAGAAGTCACAGCGACTTAGTCACCCAAACACCAACTTTCTTACCCTACATGCACTACCGGATTAACACTGCTTTTTTCATCGCAATGCCATTCTTACTACTTATTTTGTTCGCTGAAATTCCATATTACACCACTCTGGTACCAATACTCAGCTTTCGTCTTATCGTTTCAACCGTCCTGGTACGGATTCAGAATATGTATCACCTAGCTGCACAGCAACACTGGGGTGACCATTGCCATGCTAGCAGATATTTCCATTTCAATCGCGGCACAAACTATCAATTGACCAGAAAATCCACCCAAATAATTCGTTGCACTCGGCCTGCCAGACGTTTAATGAGGACCACTTGCTCTAAATCAACACTGTCTTCGCCGGAGTCCCGTTTCCTGCTCCAGATTCTTGTGTTGCAAGTTGCAAATGCTGATGACAGAAGTGGGTGTTTTTTGGCTAGCGCAAGCAGTGCGAGACTTTGTCTCCTGTTGTCTCGATATTCAAGACACATCCAATGGCTTATCCGTGGCTGGTGACCGACCATGCCAAACAAAGCACTGTTTTCTACACTAACATATATTTTCTTCGTTCCACAATCAATTAATCGCGAGACAATTTTATGATTTCAGCGACGACGACGGCGAGCGCACGACGCGAATTTTGTAAACAATACTAGTCGTTATTGAAGCCAATTCAAACTCGGTACGAGTTGTATGAACTGACAGATTCTAGTATGATATATGGTCCAATGCACGAATTTATGCTGGCCTGCTTACTCTCACGCGAAATTTGACGTTTGAGCGGTGTCGGCACCGCTCAAACGTCAAATTTCGCGTGAGAGTAAGCAGGCCAGAATAAATTCGTGCAGTGGACCATAAGATGGAATCAATATTTATTGAACGGAATCATTCAGACTTAGACAGAATAGCTACCCAGACACGAGCATTAATGGAAAAGGTGACAAAGCAGATGCCACAGCAAGGACCTTTAGCTTATATTGTCGAAAATACAAACCCTCTTCAAGAATAGTCAGTTGGTGCAGTGGTAAGATATCAGACGCAGGATCCCGAGGTTCTGTTTTCGAGTCTTGATGAAAATATTTTTATAGCATGACATTTGGAACATCGTATTGCTGTTCATAAGGAGTCATTTTTTATCCTGTCTATCGATGAATTGAGACATCTTATAACAGATCATAGGAAATCGTGAATAGTCGTCTGAAGTACGTATATGGCCTCCACTTTGGTACGCATATAGCATATTTGTGCACTATATACGAGTAAATTGGTTTTTATATGATGATGTATAACTCGAATTATACAGACCAAAATGTTTACTGGGTCACTTGCAAAGAGTTACACTCACTTGCTATTTTCTTGGCTCAGCAGCGTGCTATCAAGCAACGATGTATGGACGACTTTTGCCCTGTGGTTTTGTCTAAAAGTTTGCCGATTAGAGTAGGGGTCGCACACGCATACCAAACTCGTGACAGAGCTGTGAAAGCGGCTCTCCACGAGGTGAGTGTAATTTACATTCACCTCGTGGAGAGTTGCCTTTGCAGCTCCTGAGCTGAGAAAACAGCAAGTGAGTGTAACTCTTTGCAAGTGAGTGTTCCCGTCCTTGGCAACAACATTTTTGGTCAGAATTTCCCTTAAAACTTTCTAACAAATTTCTTATGACTTCCTCACCGAAAATTGTAATATATTCCTGATATTTTGGTGGATGCCTTATACTATCTTGGCGTGTTTGCTCCAGAAGATGCATGTTCTCTTCCATTTGGGAATAATCTTGGCATGTACTGAGTTGATTGAATTCCAAAATTGGTAGCAAATTCCATAAAAAGGTCATTGTTTTGCTTCGGCAGATTACTGACAAGATGTATGATAAATTATGTCCAGTGCTGTCATGGTAAAATCAGAGCTAGTTAGTCAAGGTTTCCCGATTCCAGAGTCCCTATGCTGGTATATTGCCATGATTCGAAGAATCTCTTAAGGAATCGCATGAGCAATTCATGAAAAAACTGCTGGAACAACTTCTGATAGAATCTAAGGAACACCTTTTGAAAAAATTCATTCTGAAGTTTCTGAAATATTGAAAAAGTCTCTAAAGATATAGCGCATTTAGTTCACCACTGAACTGTCGCACGAGTTTTCAAGAGTGCGAAAACGTAAAAAAAAGTGCGCGATTGCAACAAATCAACTCGGTGTGTTCAGAGCACTTATTCAGCATAAATCAAAGAAATAGTGCGCCGAAGACATCAACTTGATTTGATGCAATCTCGCACTTTTATTAACGTTTTCGCACTTATGAAAACTGAGTGCGCAGCGGCGAACTGAATGCGCAATATTCGCGAAAGTATCGCTGAAGGAATTTCAGAAGGAAATTAAAAAAATCAATTCTGAAGAAAATTCTAAATTAATTCCCGGAAGAATTTCTTAAAACAGGTATATTTTAAGAATCTATAGATGGATTTTCTTAAAAAGTTACAGCAGGAAGGCCTTAAGAATCACCTGGAAATCCCTAATGGAAAATCTATTAAATCCTCTTGCGTTAATTTTGAAAAAAAAGAAATCCTGGAGAAATCGCTCAATAAAAATTCTAAACAATTGTTTTAATAAATTCCTTAAGTAATCCAAAGATAAATTTCTAGAGGTACGCTTGGAGAAATTTCTGAGAAAATACATAGAGGAATACCCTTCGGAATTTCTGATGAAATATCTGTCTGAATTTCTGATGGAATCTCTGCAAGAATATCGTCCAGCCTTTCCGTAAAAAGCCTTATAAGAATTTCTGAAAGAATCTGTAGAAATTTCTGAAGGAATCCTTGGAGGACTTTCTAAGACTTTCTCAAGAAATCGTTGGAGCAATTTGTGGAAGAGCAATGTCTTGCAAGAATAGCTAAAGGAATGTGAAGAAATGTTGGAAATTTCCTTATTAATCTCTTGTGGAATTTTTAAAGCAATCCTTGGAGAAATATTTTAATAAAAAAAATCCATGGAGTTTTTTTGAGAAAGTTTATGGATGGTTTTCTAGATAAATGCTTTGATTTTTTTACCGAAAAAATCAATGAAAAAAATCGTAGATGAATTTCTGTAATCATCTATGCAAGATTGTTTGAAATATTTTTTTAAAGAAATTTTAGAAATTTTCTAAAGGAATCCATGCATCATTTTTGGAAGCTATCCATGCAAGACTTTCTGAGAAGTTCTTGGAGAAAGTTCTGGAGGACTTTCTAAAGTCTAAAGGAATCCCTTTAAGATTTTGTGATGGAATTTTTGACTGAATTTCTTTAGGATTTTCTGGATGATTTTTCAAAGTAAATCTACGAGGAGGTCCCAAAAGATTGCCTGAATGAATTTCTTAAAGAATCTCTGAAAAATCTACCTTTCAGGAAATCGTGATCCTTGGTGAAATTTGTAAAGAAATCTCTGGAGATATTTCTGAAGAAATTATTAGTCGAGTTCATAATAAAAGCCAAGGGAGATTTTCTAAGAGAACCCCTCGAAAAATTGGTGAAAGATACCCTAGAGGAGTTTCTTTAGGAATCCCTGCAGAAAATTTCCGAATGGATCTCCCATTTTTTTAGGAGTCACTGGAGCAATTTCTAAAGAAATCCCAAAAGCAAATTCAGATTAAAAAAAATATGCCTGGAGCAGTTTCTAAACCAAACTCCGGAGAAAGTTTTGGAATAAACCCTTGAAAGATCGTTTTATAGGATGCTTAAAGAAATTTTCGATGCATTTTACGAAAAAAAACTAGAAAAGTTTCGAAAAAATAAGATAAGTCTCTGAAGATTTTTTTTAAGAAATCCCTGGTGTAATTTCCGGAGACATTTTCTGAAAAACTCTGGAATAGTTTCTGAAGGCATCGTTTGAAGTTTTATTAAAGGAATTTTAAGAGATGTCTTAAGAAGTTTCTGAAGGAATCTCTAAACGAATTTTTGATAGAATCCCTGGAGGAATTTCTGCTGAAATTCATGAATGATTTTTGAGAAAAAAAATTGAGGAAAAAATCATGCAAGATGCTTCGAAAGAATTCTTTGTAGAATAGGAGGAATTTTTAAACAAATCCCTGAAGAATATTTCCAAATTAATCTATGGAAGATTTTTTCAAAAAATCCTTGACGGAATTTTTGACCAATTACTCGGACAAATTGCTAAAATTCTTTTTTAAGAAAGATCTTTTGGTAGATTTTCTAAAGGAATCTCCAAAAGATTCTTCAATAGATTGTGCATATCGTCGTACTCGCGTGTAGTCGGTTTAGTGTGATTTAGGAAGCAAATTGGAAATGCCGCTTTTCATTTAGGTCGACAGCGTCGTCGTTGTCATTGATCTGATTGTGCACATCGTAGTATCCGTGTGTAATGTGATTTCGGAGACGAAGCCAGTTAGTGGAAGATGCTGAATCACATAAGCATGGGACACTTGGATGAATATCTATCGGTGAGCTCGTTCCATTCTATCATAATAATTAATAATAAATAATAATAATTAATACAAAGTTATGCTGATTTCTTATGTATTTACCTAACACATATTGAAAAGTTCGTCACGTTATGTTTCGGCGCTAGTTTCCAATGCGCTTGTTGATAATAAATATTTCTCTTTCATTTTTTTTTTGGTTTTTACTCAATATGTAATTTGAATGGTTCGTCATCTTCGGTGTCGACATGCGTAATATTTGATTCAAAATTAATACGCTTTTTGATTTAAATAGGTTGCATGAATCACATTACTTACCAAAGTGAATCCACATCATGTGACTTTTCCTAACAAAAACTCCTTCCCGTGACAATCGTGAAGAAGATGAGGTGATCTCGGTCTCTAGTAGCAACGTACGTCACGCTAAAATTCCTTCCCTTCCTCGATAACCGTAAGGATGTGGCTGGCGCCGTTATTGACTTAATAAAGTTTGGAATTCTCGAAAATGTACATTGAGAGCGGTAGCTACTCCCAAGCTCCGTTTTTTGTCCTTTGACAGATACGCGTATTTCGACTACCACTTGTAATCTTCCTCAGTGTCAGTTATCCACTGTTATGACAGTTATGACACTGAGGAAGATTACAAGTGGTAGTCGAAATACGCGTATCTGTCAAAGGATGAGCAACATAGGGCGGAATTAAAAGGTACGAAACTGATTACATTCATTCGAAGAGGGTATTCTGCTTAGAGGGTTCGAAAAGTCGGTACAAGATCCGTTTTTTGGTTTCATGTGCAATTTCGATTGTTCTGGTCAATCATGGAGTAGCAACTACGAATTGTACGGTCATCTATGCTCATTAGACTGGGTCAACAAAGCTTTTTCGATTCATTTTAGCGTCCAAAACAACTGTGCAAAATTTGGGACCCAGTAAACATGTTGGTCTGTATAATTTGTGTTATACACTACTATATAGGAACCAATTTAATCGTATAAACTGCACAAAACTGCTATATACGTACCAAAGTGGAGGCCATATACATACTTCTGACGATATTTCGCAATTTCATATGATCATCATTACGATGTCCCGATCGAAAGAATGAAATACGACTTCGGGTGACATGTAATACGATGCCCGAAATTAGCTATAAAAAAGTTGACACCTAGCCTAAAACACGGCACCTAGAGATTGTGTAACTAAAGCTTTCTAAACCACCCTTGAAACTTGCCTTTGTCTTCCTACATGAATGCTAATATGAAGAATGTGCTGCATTTTTTTCTAAGTCATTGCGATTCCATTTATCACGATGCTGTACTGATATATAGTATGCCTAATGATGAGTTGTCAAATTATATACAACTCGTAGCGAGTTGGATTTGCACTTATTACGACATGTTTTGTTTACAACATTAGTCCCGCATCGAGTGTACGTTTCGTCGTCGTCGTCGTCGTCGTCTTCGCTCTGTGAAAAGTTTACTGCTCATGTAGGAATGATGGTGAGACAAATGTCTTGCTGCGGTAACTATGAACACTCCTAAAGATTGCTCGAATATCATCATTGCTAGACCTAGACCGTATATTTCCATTCCCAAAACATCAGCGGCCAGGTGGTGATGAGCAAGGCAAGTGGGATGTTTTTTCCATTTTGCATCCAACACCACTCAATCACCTCGTCGCGGTGCTGAAATCCATGAGGTCATTACGATTCTCAACCAAACTTTACAAACATTATATATGACTGGTAAGCGTATGCAAACAGTTACGACTTCAGTTAGCGCTATTTATGACTTGCTTTATATACAACAAACGTACTCCAAAAAAAATCGCAACAACGATTTATATACAATTGGACTTGATATTTTTCATCACAAGATTCAACGGTTTTTACGACTTTGATTTCTGACAGCGAGATATACGATTTCAAATGCACTTCCCATTACGATCTGTGGTTTACTGGGGAGTGATTGGTTGCTTCCCCGTATTCCGCATTATGATTGAAATTTGTATGAAATTTAGTATGGGAAAACGTGTTATATTGCATTTTTCTGATAAATTGAAATTTTTCGTCTAAAAGGATCTAACTAATGACGTTAAAGTATAGCCTAGGATATGCCGAAAAACTTTGCCGAAAACCGCAAAGTTATCCGACACTTGTGATAACAGTTATAACGTACAGATTGCCTGGTGGTGCTTAACATTTAACATGTTAAGGAAAAATATCAATAATAAAATCTCAATTTTTGACCTAAGTTACCAGACGAATAACTTTTTTTCACAAGCGTCGGATCACTTTGCGGTCTTCAGCAAAGTTTTTCGGCATATCCTAGACTATACTTTAATGTCATTAGTTACATGGTATTAGACAAAAGATTTCAACTTATGAGTAAATTAAAAAAAACTACGTTTTCTAACTTCCATACAAATTTCAATCGCAATGCGGAATACGGGGAAGCAACAAATCGCTCCCACATTTTGCACAGTTGTTTTGGACGCTTATATAGATTGAAAAAGCTTTGTTCCGGGTTGATTCCGATAAAATTTGAAGTTTCTTCATACAACGTTGGCCCACTCTAATGCTCATGCTCATGTTCAGAAATCTTCAATATTTAGATTCTCAAAACGAATGCCTAAGTCCTAACTTCTGAATAAATATCCAGACGAATTTCTGGAGCAATCCCTGGGCGAATTTCTAGAACAATCTCTGAAATGATTTGTGAAAAATTATGGGGAAATTGGTGTAAAAATTCATGCCAGATTTTGTAAAAGAAATCTTTGTGACACTTCTGGAGGAACACATAGAAGGATTTCTGAAATAATTTGTAATATGTATGATGATTGATGATTTAGGAAGTTTTCTTCAAAGACCGCCTTTAAAAAGTTGAAAATTCTGAGTTCTCTTACTTCCCCAAGCAACACACATGTTATAATAGAGTTACGAAAGCGCAAGTTTTGGTTGTATAGAAGTTTATTTTACGTAATTCTAACATTGTGTTGAAATAACGTAAAATAAACATCTATACAACCAAAACCTGCGCTGTCGTTACTTTTATTAAACATGTGTGTTGCTTGGGTCATAGCTTCCCAACCTTCGTTTCATGACCCCCCTAACCACTTGCGGGCACGATTCGATCGTTTTACGAATGGCGCAGTGACGACAGACTGGGGGGTCGCGAGAGCCAAGGTTGGGAACTGTGGCCTTACTTTTATTCAACACTGCATAATTGCAATAAAAGGCAACCGAGCATATAGCGGTATAAACCCACACTACATAGAAATTGTTCGGCAAATACAACACAACCAGTAACCACACTCTATCAAGTATTTGTCACAAAACGCTAAATTTCCGAAGGAATTCCTTGAGGAATTTCTAAAGCAATTCGTTAAGGAAAATTTTTGAAGAAATTCGTAAAAGAATTCCAGGGTAAATCCCCGGAGACATTTTCAAAGAAATTCGTAAATGAAAATGAATTTATGAACTTTTTAAATTTTTTGGGACATTTATGCAAATAACGTTATTGTGTATGCTCATTGCTCAAAATATTGGCCTTTGAATCAATCATACATATTTTTGGATGCAAAAGATTTCGGTCGTACCCACTAACGAGATAGTGTTTTTTTCGTTATTTAGCCTGAATCACTAATGTATGTCAAAAACTCCGAGCCTTGTATCGAAAACTCAGTTTTCATGCAGTTTTTATATGTTTTGGCACATTTTGGTTACAATTTAAATATAAAAAATGCTGCGATTTTTCGTAAAATTTGATTTTATAAACATTTCGAAAATTAAATTGTTCACTAGGGTGACGATGGGTATTATCGGCAGGTTAGTTCTCTTCGTCATAGGGGGTTTTTGTGGGCCGAATTGTCTGAAATTTTGGCATATAACACAGCTTGGTTGGGAAGGATTTGAGGCCACACAGGTTTCAAAAAACCCCTCATGACGTATAACATTTTCCAAGCGTTATTATGGAGCTTTTTCTACGTTTTTCTGTAGTTTTGGTGGTCAATAGCATAAAAACGGTAGAATATTTTTTCTGGATATCCTAGGTCATCCAAACTATTCATGAGTTTAGATCCTAAAGTCTACGGATGTAATGGTAACTTCCTTCATCATACAAAGCTACTATTCGTAATCTGTCATGTCCGATAAGTCTTCTGAAAGTTCAATAGACTGTATAAGATCAGACGGGATATCTTAGGTCATCCAAACTGTTATTGAGTTTAGATCCTAAAGTCGTCGGATATAACGGTAACTTCTTTCATTATACAAAGATACGATTTGTGATCTATCATGTTCAGTAAGTCTTATGAAATTTCAATAGACAGTATCAGATTAGTCAGGATATCCTAGGTTATCCAAACTGTTCTTGAGTTTAGGTCCTAAAGTCTACATTTGAAACGGTAACTTCTTTGATTATACAAAGTTACGATTTGTAATCTATCATGTCCAGTGAGTCTTCTGAAAGGTTTATAGATAGTATCAGATCATCAAATTGCAAAAGAGTCAGATTATTCAAATCAGGCGCAATAGTTTCCAGCGTACACTGTTTTGTCCGATCCCATCATAGCCTTCGCTGTAGTGATGCAGGGATATATATTGTATCGCCGCTACTATTCCTCATCGTAGTCGACTAGATCCTGGTTACTTGCGATTAATCTTGTACCAAACCGTGGGTTACTGTGGCAGCCCATTACCATGGCATGTATGTAGCACCTTAATGACTGATGACGTTGCTCTCCTAGCTCTGATATGCAGAGTAAGCTCGATGACTCTCTCCACTGAGAAATAAAGGAAGTCGATTTTTGGAACAGCCCAATGATGGGCTCAACAGTGCAATACTTAATACTCAACGTCATTATCAGCAAGATAAGAAACTCCATAAAAATATAAACGAGTTCATCTTGTCATACTATTATACCTACAAATTTTATGCACCTTATTACTTCTCCGAACAAGAATCATCCGGAGCAAACAGAAACAGTCAAATGACCGTTATCCAAATGTTGCAACATCCCATAATGAAACATCCCCCATTTCTCCGACCCATTTGCATTGCTCGTGTTTGTTTACCATCGCCGGAGCAAAGCAAACACACTGCAATTATTGACAATTGGCGCTATTTAAACTGCAATATTGTATCCAACAATCTTATCTTTATTGTGCCAGTTCATCCCAACCAGCCAGCAGCGTCACAGGAGGGCAAAGAGATCTCTTGTTAAATTCCGCCTCTACGGAGGAAAAAAAAAATCGTCAACCCACATACGTAAAGCCCACCGATGCACTGTGGATGAAATTGATTTTTTAAACTTATTAACGAGATTTTTTTAACCCGGGCACGCTTTGCATCCCTTCCGAAGGAACTCTCATTTTGTGAGATTATTATTGGAATTGGTCTTCGGGGTCATTAGAAAGAAAAATCATCCAAGTTTTATGAAATTCACTTGGCAACAAATGCCAATTTTAACCATAATGCGTTGAATTTCTTCGCGTCATCGCAGTGATCTTCATCAACGTCCCGCCAAAACCCAACCAATAGCTCACATCTCATTTTGTGCACCATTATTGTGTGCATCGAAGTTCTTCGCCTGAAATCGGGTGGTTCTACCCGAGGCAGTTACATCCCCCTCTGCCATTATTGAGTGGGATCGTGCCCAAGGCTTTCTTCGTCTGAACAAACAGCATAAAAGCTTCATGTTCCCCACTTATATTCCACCCAACATGCACGGAGGAGGATTTTATTATTTTCGCGTGTCGAATCCCATCCATTTCAATCACAGACTCACATGTACTTAACATTACAAACAATGCTGGGTAATAACCGGTAATTTTGATGCGAAACAAACCTTCCTTCTTCTCAAACTGCATGCAGTGTCTTGTGAGTCTTGGCTTGGCCATAAGCCACCCATCTAGTTTTGCGCTTCCTGCGTGTGAAGATGATGATCAATTAACTCCCCGCAGAACGTAAGCAAATAAACAAACACCATCTGAATAGTTTATGCTTCCATCGTTCATGATGGAAAACCTTCGGATTCTCGAGAAGAATAGAGATCGCCGACGAAGGACTATTTTTAGTCAACCGCAACGTGCAGCGTAAGGGTATGCGTTATGTCCTGGAACGTCTTTGTGCAAATTAAAATAGGAGCAAGTAAATTCAATAGTTTGAATAATTGTTTAACCGTAAACACCCGGGACGATCTTCTTTTGGTAGAAATGTTAAGATATTTCACCCTGGAGTCTTTTTTATAGTCAACGGGAAATAGCTGTTCTAAGAAAAAGGTGCCCTCTTTGCACCCTTTTCCCTCTTGCTAGTAGCTGAAAATACGTGTTTTTTTTTGTAATTTTACATGTTTTTGCTAAAATTTCATCGTTTTACCAATCATCAATATTTTCGACTGATCCTTGACATGCAATGTATTATTGATTACCCATCATACCCAGGTAACCATATGGCACTATTATTCGCCTTGCGTGCCGATAGAGTGCTAGTGTAGAACTGATCTGCTCTATATTAGCCGTACAATAGCCCTATAAGGTCGAAAAGGCGAAATATAGTGTTAATGGCTACTTAGGTAGTTTGTTGAAGTTTTCATCCCAGAGCTATTCTAAGGCTTCCAAAGTACTCCGAGATTTGTGTCACAAATCCAACATACTAAACCAAATTTTATACACAATGAATGATAACAAAACATAGTCTACGGTAATCAAAAAGCCTCAAAGCTCCCCTAGAAAATTCATGCTACGTGAATTAGGTGATCTAAGTCATCCAAACTACTCTGGAATTCATTTTCTTAAGATCTACTGGATCTACCATCATTTGTGTTTACTCTGTTCAGGAAATTTAATCACGTTGATATTCATTAGACCTCGTAATGCAACGAGCAACTTGATATTGTGGTAGTTGGACATTCCGTGAAACACAAATGGTCTCCAATACACTTTGAAGTTTGGGTTACGATAACTACATACTATGTATCATGTTTTAATTGTAAAAAAAAATATTCGTGAAATGTAGTCTATACTGCTGATGGAGCATCATTGCACATCTATAATGCTTTTTGTACATTCATGGGATACTCCAGGCTTTCCAAACTATTCTGGGATTAGGACCTTCAAAGTCTATATAGACTCTACTCTTGTTTATCTTCACTCTATCGGCATAATTCTTTCGTGATTATGTCAGCTGCACCTCATAATATTACGAGTATCTTTATGTGTTGCTAGTTAGGCGTCCACTGGCATACAAGTGGGCCCTAATGTATTTAAAAGTATGGGTCGCAATATCTGTAAATCATTGGATATTTTTATTTTAATGAATGCTCGCGGAAAATCATCTACGCTACTCTTATAACCTCAGAGTGAAATTCTTATAACTTAACAACATTCACTTGGTGATCTAGGTCATCCTCCTCCAGAACTTTCCGCAGGAATGCAAATTCATCTAGCAATTAATCTAGGGGTTCCTTCAGAAATTCTTCCAGGGATTTCTTCAATAATTCCTCCGTAAAGTCATCCCGGAATTCGTCGTGCAATTCCTACAGGGGTTCTTCCGGGAATTCCTCACAGGGATTCCTCCTGACATTCCTCAAGGGACTTCATGTGGAAGTCCTCCAGAAATTGTCCAAAGGAATCCACCTCGAATCCTTCCAGGGATGCCCCCAGAGAACCCTCTAGGATCCAACCAAGAATTCATCCAGAGATTCTTCCTGGAATTTATCCAGGGATTTCTCCATGAAATCCTGCAGGGATTCATCTCGAAATTTTTTCTTCCAGAAAGTACTCCAGGAATTCGTTCAAGATTTCCTGGTAGTATTCTTGTAGGAATTTTTGGAGAAATTCCTGAAAGAATTCTTTGACGAATTCCTGGGGAAATTCCTAAAAGAGATTCTAGGAGGCATTCCTGAAGATTGTTTTTGAATGGGATTCTGGAAGGGATTGTTGGGGATATTCTTAGCGGTTGTCTTGGAGGAATTCCTGGAGGAATTCTGTGAGGATTTCCCGAATGAATTCTTGGAGGAATTCCTGGAGGGGATTCCTGTAGGAATTTCTGGAGGAATTTCTGAAAAAATCCCTGGAGATAATCCCAGAGAAGTTTATAAAGGAATCTCTGGCCAAATTCCTGGAGAGATTCTTTGAGGAACTTTTGACAAGGAGCAGGTCTTGGAGAAATTTGTATTAGAGTTCCTTAGCTTAGCTTAGACTGACTGCACACATCTATGGAGAAATTTGTATTAGAGTTCCTGTAGAAATACTTGAAAGAATGACTGGAGAAATCTCTGGACAGATTCTTGCAGGAAATCTTAGCAGAAGATCTGGAGATTTTTATGGAAAAAATCCACGAGGAATTTTTGTAGAAATTCCTGTTGGAATTTTTGGAACAGAAATCTTGAAGTAATTTCAGGAGGAATTCGAATGAATCTCTGGAGTTGTCCCAGGAGTATTTTCTTGAGGAATTTCTGGAGGTTTCCTGAAGAATCTTGGAGGAATATCTGGTGGATTTTTTGGATGAATTCTTGAAAGAATTTCTTGAAAAAATCCCTCTAGGTATTTGAGGCGAAATTTCTGAAGGGATTCTTGGAGAAATTCTTGGCAGAAGTCCTAGAGCGACCCCTTTTGAAATTCTTGGGTAAATTTCGGTAGGAATTTTTGGAGGAATTCCTGGAGGGATTCTTGAAGGAATTCTAGGCAGATGTCTTGAAGGAATTCCTGGATGATTTCTTCAGGAATTTCTTTGAGAAATATTATTGGTGGAATTCCTGGATAAATTCTTGGTAAATTATCTGAAGATATTATTAGAGAAACTCCTTCCTGAAGGAATTTCCGGAATAATTTCTGGAGCAATTTCTGATGGAATTTTCGGCGTAATTTTTTATATAAATCTCTGAAGGAATTCTAGGACAACTTCTTATAGCAATTCTTCGAAGAATTCCTGGAGAAGTTTTTAGAGGAATTCCTGAAGGAGTTTCTGTAGGAATTCCTTGAAAAATTTCTTGACGAATTCCTGGAAGAATTTCAGGAGTAATATCTGGGAGAAACCTCGGAGGAATCCCTGGAATATTTTTTGTAAGAATTTTTGGAGGATTTCCTGTAGGTTTCTGGAGGAATATCTGGAAAAAAATTCTAGAGGCATTATTAGAGGAAATTTCTTTGTAGAAGTCTTGAAGGACTTCCTGGATATTTTTTTGTGGAGGAATACTTAGAGGGATTCTTCGAGGAATTTTCGGCAGAAGTTTCAGAGAAGTATCAGCAGAAATTCTTGGAGAAATCTCTGGTGAAATTCCTGATGGAATTTTTGTTAGAATTCTTGGAGGAATTCCGAGGATATTTTTGAGAAATTTCCTTCAGGAATTCAAGGCGGAATTATTGGCAGATATTCTTGGAGGAATACGTGGAGGGATTTTTTTGAGAAATTCTCGGAGAAAGTCTTGGAGGAACTCCTGAAGGATTTTGTAAAGGAACTTTTGGAGGAATTCTTGGCGAAATTCCTGGAGAAATTCTTGGAGTAAAACCTGGAGTAATACCTGGAGGAGTTTCTGGAGGAATTCTTGGAAGACTTTCTGGAGGAATGCTCTGAGGAATTACTGAAGGAACTCTTGGAGGAATTCCAGGAGAGATTCCTGTAGGCATTTTTGAATCTTTTTTTTAAATACCTCGGGATCGCCGGATAAATCACTGCATCATTTATCGGTAGAATTTCTGAAGGAATTCTTGCAGGAAACCTGAGAGGATATTCTGAAAGAATCTTTAGGAATATCCCTATATGAATTCTTGGATTAATGCACGAAGTAAATCTAGGAGTAGTTATTGGAGAAATCCCCAGATAAATTTTTGTGTACTTCCCTATAAGAATTCCTATTAAAATTCCTGGGAAAAGTCCTACGGGTGTACCAGCAAGAATTTCTAGAAGAATACCAAAAGGAGTTTTTTTTAAGGAATCACAAGAAAAACTTTTGGAGGTACCACAGGAGAAATTCCTGGGAAAATTCTTAGGGATATATCAGAAGGGATTGCCGGACGAATTCTTGGATGAACAATAGCAGGAATTCTTGAAAGAATCCCCGTAGAAATTTGTGGAGGAATAACAGTGTAACTTTCTGCAGGAATTCCCTTAGGGTTTGCAATAGGAATGTTGGAGAAATTCCCAAAATTATTTAGGATGGAATCTCTGAAAACACCGCCGAAACATCTGTAAAGAAAATTTTGAAGAAACCTCAAGACGAAGCCAATAGTCTACATGGTGTATGAACGATTCCCAAATATTTCTGGAGAACACCCTATAGGCATCTCTGGAAAGAAGGCGAAATTTTTCATTTTTCCTTATTACGACGAGATTCAGTTAACCCTCTTATATCCAAATTTTTGATTTTGATCTAAATATCATTTTTCGTCATCTAAAATCGATTTAAACATGTTTTAGAAGATGATTCTTTTTAATTCTCGATTTCGTGAATTTAAGTTTTTGATTTTTCAAATTTTTATTTTTGAACACCCCCACACTTTTATATTTTTTCTGGAAGCCAATTTGTAGAACGGATTTTTTGAGATGAAAACATTTTGAGATTTTATGATTGTTGCGGATCAGAGGGTTTCAAGGCAGTTCAAACACTTCCGTTAGCAGTCCAACACAATGGCAGTTTAAAGCTGTAATTTATTAAGAACTTCATTATTTGAGATTTTATAATTATGGATATAGATTACAAGACTTACATTCAGTATTATAATGCCTAATCGTTGAAACCACGACTCGCAACAATTCTCTCGAGCAAACGAAATGTATCCTAAAAAAGGTAATAATTTATTGGTTAACTTAGGGATAGTGCATGTATAGAGATTTTAGCAATAATTAGGATTATCAAATTTTAGGTTTCAAATTTAGGGTATCAGTTCATTATTTAGTTTAATTGGACCAAGCTCAAACTTACAGTATGTGCAAATCTCAAAGGGAAGGTAATGGGCTTTGTTCCGAATCAATCCTATTTGGTACGGCTCAACCGGTAGCCTCAAGCGGTTCAGCGGCGCTGACGAACTCCCTAGCGAGTGCTATATAGAATCAAATTTGCAAATATACAATTCTCGTAAAATAATCCAAATCTTATTGTTCTGCTGGCATGATGGCTCACCGGTTGTCGGGATCGTAGAGATGGACTCTTTTGTATCCGGTAAACGCACTTTGCACTACACTGTAGACGATGGGTGCCTAACAATCATATGGCGAACAATGCACGGCTATGAAATCAACCACGCTCGTTGGCTTCAATTTCGTTTCTGCTCACCGTGTTGATTATCTACCGCAGCTGTCTCGATGACAGCCACAGTGGGGCGTCCGGGAATCACACCACCTTCGGCAGTGTTTGAAGATTGGCAGTTTTCAACAATGATTATTGTTGAAATATTATTATTTTATTTTATTTTTTCACAGAAAATTTTATTTTCCGTGTAATTTAAGGGAAAATAATTTTAGAGTGTATTCGATTCTTTTAAACTATTAAACAAGGATAGAAAGATTGGGGAAAAATTAAAAATATGATAATTGTAGCGATTCAATACAAAATAAACAATGACTTCTAAAAGGTGACTAAAACATCAATTTTTCAATGATTTAAAAAAAATGTAAATAGGGTATTGGTTCCCTTCTTAAGCATGTGGCTCCCATTTTCATCCTACGAAAAACAAAGGATTGATGCGTTGTTTGTTTGGTTTCTTATTTTTGTATTTTTTGTTAGAAGTGAGCACGCATGAAAACAAAAAGAACGGAATCAATCGGTGCCGTAATCGCTTGTTTTCGAATAGGATGAATATGGGAGCGTGAGATTAATGATGGAACACATACCCTACGCTTAAAAAAACACCAAAAACCATTTTGAGATATACAGAACAGTCCTAAATATCAGCCAAAAATATTTTAAAAAAAATATTTCCCACCAAACAAAAATTACAAAAATGCTCAAACTATACCCCGTCTAAAGGCGGGATTGGGTATTACTGGGTTAAGGTATTCAGTACCTCAAGATTCGAAATACGAACAATAAAAAACAAAGTTTTCAAATCAGTCAATTAGTTCTTAAGATATCGTGACTAACGTAATGACACTTTTTACAAACACAATAGCGAGATTAAAGTTTCGCGCCTTGCCTTGGCTTTATGGAAGGTGCCCGCTACAATGGGCTGTAACTTTCGTTCTAGTGCCCCAATCTTTATCAAATTGATTTTCACGCCGGGGACCTGAGATTGAATCCAACTCCCGAAAAACTCACAAGATTTGAGTTCTTCCTTCGGAAAAGAAGTAGAGCGGAAGCTATTGGTGCCTAAATTATCTGTTTTTGGAATAGGGTGAACATGGGGGCATAGGCTGAAGAAGGGTGCTCATACCCTGCTTTACTTACACAGAAAAAAATATTCATGTAAAATTCAGCGAAAAATCATGCACATAAAGGGAATGCTAGAGTTAGTGCATATTTACATAAGATATCATGTAAAATTACGTTACGTTCGTGTAAATTTCCGCTAATAGTCGCGTAACCGGTTGGTATCCATGATGGTTTACGCGATGGTTGGCGGAAATTTACACGATTGTAATGAAATTTTACATTATATCTCATGGAAAAGTGCACCAACTAGCATCTAGCATTTCCTTTATGTGCATGATTTCTCGCTGAATTTTAATTACATATTTTTTCTGTGTAGTCCTTTACTATCTCTCAACTGTCGCAAGGTTGAGGCTGGGACCGCTCTCAACCGTTGGAGCATTGTGTCAATCTTGTCTCAGAGTCAGTGATTAGCCCCACATCTCTTTGCTTTGGTAAATAACAGACGGGAAAAAAATACACCTCGCATACCCTTACCACCTAGTGCATAAATAGGTTCTCTTTCATTAACTCATACTGGGATTTCGCTGCGGTTTGCTTCCTCTTTCTGCGGCCGACGAAAAACGATGACGGCGACCCAAGATGTTGATCTAGTCTAGACGGTGAGTGTTCCCTGTTGAAGATGTGTAGACTGACTGTGTGTTGTTGAGGCTAAGGTGATTTGTCAGAAGTTGTCTGTCGCTACTGCACTCTATACTGTCTTGCTGTAACGAAGTGCAGGTTTTTTTTGTTCACGCGGTGCAATAATGCCACCACTTTCACATTGCCAACAGAGCAGGGATGATCAATATTTAAGCTCCTTGAACGAGATAAGCTTGCACACAGATAGGGCTACTTGGCTTAATTGCTATATGATTTATCTGGAAGCTGCAGATAAGCTACAAGCGAGTGAGTGCAGTTTTGGAAACAGATGTTTGCTTCACGGTGATATCACGCGCTTCCTCGCCTGCGGACAAAAGTTCGCGCGATATCGTTTTCGTCCTCACAATCCTGCGTCAGATTATATGTTTGAGACTTTTTTGCACAGTCGATACTGAGACTGTTGTTTAGCTGCTGAAGTGGCCATTATCCATAATCAGAACAAGGGTGCTGTTGTTGTTACGCATTAACTCCAAATATGGTTCGACCGCACGGCTATACATTTCAGGGTTCATGGGTTGAACCACCTAAATAGCATGATTGATCTCCTCCCAGACAGATCACCTCAGAATTTTTCGATTCAGAGAATGGTGCGAGGTGCGGGGTGCTGATCTAGCATAGTGAGTAAAGAAAGATTCGGATGTGAAACTCCATAAAATTGATAATCAAACCTATTATCAATTTTATGGAGTTTCACTTGTTATTTTAAGAGTGTTACACTCTGCGCTTTGGCCTTTTTACTCAAGTAAAGTATCAGTGCTAGAACGAAGTAGAAGAAGCAGGACAAGATCCAGTAGGAACGTTAAGCCTCAACGAGAGGAAGTGCTAATGAGTCAATGATTTGCGAAGCAACAATTATTGCTTCTCGATAGAATCTACCTAATGGTTCACTTAGCAAGGATGATTAGAAAATGGCGGAAGACAGTATCTTCTAGGTTTAGCGAAAATTATGCCTAATCATTTTAGGCTTCAAGTGTGGTCGTTTGCCCTTCTTCGGTTTCAATGGGCATGGCACAGTGATTGAAATGTATATGAATTAAGAAGAAGGAACTAATTGGTGACTCATCGGAGAACCACCCTGTTTCAAGGACAACTCAAAATTTAAGAGTTGCTTGAAGAACAGAAAATGGTGAGATGAATTTATGAATTCTGGAGCAACATTTGAAAAGGGCATACAAGCATTGGTAAACAATGACTTCACACGTCCCTCCTGAGCCCCCTTCAGCTTATTCACAAAAACTAAGACAGTTGTCAGATAGAGCAAGCATCGATCTTTCGGATAACGGTGTTCATTTGCGTGGGCGGGCTGCTGTTATGCCCTACGGAGCGTTTCAGAAAAAAGACACAAGACCTCTTGGACCCTTTTCAAATGTTGCTCCAGAATTTATGAATTTATTCGGGGATTTCAGCATACCAAGGATACATCCGGGAGTTTCATCAGTGAGCGTAAGGTATTTTTAGGAATTATGTCACCATGTCCACCAAGTGATCCTTCAGGAATTTCTTCAAAGATTGCTTTACCAGTTTCTTTAAAAAAACTTTCTCGAAGAATAATTTGTCTTCAATAATCCTTTAGTGCATAATGCAAGGATTTTATTCAGTACTTCTCAAGGGTATTCCTCCAGAAGTTCTTACAGTGTTGTCTTCGAGGATATTTCCAAAAGTACTTCAGAGTACTCCAATAGATTCTTGCAAAAACTTTATCAAGTATTTCTCAAAATGTTCAGGAAGTCTGCCAAGGATTCCATGAATAATATTTCTCTGGATTCATCTAGAAGATTATCCAAAGATTTCTCAAGAAATTTCAGAAAAAAAAACTACAAAAAATCTTCAATGATTCCTTTGAAACCAGATATTTTTCCAAGAAATTACATTGAAATTCCGCCAGAGGAAGAGTAGTCCTTCTAGAATTTATTCAAACATTCTTCCATAGTTTATTTCCTTTAGTGATTTTTTCTCGATAGTAAAGTATTTCTTCAGAAAATCTTCAAAGATTACTCATGTATTCCCTCACATTACTCTTTCAGAGATTTCTCCAAGGATTTGCATAGGCATTCATCTTGGCGTTCTTTTGAAGATTAATTAAGAAATATTCCCAAGAATTCCATCTTATATTCTTCCAAAGTTTTTTTCAAGAATTACTCCATCGATTTCTACGTAAAATTTCTGCAAGGATTTTTCAAGTAGTTTATCTAAAGCTATGCTAAGAAATTTATCGTAGAATTCCTCCAAGTAATTTCCAAAGAATCCATTGCATAATATGGGAAAATATGTATTTTAGTCAGTTTTGTTCTCTTCATCATGGGGGGTTACCAGGGTACGAAAAAACGGACCACGCCGAAAAACAAATGCTTTGTCCTAAGCGGTGCATGTCGGTAACAAAGCCACTCTGCAACAAACGCATGTCATGCGATGAGAGCAATAAAACAAACATTGCTTGCCGTGCGTGTGTCGATATTCCGGTTTTTCTGCTGAAATTTTCAACCCACATAATCGAATTTATAAGCATTTGGACGCAAACCTCAGAATCGAGTTTCAGTTGTAAAACAATGCGAAAATCACGATGTGAATAGAACGAGACAAATATTCCTACCGTTTTTGTTGTGAACAAACTCGGACGCGATTTTGTCATTATCTGCTAACGAAAAAAACAAAGCGTTGTTGCCGTGCCTTCTTTGTTGCTTATTTTTCGCTTGTGGTGCCACATTCTGCGTACACTGGGGGTTACCCATCGTCACCCTAGTTCAAGAATTCATTCAAGGATTCCTACAGAAGTTCCCCTAAGAAAATCTATAAGAATGCTTTCGAAAAATCCTTCTGGGACTCCTTCAAAGAATTCTTGAACATCTATCTCCTCTAGGAGTGTCCCCAGGGATTCCTTCAGGAATTTTTGCAAGCATTCCTTTAGAAACTCTTTTTAAAATTTAAATTTTTCAAATTCAAAATTCTTTCGAGAAACTTTTTGAAGTTTGCATCTTTCATCTAAGTCCAGAATTTCTCCAGGATTTATAAATGATACCTCCAGTAATTTCTCCAAAAACTGGTTAAACAAACCTCCTAGGATTCCTGGTAGGGCCACCGTGCCCTTGGTAGCCTTACGATCTCAAATTCATCTTATTCAAGAACAAAGCGATTACGGCAATGATTCCGTAATGCTTGTTATCATTCGTGCTCGCTTCTGACAAATGAAGGGCCCATATGCAAAGGGGTGTAAGTGACCATTTTGTCGATTTTGAGCTGAGCATATCAAAAGTTCTTTACATTTTAAGCTTTCAAGATCTTTTTTAAGATTATTTTCACGATTATTAGAAAAATTATAATAAATCGGAGAAAATTGAGACGATTTTGAAACTCTATACATTTTATATGGGATGAAAATTGGTGAAAAACATTAAACTTCATTTACTCGAAAGTGGGTTTTTGTCACTTACTCCCCTTTGCTTCAAATCCCCTCAAATATGCTTAAAAAAATAAAACCAAAAGCGCTTCATTACTTTGTTTTGAAAACCTAGAAGTGATTTATGCATTGCTAAAATTTCATAGAGGACATTGTTGAGACAAGTTTGCGATGAAACTGGCAACACTGCAACAATGGCCTTTGCAGGCAGAACGGTTCAATTGATAAGGTAGTTGTAAAGTAGAATAGATTTCGAAAATATGGAGATTTTATTACTTTGGCTTAGTTTTCATTATTCACAAATATATTTCAGCTTTGAAGCTGGAAAAACCGACCCCCAACAGATATCCATCAGGAACTCTTCAGGATTCGCTTCAGTAATTTCTACAGGATTTTCTTTTCTTTTCTTATTTCTTAAGTATATCTTGAAAAGAAAAATCTTGAAAGTAATCCAAAGATGCCTTCAGAATTTCTTCAAGGATCTTGTTAGAAACTCCTGCATCAATCGGATAAAGCATTCCCTGTAAAATTTATTCATTAATTAGAATTACTTTTGGGATTCGATTTAGGAATTCCATCAAGCTTTCATTACAAAATTCTAAAGGAATTCTTTTAAATATGCCTTCAGAAATTCCTCCCAAACATTTTTCAGGAATTTTTCCAGAGATTTCTTTAGTAGCTCGTCCAATAAATCTTCTTACAATTCTTTCAAAAATTTCTATCCACAGATTGGTTCAGAATGTATTCAAGTATGATTTCATCAAGCAATTCTCCAAGTATTTTATTAGAAATTTTATAAATGATTTCCCAATGTATTTAACAAATAATTTTATCCAAGAAATGCTTCAGGAATTCTTTCATGCAAGGATTTCTCCATGTATTTCTGTTATTACTCTTGCAAGATTTTTTCGAAGATTCTTACCCAAATTTCTCTAAGAATTATTATAGCAGTTCCTTCATTTGGGTATCCTTTGGGTGTTTGTGCTAGAAATGCTTTAGAAATTCTCTAATGAAATTCAATGAATCCTTTAGGTTTCTACCAAGGGTTCCATAAGGAATTTTTCTATCAACACCTTCAAAGATTTCTTTAGCGATAACACCAATTTTAACCGGATTTGCTTCACGAAACTTCCAATTTTTTTTTAACGGTTTCATAATTTTTTTTCCAAGTGAGGAACTCTAAGAACTCGTAAATAATGGATTCATCTAGGAATTCGGATTCTCCTCCAAGCGGTTCTGAAGGAATTTCTTCAGTAATATTCCCAAGAATCCAACAAAGAGTCTCCTAAACATTTCCTTAAACAATCCCTTTGGGGCTACTCCACATGAACAATTCCCAAAGAGGAATCCTTTAGGATTTCCTTCAATATTTTTTAAATTTCTTCAGATGTTCTCAAAACAAAAATAAAATAATAATAAAAAAAAAAGAAAAAAATCTTTTGAATATCCTTGCAGGGATTACTTCAGAGGTTTCTCTAATAATTGCTGTAAGAAATCATCCTCTTCTTTAGGCGATTTTACGATGCACTTTTTCACAATTTGTTTCAGAAATTTTAGTAACGATTTATTTTTTTTTCTACAAGGATACTTCCAAGCTTTATTACAAAGATTCCTTCAGAGATTACTCAAAGTTTTCCTTGAGATAATCCTACAAGGATGAACACATTCATCCCCAAAGAGCTCCTGCACAAATTTCCTCAGGGGTCTTAAAAAAATTCCCCTAAGACCTCCTGCAGAAATTCTTTCAAGGAAATCTAAAGGAATGCTTTTGAAGATAACTTTTTTGATTAGCATCAAAAAATCTGAGAGAACTTTTTTGGGGTTTCCGCCATTGATTTCTTTGAGAAATTATCGTGGAATTTCTTAACAAACTTTTCAAAAAAAAAAAATTTTTTTTTAAAGTGCTGTCATAATATAATCAGAGCTAGTTATTCATGGTTCCCGATTTCAGCGCCCCTTCAGTGGTACATTCCCATGGATGAATTCCTGGAGAAATCTCTGAAGAAACCGCTCGTGCAATACCTGAAGAAACTGCTGGAACAACTACTGAAAGAATTCATGGGACAACTTATGAAGAAATCCATGTTGAAATTTCTGAAGTAATTATTGCAATATTGAAGAAGTCTCCAAAGATATTATGAAGTATGAAGAAATGCCAAAAGGAATTCAAAAATTATCTGGAGGAAATTCCAAATAAATTCTTCGAAAAAAATTCTAAAAAATAGGAATATTTTAAAAATTCATAGATAGATTTTCTGAAGAAATTCCAGAAGGAATACCCGAAGAAGCACCTGGAAACCCTTGGATAAATCCCTCAAAAAAGATCCCTAACAGTTTTTTTAACGAATTCCTTGAGCAATCCATAGAGAAATTCCTAGAGGTACGCTAGGAGGAAATCCTCGAAGATTTTCTGAGAAAATACATAGAGAAATACCTGCCGGAAATTTAGATGAAATCTCTGTATGAACTTCTGCAGAAATCTTTACAAGAATGTCTTCCAGCCTTTCCATAAAAATCTTTATAACAATTTCTGATAGAATCTGTAGAAAATTTTATAAAGGAATCCTGGAAGGATTTCCTAAGATTTTCCTAAGAAATCCTTGGAGACATTTCTGGGAGAGAAATGTCTTGAAGGAATATCTAAAGAAATGTGAACAAATCTTGGAAATTTCCTCAATAAAATCTCATGTGGAATTTCTAAAGCAATTCTTTTGAAAGCTTCTGAGAAAATTTTGAAGGAGTTCTGAATTTCAGATTCTGTGGATCCTTGAATCATTTTCTAAAAAAATATCCATGGAGTTTTTTTTTTTTGAGAAAGTTGATGAAAGGTTTTGTAGATGAAAGCTCTGCAAATATTGTGAAGAAATCTGTATGAAAAAAATGAAGAAATTCGTAGATGAATTTCTAGACTAATTCAAGCAAGATTTTTTGAAAGAAATTCTTGAAGTATTTTCTAAAGGGTCCATGCAACATTTTTGGAAGTTCTCCGTGCAAGACTTTCTTCAAGAGTTCTTGGAGACATTTCTGGAGGACATTCTAAAGTCTAAAGGAATCCCTAGAAGATATAGTGAATTTCTGACTGAATTTCTTTAGGATTTTCCGGATGATTTTTTAAAGTAAATCTACGAGGAGCTTCCATAGGAGTCCCTTAAATAATTTCTTCAATCCCTGGGAAAAATTTTCAAGAACTCGTGAAAGATTTCTCAAATGAATCATGGGATGGATTGCAGCAAAGATTCTTGAAAGAATTATCGAAAAATCTGTGGAAAATTTCTAGTTATCCTTAGAGAAATCTGTAAAGAAATCTCTGTGGGATATTTCTGAATAAAATATTGGTCGAATGTATAATAAAAGCCATGGGAAACTTT
The DNA here is from genome assembly GCF_035046485.1 of Aedes albopictus. Lineage (NCBI taxonomy): Eukaryota > Metazoa > Arthropoda > Insecta > Diptera > Culicidae > Aedes > Aedes albopictus. Next base: position 439,186,585 of record NC_085137.1, on the reverse strand, counting down.
CTGAAAAAAAAACCCCGAAAAATTTGTGAAGGAACCCCAAAGGCAGTTTCTATAGGAATCCTTGCAAATATTCTCGAATGAATCTCACATTAAAAAAAAGGGTTGCTGGAGGAATTCCTTGAGAAATCCCAGGACGATTTTCTGACAGAAAAAAAATCCATGGATCAATTTCTAAAGCAAACCCCGGAGAAAGTTTGCGAATAAATACTTGGAAGATCATTTGAGAGGATGTTCAAAGGAATTGTCAAAAATCTAGAAAACTTGTGAAAAATAGGATTAATCTATGAAGGATTTTCTACTCTACAGTAAGCCCTGGAAGAATTTCTGCAGAAACTCATACATAACTTTCTTACACAACTCTTTTGGAGGAATCCTTAGTGGAATTTCTTGAGAAATTGGAAGTTGCTGTGGGAATTTCTGGTGATATCCTTGGAAGAACTTTCAAGGTAATCCCAGTTTAAATTTCTGAAGGATCTTTTAGAACATTTTCTGTTTATTTAAAGTTTTATTAAAGGAATCTCAGGAGAAATTCCTGAATAAATGTTTAAAGAAATTTCTTTTTTTTTTTTGGTTTTTATTTCTGTGTATTTTAACTAAAGCTAATTCTACACTTTTAAAAGAAATTTCTGAAGGAATCACTTAACGAATTTTCGAAAGGATTCTTGGAGGAATTTCCGCTTAAATTCAGGGATATTTTTTGGAAAAAATATGGAGGAATTTCAGAAGTTATGCATGCAAGATGCTTTAAAATAATTCTATGTGAAATTTGTAGAATAGGAGAAATTTCTAAACAAATTCTTGATGAAAATTTCCGAATGAATCTATGGAAGGATCCGTTAAAAATTTACTTGAAGGAATTTGGAGTCGAACACTCGGATAAATTTCCTAAAGAATAAAAAAGAATCTTTTTAGATGAATTTCTGAAGAGATTTTTGGTAGATTTTCTAAAGGAATCTTCAATAGATTCTCCAAATGGTTGTCTAGATAAATTTCTGAATAAATAAATAAATAATTGTTATTTCTGAAATAATCCCTGGGCGAATTTCTCAAAAAATCTCTGAAATAATTTGTGATTATTTTTCACAAATTATTTCAGAGATTTTTCGGTGAAGCAATTTATCATAAATTTCGTAAATTCTATTGACATGCTGTGTACTCCAAAATGTCCCGGTAAGGCTTGAAGATTGGCAAATGCAACCGAAGTTATGATAGTCAAAAATGACAATGATATTTGTTGCGGCATGATTATTCGCTTCGAAGTTACGTATTTCACTGGCCGTCTTATAAATCGACTTATTTCCTCTCAAGTTCTCCAACACACAAGGAGTGATCCTTTTCGTCTCACTAAATACCAAGAACCGCTCTTCACTCCCATCGGTCATGCATCTCGAGCTAACATATGGTTGTCGGCTTTGCGAAGAATTTGTTTTTGTTTTGACACACCGCGACCGCACCACTACCGTGTTGTATACCATCATCAGCCCTGCGCTGTTTGATATGTCTGATGTCTGACGTCTTGTGGTCAAGCAGGTTTTCTTCCTTCCAACCCATTTCGTATCCGAAGATTCCGAAGAAGTTTAAAGACCATCCATTGCAATATGCTGTCTGAGGAGGTGATTCAACCCGGGGCGCGTGGTCGGTCGGTCGGTCGGTGCGGTGTCCATGGGGATGATGAGCTGTGCCCTAATGTGAGGCGGCCGTCTGAGACTTAAGGCTAAGGTCTCGCGAAAGATTAATTTCTTGGCCGGTCATTAATTGCCCCAGCGCACGAGGTGAAGAGGGTAAATTCCTAGGTAAATTGCTTTGCGGTTTCGAAGTTCCGAGAAGAGAAAAAAAAAAACATCGATGTGGCTGAGCTGAAACTTTAATTACAGCATATTTGATCGACAATTTCTATATTATGGGAATTCAGGCTAGTCTTGGAAGAATAGGAGAGGGTTGTATTGGGCTTCCTTATGACTTAAACTTTTCTGAAATTATATGGGAAACAAAATATCATTTAAAACCCCTTATTTTCAAGGATCTACATATAATTTTTGGAGCCTAATCTACATATAATTTTGAGGATTGTTTAGTTGTAGAAATCGGGTTTTCGTCTAATTTCCGTCTTCGTACGTACCGGCCAATAATGATCGATTTTATTCTTGCCCCTCGCCTAATGCCTCATGGCCAATTTGGTAACAATTACTAATTTATAAATTTGCTTTCATATCATGTAAAAGCATATTGTAACAGAACTGCAATATGCTCATAATAATAAGATTGTACAATTGGCTTCTTTATCGATGTTGAGATAATTCGATATTCTCAATCTGCATGTCAAACTAAGCCGAAATCCAAATTTTCATGAATTTTGGAGTCCGGGAACCTATTTAAAAATCAATTTGAAGTTTGTATGGGAGCGATTTGTCGAATCACCCCTCGTCGCAATTTGTACTGGGTGGAGCTGTCAAACAGTTGCCCAGCTGTCAAAAGGTGATTTCAAAATATCTCTTTAAAATTGATTTTAGTTCTAAAAATCTGAAAAAATCATAGTGACTCAGAAAAAGGTGCTCTTTCATATAAAACCAAAACATCAACACATTTTTCAAAACTTAAAAACTCAATTGATTGTCCCTTGAATTCTGTTTCCGTTGAGTTCACGACTATTTCGGGCACAACCTGAATTTGAAATGTCACTGCATGCTGTCACTGCATTCTTTTACGTTTCGTGACCTTGTTGTTTACGATTCGGACTAAGGATAAGATTGTCGGATTTCCTTACCAGTGTGATTAAATTCCAAATGTGAGTTCACGTGCGCTAAGAGGTGAGCTAATTTATGACTTACTGCTAAGATTTTAAAATGAATTTCTGAGGATATTCAATAAGGAACTCCTGAAGTAAACCTAGAAGCAGTTCCTAAAAGGATCCCGGTAGGAACTCTTGAAGTAATTCCAGGAACAATTCTTGAGAGAATCTCACAAAGAACTTATGGAGAAATCCAGGAAAGAATTCCTGATTCGGGATTCTTTCAGTGGTTTGTTGAGCATTGCTTCAGAAGCTTTATCTGTGATTTACATATATATAGATTCTTTCAGGAGTTGAAGAAGTATTTTTAGATTCTTAAAGGGATTCCTTCTGGTTCATAGAGTTCTTTATCCACAAATTTCTTATGATATTCCTCCAGAGATTCCTTCTTCGATCACTTCAAGACTACTTCCGGGATCCATCCAGGTATTTTAGAAATTTTTCAGTAATTATTTCCGAGAATCCTGCAGGAACTTCTTCCGAGGATCTTTGAGGAGTTTTTTTGTGAGAATCCTCTAGAAGTTTATTTAAAGATTCCATTAGGAGTTCCTTCTTGGTTTTCTCAAGGATTTCCATCTAGGTTTCTTCAAAAAAATCCTTCCAAGATTTCTTCGTTTGTGGACTCTGTCTTCTGAAATTTCTCCAGGAGCACATTCTGTGATTACGCTAGATGTTTTTTAAGGTTTCCTTCCAGATTTCCTTCTGGTATTCCTCCTGGACCTTCTTCTTGGAATTCTCCAGGATTCTTTTTAACCCGTTTCGGTCCTAGTTGGGAATTTAATTTCAAAAAATCACTGTGATTTCATTTTCCAACCGATTTTTACGAAAATTTGTACGAAGATCGCGCCACATCTCTAGTTGTATGGAAAAATATTAAAATGGTATTTTGGTCCTTAGGGTCTGAGTTATTGAAGGGGTTATATGGGTCAAATCAGGTCAAAAATGGACCAACTTCCTTTTAACCACTGATTACTTGTAAAAAACACATGCAATATGATTGCAAACATGTTCAATTATCTTTTTATTATTACAGACGCATAGTTTGAGTAAATTGGGATTGTCTGGTTTTGGTTCCGGATGTTCTGGGTCGCGTTTTGGGTGCGTTCGGAGGACACTTCTCAAACGTTCCCTACACATGACATTTTTTCTCGCATAATTCTAAAAAGAGGCTTGTCATGATTCATTCTTCATAATTTTGTATACTAAGTATATTGAAGGAATATTCAAAGGTTTTTTTGACATATTGGCCGCCATCCCGGTTGTTCCGGGAACCTGGGACCATCTGGGGAAGTGGCCATTTTCCAAACAGTTATGAAACATGGCTTGCGACATATCAATCTTCATGATTTTGCAAAACAAGTATGGCAGAGGAGAATTTAGACGTTTTTGGGCATATTGGCCACAACTCCGGATGTTACGGGAACCTGGAACCACCCGGGAAGTGGCCATTTTCCAAATTGTTATGAAACATGGATTGCGACATATCAATCTTCATGATTTTGCAAAACAAGTATGTTAGAGGAGACTTCATAGGTTTTTGGACATATTGGCCACAATTACGGATGTTCCGGGAACTTGGAACTACCTGGGGAAGTGGCCATTTTCCAAACAATTAAGAAACATGGCTTGCGACATATCAATCTTCATGATTTTGCAAAACAAGTATGTTAGAGGAGAATTTAGAGGTTTTTGGATTTATTGGCTACGATCCCGGATATTCCGGGAACCTGAAACCACCCGGGGAAGTGGCTATTTCCCAAACATTTATGAAACAAAGCTTGCGACATATCAATCTTCATGATTTTGCAAATGAAGTATGTTAGAGTAGAATTCAGCGGGTTTTGGACATATTGGCTACCATCTTGAATATTTTGGTAACCGGCGACCACCCGGGGAAGTGACCATGCCCCAATAAGTTATGCAACATGGCTTGCGACTTAATAATCTTCATGATTTTGTAAATTAGGTGGGTTAGAGGAGAATCCAGATGGTTGTGGACATATTGGATAATACTCCGAATGATCTGGGAACTTGCAGCCATCCAAGGAAGTGGCCATTTTCCCGGAACATCCAGATATGGTTGCCAATATCGGCACCAACATTTCAAAAGGGCGTAACTGCATTTACAATCAATACCTTCTCACAAAGCTGTGGAGCATATCCCATTCCTCTCGAGCAATTCACTAGCACAAATAGACAGATAAAATCCTCCTCTTTCGATTAATGGATGTGAATTGCGTGAGATGAATGAAATACGACTTACAGCTCTGGGAGAAGGCATTGGTTGCAAAAGCAGTTACGCCCTTTTGAAATGTTGGTGCCGATATGTTCAAAAATTTCTGAACTCCACTCTTACCTACTTGTTTGGCAAAATCATGAAGATTGATATGTCGCAAGCCATGTATCATATTTGTTTGGAAAATGGCCACTTCCACAGGTGGTTCCAGGTTCCCGGAACATCCGAAATTGTGGCCAATATGTCCAAAAATATTCGAATTCTACTCTAATGTTTTTGATTTGCAAAATCATGAAGACTGATATGTCGCAAGCCGTGTTGCATAACTGTTTGAGGAAATGGCCACTTCCCTGGGTGGTTCCAGATTCCCGGAATATCCGGAATGGTGGCCAATATGTCCAAAAACCTCTAAATTCTTCTCTGCCATACTTGTTTTGCAAAATCATGAAGATTGATATGTCGCAAGCCTTGTTTCATAACTGTTTGAGAAATGGCCACTTCCTTGGGTGGTCCCCGGTTACCAGAATATTCAAGATGGTAGCCAATATGTCCAAAAACCTCTAAATTCTCCTCTAACATACTTCGTTTGCAAAATCATGAAGATTGATATGTCGCAAGCCATGTTTCATAACAATTTGGAAAATGGCCACTTCTCCGGGTGGTTCCAGGTTCCCGGAACATACGGAATTGTGGCCAATGTGTCCAAAAACCTCTTAATTCTCCTCTAACATACTTGTTTTGCAAAATCATGAAGATTGATATGTCGCATGCCTTGTTTCATATTTGTTTGGAAAATGGCCACTTTCCCAGGTGGTTCCAGGTTCCCGGAACATCCGGAATGGTGGCCAATATGTCCAAAAACCTCTAAATTCTCCTCTGCCATACTTGTTTTGCAAAATCATGAAGATTGATATGTCGCAAGCCTTGTTTCATAACTATTTGAGAAATGGCCACTTCCTCGGGTGGTTCCAGTTTCCCGGAACATACGGAATTGTGGTCAATATGTCCAAAAACCTCTAAATTCTCCTCTAACATACTTCGTTTGCAAACTCATGAAGATTGATATGTCGCAAGCCATGTTTCATAACTTTTTGGTGGTTCCAACTTCCCGGAACATCCGGGATGGCGGCCAATATGTCTAAAAACCTCTGAATTCTACTCTAACATACTTCTTTGGCAAAAACATGAAGATTGATATGTCGCAAGCCATGTTTCATAACTATGGCCACTTCCCCGGATGGTCCCAGGTTCCCGGAACATCCGGGATGGCGGTCAATATGTCAAAAAAAAAACTTTAAATATTCCTTCAATATACTTAGTATACAAAATTATGAAGAATGAATCATGATAAGCCTCTTTTTAAAATTATGCGAGAAAAAATGTCATGTGTAGGGAACGTTTGAGAAGTGTCCTCCGAACGCACCCAAAACGCGACCCGGAACATCCGGAACCAAAACCAGACAATCCCAATTTACTCAAACTATGCGTCTGTAATAATAAAAAGATAATTGAACATGTTTGCAATCATATTGCATGTGTTTTTTACAAGTAATCAGTGGTTAAAAGGAAGTTGGTCCATTTTTGACTTGATTTGACCCATATAATTCCTTCAATAACTCAGACCCCAAGGGCCAAAATACCATTTTAATATTTTTCCATACAACTAGAGATGTAGCGCGACCTTCGTACAAAATTTCGTAAAAATCGGTTGGAAAATGAAGTCACAGTGATTTTTTGAAATTAAATTCCCAACTAGGACCGAAACGGGTTAATGAACCAGGATTTCCATCTGGGATTCCTAAATGAGTTCCTTTTGACATATCTCTAGAAGTTCCTTCTGGGACTCCGCAAGGAGTTCTACTTCCTTCTTCTGAGATTCGATAAGGAGCTCTTTCTGAGATGTCTTCTGAAGTTTTCTATAGTACTATCAAGAATTCCTTTACATGATGGCATTCCCGGAGATGAACACTGCAAGAATTCCTGGGGAATCTCGGAACAAACGATTTCCTGGAGGAATCTCAGAAAGGAATTCTGTGGGAATCCCGAAACGAATTCCCCGAAGGAATTCCTTGAGGAATCCTGAACTCCCGGAAGAATCTCAGAAGGCATTCTTGGAGAAATTCCGAAAAATATCTCTGGAGAATCCCACGAAAGAGTTCCTGGAGAAATGCCGGATGAAACCTTTTAAGCACCCTCAGACGAAAATCCTGGAAATCCCAGAATTAGTTCCCTGAGGAACTCCAGAAAGAATCCCAAGAATTTCTGGAGGAATCTCGGAACAAATTCTGGAAAGAATCTTGAAGAAAATTCCTAAAGGAAACCCAAAACTCCCGAAGAAATCTTTAAGTGCATTCATGAAGAAATTTCGGAAGGAATCTCAAGAGCAATCTTAAAAGGAGTTCCCAGAGGAATTATGATAATAACTCCTGGAAGAAATCCACAAGAAACCGCTTAAGACACCCCAGGAGAAACTCATGGAAGAATTCCTCAGGGAACTTCTGCAGGAATCTTAAATAAACCTCTCGAAGAGTCTCATAAAGAGCTTCCTAAAGAATCCTGCAAGAAGCTGTAGCAAGTCATAAAGTCATAAGTCTCATCGCACGCTAACCCTCATTTTGAATTCAATCACACTACACACAATCACCTTGATTCAGTAGAATGTCTCCTATCACGTAGTTACGAATCGAAATCTTATTGGGATCCTACAATGATTCCCACAAGTCCATTGGAAAAATCAGCAACATGCTCTTCTGAACTTGTATGGGAGTGTATTCAGTCACTTCAACAGTTAGCTTGCCGTAATCAGGTGAAGCTATTTTGGGTTCCAGGGCACTGTGGAATTGAAGGAAATGAGCAAGCCGATATGTTAGCAAGACTTGGATCGTCTCATCAATTCATAGGGCCTGAACCATTTTGTGGTGTGTCTGGTTGTTTTCTCAGAATGGAGTTTAAAGCATGGGAACATGAGAAAATGAAATCCAACTGGGAAAACACCACTATTGCGAGGCATTCGAAACGTTTCATAAAGCCGGACGTTTCAAGTACTCGTAAAATTCTGGAACTTTCTAAAAAAGATCTTAGTTCTTTCACTGGCCTTCTAACAGGTCATTGTACGAGCCGGTATCATCTGAAGCTAATTGGAAAACTTCAAGATGATGTATGTCGCTTTTGTTGGAGGCTAGTCCACCATGGGCACGCAGGCCATAGCGAGGCTAGCTTCGTCGATGCCTGTTTCTTAATAATAAATAAAAAGAACGCGAGACATCTTCCATCAAACTAGACGGCTGCCGACTGATACCTCAATCTGCAACCGCCACACTCTTTGTTCCATTCAGGTATATACAATTCAACAAACTTCTTCCAAACTTCATACCTCTGCCATCTTTCCAACAATTGTACCTACCAATAGGCTGACCAGATTTGTCCCGTTTAAATACGGGACACATTCCGGAAACTCAACAAAAAGAAAATCAATGTCCAAAAACAGAACTGCATGATGTAAATAATGCTATTTCAGCTAGAAAGAACGAATAATTAAGTTAAAAACGTTACCTATGCTCCAGAGACGAGCGTTTGAAAATTTTGTTGTCCCGTTAAATACGGGACGGATGGTCAGCCTAACCTACCAACAATACTGCCGCCGTTCACGTACCTGAAGGTTCGGCGCTACCCGAGCGTTCAACGCTACCTAACTTCTAACAGCTTTTGCGGCATAGATACAGAAGACTCGGAGCATTTGTTGTGCCGTTGCCCGGCAATTGCAGCTAAAAGAATTAGGTTCTTCGACAAGGGGCTGATAGAACCCCTTGATGTCTGGAGAACAAACGCCAATGCGGTAGTACAGTTCATCCGAACTGTGGCACCGTGTTGGGATCATGCTTACAGTCAAGGTTTGATTATTGCTACCTCCAATGGTGATACGTCAACTTAACATAGCTAAACTAAACTGGGGCATTTGTCACAATAGATCTAAAAACAGGTCGCAGTGACTTATATACCCAACAAGGAATAAAAAAAAAGTCCATTGGAAGTTTGCCTAGATCACAAGCGGAATATAGACTGTTTCAGAAATTATAAATACACTAACGATAACCTGCCTTTTCAATTTGAGCACACTATCCAAAAAAGTTTCTTATAGCTCTAATAGTAAACATGCCAACGAAGCAAATAATACCAATTTTGTTGATGTTTCTGGTAAAAGTTAAAAAATAGGGCTCTGTAAACAAGATGATCAAAATTTGAAGTTGCACAAAGTAGTCAAAAAATGTAGCACAGTAGAATAGAAAAAAAATCTCACAGATAAAATATTTAATTTCCAAACACAATATAAATTGCTGTATCGATAATAAAAGATATTTCTCGATTGCTTAGAGTAATTTTTACTGGAATATTTGATCAAGAACCACCATTACGGGCCTTCTCAAAACAAAAATTTTTGTTCTAAATTTCTCAACAACACCAGTAGCAACAAACGTTAAGCAAATGAATGTCTTAATTACTGCTTACTGCATTCGTTTCTATGGTATGATAAGCTTTGCCATCTGAAGGATCGAATGAGCTGAAAAAATGAGTTTGTTTAGATTAAATGCGTTCAGGAAAGCTAAGAAACTGTGTGGTAGTTCTTATGTTCCGTAGAAAACCTTAAAAAATGAGAAACTTGATCTCCGAAAAAATGTTGTGGAAATGCCTTTATCGATTTTTCCCAAACTTTTATCAAGGCATTCCTTAGACAACTTGTTGAGAAAGCGAATGTGATAAAAATTTAGATAATTTTTGGTATTTAGTGATGAATAATGTTGAAATCATTAAAAAACACCTTTGTGCAAATACAAATTTGAAAAATTAAGTTATTTGTAAGAGAACTCGACTGTTCTTTAAAATATCAAGACAATTGAAAGGAAATATAAAAATATGGAGTACAATATGCTATACTCTGAAAGAAGTTGGTGAAAATCATTATAACAGTTCATTTAATTTGATAAACAAAGTGTATTTATAATTTCTGAAACAGTCTATATCATCTCCCGAATCTCATAAATCAGGATTATCCACACAAGTAACAATGAATGCTGAACAGTGAGAGTATTAGCTGACCAATAGCTGGTTAATGGTGTCAATGGTTGAACACAATGACAGCTGAATATTGGTCTGAACTATTGCATGTTCAACCTCTTTAATCAGCAATACATAGATGGCTGAATACCAAGTTGAATAGAATATTACTCATCTGGGTAACCAGATTTAAAACATACACCAACATGCAGAATTAATCATCTGTTGTTCAATCTTAAATCAAATATTTTCTGACAGCTGAACCCAAGCATGTTTTCGTGAAGTCCACATCGCTTCTTCAGCCTTAAAACAGACGTAGTTATATTATGCTTGTGGTAAAAGTTATTGATTTATTACCGATTAGTGATCCAACGAACGGCTTTTTGTTTTGTTTTATCAGCAGCACTGCTGCCGTTGTTGCATAGGGTGGCGGGAGGAGGCATCACCACCCCCAGAAACAGCAGCAGCCAAGGCAGCAGCTACAGTGCTGCTAATAAAACAAAACAAAAAGCTTACGTAATGCCTGCAGTTCATGGGCACAATATGTGTTGAAAAATGGACAAATTGAGTGGAAAAATTGCGAAAAAATCCACGTAGTTCTGGTGGGATTTGAACCCACGTCTCCCCAAGTTCGCTTGACAGTGCGCGTTAACCAACTCCGCTACAGAACAAGTAACAATTCTGTGAAGTAGAAAGCCAACCTGAATCCAACGCCCACCTCATCCCACGTTTTTTCCTCGCAATTCACCATCTCCTTCGGTCCGGCGTTGGATTCAGGTTGGGTTTCTACTTCACAGAATTGTTACTTGTTCTGTGGCGGAGTTGGTTAACGCGCCCTGTCTAGCGAACTTGGGGAGACGTGGGTTCAAATCCCACCAGAACTACGTGGATTTTTTCGCATTTTTTCCACTCAATTTGTCAATTTTTCAACACATATTGTGCCTATGAACTTCAGGCATTACGTATGTATAACATACCATTTCGGTTGGTTATCTTAAAAACAACATTCGTGTTGAAAACAAAAAGCTGTTCATTGGATCACTAATTGGTAATAAATCAATAACTTTTTCCACAAGCATCCAATCGTTTTGCGGTCTTCGAAGGAAAGTTTCACAAATGATTTTTCTACAAGAAACGTTGATCGATTTGAATTAAGGAGATAAAGGGCGACCTCTGGGATGTTTTGATTGAAAGTGTAACTTTTCCCATAGTAAATCCTATGAAAACTTTGAACCGCTTGCGCTAAATTATAGTTTCACCGATTGCGCTGAAATTTTGCACAGTTCATATGAGACCTAAATGGAATCAAAAAAGTCGACTGGAGCGAGCATTTGATGTTTGTCCCATACTAACATTCACAACTTGCGCACGAACCATACATTTTAAGGACAAACGTCTTGAAATCCCGAAAGCAAACGGCGAAATCCTGTCAAAATAAAAAACAAGGCGAATGGTAAAAGGCGATTCTGAAATTGATATCGATTCAAGACGCATATTATTGGGTGTATTTAGCATTATCGGGTATTGGTTCGGTTCAGGCGTAATCAAATTTAAGCCATTTCTAATGCAAAATTACTAAATTCGAACTGGTTTCTTAGAAAATCAAGAAAATGTGTTAGAATTGTGTCATTTAAGCATGTTCAAATTGAATTACGTCGAATTACTCCTAAATAGAAAATTAAAATAATTGTATCAGCAAAATTCGAATGTTGTTTCCGCAATGTTGTTGCTTTGTCAGTTAAGCCATATTCGCGAATTACTCCGGATTTAATGTTCGCAGTGTAACGATCGAATCTTCGTATGCAGAAAATCCAAGCACACATTTGTTTACGCTCTCCTTAGGCGAAGACAACTGTAAACAAACAATTTACCGACGGGTAAAAGCGATTGATTTGATTAAGGATAGACTTGATAGAATCCTAAAATGGCCGCCACAATGGCCGACTTTGGCACCTATTCACGATTTTGAAAGCACAAATCTCTTCGTAAACTAAACTAGCGCACCTGAGCTTCTTATTTTAAGCTTATCACAAGTGAGCAAGAACAGAATAATAAAATGCATTGTTGTTTCAACCTTGCTTCTTAAGATTTGTGCGTCTGAAGTTTTGATGCACTGTTGAAGCGGGATTTCACGTTTGTTCTTAATAGAACAACTTTTTCTGCATTCTGCAGCAGTGTGAAAGCCAACTTAAAAGTGCCACAGAGGTTTTGTGAGGTGAGAATTGAAGGTTGGTTCAACAAGTGAATCTGGCGAAGTGAAAATTGAACGGTGATGAAGAATAATTCGGCTAGCTGCTGCTTTGGTGCGGTTGCCTTCGTCGTACGCAAAACGAGACAAATTTTCAACTCGTAAGTGGGGTGAAAGTGAAACGTGATATTTCGCGTAATTCGATTTCCAGTGCTGTAATTGTCTACATCTTCCATCTGGTAAGCCATTGACAAAGGTAAGGTGAAATATTAGAAATTATTGACTGTTAGCTATTAGCGCATATGACGAAGTAATTTTTTACCATATCTATGTAAATATGTTTGTCAATTTTTCAGTACAAATGGAACGAAAGTCAATTACTATTAGGTGCACGCGTATAAATTCAACAATTGATCCATTTGACTTGACATACTTTTTACAGAGTCTTCGAGCAAAGCATTTTATTTTCCTATCTTTCCTGAAAGTATATGTAAACACAGAGTGGTTGGTGCAAAAAAGTCAATATTCTCCAAAAGTAACATGGGACAACTATGCGTAGAACGGCAGAAATGCTGTCTGCAAAAAGTTCTTATCATATCTAAACAGAACGAATTCTTCTAAGACAACGCTTACCCGGTGATATTCCTGTGGTGATGGTTGTTGTTCTTCAGCATTCGCTTCACCGGCCGAACTCCAGCAGCGTTGCCAGATTGATTGGTCCTGGGGGCCCTGGATGAATTAGTCGTGGATCTCCACCGGAAGCCAGGATTATCCACCCTCCGGACATTATGTTGCGTTGGTACCACCGAAGGCCTGTTGGGTGGTTGATGATGTTGATTATGGTGCTGCGCGTGGGGCCTTTGATCAGTGTTGCCGGTATTGACGTGCGGTTGATAGTGATAATGATTCGTTGGCGGTTGATAGTAATTGTTTCCGCTGCCCGTAATTAGTGAGTACCGAGAGGAATTTCTGCTGCCTAAGGACACCGAGTCCAGCTTATGGTGCTGATGGTGATGCTGTTGTTGTTGCTGCTGCTGTTGCTGATGATGATGACGGTGAGCTTGCTGTTTCGTTGGATGTTGCTGATTCAGATTTTCACTATAATCACTGTTGGAATGCTGATATGCTTGACAAGCAATTGCACTAATCACCACAATCACCATAGCCACTAAGCACAACCTATTCTGCAATTTTCCCATTTTTCGCTATCCTCACTAGATGTTGCACGTTGTTGCGATCTGCAATTGCACTTGAACGTCGTGTTGCACAAACCCGGCGTCGTCCGTCCACGGTCAGGATTTTCAAGATCGCCCGAGAGATCAGCGCACGTTCGAACGAAATTCAGCTAAGGGTTGAAGCTTATAATTATTTCTAAACACTTTGCAATCAGCACTCAATTAAACTTCAAAAGCAAAACCTTCTCTATCGGATTGGCAATTCATTCGTGTATGCTCTTCTCTATCGCGTATCCGCGCCAGACTGCACTGTACCGAGCAAATTTGGCGGCTGGTCCTGCTGCTGCTGTTGCTGTTGATGTCGATCGCGAAGACCTGCAATTTACCCCGGTCGAACACGGAAGACGTCGATTTTTGCGCAAAACTTTTCGCCTCTTTCTGTGCGTTTGTTGCAAAGGGTTATTGGCGCGCCTCGCGAATACACAGTTCTACTACTCGACTCGAGTTCAGACCCTAAGCACACCGGAGATTTTGCTGCGCGCACGCGGTCCGACACTTATCCGACCAGACCGACAGTCTCTGTCTTACTAAAGTCTTGCTTGGCCGTAATCTGAGAATTTAATAATGAAGAAGGCGGCACGGTGTGTGCAGTTTTTTTTCTGCGCTGCTGGGTTAAGTCAGGTCTCGCATGTCTTGTTGTTTGAGTTCCTTTTTGTGTTTCCTCGTGTTGAGATTTGTATTCTCTCAGCATCAGTATGCTAGCTACAAAGTCTCTCCGTACAGCCAGTACTGAGCTGTACGTAGGGAACGTAAGGTAATGGCTCTCCGAATGCGTGTGCGTCCTCAAACAGAGAAAAGTGCGGATAAGATGTTGCGCGCGAGATTGCGAGGATCCATGGTTCGCATTGAGTCACATAATTTTGCGCGTGCATTCTCCGTTTTGAGAATTCTGGATAATAACCCGATTAATAGAATGCAGTCGATGTGTTGCACAATTTGTAATGTAGTATTAATAACTGACTTCAGTTAAATTCCAAGTGGAGATAATTAAATCACATAAATAACAAACCATTTTTTAATTTGTTTTTTTTTTTTTCTTGGAGTAACGTCCCAACCGATACAAAGAGCCTGCTTCTCAGTTTTGTGTAACATATAGGGTAATCGTTCCCTTCTTTGCGGTAGTACCTAATGTTGCGGTAATGGCAATTGAGCACTTTTTCGATTGAAATGTTACCAAAAGGCATTTATAATAGATGCATTAGGCGTCGTCCACAATTTTCGTAACGCTCTAGGGGGAGGGAGGAGTCTGGCCGAGCGTTACGGCCCATACATTAATTTTAGGGTTTTCATACAAAAACGCGTTGCGGAGGGGGGAGGGGGTAAAACAATGTTGATTTTAGCGTTACGTAATAAATGGATGCTGCTTTATGCTTCAATTGTGAGATTGAACCATTTGTGGTGTCCAAAAACCTATTTTGAACATTGGGGTTTGGTTGGGATTGTTGAAGGTTTCCTGAAAACTTTCTTGAGCATAAGTAATCGAATCTACATGAAAAACTTGTGTATTCAGAAACTGTAGGCCCCTTCAACCCCCTGTTACGCCCGTGAGACCCTCTGAAACCCCCAAAAACGCCTGCGTAACGCCTCTGAAATACGCCAAAAATCCTATGAAGCTTTCTGAAACGCCCTTGAAATCCCTCTAAACCCCATTCGGGCTTCATGTAACGCACCTGAAACCCTCAAAAACCCCCGAAACACCTAAATAACGCCTATGAAGCCCACCAAAAATCATCTGAAGCTTCCTGAAATGCCTTCGAAATCCCCCTAAAACTCCTTCGGACCCCATGTAACGCACCTGAGACACTCAGAAACTCATGAAAACTCCTATGTAACGCCTGCATAACGCTTCTGAAACGCGCCCAAAATCCTCTGAAGATTTTAGAAATACCCCTATCCAATCCGATGGGGTTGATCCCATGCCCTCCCATCCTCCTTCCTGAAACTCGACTTCAAAGCTCTCTGAAACTCCACATGAACCCCTTTAATTTTCCAGGCCACTCGCTCTTCTTAAGCTTCTGTGCAATCTTCAAATCCATTTAGGTAATAAACTGAATCCATTTAGGTAAAAATTCTATTTAGGCAGTCCTGACTCGTTACCTAAATGGAGGTTTGGGTGTACTATTTCTAACCTATGTGGTATTTTACAAGTTTAAGTTGTAACCGTTGGTCCCAAGGTGTGAGCTTGTTGGCTCCTCCACAAGCAATCCTTACCATAACCCTCCTGTCAGTAAGCCCCTAATTCCAACACCCAGTCCTCAAAATCAAATAACAGCCTTACTGACGGCGTACAACCTGCTGTTATTGAACATGTAACGAGCCATTTGATTCTTCTAAAAGTACCCGTTACAGAAAACCAAATGTATTTGATTACAGCGGTTTGAGTAGGGTTCTCAAATAAAAGGCATTTACCTGCGCGGAATGGTTGCCAACATGTACGATTGACAGAATCGTCAATTGTCGGCTTTCTCCGTTTTTCTACCTACGGGTGAAATAATGATCAATAATCCAAGGTAGTGATCGTTCTCAATCGATCAGCATCCATCGAAGAAAACACTTGTGCATGTGGTACGCTTTGTGTGTGGGTCAACCACGAGGTGAAATTAATTTTCATTTGGTTTGTTCTCTTGTAGATAATTTAAGTAGAAGAAAAAGTTAACGTAGACCAGTTTCAAGTGCGGTGATTTATATAATTAGTTTGATTAGTTTGCTGCAAAACGTGAGAAGATAAGTTTAAGATTAATTGTCCGTTTGTTATCCCGTAGAGTCATACTAGAAGGCCAAAGTAGCACTGAAAACTGTAAACCCAGTAAAACCATAAGCAAATAAGAAAAGGTAAAGTATTGTGATACATGTGAAACGGGGTAAGAGACGTCGAAGGTGGACTAACTTTCGGGAATAGGTCCATTTCGGGGCCTTTTCTTTTATGCCGTGGATTGTCCCAATCGGGCGGCCATCTTATCATTCCCAGTGATCAGCCGGAAGAACAATAGGAACACGGACGAATCTTTCCGCCATTTTGGAAGCCACTACCAGCCCTGCGATCGATTTTGGCATTATTCAACAACCCGTCAGTCCTGTGGTCCAATCCAGCATCCGCTGGCCCGGTGATCCCTCCGGCAACCCGCCAGTTTTGTGGCCAACCCGACATTCCGTCGGCCCTGTGGGTCCATCCAGCAACCCGCCGGCCTTAACATCAATCCCGGCATTCCGTCGGCCTTGTGGGTTCATCCGACAACCTGTCGGCCCTGCCAGCCAAAAACCGACCACTCGTCGGCCCTGTGGGTCCATACGACAACCCGTCGGCCCTAACATCTATACCGACAGTCCGTCGGCCCTGTGGGTCCATCCGACAACCCGTCGGTCTCCCCGGCTCGGCGTCGACCTTCCGCTGTTACGGCCAGTGAAGGGATCCCTCACCACGACCCCGAAAGCAGAAAAGCGTATGTACACCCTATACAATGCGTCTCTCTAAGAATTAAGCTCTCGCCAGAGCGAATAAAATGAATAGCATGCAAAATTTCAGATAGGCAGTTAAAATTATTTACCGGTAGCAATCCTTAGGTTTATTAAGTTCACCTCTTTGATGAATTCCACTTTTGATATTTGTGTGCGTCCGCTGTAAGAGTTTAACTCTACCTTGGATTCGTTATTCCTTGGTGGGAGAAGGAATTGGTACCCCTTCCGCACAGGTAAGTTTCAAGGGACAGTTTATAGCTCCCGCTAGATTGATGCATGTTGGAGTTCAACGGTGCTATTAGAATTAACGACCCCGTGCTCAACATAAATTCCAATAAGAATAATCCCGTCGGAGCAGCCGAGGGGCTTACAAAGTCAACTTCCATGACCGTATGAAACATTTAGTTGTTTATTAGGAGTTGATTTATTGGAACATTTACTTTAACCTTTCAGGACGCGCGTCATCAAGCAACAGAAACTGCACCGCGCTCGCGCTGTATACAACAAGCGAGGTTTTTTTTTGGTGGTGTTGTACTTTTTACAACAGCGTGCGTCCTGAAGGGTTAACAGCACCTTTTAATTATGATTTGAAATTTGCGAAATGCATTGAGGTTGTTTTTTTTTTCAATTTATGAGCATTGATAATCGTAAAATTCGTAGTTGCTACACACTTAGAAAAAATCATAATATTTTACCGAAATCTCAACCATTAAGTTTTTTACCGGAAAAATTCGGTGACGTTTACCGAACTTCGTTAAAATTTGACAGATAAACGATAACATTTTACCGATATTTGGTAATTTTTACAGGATTTCGGTAAAAAAACCATTGCCGAACGCTCAGCAGTTGTGATTTCGGTAGAAATTACCGAACGCGACTAGCTGTGTACTTCGTGTTTGAGTAGAATGATTGAAATTGCACAAGGATCAAACAAACGGATCTTGCGTGTAGCTTACCTTTTTTTAATGTGAACCTTCAAGTTGTTTATCACGTACGTCCCCAGCTTCCGTTTCGTCGAAAATTTCATTTAAATTGCTCTCAGTCATTTTTCAAAGGGCTTTCAAAATTCTTTGTACATACTAGTCAATGAATCACTAAAATAACTAAAACAGCCGCTATGGAATGAACAGATAGCGCCACCTTAGCATTGTGTGTTTGACATTAATCCACTTCTGTCACAATGTTAATGTCTATATACGGTGGTGCCTCCGTTTACATGCGGTGAATGCTAGAAAAATTGGCTTCATTGATCCATTGAAAATTCCTTCTAGTTTTTTTAACGGGAGTCTACACACTTAATTTGGAATACCGTGTTCGGTAAATGTTTGACGAAAATAGAACAGCTGTATACAGCTATACTGCATTGTTTACCTTTTGCACCAGGTTTTGACAGTTGGTGTACTGAGCATCAGTAAAATCGATTACCGAAGCTACCGAAATACCGCTGTTCTGTTTTTGTCAAAAAAAGTGCTGAACAGGCAATTCAGGATTGAGTGTGTACTTTACCGAAGCGGCCGTGATTCTGGATATATTCCGGGGAGTCCCTACCAAAGCAACATGTTGATGGAAAACTCGTCTTGTAGAGGTTTAGATAACCGTCATAAAACGCTATCTTTTATTTTGGTTTTATGCTGGTTCTAAGTTCCTATTCTAGCCTATTCGACTAAAAAATGTTACTTGGGATCGTTTATGGCGACCACATTGCAATGTTAGCTGAAATCTAATTTTCAGCATATCAATGAAGAGTGGGCAAAAATTTATGGACCCGCATTGTACACTAATGATCAATATCTCATTCGAAAGGGTCTAATTGATACAAGAAAAAAAGCTAATAGTTTTCATCGTGGGGACCAAAGTTATTTGAGAGGGATCCTCCAAATGTTTCTCCTGGAATCCATCAAGTGGCTCATTAGGGGATTCTATTGTTCCAGAGTGTTACTTTACTTCAGGGGTTCTCAAACTTTTCCAGCTCGCGATCCACTTCTGATTGTAATAGAACTTGGTGACCCTTTTTATCGTTTTAATTGTGCTATTAGTTTTTTTTTTTCATAAATACTCGATCAAAGATTGTGGCAAGCTTATTTATTTATTCTCAGAAGTTTTGAACTAATTTTAAATTTACATTGTTCATTTTTTTTCTAAGTGAGATCAAAAAAGTGTTAAAATGCAATCCATTTAGTTGACTCTATTTTAGGATATTTAAGATAGTTTGGTTAACAGGTCTGGCTTCATGCGGTATTTCTGCATACTATAGCCCGTAGCGCGGGTAGATCACCTTTTTGGGTAGCGTTGCGGTGAAAGATTCACCAAACCGAAATCTAGTGTCGTCCTATTTTTCAATTTTGGAATATGTGTTTTGGTAATTCAAAGAATTATAGTATTTAGCCCTTGCTACTGGTGTTTTGGTGACTTTAAGTTTTTGAATAAAACTAAGTTTACCAACTTTGCATATAGTTAAAAACCTCACCATCTGAAGCTAAACTCAATGCAAAAGAAATCAAATTGGGATAGGGATCTATGTATTTTTTTGTTTATAGACGCTTTAACCACTTTGGTCATTCGCGTCTGAGTTTATGAAAGAATCTTTACAAAAGTGTCGCTACAACTAAGTTTTTAACAAAATTTATATATTTTCTGAATCTTATGTTGAATTATTTTTTAGAATACTTTTCAAATTATTTAATATATGATATTTTTTTTACAGATTGTTTAGAGTATGACATTTTAGTAATATATATTTTATCGTTAGTACAGTCAGGTTTTTTTTACGCGGGGGATACGTAGTTCAAAATTCAAAAAAAAAACCGCGTAAAAAAGTCTCACCATTTCTCGAGGAATCATGCAAAAATAGGACGATGAATTTTTTTTTATATGGAGGCCGCGTAAATGAAAACCGCGTAAAAAAAGACCTGACTGTATGTCAAAACATTTTGTACATCGGGGAAGGGATCCATGTATGTTCTAACTCTTCGTAGACTGGAAAGTGCTAGCACGCAAGGAACATACTAGAATCCTTATTACTGAACACATGTTTCATTATTGTAATGGTATTGCTGCTAATGTTAAAACCTGGATTCTAAACTTCTTACTGGCGAGAATTTAGCGGTGAACAATGGTGATGCTTGATTTACGATGCATGGCTAATTATCAGTGCTATTGTTTTGTTTTCTATAAGAAAGAAATTTCTATGAAAACAAAACAAAAACTGCATCAAAATCGATACTGTATTGCCCTTCAATGGCAATTGAGTAATGCGACATGCACTACACTAAGGATAGGGGTAATGTCACAATAGATCTAAAAACAGATCGCAGTGACAGACCCGAACAGGATTAAAAAAAAACAGTCGTTGTAACGCCACATCCTACATATGTCCCAATGGGGTTATTATGAAAATAAGATGTACCCCAAAATACAACTCAATGCAATGATATGCAAAGAAAACCTTTCATTTAATAACTGTGGAAATGCTCAAAGAACAGGTTGAAGAGAGGCAGGCCAAGTTTCAGTGGAAACGTACAGCCATAAAGAAGAAGTTAACTTCTGAGCTGTATGGCGCATCAGCTATCATTTAAGCATTATGGTAATTATTGTTATATGAGATTTATTACAATTTCTTTATGTGAATATTTACAACCCAATTATTTATAATTATTCCTTGTTTCATTGCTGCTTCTCAATCACTTAGCTTCATTCATCATCGCTACTATGGCAATATCGGCTTAAGCCATGTCATACAACTCAAACATTCTCGTCCATTTCAAATTTTATGGCTTTAAAGTAAACCGAACGACAGTTCATTGTCTCCTCTGCCAAGGCGCGTCATCATAGATATCTACAGACAAACACGTTGCAGAACCACCAGAAGAAAGCACATCTCCAACAAGTGGCACCCCATACCGTCTAGTTGACTGGTAGATGCATTCTCCATCTATCCGGAAGTGCAATTCGACTCGCACGATGTCGTGTTTTTGTCTTTAAAAAGAATCCCCACCAAGATGAGTGAAATCTTCCTCGACTGTTTCGAGAGCAGATCCGAACTATGTGCATTAATACCGACTGCTATAAGTACCTACATGCCTTCCACACAGTTGTCGTTATAAGCCAAATGGCAACGTTATAGCTGCGGGCCAGCAAGGAAATTGAATCGTATCGGAGATGTGGTGTTTACATCACTTGACACTTCCTTGAGACACGATCCAAGCCCAGTCTATATAGCAACCAGCCAGCCAGCGCCTTGCTTTGATGACAAACTACATACGAAATTTATACTGTGCTCCGCCTATCCCCACCATAATGCCATATGAAGCGTATAGTCCCAGACTCAGCACGCTCACTGAGTGCAACTACTTAGTATCCTCGGATGGCGTATTTATTTACAAATAAATTAGAGAATCGCGGAAAAAGGCCGTCACTTTGTCTCGGTCATATGTATGTCGTTCAATGGGGATGAAACGGTGGTTATTGGTGTGACGTGGGTTATACAAGGTGGGAACATCAAAGGCAGACTGTTTGCCTCCATGGCCTCGGTGGATATGGAAGATGTATGAAATAATGTATAGGATCGGATTGGGAATGAAATTAAAGTTCTTTAAATACGTCATTGGAGCAATTCCATTGTTTTCATGTAGTTTTTTTTTTTTAATTTTTGCAAGGGCTATTAATTTGGAACTGAATGTAGAATTTTAAAATATCAACAGTTAGCCTGATACCTTTACTTTCATAGAAGATGCAGAGCTCATTATAGAAATTTTCAGAACAAATTATCTTGGAGCAGTTGCTACATGACTTTCAGCACCTCTCTGCTCTTACGCGTAGCGTCCCAACTGGGACAAATCTAGCTTCTCAGCTTGAAGTTATATGAGCACTTTCACAGTTATTAGCTGAGAGCTTCACGGTGTCAAAATTTCGATTATTATCGAATATTCATGTACCTCGGATTTTTCTTCAAAAATGATTAGTATTTGGGCTATATATTCATAATCGGAAAACTAGAAAATATTTCATCGGCGAAAATTTTTCCATACATTTTGTATGGGACGTTTTTTGGGCTAAAATAGTAATTATTGATTGTTAGTATGGAAAATAGCTAAAAAATCATCGAACTCAAATTTTCCCCGATAGAATATTTTCAAATTTTGCATTTATAAATTATAGCCGAAATTCTAACATTCTATGAAGACAAATCCGAGGTACATGAAAGTTCGATAATATTCATAATTTTGACAGCGTGAGCTTCGTCTGTCAATGACCGTTTTACATGTGTTCACTTTATTGAAGGGGCGTTGAAGGGGCCAAATTGCGTTTAGGTGAAAAAATAGGCAATTATATCAACTTTTTCATGGTCTCATGACCAAAGGGGTGCCCTGGCTTTATATTTTAATCAAAAAATTCAGAAAATTTGGCATAACATATAAAAATATAAAACTAGTGCACCCCTTTGGTCCTAAGCAGGGATGCCAGATGATTTTTTGAAAAATCTGTATCACAATTCTCAAAAATCTGTATTTTATACACAATGTGAGTGAAAAATCTGAATCCCATACAAAAATAAAATAGCCCCTTTAGCTCAAAAATCTGTATTTCATATTAAACGGAATCTGACATTTTTGTTTTGAAAATTTTTCACCGGAGAGAAAAAAACTTCTAAAAATGCTGATAAGAGTACCGTCTGTATCAAAGAATATTTTCAACAAAACATTTCAAAGTTTAAAAACTTTTTTTCAGCATAGATGGATTACATATTGCCCATTTTACTGGCATTTTACCACATTTGCTGATATGTGAAGCAATAATAAATGGTTGATAAACGTTCAAAATTTCATTCAATTCTTTTCACTGGTTTCGGAGATATGACAGTTCAAAATTAAGTTGTCTAAAAATAGTGTATTACTAGAACTGTTCAGGCTCAAATTTGTACCAATAATGCACATATAATTATATAAATTATAATAGGTTGACAAACAGTCAAAATTTGAGAATGTTTGATGTACTCTGTGAAAAGTTACAGCATGTTGAACTTTTTTGTGAGAGAAAAAAAGTTGCCTATCCCAAACATTTTGGCCACCCCCTGTATTTTATCCCACCTGCCGTCAGATGCCGCTTAAGGGCTTCCACACTTTCATGTTTTTGTCAATCTCCGCACTGAAATTCTTGGAAAAAAACGTAAACTGTGATGAATTTCTTGAAGATATTTTTGTATGAATCCCTGACGATATTCGAGATATCCGAGTGGAAATTTCTGAAAGATATCCTGAAGGAATTTATCAAAGAGTCACTAGATGAATTTTGGTGAATATCTCAGGACGAAATTTCAAATGAAGTTTTAGAGAAACATCTGAAAAAAAAACCTGGAAAATTTTTCAAGAAATCCTAGCTGGGTGTTCTAAAAACTTCCTAGAGAAATACCTAGAGAAAATTCCCGGAAAAGCCTTGGATGGAATTCTTAAGAAAATTTCTGAAATCCTCAAATAAAATTTCTCAACGAGTCTGTGGAAGATTTTCTAAAGAAATATATGGAGAAATTTTCGGAGGAATTTTGAACTTTTGATTTTATTAAGGAATTGCTGAAAGCATTTTTGAAAGTATTTTGGAAGCAATTTGCGGACATATTTCTGCAGAAATTCCTGTAGGAATACTTTAAAAAATACCTGGATAAGCTTAAGTAAAGATCCTTTGAAAAACTCGAGATATTTCTAAAAATATCTTTTAGAAATTCTTAGGAAAACTTTTGAATTGCATTCCTGAAAGAATTCACAGAGAAATCCTTCAAGGAAATGCCGGAGGAACTTATGGGGAATTACATGAAGAAATATCTGGAGCAGTGTTTCCAAAACTTCTAGGAAGTATCGCCCTCTTGGAACATTAGAAAAAGTTTTCGCCCCCCTAAGTGAGATTTGATTTTCCATGATAAAAAGCTGAAAATTTGTTTAGCGGAAGCCCACTATTTTACATTACTGTGGCAAAACTGGTATTTAATGTATCTAATTTAGTATCGCTGTCATTCTCATTGAGTTTATTTGCAAATGCATCGATTGTCTGCATTTTATAAAAAAAAATGCATTATTGCATGTAAAAACAATACATTTCGAAATCATGGTTGTGGCATACATATTCCTGATCAAAACAAGCAAAACAGAACGTTGTCTTCAACCAGATGTTTTACTAGTACCGTCGTTGGGGGTGAGAATGGGTCAAAAAAGGATACTCAAAGATTGTTTGTTAAATAACAAATGAAAATGAAGTCGGAATAACTTTTTATTTGGTATGTATACTCTTCTATGTAGTAATGATAGTTCAGCAAGAAAGTACCACTTTATATGAATTGCTTACTAAACTATAAATGATTGAAAATTGACCCAATCTCACCCCTTAGAGGGGGTGACAATGGGTCAAAGTATTCGAAATCGCCTATCTGAGAATATAAGTTAATTTTATTGATCATATCTAGTAAACCTACCTAAAACACAATGTTATCATGACGAATTAATATTTGGGTAATTTTAAAAGATGATTAATCCACCTAAAAGGCCTAATACAACCGAAAAAATGGTTGAAATTTGATAACATAATGTTTGTATGCTGTATCGCCATTTTTAGCCACCATAATCATCCTCATTTAGATTTTCAACCTTCATGAGAGGAGGGGGGATTACAATGAGGGAGGGCTCATAGAAAGATTAATTGTAAAAAAAACATGATAGTTTTAGTATAGGGTAATTGATCCGATCATGGAGGAGTTAAGCGCTGGGTTCATGTTTAAACCACAATTGTATCGCCCCAAGCAAACTTTTTACATGGATTGAATTGAAAATAATAAAATCCATCCTTAATCTACGGGAAAATAACGAAATATTGCCACTTTGATGTTGTTATGAGCATTTTATTCGTTTTTATCTGAAAGAACATTGTGTTCCTAATGTTGCGGTATGTGTTCCTAATGTTGCGGTATTTTGTTCCTATTGTTGCGGTATCCCATTGAAATCATATGGGATACCGCAACATTAGGAACACTACCGCAACAATAGGAACACAGCAGCAAACACATTTAGGAAAATATTTTTTTTTAATAGGTTTTTGGGCAAATCTTAAGCAAACAAATGGTGCAATCTCATAATTTAAGCACCATACATCTATTAAAAATACCTTTTGGTAACATTTCAGTCGAGAAAGTGCTCAATTGCCATTACCGCAACAATAGGTACTACCACAACGATGGGAACAATTACCCTACTGCATAAGAAATGTTTAACCAAACCCTCCGTTATAAACTCTTATGTACAGTAGACGTTCGGTCGGTGCAAATGGTTTAACTGCAATGCTTTTTAACTGCAAGTCCGGTAAGTGCAACAAATTTGCAGTTATCGCACCGCCAAACGTCAAAATGGTGCGCCATGTTAGCCCTAATGAACTGTCGAATGAATTTGTTGTTCATTCTACGTCAATTGATGGCTTGTTGACTCTGTCAGGCGTTGCAGTCATCGGATTTTCGTTCGCTAAGTGAAAAGTAAACATGTTGCAGTTATCGAACGTCTACTGTACATGATCATTGGCCTCTATATTGCTAAAGCAAATCACTCCATCTCGAGATATAGAAACGCTATTAAGTCTATTTTGTGAGCTTACGATATTGCAGCACTCTAAAGATTAGCTGATGATTAGAGGAGCTGTCCAAATGCATGGGTGTATTGTTATAAATGATTTTTGGCACTACTTAAACGTATTAGCACACTCGTTTGACACTTCTCGACATATTTTCGAAAGAAACCGAGCTTTTATGAAGATACGGTAAACATGGCACCACTCTAACGTCAAATGGGGACTGGATAACAAGTTGAATTTTAAGTAAGGTTATGTGCACTCGATTACTTGCTTGACCCAATCTCACCCCCATTCTTAATATTTAGACATAGGGTCAAAAATATTGAATTTTTAAATAAAAAGAGCAATGACATTTTTTCATTTCATCAACCAGGTAATACCTACAGCTAATCACTTATAAGAAAATTTATGGTTAGGTACTTGTGTTAAACATTACGAGGGAGAATTTTTTTCAGAGTGATTTACTAGTAGTTTCATCAAATAAGTTTAGCCACAAATTTAACAAAAAAAAGATTATTGCTAAACATCTAATTCTTCATCATGACGTGTAAAAACATCTCCTCTTTGAAATAATATAAAGTTTTCAATATAAATTAGCGATAGTTGATGAGCTATTTCAAATTTTATGTTTCTCCGTTTTGACCCAATCTCACCCCCCAGACCCATTGTCACCCCCATCGACGGTATTCTAAGAGGGTGTTCTTGAACACTCGAGTGTTTGGTAACAAGTACTCAAAGATTGGTGGGAAATTAAAAAAACAATTACAAAAATTACATTACAATTACAAACAGTACAAACACCAAATTGACAAATTGCCTCTAAATTGAAGAAATGTTTATTATCAAATAAGTAGACATGCATCAGTCATCACTCGGTTTTGGAGGAATTCAACGCTGATTTTGTGGAAAATTTTCAAAATAACTATTAGTAATAAGCAATGATTAGAATCCCTCCGGGAAGCTTCTCTGAAATATTGTCTTACAATGTGTGACGACTTTTACTCGGAAAGTGTTCTAAGAATCATCTTAAACTTCATGTTTTTGATTAAAAATTCCACGAAAAAACGCCTGAAAACAAAACTTTCCTATCAAGTAAAAAACCCTGTTCCTTTCATAATTTGGACGAAAATCAGCTAAGAACTTTCGCTATAGAAGTTTCTTCATATATATTTTATTAGATCCAAAAAGCACATGAACATCACAAATTCCGTAAAATTCAGTCGACCTCGGAACAGACGTTTTTCAATAATCCTTGAAACAAAAAATCATGAAATGTCAGAGAGTTTTAATGATTCAATTGAAATTCTGAACTTGTATTCAACTAGGGTAAGAAATCAAACTTTGAACTAGTCAAATTGTAATCTTAATTTGAACCATTTCAAAATTCATTAAAACGAAGTATTTTTCAGGCAAATATTGTCCCGAAAAAGGTGTTAAACTGCTTTCCGTAATATAACCTGTTAACATGGACTTTAAAAGCATTGAAAAAAGCGTTTTTGTCATGGAAAACAGGCAATTGAAAAATCACTGTGATTTCACCCATTTCCCCCAACAGAAAGCACATTTTCGGTACACTCGTACAGCTCATGCATTGTATCACACGCAATATGTGAACACGTCAAATGAAAGCTTATTTATCGTAGAATCGCCTAACCGAATAATATTCCGCATTATGTGTCATAAAATTATCAAATTTAACCGTTATGTGTCCGACATTTTTTTTTACTTTTTTCTACACCGTGCTTTTCAAATGGGCGCTGGGTACCCGGGTACCCTGTCGGCCACATAAGGGTTAAGTGATTCTTACTTGGAGAATGTTATCTTAAGTTGAACCATTTGTAATCTAAATTTGAACTAGTAAACGGGCGGTGAGCTTCTAGTGTTGGCCTATAGATTGCGCTAGTGTTTGCTTTGTTTACTCTTGGTGGATGAAAAATTCCAAATTTAGTTTCCAAATTCCTAAAGAATTTCGAATATTCTGAGTTGAGATGCCACTGCCTAATGAAAAATAGGTATGAGAATTAGCAGATTCATGTGATTTTTCATTGTTTAGCATGGAATTGGCTGTTTTGTGAGTTTCTCGAGCTGCTGCCGTCAGTAGTTCAAATTAAGATTAAAATTGGTTCAAATTATGATTACGATGGTTCAAATTAAGATTAAAATCATTGTTGATGAAACATCAAATATTTCAATGAAATTCGGTGCAAATACAAACTTTTTACCATTTAACAGAAAGCTTATACCCGTGGCTTTCATGTACATACGATTTTGCCGTAGTAAATTATTTCCATGTGGGAGAAAAAATCACTTAAAAATTGCACTGCTTCAGAAAGCCGCAATTTGGTTCAAATTTTGATTACCTACCCTACTTTTGATATTTCTCAATTATTAAAAATCGTCCTCCTATTCATTATTTAATTTTCGCCCCCCAATTTAGGTTTTTCAAATTTTCGCCAAACAGAAAAAAAGCCAAACAGCAATTTTGAAAGCGTAGCGTTGTCAGGTTTGGTAGATTTAGTCTTGTGTTGAGTATTTGTGGGTAGATGGTGAGGGCAAGCCCGTGCACAAGGGAGCGCCCTCCGCCTTTTGTATAAATTAGGAAAAACCCCTCCCTTGTGCACAGGCCTGGGTGAGGGAGTAGTTTTCTAAAAAAATACACCCTCACCATCTTCCCATAAATACCAACACAAAACTAAATCTACCAAACCCGACAACACTACGCCAAGCAACCGGCGACAAACAAGTGGCGGTATCTCTATAACATGCCTGAAGAAGGCCCAAACCAAGGGCCGAAACGTAGGATGTAATATAATCACCCCGCTTATAATTTATCCGGACCGAAAAGCCAATTGTAGAGGGCTAATTTTGAAATTCTAGAGCAATGTCTGAAGAAATCTTTGGCAGAAGTTCCAAGAAATTTTTTTTTTCGAAAGGAATCCGAAAAATCATGATTAACCTGGGCTTGTTAGGGGAATATCTGTAAATAAAACGAAAATCGCGTTAAGTACTGTTCCTTTGAATTCCACTAAGAATTTGCATCCTTTGACAGATACGTATTTCGACCTCAACTGTAAGGTCGTCTTCAGTGTCTTGTACTTGACTCGAAGTCGAGTCCGGAAGGAATCCGAGGAAAAATTTCCAAGTGTTTTCCTGGCAGATATTTTTCAGTGAGTGATGTCTGAAGATATCCATGAATTGTTTTGCAAATGCACTTGATAACTTTTAGGGGGAATCTCTAAAATCATTTCTGAAGGATTTCTGAAAAAAAAAATCATGGATAAATTTCTGAACCAATCCTTACAAGATTTTCTAAAATAAACTATTGAGAAATTTCGGTGAAAATGCTAATATAATATCTGAATCAATCAAATCCTGTAAGAAACTCTAAAAATCTCTGGAAAAAATAGGCATGAATCTTTGATAGATTCTTGTAGAGATATTTCCGGGGAATTGTGTGGAGCATGGGCGGTCATACTGGTAGGATTTTTTTTTAATCTCAAGAGCTGATTACTTAGTGAGTAACTTGATGTAACTTCGATGACACCACTGCAATAAATCCACACACTTATTCAGCATTTATAACTTCGGTAGTTTTATTTTTTTTAACTGAACATGAATTTTAAATTGCTTAAAAGACAGGAGCTCCAAATTGTTTCTTATTGGTTACTTGATTTTTGACCGGTGTAATATTACACAGTAAATTTTTACCGAAGTCGGTGATCAAAACTAGCACAACATGATTGCTACGCGCTACAACCTATTAGGGTAAGGGAGGTATTTTGGACCCCTTTAGGAAGTGGATGAACAATTCAGCGAAAAAAGAAAGTTCCCACTTCAAAATATGGATAATTTCAGTAGGCATTACGTAAAGCAACATGTTTTCTGTCGAAAAAGGCCAAACACAACTCAAAATTGTTGTAGTAAATACAAGAAATATCAAAACTCCTGAAGGATCTCGGGCTTCTATTTTGGACCATCTGATTTTATTTTGGACCACCAAGTGCACATATTTTGGCCCACCAAATTAAACTTTAATTGATTGATGAAATGAAAGCCACCTCAGCAAAAATTTAAACATAGATTAAACTACGTGAAGTTTACATCTTTTCTATTCATTTTTTGAGTCAGGGAACGTTTAAAAATTACGTAACGGTAAAAAAAGATGAAATTTTGTTGCAATTGCCAGTTTTTACGCATTGTAGTATGATGTTTCATAAAAAATGTTACGCAAAACGTGTATTTATTAACTATTGCATGCTGTCAGTCACCATGCATAAATTACGTAACGCTTCATAGAACTGTGAAAGTCTAGTGATTTTGCTAAATATAAAGGCGTTCCACACATATTGTAATGAGTGGGAAGGCCATCAAAAATAAAGTAATATGAATGATACGTAAATTGTCAAACATACATTGGATAACACATTGTCTCAGACATCAACTGATTGCCGAGAAGGACAACTTTTCTAAACTGGATGACTGAACACCTGAAAATTTCAACTTGTCGAAAAGTTGTTATGACACAAATCAAATCGAAATTTTTAACTTGGCGAAAAGTTGTTAGAACAAATCGAACCCACAACAATCTCATTGTAAAATAAACATATAACAACCCAGATCACGGGAGGTCCCAACTTATTCTATTTATCTGTTTTTAGAGTACATTACATTGGCATGAATATTTTCTCCCTTTAGAAGGAACTGGAGAGGGATCTGACAGGTGGTCCAAAATATGTTCACATCTGATTATGTTGAACATATTTTGGCCATACCTCAAACCACCATTTTAGTAAATATTATCCACCGAGGTTAAGAACAGTTTATTTTGAGTTCTTACAAGGCCCTAACTACATTCACATGAAATAAATAATTATTTGTAAAATTTAATACCTCTTCGAAGCCGACTACAAATTTGTCACCTTCTTTGTTTTTGGTGCTTTTCCGTGCGTTTCCTTGGAAGTGAAAACATTTTCTCTATTTTTGATACTAAACAGCATATTTAACTGACATTCAAAATAAAGATCATCACATAGTTGAATACGTTTCGTGTTCCGACCAAAATTTACCAAGATTTAGTAGAGATTATGTGATAAATATCATTAAACTCCCTAGGTGGGCCAAAATACCTGCCCGGTCCAAAATACCTCCACTACCCTATTGTATCGTACCAAGGCTCAAGGCAGTATCGATGAATCATAAGAAAAGTGCAGCAACGTGAACTGCAAGTGCGTTATCTGTACTTGTCTATCGCAAAATGCAGAGAAAAACACTTTCGCGGTATACCTTGTTGCGTGGCGCCATATCGTATAATTACACTAATTTACAACACTCGACAATCTGGTAGCCAACGGGTGATTGTAACAAGCAACGATCTGATAATATACCTTGGTTAACACTACCATCAGAGTAAATGGAGGTACGCGAGTACGTGCTTCCTGGGCACTCCCGTTTGAAACGTAAGTGTCACTTTCACTGAATTTCAAGTAGATCAAGCACGAGCAGGCAACTCAAGCGGGCAAATTGAATCATCCGAATCAATAGCCATCGATCATTGAATGATTATGGATCTTCAAGGCCACTAGGTTTGATTGATGGGGGGCCACTCGTTTCGGAACATGTTCTCTCCTTTGAACCTAACTCGATACCTAACTTGAACCCGAAGAAGAAAACACTTCCTCGACGCCAGTTCCGACTCAAGTACCTCGACCGGCGAAGTCCAAACATGGACTGGACTGGGTTCGAATATCGATTAAATTGAGAACGACTCTATGCCCTCCCGTAAAACGCCAATTCAATAAGCTCCACCGGGACTACAAGATGAGTCGCTATTTAGCTGTTAGCCCGCATATACGATACCCACACAGTAGGTACCTACCGACTATAGAAGAGCTGTTGTTGCGAGAGTCTCGAAACCTGTTCCCGTATCGCTGTTATTGATTCTACCTTGTTATTGGCAACTCTCTTAGAGCAACAGCAGCAGCAGCAGCATCAGCAGGTTGGAACTAACGACCAAAGGCTCTAGCCAGCCAACCATTCGATGGCTGATCGGGAGCTTGATGGCTGTTATCAAATTATTTTCAATTGAATTATTTCCATAGAAGGGAACGCAGCTTCGTCATGGTTGGTCGTGAGATGCAGGGGCTTGTTGGCATACACGGCTCGAAAGGTTGTGCAAGAACGGATGCTGAAGCAGTGTGGTTTGCAAAACTTAACCCTCTAATACCCAAATTTTTAATTTTGATCTAAATATCATTTTTCGTCATCTAAAATCGATTTAAACATGTTTTAGAAGGTGATTATTTTTAATTCTCGATTTCATGAATTTCAGTTTTTGATTTTTCTAATTTTAATTTTTGAACATCCCCACAGTTTTATATTTTTCCTGGAAGCCTATTTGGGGTACGGATTTTTTGAGATGAAAACATTTTGAGATTTTATGATTATAGTTGAAATATTTTTATTTTAAAATTTTTCCATACAACATTTTATTTTCCGTGTAATTTTAAGGAAAATAATTTTAGAGTGTTTTCGATTCCCTTAAACTATAAAACTACGATAGAATGATTTGGGAAAAATTTAAATATGTTAATTGTAGCGATTCAATACAAAATAAACATTGACTTCTAGAAGGTGACTAAAACATCAATTTTTCAATGATTTTAAAAAAATTTAAAGCGTAATACACCAAAAACCATTTTGAGATATACAAAACAGTCCTAAATATCAACCAAAAATATAAAAATTGAGGGGGTTAGAAGCAAAGGGGTGTAAGTGACAAAAACCAACTTTCGAGTAAATTAGGTTTGAAGTTTTTCACCAATTTTTCATCCCATACAAAATGTATGGAGTTGTAAAATCGACCAAATTTTCTCCGATTTATTGTAATTTTTCTAATCAAAATCACAAAATTAAAAAAGTTCCTGAAAGCTTGAAATCTGAAGAATTTTATGATATGCTCAGCTCAAAATCGACAAAATGGTCACTTACACCCCTTGGCATCTGGGGCCCTCAATTTTGATTTTCCACGAAACAAAAATTACAAAAATGCTCAAACTATACCCCGTCTAAAGGCGGGGTTGGGTATTAGAGGGTTAAAGGTTGGGCATCACTGACTGGTCCAGAGGACAAGCGTATGTAGTGGCTATTTTTATTTAATTTCTTCCGGTTCCTCAATCGGCTCTCGATTCAAGTTTGCTTCTCGTGTTAACACTATCACGTCTAATTAAATACAAGCCAGAGTATGAATGGTGTTGAGTGGCTCTGACATCGTCCTGCCCTGATAATGAAGCATGCAGTAGAAACTTGCCCTGGTGTCGTGATATTTGAAACTGAACCCACCGTATTAGATCTTCGGTAAAAACCTTATCTTAGTCGTTTAATTATATCAGAATGATCAGAAATAGGACCTAATTAAAAATGAACGGATTCCAGTTTTTCACCAGGTGTGAGCATCTTCTTTCTGACTAGACATGTGCGCCGACATTATTTTGCTCGGCGGCGGCGTGAGGGCCATTTTTGGCCGGCGGCGGCGGCGTCATCGGCGTCACGCCAGTGGCAGCTTTCGGCGGCGGCGGCGGCGACGTGATTCGGCGTGACCAAAATTTGGCCATAATTGGCAACATTGGCAAAGCAAAAAAGTTGTTATTACGCTCTATAATTTGCAGTCTGAGCTTTTTCATGACCATTGATGACATAAACTATTACATTAAAATGAATACCTTTTTTATTTCTGTTCGGCTCCGCACTGCCACCAGTGATTAGGCTTTTTTTACTTATACGTTTATTTGGAAAACTCGGGCGTCACATATGGGCATAACAGAGCCGAAATGATTTATACATTTTTGTTTTTACGTTGTTTACATTTTTGAAATTTTTTGCAGCCTCAATACTATATTTTTTTGGGGAGCAGACAAATATTTATAATATGGAAGGAATATTGAGACAATGCCGGTAACCTCAGTGTAATGCATGTTGCATTACTCCATTGTAAACGAAGGGCAATAAAATATTGATTTTACTACAGTTTTTAGTTTTGTTTTCTCAAAACCTCCAGAACCTATCAAACTTGATAATTAGGTAACACTATTTTCACTCAAAAATCCCCGAATATTTTCAGGGAGAAATTCTGGGAGGAGCCTGAAAGAAACTCCTGAAGGAATCTATGAAGAAAATTGTGGACTGGCGGTTCAAGAATCTCTTTTAGAGAACCCTGAAGAAATCCCTGATTGAAGGTTTCGAGGAATTTCAGAAGAAAATCCAGGATAAATCTTCGAAAGAAATTCCAGGAGGACTCATTTGAATTCAAGCAGGAATCCCAAGGGAATTGCAGCTGGAGTTTATGAAGGAATCCCAGGAGAAATCCCCGACGGAACGCCAGCGGGAATTTCTAAAGATATTCCAGAAGGGATCCCCAAAGAATTTCTAGAAAGAATCAACAAAAACTATCGAGAGAAAATCTCTGAAGGAATTCTAGGAGATATTCCTGAGAGAATACTAGGAGGAATTTTCGTGAGAATTCTATGCGAAATCCCATAAGATATTCCAGCAGGAAACTCTGAAGTAATTCTAGGAAGAATCCCCAGAGGAATTCTAAGAGGAACCTCCGTAGAAATTCCGTGAGAGATCCTCGTAGAAATTTGAAGAGGTTTCACCAAAGGAATCCCAAGAGGGAATCCCGAAGTAAATCCAGAAGGAATCCTCGACGAAATATCAGGAGAAATCTCCAAAGGAATTTTAGGAAAAATGCTCGAAGGATGAATCCCTCAAGAGAAACCCCCGAAAAACAATAAGAGGAATCCCAGAAATTACTCAGGAATCCTCGAAGAAATTCCAAGAGAAATCCCCGATAAAATTATAGGAGAAATCACCGAAGGAATTCCAGGAGGACTCCCAAAGGAATTCCAGGAGTAATCTCCAGAGAAATTCGAAGAGAAATCACCAATGTAATTTTATGAAGAAATCCCGGTAATCCCCGACAAAATATCAGGAGGAATCTCCGATTGAATTTTAGAAGGAATCTTCGAAGGAAGTCTAGAAAGAATCCTCGAAGAAATTACAGGAGAAATCCCAGAGGGCACCTCCGAAGGAATTGCGGGAGGAATCTCCGAAGGAATCACAAGCGGATTCCTCAAAGAGGAAACCCCGACAAAATTCTGAGAGGAATCCGCATAGGAAGTCCAGGAGGATATTAAAAAATAAATTCAAGATGGAATCCTCGAAAGAACTCTAGGAAGAATCTTTGAATATCAGGAGAAATTTCCGAAGGAATTCTAGGAGAAATCACCGAAAACATCCAAGAAGGAAATCTCGAAGGAATTCCAGGAGGAATCCTGGAGTAATCCCATGAGGTATTTTTGAAGGAATTTGTTAAAGAAAATCCGAAATAGATCTAAGAGGATTAATCAAAAGAACCCCAGGAGGAAACCCCGAAGGTATTCCAAGAGGAATCCACGACGGAATATCAAGAGGAATCCTTGAAAAAATCCCAGGAGGATTTAATAAAGGGAGTCCAGGAGGAATCCCCAAAGAAATTCCAGATTGTTTTAAAGAAATTCGAGAAGAATTTCTTTAAAACAATCTGGAATTTCTTTGCAGATTGTTTTAAAGAATTTTAGAAGGGACCAACGAAAAATATCCAGGAGAAATCCTCGTAGGAATTCCATGAGAAACCCCTGACCTAATTCTAGGAGGATTTCCCGCAGAAATTTCAAGAGCAGAATCCGAAATAATTCCAGGAAGAATCCTCGAAGAAATTCGAAGAGTAATTCCCGTAGAAATTTCAGGAGGAATCCCCGACGGAATATTAGGAGGAATCGCCAAAGAAATTTCAAGAGGAATCCTCGAAGAAAGCTCAGGAGGAATCCCCGAAAGAAGTCCAGCAGGAATACCCGACGGAATTCCTGGAAGAATTCCTTAAGGAATTCCAGGAGAAATCCCTGAAACACTTACAGGAGAAATATCTGCAGGAATCCTAGAGGGGACCCCTGAAGGAAATCTGGAAGTAATCTCCGAAAGATTTCCAAGCGGAATACTCGAAGGATTTTCAAGAGGAATCCCCATAGGAAGTCAAGGAATAATCTCCGAAGGAATTTTAGGAGGAATTCTCGAAAGAATTTAGAGAAATCCCCGAACGAATTCCAGGAGGAATCCCCGAATGAATTCTAGGAGAAATCTATGAAGCACTTCCAGAAGGAAACCGCAAAGGAATTCCAGAAGGACTCCTGAAAGAATTCCATGAGGAATCCCTGAAGCAACTCCAACAGGAATCTCCGAAGGATTTCTAAGAGAAATCATCAAAGAAATTCCAGGAGGAACCCCCGAAGAAATTTCAAGAGAAATTCACGTTAAAATATCATGAGAAAGCTCCGAAATAATATCAGGAGGAATTCATGAAGGATGTTCAGGAGGAATATCCGAAAGAATTCTAGGAGGAATTCCCAAAGTAATTCCAGGAGACATTCCAGAATGAATTCTAGGAGGAATCTCCGGAGAGTGTCCAAGAGGAATCCCTAAATGGAATGCAGGAGAAATCCCTGGAGGAATTCCATGAGAAATCTAGGTGGAATTTCTGAAAAATTATAAGAGGAATTACCAAAGAAATTCGACGGAATATTAGTAGGAATCCCCGAAACAATTTCAGAAGGAATCCTAGAAGGAAGTCTAGGAGGAAACCTCGAAAGAAAATCTAGGAATAATCTCCGGAGGAATTCCTGAAAGAATTCCAGGATGAAGCCAGGAAGAATCCACGAAGGAAGTACAAGGGAACCTCTGTAAAAAGTCTAGGAAGAATCCCCAAAGAAATTACAGGAGAAATCCCTGCAGGGATTTGCTCAATTGATTGACTGATTTGTCTTTATTATAGAGACTTTCGACCATTGGCTGATTCGTATCTTGTGAATGCTTGAAGGAATTCCGGTAGGAAAGATTTGCAGAAGGTATTCTCTAAAGAATTCCTGGAATATTTAACTCCAGAAGGAAATTCTTGAGCAATTATTGGAGAAACTCCATGAAAGATCCCCCAAGAATATCCTGAAGATATGCCTGATTATAATCCTTACGGAATACTTGAACAAGCTCCTACAATTTTCGGCTGTCGAGTCCGTATGAAGTTGATCATCAATATTAACTTCTTTTCTCGATCAGCCTAGATAGCTGTGTAGTGTCGGTAGCGATTGTCTCAATTGGCTAAGAATAACACTACGGACCGCCTGTTCCGGTGGTAAGAATCCACCAACAGGTGACCCCTAATTCATGGTGTGATGCGGCTTTATGCTTACCGTGCCTAGGAATGAATGGCTAGGGGGGTCTAATAAAAACCTAACCGCTAACGGAGCCTGTAGAGTACCAGGGCGCCCTCCACAGTATGTAGCCCTTACTGCGCTAACCGGAGCAATGGTGCAGTGGACCTTGTGTTTCTCCGAGACAATCAGCTGCCCTTCTTTAGTCTCACTTGAGGCTAAATAAGGGCGGGATTATGAAGATGTTGTTAATTAGTTTAAATTTTCACCTATATGGTTTCGCATTATGCGATTTACACAGTGTATTCTGTGTATCCTCGCCTTTGGCGTTTTCCAATCGATACCGATTTGGTTTTATTGTTGCTGTTCTTTGTTGTGCTGCTGTTGCGAAGAGTTTAATCTTACCTAGTTTGGGTAGTGGCTACGGTTAGGATAGCTCAGATCAATCTTCAGCATAAAAGAACAGCAACGATCAATCTTTGCAGACTTATGCAAAATGGTACAGCCCAAGTGGCCTTGGTACAAGAACCTTACTTTCGTAAGGGAAATTTCTATCTAGGAAACCTTGTGAACCCGGTGTTTGCCACTTTCAGTAAACATGAAATGGCAAACTCGCGTGTCATGCCTCGAGCCTGTGTGCTTGTCAACAACGCAATAGTTGCTACACTCATCTCTGAACTAACCACCAGAGATGTATGTGCTATCACAATTGATGTATCTGTTGGAAACCTCAACAGGAAATACGTCTATTGTTCTGTGTATTTACCACATGATGAACCATCCCCTACGGATGCTTTCAAACAAGTCATCGCATACTGCACTTCAAAAGGCCTTCCGCTAATTGTTGGCAGTGATGCTAATGCTCACCATATCATCTGGGGCAGCTCAGACATTAACTTGAGAGGCTCCAGTTTGATGGAGTACTTAAGTAGTACAGATCTTGCATTACTTAACATAGGCAACCGCCCAACCTTCATGGTATCTGCTAGAGAGGAAGTGTTAGATATAACGCTTTGCTCTAGCAGAATTAGTCACGAGCTGACCAATTGGCATGTGTCAGATGAAGAATCTTTATCTGACCATCGCTATATCTTTTTTGAACATTTAAATGTTACTTCGCAAACATTGCGTTTCAGGAATCCTCGGTCAACAAACTGGGATCTTTATACTGATTTGGTTGCAGCCAAATTTCATGGATATTCACCATCCATTGACACTCCAAGTGATTTAGATGATGCCGTTGATACTACAACGACCTTCATCATGGAAGCTTTTGAAGAAGCATGCCCTCTACGGTCTGTGAAGATCACAAGAGGAACCCCTTGGTGGAACTCTGATCTGGCGAAACTCAGGAAACAATGTAGAAAGAGTTGGAACAGACGACGTTCGACTGGTTCGGAGGCTTTCAGGTCGGCTCGCATGGCCTACAGGAAAGCTCTCCGGTCTGCTGAACGATCCGGCTGGAAAAACCTTTGTACAAATGTTTCCAGCTTGAGTGAAGTCAGTCGGTTAAACAAAATCCTTGCGAAATCTAAGGATTTCCGGGTGAACGAACTTCGTTTGCCAAATGGCGATCTGACTTCCTCTGATGAGGAAGTTCTGGAATGCTTATTCAGCACACACTTCCCTGGATGTGTGGATATTACATCTTCGGATGATCCTGATGTCTTTTCTTGTAGTTATGATTCTTTAGCTTCGGCTCGGAGTATAGTAACTATAGAATCGATTGAGTGGGCTCTTAATAGCTTTGCTCCTTTCAAATCTCCTGGGGCAGATGGGATTTATCCTATTTTGCTTCAGAAGGGATTTGATTATTTCAAACATGTTTTGAAAAACTACTTGTTTGCAGTTTTGCTACAGGGTATATTCCCAAATCCTGGAGGGATATTACTGTAAAGTTTATTCCGAAAGTGGGTCGTGCGTCGTATGAAGAAGCAAAGAGTTTCAGACCTATCAGTTTGACCTCTTTTCTTCTGAAATGCTTAGAACGCATTGTGGATCATCATATTCGTGATGTTCATCTGGCCAACGTGCCTCTTCATGTGAACCAACATGCCTACCAATCTGGTAAGTCCACTGTGACTCTTTTACACAAGGTTGTTTACAATATCGAGAAAGCATTCGCTCAAAAGCAATCTTGTTTGGGTGTTTTCTTAGATATCGAGGGTGCCTTTGACAACGTGCCTTTCGATGCCATATTGGAAGCCGCACGGAGTCATGGTATATCTCCAATGATTTCCAATTGGATTCACCAAATGCTCAAAAACCGATATCTCTTCTCGACATTGCGTCTAGCAGGGATTAGGAAATTGAGTGTTTGTGGATGCCCCCAAGGGGGAGTCTTATCACCGCTTTTGTGGAATCTCGTAGCAGATACGCTATTGAGGCAACTCAATAATAGCGGTTTTCCTACTTATGGTTTTGCCGACGACTACCTAACATTGTTAGTTGGTATGTGCATCAGCACCCTTTTCGACCTGATGCAAAACGCCCTTCAGGTAGTTGAGGGTTGGTGTCGCCAATATGGCCTTTCGGTTAATCCGAGTAAAACATCTATTGTTCTTTTCACGGAAAGGCGAAACCGTAATGGCGTTCGACCTTTGCGTCTCTTTGATTCTGAAATTGATGTGACTGAACAGGTAAAGTACGTTGGAGTCATTCTTGATTCCAAGCTTTCCTGGACACCTCACATTGAGTTCAGAATCAAGAAAGCTTGTATGGCCTTCGAGCAATGCCGGCGTACTTTTGGTACAACTTGGGGTCTAAAGCCCAAGTATATCAAATGGATTTACACAACTGTGGTTCGGCCAATATTGGCTTATGGATGTCTTGTGTGGTGGCAAAAGGGTGAAGTGAGAACGGTCCAATAAAAATTAGGCCATCTCCAAAGGATGTGCTTAATGGCGATGTCTGGAGCGTTCTCTTCAACTCCTACGGCAGCGCTAGAAGTTCTCTTTGACGTTGCCCCACTACACATTCATCTCAAACAAGAAGCCCTTTCTTGCACTTACCGGTTACGGGTACTCGGTCTACTAGAGGAAACTCCTGTGAACCGCAGTTCAACACACACCTCGTTGTTTCCACTTTTGGTGAATTGGGACAAAATTGTCCTTGCTCCAAGTGATCTTACAATTGCTTGTAATTTTCCATATAGGACATTTTCCACGAAATTCCCTTCCCGGGAAGAGTGGACATCTGGTTATCTGGAAAGAAGTATTTCAGACGGCATCGTATGTTACACTGATGGCTCCCTTCTCGAAGGTCGAGCAGGTGCTGGTGTTTATTCTCGTGAGCTAAGGCTGTATCAGTCTTATTCACTTGGTAGACACTGTACCGTTTTTCAGGCCGAAATCTTTGCTCTTATGTGCGGAGTGCAATCAGCACTTCAGCAGCACGTAATGGGCAAAGTAATATACTTCTGTTCAGATAGCCAGGCTGCTATTAAAGCACTTGCTTCGGCCAACTCCAGGTCGAAGATAGTTATCGCTTGTCGAACTCAAATCGAGGAGCTGAATTCAGCAAACGCTGTTCACCTTCTATGGGTACCTGGTCATTCTTCCATCGCTGGAAATGAATTGGCTGATGAGTTAGCTCGCTCTGGAGCATCACATGACTTCATTGGCCCTGAGCCAGCTATTCCGATATCGAAGTGTTGGATTAAGCTTCAGATTCACACCTGGGCTGTCACTCAACACAGACAATATTGGAATAGTTTGGAGTCATGTCGTCAAACCAAATTGTATAGTGCTGAGCCATCTCTACGGGTGGCGAAGTATCTAACTAATCTGTCTAAGCAGAATTGCAGCATGCTGGTCAAAGCATTGACTGGCCACTGCCGACTCAGCTATCACATGGCGAATATTCAGCAAGCTGTTTCATTTGCCTGTGATAGCTGTGAATCCGATTATGGAACTTCGTATCATTTGATATGTAACTGTCCAGTTTTCGCGCAACTGCGTTTCCGAGTATTCGGTAAACACTTATTAAGTGAAACTGACTTCAGAAACCTGAATCTTCAGGATATTCTGTTGTTCTTAACCCGCTGTGGTAAAGAGCTATAGGCTCTCTTTCGCTTTATGCGTTATTACAGTGCCCTTTTCAGGGCGCTGTTTGAACCCATTGTGGTACGCTTGTGCGTTAGTACCCTCCTCCAGGGTATTTTTCCTATTTCCCTACCTGTCCCTATTCCCATCCAAATCCTTTTTCCTTCCTTTTCCCTCAGGTAGATGATGAAATAGGCTGTTATTTTGGCGATGGCACAAATGTCCCAAATGGAGGATAACGTGCCTCTGGAGCCGGCCTTCTGATACCTGATACCTGATACAAGAAACCCTGAAGCAACTCCTGTAGGACTTCTTGATTGAGTTTCTGGAGAAATCTCTGATGTAACTCCTGGAGGCATCCGTGAAACTTCCTGGAAAAACCTCAATCTACAATTTGAAAGAACCCCAGGAGAGATCTCTGGAAGAACTTCTGGAAGAATTTCCGAAGGAACTTCTCGAGCAATCTCCTAAAAATATTCTGAAGGAATCTTGGAAAGAACTCCTTTATGGGAATCCCTCTATAAACTTCTGGGGTAATCCCTTAAATCTCCTGGAGGTATCTTGGATCTTCGTTTAAGTTTTTCTGTAGAACTTCTGTAGAGGTTTCTGTAGGAACTTCTGTAGGAATTCCTAAAAAAGATTCCGGAGGAATCTCTGAAGAAACATCTGCAAGAATTCCTGAAACTCCTGGAAGAATCTCTGATGGAATTCCTGGAAAGATCTCCTGTAGGAATTGCTAAAGGTACTTCAGAAGAAATCTCTGCAGGAACTCCTGAAGAAACTACTCACGGGATTTTTGATAATTCTTCAGGTGGCATTTATGAATCCTCTTGCAAGAATCTTTAAAGGGACTTCTGGAAGGATACCTGAACAAACTCCCATTAAAATGGCTTAGGGAACTTCTGAAGGTACTCCCAATGAACACGTGGAGGCATCCCTGAACCCTCCTGGAGCTATTAGGGAAATCCCTGAACGAACTCCTGGAGAGATCACTGAAGGAACTTCTGGAGCAATTCTTAAAAAAAGTCCTGAAAGAATCTCTGAAAAATTTTCTTGAGGCATCCCAAGGTATTCCAAGAGGAATCCCCGAAGGAATTTCTAGAGCGATTCTTGAACAAATTCCAATAATATCTGAAAGATCTCCTGGAATCTCAAAGAAAACTCCTGGACTAGTTCCTAAAGAAACTCCTGTAGGAATTCCTTATGGATCTTCTGAAG
The DNA here is from genome assembly GCF_035046485.1 of Aedes albopictus. Lineage (NCBI taxonomy): Eukaryota > Metazoa > Arthropoda > Insecta > Diptera > Culicidae > Aedes > Aedes albopictus. The sequence continues at coordinate 439,144,531 of NC_085137.1, read as the reverse complement.
TAATCCATGAAGGAACTTTTATACTAATCTCTGAAGGACCTCCTATGAGAATCCTTAAAGGATATTCTGGATGAATCTTTGATGTATCCCTGAATTCTCCTGAAAGAATTTCCGAAGGTACTATAATCGAGATCTTCCTGACAAAAATCACCCTGGAGGCATCCCTGAAGAATTTTATGGAGGAATCTCAGGTGGATCTCTTGGAGGCATCACTGAATCTATCTGGAAGAATCTCTGAAGAAACTTCTGGAGAGATGTGAATGTGTGTTCTAAGAGTTCAGAAATCAATTATTGTAATTAAACTCTTGTGATAGTGATCGTGACATTTTTTTTAAACTCAACTTTATGTTAACTTAATTTTGTTTTTGCACTGATCATCGGCGCGAAAAATGAAAATCAGCGGCGTGACTAACAGCGGCGTATGGCGCGCCGCCGATACCTTGGTCGGCGTCGGCGTGGGACAAAAAGTGTCGGCGGCGGCGGCGTGGCGCGGCGGCGCACAGGTCTATTTCTGACAACAGTTAGAAATTGGGTTTATAAATTAAGAAAAAATCAATGATTTTATATTTTTAAATGATAGAGCACCTTTTTCTGAGCCACTATGATTTTTTTCAGATTTTTAGAACTTTATTTTGATACCTAAAATTAATTTCAAAGAGATTTTTTCAAATCACCTTTTGACAGCTGGGCAACTGTTTGACAGCTCCGCCCAGTACAAAATCCGATCCCATACAAACTTCGAATTGATTTTTAAATAGGTTCCCGGGCACCAAAATTCATGAAAATTTGGATTTCGGCTCAGTTTGGCATGTAGAATCAGAATATGGAATTATCTCAACACCGTTAAAGATGCCAATTTCAACCTAATTGTACTGTAAGACACGAATGTTACCGTGTTCTTTAATTCATGAACAATCCCAAGACTGCCACCGCCTGTACCGACAAAGATGAAGCAACCAACTGAGCAACACCATCAGGTATTACCATTTAGGAAAGTTTATGTCCATCGCATTCAAATAACCGCAATTGCAATCGCTCGATAAAACCACCATCCAGGCTCAGACTTGAATGAATATTATCCCAACCTAAATTGCACGTAATCCGGACGAGCAACGATCGTTACTTTTTGTTCCGATTCGTTCGACTGATTTGCATACTACTGATTCTGAAGTGACTGAGCTAACTGATGCCCTCGTCCGCCCCTGCAGCCTTCCGTACCTACTGGAACCCAAGACCGGAGCCAGGAGGAGCAGGTACGTTGATGGGGAGAACAGTCGTCGTCGTCGTCATCGCAAGAGACAACCTCGAGTGCGGTCAGTAGCTTTTAAGAAGCTTATAGCGTTCCCATACATTTACTGGCTTCTGGCTTGCTACTGCAACGGGATAGAACATTAGCGCAAGAAGATTCAATCCGATGGGTGTGCGATAGAAGCGATGATGTATGGTTATGCAAAACATTAACAGTTTCGGCATTCGGGACGGATGAAACTCAGAACTTTGAATACCGGCTCTGGAGTGAATATGGAGTTATTGAACAAGATAACACGTAAGTAATGGAGTATTGCTTTTTACAAAGGATTTTGCGAGATCAAAGAACGGCCAACGTGTATGTATTTTGTATTAAATATTGATGAACATCTGTATTATAGGAAAATCAATGTACTTAAATAATTTCGAAATTAGGTGAGGGTTAATTGGGGCAGGTACTCATATTTTGGGCACTTTCCGCTATGACTCTGCTAATTTTATACCAATTAACTGGTGTTTGTATATGTTATCCCACCCTTTATCTAACATTAAATTATTTATTTAGTACTACTCTACAAACTACCTGTTCTGGGTGTAAAAGTCCTCTAAATAGGGAACCCTTATACGAGGTGTCAGGTGACCTGACAGAACCCCCAGGTTCGGAGCTCCGTCCGGATCTGGGGCCTTACCTACGCTAAGGGACTTTGCTATCCCCTCAAGTTTCACATCGGTGACCCTCTCCCCATCGCCAGCCCCAGTCTCCAGCTGTCCAACGAAAGGATACCAAGGACTAGGATCATGACGCGGAAAAAGTCCTTCGATGATCCCCTCCAACATCTCTGGAGATTGCTCTATAGGAGCCATCACACCTCTCGTCTTGGCCATAACGATCCTGTAGGCGTCACCCCACGGGTTCGTATTGGCCCTCTGACAGAGACCCTCAAAGCAGGCCTTTTTGCTTGTTCTTATCTCAGTCCTCAGCGCGGCTTTTGCAGCGGCGAACACCACACGCCGTTCGTTTCGCTTTTCCTTTGATCGTGCTCACTGCATCCACCGCCTAACCTGTAGGCAGTTCGGAGAACCGCAGGTCCGGAATCGCGTCGGTCCACCTGTAAGCCGGTGGTCTCCAATTTCTCGTCGCCGTCAAAACCAAGTAAGTTTCGCTCACGACGCGGAGTGCCTCCCTAAATATTTACGCCTTTGTCGAAGTATGTCGAATGATGTCTTCCACCTGCAAAGGGATTGACCTTGGCCTAGTCACCTCTTCCTCTACCCGCTGGCTGCTGTTGTTGTAGTCGATACTGTAGCGAACCGCCAAGTGGTCGCTGTGAGTGTAGCTATCGTCTACTCTCCAGTTCGAACTACTTGTTAGGCCAGGACTACAAAAAGTAACGTCAATAATCAACTCCGCACCGTTCTGACTAAACGTACTCTTTGTACTGACATTAGCAAGGTCGACATCTAGTTTGGCCAGTATCTCTAGCAGGATCTGACCCCGCTGGTTCGTGAAAATTTCACGGCCCAGGCATTAAAGTCACCCACTATTACCACCGGTCTTCGCCCTGTTAGCACGTTCGTCATGCGATCCAGCGTCTGCGCGAACTGCTCGATCTGCCACCGCGGAGGCGCATAACTGCACAGAAGAAGACCCCGTTTACTTTGACCACCACGAAGCCCTCATAGGTAGTAGACACCAACTCCTGCATGGGACATTTACCCGTCGTTCATATCGCCGCCATTTTTCTGGACCCATCCTCGACCCAATCCGTTGCCAGCGGGTACTCGGTATTGGTCCATTATGATGGCGATATCCGTCCTCCACTCAGAAACCGCCTGAAAAAGCAGTTGCTGAGCCACGTCACAGTGGTTCAGGCACTGTTGCCGCAGTGCCGTGACGAGCTCTTCCACTTCGGTGACCTCGTCTAGGTCTTTGACCTTTAGAGTCGCCTCTTGTGTGAAAGCCCTCACCTCTACTCCCTAACCAAGGACCTCTTGCGCCAACCTTTTGTAGGCGACGCCCTTCTGCTCCTTATCGCGCTTCAGCTCCAGTATCATCTCGCCCGTACGAGTACGTCTAATACTGCGCACGTTGGCTTCCAGACCCTCGAGCTTGGCGACGCTTCGCATCGCCATTAAGACGTCCGAGTACTTCGACTGTTATGTCTTGATGACGAGCGCGTCTGGCACCTACTCTTTTACGCCTTGGTTTGGCGTCCCTCACTATTTCTAACTGCGGCTTCGACTTCCTCTTCTTCCGCTCTACATTAGTCCAAAGGGGGGTGGGGGGCTTCGGTGGGTTGGCCCCACCTTGGTTCGTCCTATGCTGTGGCTGCTGAGGGCCCACCAAAGGTCGCAACCCTTTGTTTCCATCGTTCCGGGACGGGTCACCCTTCCCAGCTTAGACCTGGTTGGGGTCCGACTTATCGGCATTGCTGCCGACCTTCGGGGTAAGTATACGCCTGGCCTTACGGGCACCACATGAGTATCGCGTGTTCCTGCTTGGCATTGTCCATCGACATAGGAAGTCGAAACAAGGCCGTTTTCGGGTCCGAAGCTCCCACGTTGGAGCTGCGTACGCAGCTTCCCGCACCTATCTCCTCACTTCTCCTTACCGGAAAGCTCGCCAACCCACTTCTTGCGAAGGGGTAAGCATCACCACAACCTTTACCTCCTACTTTTTGATTTTTCCGATTGTTTTGCTCCATGATTAAATCCCAGGAGTCGCACGGGAAAAGAGGTTCACCACGGCAGAGCTCTGTATTAACGCGGTGAGGGACGAAATACTCTGGGGAGGGAGGGGGTGCCCAGGTACCTCACAGACTCCATTGAAGATCGAGCATCTTTTTCACCCTCCCGATCACTCATTTCTCGGCACGAGTCGCTTGACACCTTAATTGGGGTTAGTAGTCCCAGTCCTTTACTAAATGTATTTAAAATGTAAATATAGACGAATTTCGCCCCAAATCGTATTCGGAGTTGGCAGCACCCTCTCAGATTACAATGAAACTTTCTGGGTATGTACACCAAGACTAGATAAGCCACTTTGCATACTTAGTTTCTTCAAAATTTATCTGGACTGACTTTTGAAAAGGGCTAAACTTTTTTTATGGATTTTTTAAAAATGTTTTTAATCAAAAAATGACTACTCCTACAAAAAACTGTTGTATGGGTGATTATCACAAAATAAGTCAAATTTTAAGAAAAAAATACTGAAAAAAATCCAAAATGAGCCCTACACTGAAAAAAATCATTTCTAAAAATTCAAAGTTGATTTAAAAAAAAACACCATTTTTGATTTTGATGAAATTTTGTCTCAAGACAGGTAATTATGTTCCCTACCAACCGTCCATACATCACAAGATAGGCACTTTTAAGGAAAAAAAGTTTTTCTAACAAAAACTTTTTCATGTCCAAATTATTATTTTTTCAGTGTCTTTTTTTTTAAAACAAACTAAACCAGTGAAGGTTATCTAGTAATCTCAAAATGCAATGAAACTTATTGTGTCATATGCGACAATGCAATGCACCCATATTCACGCAGCAGCACTCTAGAAGTACGAAACAATATACAATTAGAACACGCATTTCATACGTGCTGCTGTAATTTCTACCCAAACGTTTCTACCCCATGTTCTTACCTAATATTAGGTAAGGCTATTTATTAGATTCGAACTACCTAATTGAAAAAAAAAAAAAAACAAATCAAGAGTTGTACCTAAAGCAAATATGAACAAAACAAGAAAATGAATCGGTATCATTCAACGTGTTACTTCTCTTTGGTTATTAAAGGCAGTTCTGAAAAGTAATGGATCAATCGTATAAATCAAAATTCAACAAATTCAAGTGCAGTGCAAAAATAAACAACCCAAAGTGCAACCGTCATAATCTACGGGGCATGTCATTAAGATTGATAGATAAAATTCATTCCATGGGATATACACATGAAATCGACGAATCGATGAGTATTTGTGAGTCATGTCGTGGATTGATAAGTCACAACAGAAGCCCGAATACGAAAAAACGCCGATCGGATGGAAACGACGAAACTATGCAACCATCATTTAGTGGGCAGCAACATCATGATGTTCCAGAACCAGAACCGTCAACGAGTGTTCAACAAATCGAACATGAGCTGGGTAAGTAAGCCTTCAACGAGTTAGCTTCTTTTATATAACTCATTTTGCAGCTCGTTGCAAAACTACATTTTTCAGTATTCTTCGTAATTATCCAACCCGGCAAGCCTCGTTGGATAAATGTACTACTTGTGCGAAAAAAAAATCATTTTTGCAACTCGTTGCATAAATAACTATCATTAACTTTCCACTGCATTCATTATTATATTGTTAACCTTAACTTTTATCTTACAGATATGGTACCATCTATTTCATCATTGGAGTCAATTCCGTCAACAGATCAACTACAGGGTCCCCATAATATTGAGAAGTTTAATACCATTGCTGAAACATTGAGTTTATCACCAATCTCATCTAGAAACATGAGAAGTATGGAATATCGCATAAACAAATCATTGCAGATTACGAAAGCAGTTCGAAAAAAATATCTTCGGAATAGATTCAACGGATGTTGGCAAAGTGGAGGCGTATGACGAGATAATTATGCAGTTAAAGGATAAGTTCAATCACCCTACAACTGACAGAAGCGAACAGATTAAAATACTATCTGTACTTCCTAAGTCTTGGTCGGTAAATAAAATCACAAGAGAGTTTAACGCACCAATGTATATGGCGAGGCAGGTGAAGGATCTTGTTTATGAACAGGGTATTCTTTGTACCACCGAAAAAAGAAGGGGGCATGGTATTGATGACGATACAAAACAAATAGTAAGAGAATTTTTTGATGATAATGATATCAGCAGGCCAATGCCAGGAACATATGATTTTGTTTCTGAGGTTCGAAATGGAAAAAAACAACAAGTTCAAAAACGACTTTTGATGATGTCGCTCAAAGAGGCTTATATGATTTTTGTAGATATGTACAAAACTGTGAATATTGGTTTCACAGTATTTACACAGTTGCGACCAAAGCATTGTATTTTACTTGATTCTACTGGTATACATAATGTATGCATATGTACTATTCATGAAAATGTAAATTTAATGTTCAACAGTATAAGAATTGTGTCACAAGATGAAATAATACAAAAAATGCTTTGCGATATTTCCACCAGAACAGATAATTGCTTTTTCCGTGCTTGTGAAAAGTGTGCTTGTCATGAACACATTGAAGAGGAACTTACATTGATATTAGAATCAAATGACAAAGAAGAGATTATATTTCAGCAGTGGTTGAATACTGATCGCTGTAATTTAGAAACGATTATTAAACCTGTTGATGAATTTATTCCGTATCTTGTTGATAAAATTGACAAACTTATAACACACGACTTTATTCATAAACAACAATCATCATTTCTCAGAAATAAAAAAGATACATTAAAGGATGATGAAATTCTTGCGATTTGTGATTTCTCTGAAAACTATTCATTCATAATTCAAAACGCTGCTCAAGGATGTCATTGGAACAACTCGCAAGCAACAATACACCCATTTGAAATTTACTATATGAAAGATAATAAACTTGTAAATGTTAGCTTCATTATCATATCGGAAGTAATGGCTCACGATACAGTTGCGGTCCAGTTGTTCATCTCAAAAATGATAGATTTTATGAAACAATTAACGAACTTTTCTAAAATTTATTTTATGTCTGATGGGGCAGCATCACAATACAAAAATAAGAAGAACTTTGCTAGTCTATGTAGATTCCAGTCAAAGCATGCATTAAGAGCAGAATGGCATTTTTTTGCAACGTCCCACGGTAAAGGTCCATGTGATGCTATTGGTGGCACTCTCAAGCGAATGGCAAAGAGAGCAAGTCTTGCTCGAGATTATGGAAATACCATAACAACTCCACGAGAGTTATATAACTGGGCAGTTGTACAGACAGATAAAAATATAACTAAATTAAATTTCTGTTACGTATCCACTGAACAGTACATTAAAATGTCAGAAGATCTCGAAGAAATATATAATAAGGCCAAAACAATACCAGGCACTCAGAAATTCCATAGTTTTTTGCCTATTCCTGGCGACAAAGTAAAGGCAAACAGGTATTCTAATTCAGAAGATGAACCAAAAATATTTAGTATGATCGGAAAAAAATAGAAAAGAACATGTTTGAAATTGGCTCTAAGACACATATATATATATTTGAAAAATTCATAATTATAAATAATTGTATATTTAAAAGTGCACTTCAATACATATTGCGATCAAACATTACATTTCCTAAGAAAATACATTTGTAATATTTTGAAGTTTTTTATGTATAGGAAAACCCTTCCAAATGATTGAATAAATAATACAAAATCTCCTAGAAAATTGAGTTTCATTGGATTCTGGGATTGTTATGGCCTTCACTGGTTTTATTGTTGATAACAAAATACACTGAAAAAAAAATCATTCGAACAAGAAAAAGTTTTTGTTAGAAAAACTTTTTTTCCTTAAAAGTGCCTATCTTGTGATGTATGGACGGTTGGTAGGGAACATAATTACCTGTCTTGAGACAAAATTTCATCAAAATCAAAAATGGTGTTTTTTTTTAAATCAACTTTGAATTTTTAGAAATGATTTTTTTCAGTGTAGGGCTCATTTTGGATTTTTTTCAGTATTTTTTTCTTAAAATTTGACTTATTTTGTGATAATCACCCATACAACACTTTTTTGTAGGAGTAGTCATTTTTTGATTAAAAACATTTTTAAAAAATCCATAAAAAAAGTTTAGCCCTTTTCAAAAGTCAGTCGAGGAAAAAAATTAGAAAAATGAGTATGCAAAGTGGCTTATCTGGGCAAGGTCTACACACCAAGAAAGTTTCGTTGTAATCTGAGAGGGTGCTGCCAACATTTGTTCGAGTTGGCGCGAAATCCGTCTATAGATATAAGGGATAGAAGTTCCTTCAGACATCTCTTCGAGAGTTTTCTCAACGTTTTCTACTTCAATTCAACGATGATCTCCCAGGCTAACATTCGTTTCTCCAATTGGCCTCAAAAATATTTTCCTGCAGCTCTTCCAGAAATAGCCGTTGGAGATTTATTTACTTTCCGTCATCAACAATGTACGGTACCGGCGACCGCCACGATACAACCTAGCTAAAGCGGATGTCGCCTCATAATACGGGCAAAATCTCGAGGCAGCGTTGCCAGACAAGGGTAAGCTCGATGTAGCCCCTCTAGGGAACTGCTGAAGTACAGGAAAAGCAGTCATCAACGGCGCAGCCGAGAGCACCATCAGGACGTGGAAAGAAGTCAACGGAACGAATAGTTCGACGAGGGAGTCCAGAGCGATTTTGGAGGAGAAAAACGTAACGCAGACTATAATGCTAATGCTGCAGCAAGGAACCCGGCAGATCGTGCAACGCTACACATAGAAGCGAAAACAGCAGATCCGTCTATTTCGGAAGAAAAAGCACCATCTGGAAGATGTGAAGTGCGAAGAAATGGACCTGTTTTTCCGTTCCCAAGAAACACGGATATTCTACGGGAAGCTCAAGGCATTCCTCAACGGATTGGTGCCACGAGCCGAAATGAGCACCTGAATTGCGGGGTTACATATAGGGCTGAATAACAAAGGGCTGAAAATATCAAAAGGCACAAATAATAGTTCGACAATTTTTCAAACGCTGCCAGTTCATAAGAAGCTGTTGTCACCACTACCTGCAAGTCTATTCTATTCTTTATCGATCAGCCACTTAATTATGACAATATTTCTCGAAAGAATAGCCTATGCTTAACCCTTTGAAGCCGGAGGGGTCATATATGACCCCAACATAGAAACGGCTATATAAATTCACCCATTCGATAAAACAGAATACTGCCTTCGGCAGAGTTGTTGCAGATTGGGTCCTCTATCAGGAAAAAATGGGAATGTTTGTAATTGGGACTTCATTGATTTTCTAGAACATCCCGAACACCATGAAATTTGGGAAAACGAAATAATTGACATACCAGTTGTTCTAGTAGCTAAACTTGGATGTGTTTTTTTTTTTTTATTCCTGTTCGGGTTTGTCACTGCGACCAGTTTTTAGATCTATTGTGACATTACCCGTATCCTTAGTGTAGTGCATGTAGCATTACTCAATTGCCATTGAGGGGCAATAAAGTGTCGATTTTGATACAGTTTTTGTTTTGTTTTCTTAGAAAACAAAACAAGAGTACTGATATTGGCCATGCATCGGAAACCTAGCATCACCCTTGTTTTACTGCTAAATTCTCCCCAGTAAGAAGTTTAGAACCCGGGTTTTAACATTAGCAGCAATACCATTCCAATAATGGAACATATGTTCAGTAATAAGGATTCTAGTATGTTCCTTGCATACCAGCACTTACCTGTCTTTGAAGAGTTAGTACATACATGGATCCCTAACCCGATTTGATGTCCTTTGCATTAAGTTTAGCCTCGAACGGTGAGGTTTTTAACTATCTGCAAAGTAAAGTTGGATACTTTAGTTTTATTCAGAGACCGTAAGCCACCACGATACCAGTGACAAGGACTAAATACTATGATTCCTTGAATTGCCAGAACGCATATTCCAAAATTGGAAAAGTAGGACGACGCTTGGTTTCGGTAGATTTTACTCCGTAACGCAACACGAAAAGGCGATCTACCCACGTTACGGGCTCCGTTAACGATCGAACATCTTTGAAACCCCCTCAATCATTCATCCATCAGCACGGGTCGCCTGACACCTTGGATTGGGGTTCCCTGTTTGGTGGACTTTTACCCCCGGAACAGGGGGTCCGTAGTACTATTCTAAGCCGGCAGCTACACGGGCATGGATGTGTTTTACGTTTGTATTCATTTAGCCTTCATCAAGAATATCAAAAGGTGTTTTATATTCTGGGATATTCTAGGTGTTCCAAACTGTCCTATAGTGAAGTCCTTAAAATCTACAAGAATAATTTTATGTATTTTCGCCACAAATAATAGAATTGCATATTTAGCTTACTGGGATCCGTGAAGCTCTTGACATCTTCAATGTCATTTATAGACCAACAGGTCCATATCAGGGCCCATATAGCCGAGGCGGTAAACGCACGGGTATTCAGCATGACCATGCTGAGGGTGTTGAGAAGCAGGCTTTGTCCCAGTAAGGACGTTATGCCAAGAAGAAGAAGAAGACCAACAGGTCAGCCAAACTACCTTAGAGTTCAGAACTTCAGATCTACGCTCGTAACAGTAGGCATATCTTTATACTGAGTAACGTTGCATAATCAACCGCAGCTACTGGAGCAATCTTAAGTCTACTAGCTTATTATAAACCTTTAGGACATCCAGGGTCGTCCAAACTGTTCTATAATGAAGTTCTTGGAATCTACAAGAATAAATTTATGTGTTTTCACCATAAATAATAGTATTGCATAATCTGCTGGCATCCGCGAAGCTCTTGCAATCTCAAATGTCATTTAGAGACTCTCTACAATGATATTCCAGGTCAGCCAAACTACCTTCGAATTCAGGGCTTCAGGTCTACACTCGTAACAACAGCCATATATGCTATACTGAGTAACGTTGTATATTTATCCGTGGTTACTGGACCAATCTGAAGTCTACTTTTTTTTTATTATAAACCTTTGGGACATTGAGGTTCGTCCAAACTGTTCTATATTGAAGTCCTTCAAATCTACAAGAAATACTTTATGTGTTTTCACCACGAATAATAGCATAGCATAACCTGCTGAGAGCCGTGAAGCTCTTGAAATCTCAAATTTCATTTAGAGACACTGTGTTAATGTTCCAGGTCAGCCAAACTATCTTTGAGTACAGAATTTTAGGTCTACACTCGTAACATCAGCTATATCTGACATACTGAGTAACGTTTCATTGCGGTGACTGGACCAATCTGAAGTCTACTTTTTGTTATTATGAACCTTTGGGACATTGAGGGTCGTCTAAACTATCCTGAAGTTTAGCTATTGATGGTAGCAGTAGTTATTTTCACAATGAACTTCAAACTGTAATCTGTAATCCCCTGGCAGATCATGAATCATTTCACGATAGTTTTGAGATAATCCAGATCCACAACATTACTCAGGAGACCATAGCTTCAGGTCCACACATGTGATAATAGCTTTTGCCACTACGTCAAGTAGTGTTACATAATCCACTGCACTTACCAAAGCAGTTAGAGGAACAATTAGTATTGTTATATATCCCTTTCGGGACGGAGCGCAAAAAAGTGAGATCTCTATACAAAAAGCTCAACTTTGGTTCACCAGAACTCTTAGATTTCCCAACAAAACAACAATAACTTTTCCTCATTTGAAAGAACTATGTACTCTTTACCTTTGGATTTCTAGCTTTGGCTACCTAGATAAATCGGGAATTAAAAATATGCGACAGAACAGATACAACTTTTTCATATCTTACGGTTTTTGCTCACTTTTTGTTTAATTTGTTGTTGTCAATATCACAAGCAACGTAAACAAAAGTTTGTTTGCACACACACTAGTATAAGTAATGACTGAATTATTGAAACAGTTTACATCACATAAAACAAAGACTGAACAGATGAATAATATTCAAAACTGTTATTGTTCAACAGAACAATTGTGCTGGATCGTCGCGAAAAGGGATATTTTAAGGATATTATGGGCTTCTATACTGTTATGATGCTTAGTTGATAAAATCAACCACTATAACTTTCAGAGGACTTACTGGATATGATAGATTACAAATCGTAGCTTTTAATGAAATAAGTTACCGTTACACCCGTAGACGTCAGGATCTACACTCAAGAACAGTTTGGATTACCTAGGATATCCCGACTGATCTGATACTGTCTATTGACCTTTCAGAAGACTTACTGGACATGATAGTTTACAAATCGTAGCTTTGTATAATGAAATAAGTTACTGTTACACCCACAGACGTTAGGATCTAAGCTCAAGAACAGTTTGGATGACCTAGGATATCCCAACTGATCCAATATTGTCTATTAGTCTTCCAGAAGACTTACTGAACATGATATATTACAAATCATAGCTTTATACAGGGTGTTAGGTTCCTGAGTGCAAACTTTTTAAAGGGTGATAGAGGACCATAAATGGTGAAAAAAATTGTTCTACGCATATGGTCAAATCTCAACCGTTACGTAGTTATTGAACTCCCCATGTTTTTGACTCTTAATGCCTTAACTGGCTATAACTTTAAAATGGTCAAACTTATAGCAGTTTTTTGACCCTTATTCGAAAGATTATTAAATTTTCTATCAAATGGCATCTTTGAATCGATTGGTTTAGTTAAATAACTAAGTTTTCTTGAGCAAAATTGCGAAAAATAGCGTGTTTTAATTTGTTTATGTCAATTATCTTTGAAACATGCGTAATAAATTAAAATTCTTTCTTTGGCGAAGTTGTGGCCCTTGTTCCACTCTACAATTCGTTCTTTGACGCCAAACTTCTAACTCTTATCGTTTTCTTGCAATTTTGATTTAAATGTGCGGCACAGTGCGCAAAAAGGTGCTTACCATGACGATTGCAAATTTATGATCTGAAATGCGACGTTTAAATCGAAATTGCAAGAAAACGATAAGAGATAGAAGTTTGATGTCAAAAAACGAACTGTAGAGTGAAACAGGGGCCACAACTTTGCCAAAGAAAGAATTTTAATTTATTACGCATTTTTCAAAGATAATTGACAAAAACAAACTAAAACACACAACTTTTAAGCTATTTGCTCTAGAAAACTTAGTTATTTAACTAAACCAATCGGTTGAAAGATGCCATTTGATTGAAAATTCAATAATCTTTCGAATAAGAGTAAAAAAACTGCGATAAGTTTGACCATTTTAATGTTATAGCCAGTTAAGGCAATAAGAGTCAAAAACATGGGGAGTTCAATAACTACGTAACGGTTGAGATTTGACCATATGCGTAGAACAATTTTTTTCACCATTTATGGTCCTCTATCACCCTTTAAAAAGTTTGCACTCAAGAACCTAACACCCTGTATAATGGAAGAAGTTACAGTTACACACGCAGACTTCAGGATCTAAACTCACGAACAATTTGGATGACCTAGGATATCCCGACTGATCGGAAACTGTCTAATAATCCTTCAGAAGACTTACTGGGCATGATAGATTACAAATCATAGCTTTGTATAATGAAAGAAGTTACCGTTACACCCGTAGACGTTAAGATCTAAGCTGAACAACAGTTTTAATGACCTAGTATATCTCAACTGATCTGATACTGTCTATTAAACATTGAGAAGACTTACTGGACATGATAGATTACAAAACGTAGTTTTTGTTATCCTTACACCCGTAGACTTTAGGATCTAAATTCAAGAACAGTTTGGATGACCAAGGCTAGCTCAACTGATCTGACACTGTTTGTTGAACTTTCAGAAGACTTACTGGACAAGATAGATCACAATTCGTAGCTTTGTATAATGAAAAAAGTTGCCGTTACACCCATACAGTTAAGGATCTTAACTCAAGAATAGTTTGGATGACCTAGTATATCTAAATGTTCTTCATAATATTCTACCGTTTTTATGCTATTGACCGCCAAAACTACACTCTACGAGTCTTATTATTCATTCATCAATTTTATTATTCTATTAAAAACCAACTACCAATTACAATTTTGCCCCTAAGGAAGACAGTATCCTCGTGTCGAAACGTCGGATGAATAATGAAATATGATCGGTGGTCCTCTACGGTGGGTCTCCAGTTAGCCTAGTGCTTAGGATCACGAATCGCCATCCGGAGACGGCGGGTTCGATTCCCGTTCCGGTCTGGGAAATAGTGTATCATTGTCCTTGCCTCACAATATACAATTTCATACAATGGTAGGCAAAGAAAGCCCTTCAATTAATAACTGTGAAATTGCTCAAAGAACACTAAGCTGAAGAGAGGCAGGCCAAGTTCCAGTGGGGACATAGACCCATAAAAGAGGAAGAAGAAGGACCTCTACCGACACGAGACATGAACCATGCTCGAGCAGGACTTCCAAGCTCTCGGAATTTTCGAGTGACGTGTGCTAAGGATGATCTTCGACGGTATGCTGGTGAACGGTGTATAATGGAAAAAGATAAACAACGAGCTCGTTACACGCTGGAAGGGAAGGTGGAAGGGATACAATGAGCAGGGAATGTTGCAAGAATGTCGGACAGCAACCCTGTAGAGTTGGTGTTCGCTGCTGATCCAGCGTGGAATGCAATACTCAAGATGCGTAGACTATGTTGAACATGCGAGCATCTGGCTTTATCGAGGACGAAGAGCGGCAGCTGCAAACCAATTATTGTGGTGTAATGTTGTTAACTATCTTAAATGTGGTGTAGTGCAAATAAACGTATGTATGACCCAGTCTACCCTCATACAACACATGCTACTGAAATAAATTGTGTAAGGCGATATCTTTCAACTTGTAAAACACTTTCCACACACCAGTACATCTGGTTAAAATCTACATTTGTTCATCCATTAAAACCTGGCTGACTCCACTGTTATACATACACCGAAATGTAATAGTTCACCACCAAAACCATCCTCGTTCTAAAGCACCGTATCCTCATATCACTACTGCCTGCACTTTGTTTCCGCCTGATTGCATTTACAACTTTCACCCTTTATCGCGCTGGCCATTTAAAATAAAAGTTCATACCATAAGCGACGGCGACGGCCGTTGCGGAAAATGCATTCCTACCACCCACCGAAAGGATACAGACTCATATATGTATGTACGTACGTATAGTTACTCACGTGCAATGGTGCAGCCGATGATGTGAGATACTCGCTATTATCTCTGTTCTTCTTTCCGAAGGACGCCCGAATGGCCTTCTGCTAAAATGCAGCAACCGTATGGCAAACTAGGGTAAAGTAAGTTCAAATCGGCATGAAAACAATTTTCTCAATTCTTTTGTATTTTAAATTTTACAGAGGTGCCATCCATAAACTACGTACACATTTTCGAACAACTTAACTCCACCCCTCCTTGTAAACTTTTGTCCATATTTTTTTGAAATTCCAAAATGGTAAATTGTTGAATAAAGCTTTCAGTTAAACTGTGAAAGTGCTTATATAATGCTAAGCTAAGAAACAGGCCTTCTCATAGTTGTGAAATCGCACCGGAAAGTAGAAAAAGAATAGAAACGAGAAAAAGAAGAGGAAAGAGAATAGAAAATAAAGAAGAGAAGAAAAAAAAGAAGTAGAAAAATAAGCATCTTGATAAGCGATTAATTTTAAAAAAATAAAGTAAATTTTCTGCCCCGCGCTACTCTACGGACATAGAGCACATCACCTGAAAGAATAGATAGCTTTAAAACTAGGGAAATGAAAGAACTATTCTTCCAGATGATGATCAAGGAAGTGCCATCCTTTTGCGACATGCTTGGCGCCGATGATAGTCGTTGGTGGATGCGGAACTGTGCACAATGCACATAAGGACTGTTCAATTTATAAAACGGACAACTTTACAAGGCTATAAAAAGAAGACGCGTTGTTCAAATTTAACCACCCTTGCTTCGTTGTTCAGTACATCATCTTTTATTATAGTAATCATTTTTGAATCGAATAAAAATAGTTTCATTTTACAGAAAATCGGCCAGGTGTTAAATGAGGTGAATTTATTGATTGCTGAAAATTGAAAATATATATGAAATCACTGTTCACATATGGTATATCGTTTTTAATACCAGAGAAGTATGTGCCATGCTGCAGCAGCATGAGTAATAAACATTTTGGAAAAAAAATAAACTCAATTGGAAAATTAAGTGTTGAGATATTAAAGTCTCAAGTGAGATTCGATTTTTTGAATATAATTCAATTGTAAAGCAAAAATGGCATGAAAATATTAAATAATCAATTTTTTCATGCATCCAGTCGAAAGTGGGAATGATGTGGTTTTAAATGCAGAAAACTGCTTCTTAATACCATTGCTGGTTTGGTTATTGTGCGCCATTACTGATACAGTAATCAAAACAGTTTCATTTTTTGAAGGTTCTTCCAAATAACAATGCAACCGAATGCAAATTTTGCATAACAATGATGTTGAAAATAAAAACTTTGCATCCGATTATTATTCAATAAGGTGTACAATAACATAGGACCAACTTTGTTGAAAATAAATAATAACAAGATTCGCTAGAGTCGAAAATCTGCATCAATGGAGCAAAAATTATAAAAATTTTCAATATGACCATCTTTATGGATTAAATTTTTGATGAAAAATGCAATTAAAAGAATTTTTTTTCTTCTGTATCATTCAGAGAGCAATATTCTATAACTCTAGACAAATTTTTAGCCGAATCCGTGATGCTATTGCAACACAGGACTTAAATGAACATTTTTTAATAATTTCTATGAAAACAAGGCAAATCACTATATCAAGCTGGAGACTGCTTGGTGCATTATTACTGACCAACTATTGAGCTTTACCTTTAGTAGGATAGTATAAGATTCCAATACATTCAAAACTTCATGAAAATGTACATGTTAAGTATGTTGAAAGTTTTGTCGAATTTTGAGAAAAGGGTTTTTATTGATGTTTTACGAAAACTGCTTCAGTTACACAATAAAGAACATTTTGCTTAATGTTATATTTTTCCTACATTTGAGAATAGCTATAGAAAGTTATGCAAAAAACTGATAATGATTTCATTGAAAAATAAAAAAGATATCGCACAAGAAAGTTGTCCGTTTTATAAATTGAACAGTCCTTATAAGTAGATATAACGGTTGGAAGCGCATAAACAGCGGCTGTCATCGCGCTGCTGCTGGCTGCAACGGTACTACTAACCAGGTCACCAAGTGCGTCATAGTTTTGTGGGTGGGATCAACACTCCCGTCGTCCATCAATGCATTTCGCAATGATGATGTTGGGGGTGTGCACTTCCTTTCGGGCAATAGCTAAGTTTCCCACAGTCTGGCATTGAATATTCAAAACTTGAGATTGGGTTCTATCAAGTAAGTTTATAGAAAATGCTGCCAAACCGCATTAAATTCACAATGTTTTATTCAAATATCTATTAATAGAAAGTCAATTGAAAGAGTAAGATACACTTCCTGTTTTCCAAACGAGGGGGAGGATAATATTTACGCGAAGAACATCCGAAGCACCAAGCATACAATTGAATCAGTGACGTCATTCCGGCCCGGGAAAACCGGGGAAACTCAGAGAGAGGGAGACATAAAAACTCTGTTCTCACCGTTACTTCCTTCGATCCGTGCTGCCACCTTGGGAGAGTGAGTTCCAATCGTAAAGCTAAACATAGCTTTTCCACTCACGGTTAGCTGCCATTCATCAAACGCAAAAGCTATCGAGTGTCGATCGACTCCTCGGTTCAATAGGGAAAATCTCATTTTTCCACGTGATTTGGAGGTTAACGTTGATTGCACGAGACTAACGAGACTGTGTGGCCTCCTGCAGAGCGGAAAGATATGGTTAAACATATAAACTGCTACAGAGACACAGAGAGAGAGGGGTGTGTGGGACTCTTCTCGTTGATTGAATATCGTGCACGCACCCTCGTCCGTGTCCGTTTGACCATCCGAACAACCTCTTTGAATACTTAGCTAGGAGGACACGTCCATAACCACAAGTTCGCAATTCATGTAGAAGCTATAAAATTCGGTTTTATTGAGTCGTCCATCAGTTTTGTTCGTTTTGGTCTTTGTTTGGAAAAAGTAAACGTGGGAATGGAGCCTGGATGGTTACACGCACCTCGCTAAGCTGTGGAAGTTTAGTTCAAGTGGTCACGTTGTTGCACCTATAAGAGTCGGAAACGTTCAATCTGAAATAATTTGAGTAGTATTTCGTTACATTATCTGCAATTGTTATGTATTACCATTGGGAAAGCATATGCTAACTCATGAAACAATCGAGTTTAAAAAAATAAACTCGGGCTGTTTTATTTACGGAGCATGAATTTTAGAATGAGAGTAATCAGTTTCGTACCTTTTAATTCCACCCTATTTTGCTTATCCTTTGACAGATACGCGTGCTTCGACTACCACTCAAAGGATAAGCAATTAGGGCGGAATTAAAAGGTACAAAACTGATTACACTCATTCGAAGAGAGTATTCTGCTTAGAGGGTTCGAAAAGTCGGTACAAGATTTATTTAGTTGATATCTTTTAGTGTTGTTTGAAAATTCCGTAACGGACTATTCTCGCATTACTTTTTAAAACAGCCAAACATTTTTGCAAACCAACACAATTGTGCTCTCTTAGCTCTTAATTCTTTCCAACCTTTTAAACTAATATTGTTTTAAATTGCTGAAAGACTTTTCCTCTTTGTTACCTATTTATTTATTTATTGCACTACTCGCTCCTCGATGGGTCAAACATCGCGCGAGCTGCTTGATGCCTACAGCACCGCTGGACTCAGACAGATGGTTGGAGTCAAAAATGAAAATAACCGTACACTTGATCTGTTCTTTGTGAGCGAGGAACTAGGAGTAAACTGCTCGGTTATGCATGCTCCTGCTCCGCTTGTAAAATTTTGTAGACATCACCCGCCTCTGCTAATGTGTCTGGAAGCGAGTCCGTCTCGTACCTTTCACGATACGTCAGAAAGTGTCTCCTATGATTTCAGTCGGGCTAATTTCGGTGAAATGAATGTTTTCCTGGAGCGCGTGAACTGGGACGAGATTCTTAGCGGATCCGACGCGAACCTTGCTGCTTCGACTCTCTCCGGAGTATTGTTCTATGCAATCGACCAGTTTGTTCCAGTCATTTCGAAGCGGGAACCGACTAAGCCGGCTTGGTCAAATGCCACCCTCAAAAATCTCAAAAGAGCAAAACAGGCAGCTCTGAGGCGTCACAGTAAGTACCGTACCGACACCACGAGAGCGAGTTATTTGGAAACGAATACCGCATACAAGCACCTCAACGATAGTCTCTACAGCGCCCATTTAAGCCGATTACAAAGCCGCCTGAAAACTAATCCCAAGAGTTTTTGGCGGCATGTCAACGACCAACGTAAAGAATCTGGTTTGCCGACTACGATGACTGATGGATTCCATGAAGCTGATACAACAATGGCTATAGTCGACTTGTTCCGTTCACAATTCAGCAGCGTCTTCGTCAATGAGCAACTTGACCCACAGGATGTCACTGAAGCCACACGGAATGTTCCCAGCTTTCCTGCATCTGGAGTGCAGTTCGCTATCACCAACGATGTCGTTATTGCTGCCGCCAAAGATTTGAAGTCCTCAACTGGATGTGGACCGGACGGCATCCCGTCGCTTGTCATTAAACGTTGTTTGAATTCTATTGCCGCGCCTCTTACAACGGTTTTCAACCTTTCCATGACAACCGGCGTTTTTCCGAATTGCTGGAAGGAGTCGCACGTTTTTCCCGTTTTCAAGAAAGGCTGCAAAAGAACTGTCTCAAACTACAGAGGTATTGCTTCACTGTGCGCTACGTCGAAGTTACTGGAGTTGATCGTTCTACACAAACTAGTTCAAAGTTACGCACATTACATTTCTAAGGATCAACACGGATTTGTTCCAAAACGATCGACGACCTCTAATCTGACGTGTTTCACGTCGTACCTGATACGCCAGTTTCAAAGTGGACATCAAGTAGACGCCATCTATACTGACCTTTCTGCCGCCTTCGATAAAATGAATCACCAAATCGCTCTGGCCAAATTCGATAAACTGGGTATGAACAACAACCTCCTCATGTGGCTTCGATCCTATCTAACTGGACGCAGTATGTCTGTAAAAATTGGTGACCACATCTCTTCGCCGTTCACAGTATGGTCCGGCGTTCCCCAAGGCAGTCATCTTGGTCCGTTTCTTTTCCTGTTGTATATGAACGACGTCAACATTATCATTAAATGCATGAAACTTTCATATGCTGACGACCTGAAGCTGTATTTCTCGATTAAGCAACGTCCCGATGCAGCGTTTCTACAGCACCAGCTTGAAACCTTTGCTGTTTGGTGCTCATCAAATCGAATGTCACTAAATGTATCTAAATGTTCTGTCATATCATTCGGCCGTAAGAAGTCCATTCTCCACTTCGACTACGCTTTGGAAGGTGTTCGGTTGAAACGCGAATCGACAGTCAAGGATCTCGGAGTTCTGCTTGACTCTAAACTGACATTTAAAGACCATGTCGCTTACGTCGTCGCCAAGGCATCGTCGCAGCTTGGCTTCCTCTTTCGCTTTGCCAAAAAATTTAAAGACACCTACTGCTTGAAGTCGCTATACTGTTCAATTGTACGCCCCATCCTGGAATACTCGGCAGTAGTCTGGGCTCCTTACTACAACAATGAAATTAACCGCATCGAAAGAGTCCAGCGCAAATTCATTCGTTTTGCGCTACGCCATCTCAGGTGGAGGAATCCGCTAACTTTGCCTAGCTATGAAAGCCGCTGTCAACTTATTAACTTGGAACCTCTCAGTGCTAGACGCAATGTGGCCAAAGTCTGCTTTGTAGGTGATCTTCTGCAAGGCAACATAGACTGCCCTGATCTTCTCGGAATGCTGCATATAAACACACGCCGCCGTAGTCTAAGATCTCACCCGTTTCTCAATCTTCCACCTGCAAACACCAATTACAGCCTACATGAGCCGGTTCGTGATATGTCCCATTTGTTCAATACTTGTTATTTTGTATTTGATTTTAATGTGTCACGTTTAGTAAATAAGCGTAGCTTTAAGCGTATCTTCTGTTAAATTTAGTTGTAATAATGTATCTTTCGTTTTTTTATGTCATTGGGGTAAACATTTTATCTGTTGACTTTATGTGTAAATAAATAAATAAACAAATAAATAAATACCAACAGTGGTGGTAGTGGCAATTTAGCACTACATCGATTAAAACGCATGCAAATAGCATTTTTAATAGATGCATCATACCTAATCAATAACAGTAATTCAGTTTTGTGTTCAGGATTTGGCGGAAAACCTATTTTAAATAATTATTTTCCTTTACGTTTTTGCTTCTTTGCACTTTGCATAATAGTAGTAGGGTTCGTATAGTGGTGGGTCCCATAAGAATTCAATGTGTTGCGCCACTATAGGAACCAATGTTAAATTTTACCTACACAATAGGAACTGTGTACCAATAGTTGGTGCAAGTGATTCATTAGCAAAAACTGAAATAAAAAATGGTTTTTACATTTTTCCTAGAAAATTGAAGTAAAAAACTACCGATTAACGTTTTCAGACTTTTTATTTTGTGGAATTTTCAATTTTATTCGATTATTTTATTACAAGGACCTACTAATAGCACCACTATTGGCACATTTACCCTACCGCCAGAAATTATTGCTGATATTCCTACAGGACTTGCTCTATTGGAATTTGTACGGAAAATTCTCTAGAGATGTATACAGAAGTTTTTGAAGGGAGGAATTATTTTTCTCCTAAAAAAAACTACTCCGTGGATTTATCCTGGAATTTATCTAGGAATTTTCATAGGGTTTCTTGCAGAAATTCTTCCAAGGATTCCTTCAGAAATTCAAGCCGGAGTTACTGAAGAAATTCTACCGAGGATTCATCCAGGGATTTCTCCGGAGAT
The DNA here is from genome assembly GCF_035046485.1 of Aedes albopictus. Lineage (NCBI taxonomy): Eukaryota > Metazoa > Arthropoda > Insecta > Diptera > Culicidae > Aedes > Aedes albopictus. Next base: position 439,122,720 of record NC_085137.1, on the reverse strand, counting down.
CTCTCTGAAGATTTCTTTTAAACCTTTTCTATATTAATATTATATTAAGTGGGGTTCATCTAAGAATTTAATGCAGGGATATCTCTTGATATTGATTCAGGAATTTATCTTGTAATTTCTTCCGGAATTTCTTCAAAGATTCTTTAAGAAGTTTTGCTGGGAATTCACTTGGAACTCATACTAGAGCTTTTCAACACATTTCTGCTGAGATTTCTCCAGGAATGGCTCCCAGAACTTTTTTAGGTAAATCCTCAATGGATTTCTTCGGAAATTTCATCTGGAATTCTTCAGAGATTTCGATAGGAATTCTTTGGTGATTGCACTAAGGATCTCTTCTTAAATTCTCAAGGGACTTATGGGGGAACTCCTCTAGAGGTTTCTACAGAAACCATTTACGAAATTCCTTCAGGAATCTCTGTAAAGTTTCGTCTTGAACCTAGCGGCCATAATGGTTTGTTGTTGAACCTATTGCGATTGAGTAACACTGACTTGCAACAGAAAAACCAAAAATGAATCATTGTCAATCGTTATTTGAAATTGACTGCCAAAGGTGATCAATTCTTTAAAAATTTTCTCATAAGATTTTTCCCAGAATTTCGGTCCAGGGATTCCTTTGTTGATTCTTTCCGTGTTTTCTTCAGGGATTTCTACTGGATTATTTTAGGGATTTCTCAAAGATTGCATGAGGGATTCCTTCAGGGATTACTTGAGGTATTCCTCCAGCATACTTTCATAAATTTCTCTGTGGAATATTCTGGAATTTTTCCCCGAATCTCCTGTGGTACCGTAAAACGGGGTCAAATTGATCTTCGGATTGAAATTGATCAGTCGTTTTTCATTAGATAAAGCATTTTTTGAATAGTTTCCTTACAAATAACGTTTAGCATCAGATCCCAACAGTACGATACTTGAAAGCAAACTATTAAAAAATATGATATTTCTAACAGAAAAAACGGTTGATCAATTTCGACCCGAAGATCAATTTGACCCCGGTTTACGGTACTTTTATATATTTCTCCTGGGATTCCTCCCGTAATATTTTGAGAGATTTATTCCTGATTTTTCTTGTTAATCCTTTTTAGATTCTTTCATGCATCCCATTCCTGATTTTTTCAGTGATTTCTTCAGTAATTTCTTTCGTGTTATTTTTCATTGATCAATCTCAGGATTTCTTTATGAATTTCTTCTGGGATAGATACAGCAATCCCTCCAGAGATCCTGGGACACATTCAAGGATTCCTCCAGGGATATCACCAGGATTCCTATATTGATTTCTCCCGTTATTCAATTGGAGAATTCTCTCGGTATTTCTTCAGGGATTTCTTTCTGTGCAACCCTGACATGCGCTGCCGTGACTTTTTTGTAACCATGTGTGTTGCTTGGGTAATTGATTACTCCTGGGTTTTCTTTGGGAATTTCTTCCAGTACTACTCTTTTTCTCAGGTTTTTTTTACGGATTAATCCACAAATTCTTGACAGCGATTCTTGAATTCTTATTCAGCGATTTCTGTCAGTTGCATGCAAAGATTTGTTCTGGATTCCATAAGAAATTCTTTTCATTTAATAAAAAGAAGAGATATCTGAAACCATTTTTCTTGAATGCTCTTAAATTCCCTTCATTTATTCTTGCTGGGTTTTCGTGGAGATCCCTCCCGAAATTCGTTCAGGAGCTCATTGAGAGATTCCTAACAGATTTCCTGATTTTTTTTTGAGTGCTTATCGCCATTTCACCCGGAATTACCTGCGAAATTCTTCAGAGATTTTTTCAAGGTTGTTTTCAAGATTTTTCTAGGGATTTTTCGGGCATCCTCTCAGAATTCCTTCAGAGCTTCCGTCTGTGAGATCTCTTAGGATTCATTAAAAGATTTGCTTGCGATACCTTCAAAGATTCTTCCGGGATTCCTTCATTGATTCTTGAGATCTCTTCAGGGATTATTTAAATGAATATTCACCAGATTCTTTACTCCCAGAATACCATTTGGAATTGTTCCCGGGATAAATTCAAGAACTTTTCTTAGCAAAGGGATTTCTTCCGAAGTTTCTTCATGGATTCCATTCCAGATTCCTTCAGAGGTTCCTTCCAGAGTTTTTCATTGATCGCTGCTGAGTTTTTCTTTGATTCTTCCTTTAATAATTTCTTCTAAGATTCCTACAGGGATTCTTTAATTGATTCATCCAGAGATTCGTTTATGGGTTTCTTCTGGTTTCCGTTAAGGATTCTTCCAGGGATTCCTATAGAGATTTTTTCAGCGACACATTCATGGACTCCTCTCGAGATTGAAGCTCTCTCCCAAAATTCTTTCAGGAGTTCTTCATGGTATAGTCTCAGAATTGCTTCTGATTTTGTTCATGGATATTTTTCCGCATTTCTCCCGGAATTACCTTCGGAATTCTTTCAATTCCTCCCGGGATTCCTTCAAGGATTTCTCTCGGAATTCCATCCCAAATTCTTTTAAGGATTATTTTCAGACTTTTTTAGACTCTTCTAGATTCTTTCAGATATTCCTTGGTGAATTGAAACTTCTTCCCGGGAGAGGAAGGTATTCTATAATGTGTTCTCTTCTCAGGAGAATTAAACGAAGAGGGTAACCCAACTAACGTTTTTGCTGTATAAGAGCTTAGGGGTGCTTTCTTACAAAGGCGTTTGCTTCATAAGCTATTATGCAGCTACTTTTGTTAGTAGGGAAGTTTCAAAGGTTTTACAGAATGGCTTCTGAAAAACAAAATCGGGTTTCAGGCAGGGTGAATAGAGAGAGCGGTTGTAAAAGGGGTTTAGAAGGGGTTTTAAGGAAGGGATAAAAATGGTGGGCAAGGTGGACCTCATAAAGTAGGGGGCGGCAGACATGGGTTTAGGATGGAAGAACGATAGCTTTAGAAAGTTTAAGGAGTCACTAAGACCGGCTGAAGAAGATAAAGGAGATTTTAGGAAGATCGAAATGAAGAGTGTCTGAAGGATGTCAATGTCCAAGTAACAATTATCACAATATTTTGGCTTATTAGGCTATTGTACGACCAATATAGAGCACGTCAGCACAATAGTTTCACTATATCAACACGTAAGGCGAATTGAGGTGCTTTGTGGCTACTTGGATAGTTTTGTTCAGGGGATTTTAAAAGGAGACCATTAACTGTATCTCTGGTGTTCAAAGGGAGAGTTCCAAGGAAGTTTTGAAGAGGTTAAGTCACAGTGACTTCAATGCAACCCTTGCATGCGCTGCCGTGACTGTTTTGTAACCATGTGTGTTGCTTGGGGTATATTTCATATGGGGAAGATGTCTGGACTCCAAGAACGACGACCAGAATATCCAAGATGGCGATTTGAAATCCAAGAGATAATATGGCGACTTTTTAATGGAGTATAAGGCTCTGAAACCATGTAATATGGTTATATTTGGTATGGGAAAGATGTATGAAGTCCAAAAATGGCAACCAGAATATCCAAGATGGCGGCCTTAAATCCAAGATGGCGGCTTAAAATTCAAAATGGCGGCTTTTAAATAGAGTTTTAGATTCTAAAACTTTGAAATATGGGTATATTTCAAAGTTTAATCGCCTCGTTCTCGTAGCAGCGCTATTAGGGTCACCAAGCTACTAATCGCACCATGCTATGGGGTGAGGGTTCGATTCCCGCTCCGGGCGATGAAACTTTTCGTGACAAGAGTTTCTTCTCCGTATCAACTGGTGCATGCTCCGTGTGTCCCTTGTCTAGTGTTAAGTTTCATTCAGTGTGTACAGCCTCTGGCTGAAGACGGTGTCCGCGTCTTTTTATATTACGTATGAGGAATATGTCTGGAGTTCGAAAACGACGACTAGAATTACCAAGATGGGTGTCCGAAATCCTTTAAATTCAAGATGGCTGCTGTTAACTTGAGTTTAAGGCTCTGAAACCATGCAATATGTGTATAGATGTCTGGAGTACAAAAACGGCAACCAGAATATCCAAGATGGCGGTCCAAATCCAAGATGGCAGCTCAAAATTTAAGATGGCGGCTGTTTACTGGAGATTTGAAGAACCTGCAGTTTAAAAATGATGACCATAATATCCAAAATGACGGTCTGAAATCCAAGATGGCGGCTTCAAATTCAAGATGGCGGCTGTTTAATGGAGTTTTAGGACTTAAAACATGATCTTAAATGATACAATATGGGTATATTTGGTATAAAGATATCTGGAATCCAAAAATAGCACCAAAACGATATATTTTCTGGTGCCATGAAACGGATGAAAGTGCATCAACATAACACATGGGGTCTGTCCATAAACTATGTAGACTCTTAGGGGGGGGGGGGGGGTGACGCGGGGGGGGGGGGGGGGGGGTCTGGCCAAAGGCTACGCTCCATACAAATTTCGCCTGAGTTATGTTGAAATGGGTTTTCGAAAGCACGTGAAAGGCGTCATCACTGCTAGGTGGGTTTATTAGGGCTTTTATTAGACATTTAGTCCTTTTTAATATGTTTACAAATTTACGATTTCTTTGACTCATATTCGATAGACAAACGATTGTTGATCAGGAAAGTGAATGACAAAAAAACTTCCGACAAACTTTTATACATCCGCTCTGATATTTGAGTGCGGTTGAGAAAATTCAAAATTCGAACTTTGTTTAACTAATAAATCGAGAGATGATTACGTGAAAAAAAATAGCGTGATTCTGGTGAGATTCGGACTTACGATTACGTATCACTAATCTAATTCCACACATCATTTGGTAATACTCAAAGCATTTTAGAGGAAATTACAATACAAAACAGTACTATATTTCTTAGAATTGGGCAGATATAAAAAAAGTATATATATCGTACATCCTCATTATTTTTTTTTAACAATTTTTATGATTAAATCATCACACCATCATCACTTCTGGTAAATATTAAATGCTTATCTCACTTTTAGGTGAACAAACCAGAAGCGCCTGTCACACGATATACACATGCAAAATGGTCATTGGCAGAGGAAGCTTTCAGATATGTTATAACAATAGAAATTCTCATAGAATGCCTAGCTGAGAAGTATATGCTTTGTTCCAGTTGGAACGTTACGCCGAGATGAAGAAAAGTGATGTATAATTTCTCTAAACCATCTAAAAGCCACTTACCTCTGGGACTCTCCAGCGTCATTCCTGAAATTTTTCTAGAACTATCCAGAAACTCACAAGGAACCCCCATGAAACCGTCTTGGAATCTCTTTGAAACCTTATAGCAACCTTCTGAATCCCTCATGAGCCTCCCCTTGAAGACCCGGGGAGTTTTTTCAGGAACCTATGTGAACTTCTAAAACCCCTCTGAAACATCCAGATACCATTTTAAATCCTATGCCTTGAGATCGTCTGGAGCCTTCCTGAAATCAATACCAGAACGGAAAAGTTAAACATCTCATTTGGGAAAAGTTTTCATGGTTTTTATTTGTTCCATATTTGAAATGTTCAAATACAGTTTCCAACAAATATAGTCATTCAGCACGGGCACAGAATTCTCAAATCAAATGATTTCGGTTATTGACGAGCCGCTTTGAGTTGTTTACATCCTTATCAGTGACGCATTTGAATCCATCCCCATTATTCGCGATAACGAAAAAACGAACTCACGCTCCCGGTGTCCTTACGGGGGGGAAAAAGTCACCCAAGAGAAAATTCGCTTTATTCTCTGGTATCTCTCATCGTGCGGCGGATGTCCTTCGCCGTTGCTGGGTGCCCGGCGCGCGTTCTGTGTGGTCCGACGCTGGGGAAAAACTTTCAGTCCTTCGTGAGAGTCCATCGTGAGCGAAAGCTGCTTTGGGAAAAATCAGCCCCGCCGCCGCCGTAGGCATATCAGTGGAATCCGCGTTGGTTGGATTGGTTTGCTGTGGTACACGGACAGGAGGTGCTGTATAGATTCCATTTGGTGACCATTTTTCCCAAGGATTACGATTAGCTGGTGGTTGATTTCGATCGAAGAAAATGCGAAAAGTGTAGGTGGAATCGACAAATAGGTGTGATTTTCCTGCTGCTTGGCAGCGCAGGTGGCGATAGAGAAGCTTGAAGGCGGTGTAAGAAGAGCTGAAAACAGGGAAAACCCGAGAAGCAAGAAGAAAATTTTGGTCGATTTTTCAACCCACCCCGGAGGAGTCAAATTCCTACACGAAGCGGACGGTGAGCCAGTCGAAACGGAAAAGAAAGGATTACAGTGGGGTTTGTTTTCGCGAAGGAAACGTAATTTTCCTGTGAAAAGTGTGCGGTTGACCGAAACGACTGAAGGCAGTGAGGATTACAGTGGGGTTGGAAAATTCTAGCGTCGCCGTCCCCTGGAAGGGGCCTCAAGGAGTCAAGGATACAGCAGCAATACGAAGCAGTGAGTGTAAAGGAATTTCCACCAGCCGAGCAGAGTTACCTTGCGAAGGATAGCTCTGTTTGTGGGGGTGGTGCTGGTTTTTCCTGTATTTTGAATTCGTAATGGCACATCAAGTAGAATAAATTAAGCTTCGATTCGTCCTGAAACGGATTCCAACAAGCGAACGGAAGAAAATTTGTGAAAAAGGTGAAACTCTACAGTTTACAATCTCTAGGCCCCAGGTGTTGGCTTTTTTCCTTTATCTACTTCCCCAGTGTGACGATTCAAATAGAATGGTGAATCTTTTCTCCAGCTAGGGTGAGTAAGGCATTATGTAAAATCGAAGTGGCAGAACAGACAACGCTGAGAAAAAGAGTGGAAAAAACATCCTGCCAAAGTCACACCGGAGTTAAATCCTTTTGCATCCCAGACCCATGAAGGCAAAGTCTTGCTGTGAATAGAAGGCACTTCGATATGGGGGAGGGCTTTGACAGTGTATTACAGAAAACGAACAAGGGAAATCCCTGCCTCGTGCGTCCCATGCTACTACCACCAACAACCCTTACTGACTGGGACTGGCGATGGGTCCCAGGCTGTCGTCGCGACGCGAGAGCGAAAATGGTAATAGTGGGTGTGTCAGTGCTGCCAAGGTTGTTTTGGATTCTGACGCAGAATGGTTGCCGCCGAAGCGAATCCTTTGTGAAGAGTTCCTGTTTTTTTCGGATCTGTCGTGTTTGGAACACTAAACTATTGGAAAAGCACTTAGTCTTTGATTTATGAATAGTAATAAAGCGAGCAGCAGCAATTACATACACGTGCCCCATCACCTTTATTTGGTTGGAATCTACTTGCTGAGCCATTATTCATTAGTAAGGACGAACTTTTCAGTTTCCTCCTTAAAAGCAAGACTGATTTTATGGTTCCTCAGCATTTTTTAATGTTCGTCGGGTCTTCAATTCAGCTCGTGAGCAGAGGTTACAAAATATCAGTTTGGAGAGTGTGGGTTCGATTTCCAGTCTAATCGAAGATGCTTCCAGTATCCAGATTTGGGAGAACAAAATGTCATGTTCAAAATTCGGTAGAATTTTGGTCCGTAGAGTCATGAAAAAGAAGAAATTCCCTTATGCAGTGTTTTCGACAATAGCTATACACAATTGTTTTGAGCCTTGCAGCGACACTTTTTTACAAGAATAACAAGTATCCAAATCGTTGTAAGCAAGCTGTATGATTCTCGTATGGTGTGCTAAAGAGCAAAGAAAAGAAAACAAGGGAAAGATGTATACGACGCGAATAGCAGGACCATTTACTTTCAGGGCTCGTGTGACGTCGGATGTTATTACTTAAAGAGGATCGCATGTAGTGAAATGTAAATAATAACCATACGCTTATGCAATGTGTTTACTTGGGGCCAATACTAGTTACGAAAATTTTCTTCAATAATTATGAGTTTTAACCCGAGCAGAAGGGAATAACAACAGCATAAGAAGCTGTGTTATTTGGATAAAATAACTGAATCATAAAATCGATTATTGTTAAGTTATTAACATAACATATTATGTTACAAACTTGTCTGTCATAAGCGGCAAAATAACAAATAACATAACAAAAAAATCTTCTTGGAAAACCATTTTAATGACATGTTTTGTGAGTTTCAATAACAACTTAATAACAGTGAATTTTTAGAATATTTCAATAACAAATTTTGATATTATTATGTTATTGATAATAATCGGAAAGCAAAATTTGTTATAATATCAAAATCGTAACTAAGTAAATTATGATACTTATTATATCCCTTTGGGGACGGAGCTCAAAAAAGTGAAATCTTCATACAAATGGCTCAACTTTGGCTTTCCAGAACTCTTGGGTTTCCGAATAAAACAGTAATTATTTTTCCTCATTTGAAAGAACTACTCTTTATCTTTTGAATTCTAGCTTTGATTACCTAGATAAATCGAAAAGAAAAAATATTTTTGTCCACTTTTTGTTTACCTTGTTGTGGTAAATCTCACAGGCAACGTAAACAAAAGTTTATTTGCACACATACAAGTTTAAGTAATGGCTGATTTATTGAAACAGTTTACGACACATAAAACAAATTCTAAAACAGATGGAAAAATATGCAAAACTGTTACCACTCACCAGCATAATTGTGCTGGTTCGTCACGACGTTATTTACTTTGTCTCAAAAACCCACCTATTATATGAGTAACAATACTTTAAATGATCGAAAAATACTATGTTCAGTTTTTAATTCATTCCAAGAGAATCTAAAAGAAAAACCTTCCAGAAATTTATCCGAGAGTTCTTCCACAAAATCATTCACAAATTTTCAAAGGCTCCTCTAGAAATTCCTCCAGAACTATGAACAGAATCCCTTCAAATATTTCTTCAGAATTTCCCGTGATTATTTGTCCCGAATTTCATCTTAAGATTTCTCAGATTTTTTTTTTTTGAGAATTTCACCAGGAGTTTTTTCCGAGTTTTTGCCAAGAATTCTAATAATTGCTCAGAAGAATTACTTTTGGAATCTCTAAGAAGATTGCGCCAGGAGTTCTTTTGAATACTTCTCCAGGGTATCAAAGGGCTCCTCCAGAACTTTCAAGTGTTTTTCCGAATATTATTTAAGGAATTTTCAAGGGATTCGATCAGAAATTTCCGTCCTAACTGAATATGAAAATGGAACAAAACAAAAGGACAGGTCATTATTATCGAATGGTTGTTTTGATTTCAAAACTAGTTACTGTTGTGCTATTGTTGATAAGTTGATCAATAGTATAACTGTAAGATTTTGATTCCTCAACAATAACAATAACAAAACAATGTTATTGGAATGAAATTGAGTGAATATATATCAATAGCTTAATTATAACAAAATGAGATTGTCCAACAAAATTTGTTATGGAAAAGCTATGCCTTGATAAATAAATAATAACAAAACAAGATATAAAAACAGGTTATGTGATTTCGTAGTTATTAATTTGATATTCTCCTCTGCTCGGGAAGGGATGTCTTTGTGTACAAAAAATAAACAGTTGCTTTTAGCCAAACTTTCTCTTGTAGAAATGAAGAAATTGGGTACAAGCATAAGTTTTAGCCAACCGTCTATTTTGGCCATGGTGCGTTCTACAACCTATGGCGATCGGAATAGGCACACATTTTTTTTTTTTGTAAAAAAAACATGCAATTTGATCAAACAATTTCAGCATAAATAAATATTTATGAGAAGTCAACTATAAACATATAGTTTAGCTGGGGTGATTCTAATTTGATCAGTCGCATGAGAAATACGTACAATTGATTAAAATACAATCCGCAGTAAGTAATATGACCACAACTAGCGGTGTGGTTCTATTTCAGCCTCAATGGTTTTCTTCTAAATATTTTTCTAGAATGTATTCTTTCTTTTTTACTTCTTTTAAATTTTCTCCGAATAGTGTCTGTGGACCCTACCCAAAGTTCCTCTATGAATTATTTCAGAACTTATCAAAATGTTCCCGCATATTTTATTGAGAGATTTTTGCTGGATTTCCTAGAATGATTTCAGCAAAAACTCCTCTAAAGATTCCTCGGGGTATCCGGGGTATCCCTACAGAATGCATTCCAGTCCATGTATTTCTTTAAAAATTTCTTTAGGGGTTTTTGGAGCAGGGATGCCATATATACAGACTTATCTGTAATATACAGATTTTTGAGCAAGGGGGGCCATTTTATTTTTGTATGGGATACAGATTATCACCCAAATTTGGTATGAGATACAGATTTTTGAAAAGAGTGATACAGATTTTTCAAAATAATCTGGGCTTTTCTTTCAAAAAATCAGATTTTTATCAGGATCTCTTTCAGAAATTATGGTTGGAATTCCTCCAGATATTACTACATATATTCAAAGATTCTCTCAGGCATTAATTAAGAAATCTCAATCTTGTACAGTAACACCAGATTTTTTTTAAACTGGTCGGTTTTCGCTATTGCAACAGGATCAAAGTTGTAGCAAAAAAAAAAACGACCCGCGCAAAACAAAAAGCTGGTGCATTTTATCTTTCCCCTCTAATAGATGAAACGATCATTTCACTACCCACATCCAAAGAAGCGCTCTAACATACAAGCGACTTCATCGATCAAATCACGCGAGTCGTTGATGCGCACGAAATAGGCGAAAAAGGATGTGAAAACAACATGCGCACCCTCATTGAAAACCTCATGCACTATGGCCTATCAAACATCCCTCTTCTCATCTCATAACTTATCGCATCCGATCGCATCTCACCTTACCCACTATGGTCACAGCCTGAGTCATGTGAAAGTTGACCTCTCCGTGTGCTCTGGTGATCCACATCGACAAGTTGGGAATTAGACGATGGGTCCACCTGCCATTCACAGCGTTATCCCACTGCTGCTGCCACTTGGATAGTGTACTGGCTCGCGCTCTCTTCCGAGCTCCTCCTGTGCCTCGGTCCCTGTAGCATTCGCTATCTTCTTCCAGTAGAAGGCAGATAGGGATCATCCCGGCTATCACACACACGGCGTCTGACGAAATGGTTCTGTACGCACTTGACACGCGCATCGCCATCAGTCTGAACGTGCGATTGAGTTGGACGCGATTTCTTCCAGTCTTCAATGCGGTCGACCACACTGGGGCTGCGTACCTTACGGTGGACGATGATACGCTCGCTAGTAACCTCCTCTTGCTGCTGCTAATCGCAGAGTTGTTGGGCATGATCCGGGATAGTGCTGAGATCACAGCCGTGGCTTTCTTGCAGACATAGTCGACATGACTGTTGAAGTTCAGTCGATCGTCCAACATAACTCCCAAGTGTTTGACTTCACGCTTTGAGTCGATAATGCATTCGCCAACCATCATTCGTGCATGCTGCACTGTCCTCCGGTTACTGATAATCACCAGCTCGGTCTTGTGGTGCGCTAGCGATAGCTTCTTCCTGCGCATCCACTCTTCCACTACGTCTACCGCCTCCGTGGCCAATACTTCAACCTCTTCTCGTGACTCACCGATCACTAGCAGCACCACATCGTCCGCGAAGCCAACAATCTTCACTCCTCTGGGTAGCTCCAGTTTTAGGACCTCGTCATACATAGCATTCCAGAGGGTCGGGCCCAAAATGGATCCCTGTGGAACGCCCGCAGTAATAGCCACACTCCTCTTCCCGGCGTCTGTCTCGTAGGTAAGTGTGCGATTCTGGAAATAGCTTTGCAGGATCTGGCACAGATACTCAGGCACCCTCAACCTGTGTAACGAATCGGCGATTGCTACCCAGCTGGCGCTGTTGAAGGCATTTTTGACATCCAGGGTGACCACCGCGCAGTAACGGTTTCCTCTTCGCTGCTGCTTCTGCGCCGTCTCCATAGCATCCACAACAGTTCTGATGGCCTCTACTGTCGACCTGCCTTTACGGAATCCAAACTGCATCTCTGACAGACCGGTCTCGCACTCCGTGAACTTCGTTAGCCTGTTCAGGACCAATCTTTCCAGCAATTTGCCAACAGTATCCAACAGGCATATCGGCCGGTATGCTGATGGGTCTCCGGGAGAGGGTGTGTGTGTGTGTGTGTGTGTGTGTGTGTGTGTGTGTGTGTGTGTGTGTGTGTGTGTGTGTGTGTGTGTGTGTGTGTGTGTGTGTGTGTGTGTGTGTGTGTGTGCGTATGTCTGAATGACCGACGGTTCATTCGACGCGGAATCTGGTCCCATTGTTTTCTATTGAAAATGGTTCGGATCGGTCCAGCCGTTCCAGAGTTATGGCCATTTAGGTGTTCCGGACCGGTACCCCAGGAAGGGGCCAGATATGAAAACGATACAAACCCATCCATGCGGCACATCAAACTACGGCATTTTCGATAACTTGATAAATGGGAAGCAGAAAAATAGTTTGAGACCATATCTGAACCGGTAGTGTCCCGGAACCGGTTCCGGGTGTCCCGCCGGAAGTGGCCAAACATAAAAGTGAACTAAACGCAAGCATGCGACATATCAAACCGCGGCTTTTTCGATAACGTGATGAACAGTAAGCAGGAAAACATTCTCTGACCATATCTGAACCGGTAGTGTTCCGGAACCGGTACCAAATGTCCCGCCGGAGGTGACCAAGTAAAAAAGTTAACCAAACCCATGCATGCGACATATCAAATTGTGGCTTTTTTGATATCCTGATGAAAAGTAAGCAGGAAAATATTCTCAGACCATATCTGAACCGGTTGTGTCCCGGAACCGGTTCCGGGTGTCCGGTCGGAAGTGGCCAAATATAAAATTGATCTAAAACCATGTATGCGACATATCAAACCACGGATTTTTCGATAACCTGATGAACAGTAAGCAGGAAAGCATTCTCAGACCATATCGGAACCGGTAGTGTTCCGAAACCGGTTCCAGATGTCCTGCCGGAGGTGGCCAAGTATAAAAGTTAACCAAACCCATGCATGCGACATATCAAATAGTGGCTTTTTTGATATCCTGATGAACAGTAAGCAGGAAAATATTCTCAGACCATATCTGAATCGGCAGTGATCCGGAACCGGTTCCGGGTGTCCCGTCAGAAGTGACCAAATATAAAATTGAACTAAAACCATACATGCGACATATCAAACCGCAGCTTTTTTGATAATCTGATGCACAATAAGCAGGGAAGCATTTTCAGACCATATCGGAACCGGTTTCAGATGTTCCGTCGGAGGTAGCCAAGTATAAAAGTTAACCAAACCCAGGGCCGGATCTAAGGGGGGGCCGGGGGGGCCAGGGCCCCGGGCCCCCACATTTTAGGGCCCCCCACAAAAACCATTTTGCTTGTAAAACATTATCGAATAGTTTTGGCGTTTCAGTCTTTTCGGGGTCAAAAACAACTAAATGTTTTCTTCTTCCAACGTTTCGATCCTTATTGGATCTTCCTTAGGGAATCTGTAATTTATTATAGTCGTTTTCATAGGTTTTAACACTTTGGACTACACTTAACACATACCGAATGAAATTGTTGCTTTTTCGTCCAGTGGTAGTTTTTTAAAACTTTTAACCGTCATTTGTTGTTTTTTGATTTTGTCCGTTTTTTCTGTTCCGAAAAACCTTCAAATTCAAAAAGAAAATGTAAATGTAAAACATTAACAAAAACAATGAAAATCTTATTTACTCATGACATTTGTACCTCCAAGGGCCCATATAGCCGAGGCGGTAAACGCACGGGTATTCAGCATGACCATGCTGAGGGTGACGGGTTCGATTCCCGGTCGGTCCAGGATCTTTTCGTAAAGGAAATTTCCTTGACTTCCTTGGGCATAGAGTATCTTCGTGCCTGCCACACGATGTACACATGCAAAATGGTCATTGGCAGAGGAAGCTCTCAGTTAAAAAATAGAACACTAAGCTGAGAAGCAGGCTTTGTCCCAGTGAGGACGTTACGCCAAGAAGAGAGAGAAGGAGAGAGAGATTTGTACCTCCAAGAGGCCTCCACATCCGCTCTGGCCCCGGGCCCCCACAATGCTTAATCCGGGCCTGACCAAACCCATGCATACGACATATCAAATAAAGCCTGCGCACTTTAGAATCGGTACACTTTCAACCAGCCGCAGATTAAAAACGGTTTAACCAAGAAAAAATGTGGTAAGAAGCAAATGAAGCTTATTTATTGTATTTTGTAGGAAAAATATGAAAAATTCATTTTTCATTTCTTCAAGATAAAATTTTGACCAGATTGTGAAATTCATGCCATTTTATTCTGCACAAACCAATGATCGTCAACATTTGCAAATTTCACAGCTTACGGGCTGATATTTCCACAGGAATCAAAATTATATTCATTAAAGATATGCTCTAAACAAGTTACGACATCAAACTCTTGACAAATATGGTTCACAAGATCATAATAAACTTATAGCCTTAGTGTCCATTCACGCTCTATCCAAAGCATAATTTTACTCAAAGTATTTTTTTATGAAAAAATATTTCCGGGATCGTTTTTCGGATCTACAATTCCCTATTTCAAGTGGCCCAACTTAATTCATATCGAAACCTGGATTATTTTTAGAATTATTAGCAGTTTTCCCACACAGTATTTGGAAATTAAGAGTCATAAGGCTAACTCCTCATAATAAGCCTAAAATATGATAGTTTTCATGGATAAAACACTGAAAACCATATAGATTATGGAACTATATATGTGATTCTATGATCACAAATTAAAAACTTCTGAGTTGAATCAGTTTTATTTAAAAAATCGTTAGATATTTCACGCCATCAAAACACATTCAATGAATTTCGTCAGCAATAGTCCATACAGCTTTCGAGCCACGATTATTTATATTGTTCTGCATCAAATCATTGGTTTCTTGTATACCAATACTATTCATATAGTATCCTTCCCGTATGCGTATTTGCCGAACTAAAGTTTATGCGTGTTGCATCTACGCACGCTCGGTAGATGACGACTAGGAGCACGGATTCCCACCAACGCTGGCCACTAGACGTAACAATGCGAAAACAACTTTTTTTGACCTCAAATATCTATGCAAGCCTTTGATTTTTCATAAAACCCTTCAAAGGCTTACCATAGCTATATTGAATTTTTTTAAACACTCATGGAATATTTTACCTCCCTTAAACAACAATCATAATACCAACAACTATTCTATACTGCGTAATTGGTGGGTTTGGTAATTATAGATTCCTACACAAATCTTGAATCTGACAATGATTGGTTTTTGCTCAATGCGTGCAGAAAAAACTGGCACTGTTCACGAATTCAGATCAATAGTTCATCTAAAAATATAAAAACAGCAAATTTTATATTTTTCATACAAACTACAATAGATTAGCTTCAATTGCTTCTAACAACACTTTTTTCCAAGTGACTCCGTTTTTGAACGGCAGGCGGTTGAAAGTGTTCCGATTCTAAAGTGCGCAGGCTTTAGTGGCTTTCTGGATATCCTGATGAACAGTAAGCAGGAAAATATTCTCAGAACATATCTGAATCGGTAGTAATCCGAAACCGGTTCCGGGTGTCCCGCCGGAAATAGTCAAATATAAAAGTGAACCAAACCCATGCATGCGACACATCAAATCGTGGATTTTTAGGTATCTTGATTTGGCAAAAAAAAAAAATTCGGCCATATTGGGGACAACCGGTAGTGTTCCACAACCGATTACGGTTGCCCCATCGGAAGTGGTCAAATGTAAAGGAGAACCAAACACATAAATTCCACACATTGAATGACTTTTTAGGTAACCTGATTAACGGTGACCAAGAAAAAAATCATAGACCATACTTTGGAAAACCAATAGTGTGCCGAAACCGGTTCCAGGTGCCCCGACGGAAGTGGTCAAATGTAGAACGTAACCAAACGCAATCACGCAGCATATTAAATAACGACTTCTTCGATAACGCAAAGAACGGTCAGCAAGAAAATAGTCTCAGTCCACATTTACCGGTAGGGTTACGGAACCAGTTTCGAGTGCCTCGCCGGAACTGGCGAAATGGCACAAATGAACCAAACCCATGCATGAATTACATCAATTTGCAACTTTTTAGGAAAATGGATTATTAATTTCCATGAAACTACTCTAAGGCCACATCAGGGACAATCGGTAAGTGGTAAAATGTGAACCGAAAGTGGTGAAATTGAACCAAACCCATGCGTGTGGTACCATAAAACCACGCTGATTGGACAATGATTGTTGTCAAATTACCTGGATAAACTTTTAATTCAATGAACTAACTCTATTTTAGTTTTGTTTAGATTGTAGGATTTGTTTTTGAACACAAATCTTACAGATATTGTGGTGGTACGAATTGATAGCTTGTTCATTTTACGATTGTTGGCTTCCGAAGTTCACTGCGGTTGATCACCAAACGGATCAGGTGTCAGAAGACACCCAATTTGAACTTCCGGAAGTAGCAGCTGCAAGAGAGCCGCTGCTGGTGTGAGCAACATCACAATATCGGATCATTCGTATTTACAGTGTATTACATTGTGACATTTGATCATTTTTTAATTCGACAAATGTCGAATGAGCGGGGTACGAATTAGAAAGTGTCGTATTAAAGAGTGATGAATTCGCGGAGTTTGACAGTACATCAAATAGCAGCTTTTTTGATAACTTCTTCTTCACTTCGTTCTTGTTTTCAACGGTCAATAAAATATAACCTAAAATGTGCAGAAAAAAACGTTGTCAAAGACCGCAAAGTGATCTGTAATTGTGTAAAAAGTTATATCTTAGCTTGTTAGTATCGTCTTGATATTGATCAGCCTTCAGTGTTAGTGAAGGTGCTCAAGCAGTCAACTGAGAAATCTGATATTATTCAGCTCTGCTTATACGTTGAACATAACGTCGGACTATGTGTCATCAATAAGTTTTAAGTCAATTCAATGATGGCTTTGATAAAATGTTTGCTTTACTTAAAAAAATATCCGGATTCAGGAACACTTTGACTTACGTCGACGGAAAAACATATACGACGAGAAAGGCGCACTATCACCACTAGGTGGATTAATTTGTTTTTTTTTTTTTAATATTCCTGTAAATCTTTCTTCCAACGATGCATTATCAGGAAACTTTTTTATTAGGTATTCGGAGATTCTTTCAGAGATTCTTCCAGAAATTCATATGGGCTTTCTTTTAAAAAATCAGATTTTTATATCAGGATCTCTTCCAGAAATTATGGTTGGAATTCCTAAATATGCTCCTCCAGATATTACAGGGTGCGGCAGGAAAAAATGCGAAAAGTTCAAGGCACTATTACACGCTAAATATGGGATATATATGACTATTTTTTCATGACAGTGTATCAGTCAATGTCTATATTCTAGCACTGAAAAATAAAAATTAACACATTTGATGTTTAACATGTGATAATGCAGGCCTAATTAGCGGATATCAATAAACTGCGCGCCCAATGGTCATTAAACAAAATGACTATAACAGTAACAAAATTAGCTCAAATTCGATGAACAACCAGACCACACTGATCCAGAGCCATGTAGTTTCACATAGCAAATGAAATAAGTACATATATTTGATGATATTGTAGAGAAAATCAAAAATTTTGTTTTATCAGATGCGAAATTTAGCGACCTGTGCGATTTTCTGCGGTTTGAAAATTCTGGTTGTCTTCATCTTCAGGTGCCGCCCTGTAAAGGTAAGTGACCAAAATGGGAAATTTTTTAATTAACTTTTCAGAAAACTAGCCTATTATAGATCATGGAACGTTGAAACATAGATTGGTTAATGTCAAATGGACGAAAATGAGGTTTGAAGTTGAAAAACACTTTCGCATTTTTTCCTGCCGCATACTGTACTACATATATTCAAAGATTCTCTCAGGCATAAATTAAGAAAAACACCAAGAATACAATCAAGAATTTCTTCTTGAGATTTATCCAGGGGATGCTACAGAAGTTCCTTCAGAGTTGAATACATGTGTTGCTTAGGATTTATCTAGACCTTTTTTCAGTGATTCTTTTACAAAATTTTTCTGGTGATATGTCAGGGAGTTTCTCCGAAGATTCTCTCTGCAATTCCAGTAGAAATTACGTCAGACTTTCTTAACAAATTTATGGTACTAATATCTTTAGAAATTACATAAAATATTCTTCAAAGAATTCTTTCAAAGGTGTTTCCAAGAGATCTTCCAATGATCTCTCTGAAATACATTGAAGGCTACCTTTAGGAGCTCCACCAGTAACTTTGTTTGGCATGTCCGCAGGAATTTATGCAGACACTTTTAAGTGATTCCTTCAGAAATTTATTTGCGGATTTTTTCAGGAAGGAACTTAAAGAACTTTCCTTGGAATAACTTCCAGAGTTGATCCAGAAGTGTTTCAGAATTTATTTTGTCTAGGAATTAAGGAGATATTTGGAGGATTTGTTTTTTTTTAAGGTATTCTCTCAGGCATTCATCCAGGCAATCCCCTGCACAAGGGAGGGGTTTTGGGGGTTAAACCCCTCCCATTGTTGATGATCCATACACTAGACCACTCCACCCTATGCCAAAATTAAGAAAATTCTCTCCTTTATCGCCTTTTCTGTGCACGGGCCTGCATCCAGGTATTCCTCCAACAATCGCTTAAGATATTTGGTCGAGGAATCCCTCAAGATTTTTTTTAAGAATTTCTTAAAAAATACTTCCTGGTGTCACCAGGAGCATTTTTCAAAGGATTTCTTCAGAACATTCCTCAATGATGTCTTCAGAAATTCCTTTTTTCGAGAGTTCTGTCGTTTATTTTTTGTGCAATTTCTGGAAGTGCTCCTTAAACCTGTAGAGAAATATCTTGATTGCATTTTTTCATACAAACTTTGGAGGCACAAATCTGATGAACAAAGCATCGAACCAAGCCGCACTTGTTTATCCTGGCTTTGCCCACTTGCAAAAAGAGACAGCTTTTCCAAATCGAGCGCATTTGTTTATGATTTTTTAAGATTGGTGCTCCTAAAAACGTGAATAGGGGCCAAAGACGGCCATTATGGCTGCCATATTTGTATCCTCTGTAGTTTCTCCTTAAACACATCCTTCAGGAACCTTTGAAGAAATCCCAGGAAACATTTTTGACGGAGCTGTGGGAGCTTTTTTCAGAAAAAAAAATCTTTGTAGGAATTTCTACAGAAATTTTTGAGAAATTCTTGGAGGCACCCTTGGAAGAATATTTGAAGGAATATATGTATGATTTTTTACGAAATATTAAGAGAAATTTTTGAAAAACTACAAGAGGGATATTATAAAAAAAAAAATGCTTGCATCAATTTCCAAAGAACTCTCTAAATTTTGAAGAGTATCTCAGGAAGTACTCCAGAATGAATTTCTAGATGGGAATGTAGAATGATTGTAGAATGAATCTCAGGAGGAATTTCTGAAGAACAGAAGAATATCCTTGAGAAACACTTGGTGAAATTCCTATAATTTTTTTTTTTTTGAGAAATTACAAGAAAAAGTCCTACAGAAATGCTAAATGGTAAATCTGTGGAGGTAATTCTGAACGAAATGTTGTAAGATTTTTGTTATTTTGTTTTTCATCCATGAGGAGTTTTTAAGGATTATCCTTACAGGAACTGCCGAAATTATTTCTGGGAAAATTGTGTGAAAAACTATCGTTAGTTAAAATTCATAAAAAAAAAATCTGGATAATTCATGGAGCTATCTCTGTATGAAATCCTGCAGGAAGCTCTGGAGCAATTTCTGGCTGAATCACTAAAAGTCATAATGCAAGAGTTTCTGGATACACTGCTGCGGGAATTCCCCATGGTGCCCCTAAGTCGATTGCTGAACAAATCTCTGGTGGACTTCTTGAAGAGCTTAAAGCCGTCGTGTGACCCTTGGTCGCCGTGCAAAACAGGCATTTTGGTGCCGAGTTGCACTCCCTGGCGACATCTTCCCTCCACTCCGCACTTCCTGCAGAGCTTGCTCGTGTCAGGGCCTTTACACGCCTACACTGGGAAAAAAAATCTTCATTCCTTCTATGTGTCCGGGACATGGATTTTTGCAATGGGGGTAAACAAATGTTTTCCATTAGTGCGACTCATACATTTGATGAAGCACCATACAGCAGCGACTCATACAATTTAGAGCACATACTATTCATGCGCTAATTTGCCTGCGTAATCGGGTATAGGTTGCATATACTTTGGATGCGGTTTGGCACATGGATATTTGCCATTAAGTATGAGGCAATTTTCCTGAGTGTACGATTTATGTCCTTGCTCGAGCAAATGCCGCTTTATGAAAATAGGACGCATGTAGATCGATCGAAGCTACCTATATTAGGTACTGTTGGCCATCTTTCTTCCGACTTCCAAAGGAAGGAGGGTCCTCTATACCACCGACTATCGGAGCTGAACTGTGGACCGGCGCCCCACTTTGTCGCTTCGTCTGCTACATTATTGCTGGATCGGACCTTACGTCATTGGCGACGGTGGTCAAACCAAGATTTTCTCCCACTCTGAATGCCACGAATGGATGGTAACGCTGACTGTAAGATCGCAACCACGCAAGAAGTGTCAAACTATCCGTCCACAGTAAACACTGCTTGATCAGTAGTGTGAGTGAAGAACAAACACTGTTTAGCAGTCGGCTACCAATAAATGTTGCTTGAAGCTCCTGTCGCGGTATCGAAAGCGGCTTCAAGGGTGTCACTTTTGTTTTGGCTACGACCAATGAACAACAAGGACTATCGTTTTCTACAATGCGAAGGTAAACAACGCAGGAGTACGCTGTGTCACTGGCTTCCACAAACACATGCACCTGCAGTTCATCCAAGGCCGTTTTGCTGGCTCCGCTGAAGAAACATCTAGAAACTGTCACAGTAACTGACTCCATCTACTCCACTGATCTCGCAGATTTGTCATGATCGATTCATCCCAAACTGTTGAATGTCGGGATTACGGATGGAGATCTGGTGAAACATCTCCCTGATGTCACCACATATGGCGATGTTTTTTTCTCTCTGAATCGAAGCAGTACTGCAAACAGGGGGACCAGCAGATCTGGCCCTTTGAGCAGCATGTCATTGAAGGAAACGCCGTTGACCTAAGCAGCTGCATCCCAAACTAGTCGGACCTTTTCCGGTTTCTTGGGATTCTGAACGACGCCGAGAGGTAAATACCAAACCTTACTAGGGTCAGTTGAAGTTCTTGCTCTGTAATCTGATGTGCATTGTGCATATCCTTCTCCTCGTACAGAGCGATCTTTTCCTTCAGTAGTGTCTGGCACCATTTGAATAGAAGCACCTATTTTGTGCACTTGCCGTTATAACTCAGTCAATTTTAAACCGATTGATTTTTTTTTTTTTTTTTTTATTAATGTGTATTTTAACTTATAGCTAATTCTACACTCCCGATTGATTTGATTTTTGCAATACGGTCAGATATGCACAGTATTTATCCATTGAAGTTAATCGGTTTGAAATTGACTGAGTTATAGCAGCAAGTGCCCAAAATAGGTGCTCCAGCCCTAATGGTCCCAGACCCTACTTGGTTACAGGGCCCATATAGCCGAGGCGGTAAACGCACGGGTATTCAGCATGACCATGCTGAGGGTGACGGGTTCGATTCCCGGTCGGTCCAGGATCTTTTCGTAAAGGAAATTTCCTTGACTTCCTTGGGCATAGAGTATCTTCGTGCCTGCCACACGATATACGCATGCAAAATGGTCATTGGCAGAGGAAGCTCTCAGTTAATAACTGTGGAAGTGCTCATAGAACACTAAGCTGAGAAGCAGGCTTTGTCCCAGTGAGGACGTTACGCCAAGAAGAGGAGAGAGAGAGAGACCCTACTTGGTTTCCGTGGCGCGCTTCACCGCTATTTGATAGCTGTCTGGGAAACTAAGATACTCATATTTCCAGATTAAGCCACTCTCAAATGCACTGTTGATTTTATGCGTTGTCTTTTGCAGAATTTCCAAGTCTCTTTTGTCTTCTTCGGCTTCAAGTTTGATCGTCACTTTTGTCTTTTGAATCTCGCAACACCGCTTCATAAGTTCATGAAGTTCGCGATTTCCATTATCCCGTTCGGCATGGAAATTCAATTGCTGAACTGCGTTTTCTTCGTCTGATTGCTTAACGAAAATGTCTCTCTTCTTTCGGGGTGGATAGTAAATAAATAGTCGGGCATGTTCGACTCCAAAAATTATACCTGGGACGGCATATCGATATCGATGTAGCTTTTGATGGGAAGACCTCTAAGATGCGGATACACATTCTTCAGTTCTTCGTAGTGCAATGTCTGACTCGGTAGTTTCAGTTTCTGCACAGTTCTGACGTTGATCAACTTTAATCGACTCTTCAGATCTCCTCCGGATGCAATGTTAGGCTTTCTATGCCCAACACAGCGGCAATTTCACCTTCCAGTAGGGTTGATGACGATCCATCGTCCAAGAAGGCATAGGTATTAGGTATGTACCTTCTTTTCAGTTCGTTTGATCACTATCGGCAGCGCAGTGCTGGGAAAAATCACGAAGTTCATTCGACGGAGTCAAAACTATTCAAATCACAGCGCCCCATGGTTGCGAATGCAAAACCGTTCGCTACCGTAGTCAGAGATGGCATGCTCCTCAGAGCGCTAAGTGAGAAGATAAAAAAATACACATTACACACAGCCTGCAAGATGAGAAAGAGTGTGTGTAAACAATTATCTTCTGCGTGGTCCGACTGCACGCGCTCGGCATCGTCGTCGCATCGCGTACGACGGTGAGAGCAGGAAAGTAAGAGAAAGTAGGGGAACAAAGCCCAAAATGCCAAGATGGGGTAAAATGGTCCAACTCATAAAATCATTTCTGAATGGGACTTGATCATTACTATAGGTGAATGGAGTCAAGATATGTTTGCATCGAACATTCTTCTAGAAGCTAGGCCAACAAACCCACGCAAATTCTTTTGATTTCCCAATGAAAATTGGCAACTTCCGGTTTTTCGTGCTTGCAATTAAGGTTTTCTGGTGATTTTGTTACCAGCCAAGTGTTTCCAACGAGATTGAGGCACACATGGAGACGCATGGTTGTTGATGTCTACGCTTTCCATGTTAGGGGTCATTCAAATATTACGATCATCGTTTTGCGGGGAGGGGGTAATACTACATTTATTGAGTTTACGAAAAAGCAGGACAGTGGGGGGAAAAGGAGTCGGAAATGCCCGAAAGCTGATGGACGTAATTTTTGAATGTTTTCATGAAGTGGCATCTTACCCCATGGCAGATGGTCGTTTTGCACCACTTCCGTTTTACGAATCAGTTTTTGAAATCGCTAAAAATCGATGAAAATGCAGTAGTTCAGTGAATGATTTTGCTGAACTATCGAGCAAATATTGTCTAGTTGCTGTTACCACTTCGAAAGCCTAACAAATGAGGCTAATTATCATTGAAAACGATGAAAGTTTTAAAAATGGCATTTTACCCCACTTGACCCTACAGTCCAACACACAGCTCACATCGCAGCGCTGCGCTACTCTGTACAGCCGAGAGCCTACAACTTGTAGCTCAGACAGCGCAGATGTGTAGCACATTCCTAGAAATGAGCGAAGCTCACGCAGAAGAAGTTTGAGCTCTGCGACGTCTCACACAGCTGGTGTGGCAACTTACACATTCGCACTCTCACGCAAAGCTTTACGACTGAGCGATGTGTGTTTGTTGCCGGTCCACATTCGTAGCAGAGCGGCGCACATTTTATTGAAGATGTGTACGCAGAGCTGTTTAAAGCCTGTATCCGCAATAATCGGGACATAGAAGTATGGCAGTAACTCTGTACTGAATCAATAAAAATTGGCCAAAAACTAACTGAGAACTCTTTGATGTATGTTTATTATTTGTGCAAAATTTCATAAAAATCGATGCATTACTTTTAACTGTGGATGAGAAACAAACATATGTGGTTATTAAGATTTTGTACAATCATCACCCATTTTCATTCGCATACTAGATGGTTCTTTTCCGCTACAGTTCAACATTCTCTGATGATAATTATGAAATTTCGTGAGCAGTTATGATACTTATAGAGACACTTTCTTGCAAAATTTCATAAACTTTTATCATTTGGATTGAAAGTTACTGATGTTGATAGGGGATAGTGTTAGTGAAAATGTTTCATGTTTTTAATGTGCGATGTTTGCCTATTCATAACTTTTGAATGTCTCTGCCAATTTTCATGAAATTTTCACAGAAGGTAGTTGATTGTGTGTATATTATGCCTGCAAAATTTGATGATTATTGGTGTAGTACTTTCAACAATACAATTGATACAATAAGACGTACTCACTAATTGATGTCTGAGGGGCTAAAATCACGGTCAGCCCCAACATAGGTTTCGACTATAAAATTGTTGATAGTGCATCGATTTTTTTGAAATTTTGCCTATGCAAGTAAAGTAGATTGAGAGGTTTGTGTTCAAAATTTCAGCCATTTCCTTAATCAAATTCAAAAGTTACAGCGCTGACAAGCTAAACCAGGGGCTGTACAAAATTCAATTGCTCGCGTTCTACTGTTCCACTGCTACAACAAAAGGTTCTTCACCGTTTCACATGAAATTTTGCAGGTGAAATGAACACATCTTAAGATTTTATCAGGCAAAATTTGAGCAATTTGGATGTATCTATTGCAGAGTTTCAGCCATATTTCTGTGTCCCGATTATTGCGGATACAGGCTTTATCAGTGTATCTATGCCATCTCTGACCGTAGTATAGTTTGTTGAATTTCATTAGAAACCTTATGTTGCTACGGTAGTTCGCTACAGTAGATCGCTATGCCGCTAATGGGGTTTTCTAATCGGATTGGGGTATTCAAGGACAATCTTGGGAACAAGGCTTTGGAATGATTAGGTTTCTGGTTGGGCGTCGCTGGGTCAATTAGCCGGGTTCCTAGGGCGAAACGATTGGAGGAACGTTGCCTTGGCGGATTGATGGCAAGATTTTTTACTGGCAAAATCGGACGGGCAATCGGGGCGAACCTCTTTAGAAACGGCACTAAATAGATCCTCCTCGTTTCGGACACGACAGACGTGTTTAACTTGCAGATTAAAACCAGCGTTTATAGGCTTGTAACTTTTCAAGCAATTACAAAGCTAATTATTTTCCAATGATGGAATCAGAACAATATGACCTTTACAAGTTTCAGATTTGTTACGTTGATGCTGGTAACCCAATGGTAACCTTCCTGAGGATCGTTACGCCGATCGGTGTGGGGTTTTCACTCTGTCGACACGCTGATGCTTTCTGGAATGGCGTTATACATCAGAATCCAAAACAACTGACTCCATCAGTGATCTATTGTGCATATGCACTGCATAGAATATACTTTATTATTAAGAACTGGGGGAGCCGTAAGCCAATTTGCTTTGCTTCCACACTATTACTCCAGCGTTCTGTGGAGTAGCGGCGCCACACGTCCACTTGAGAAGTGGATCCAGATAGTCTGCTCCTGCTGAATCAAGGATGTGGCCTACGAGGACCAAGGGCTTGATTCGAATGGTTTAAAGGTGTAACGGGAGGATTTCTACAGAAAGGCATGGACGGGATTTAGAGATCGTGTCCACTGGGAATGCTGTGCTTCGGGTATGATGGAAGATGATCCTAATAATGTGCACCAGTACGACAAATGAGTTTCAATGAAACTCATTCGGAGCTCCCGCGTTGTTGCTGCTACTGTAGCAACTTATTGGATCGCTTACTAAATTGATTCAAAACAATTCTCCCGCATATGAAGAGGCAGCGATTCAATCATCAAATTCAAGCAAACTACTGTTACCATTCCCAGCACTGTCGGCAGGTATCTGAACAGCGTACATGGATAAACAAGATGATGGTTTTTATGTGCAACGTTGCCTAGGGCTGGAGGTGCCGACAGAGGCTTCGAAATCGAAGGTGACTGCGAGTGTAATAATGCGTGATGACGCAGACGACAGCGTCCTACATATGTCGCATACCTATCCGGATCTGCAAGGCCACTTTCGATGGGGAACGAGACAGATTCTACATAATCCCTTTTGTCTCATTGCCTTCCAGCGTCCGTCAATATCCAACTGGCTATTTCGTGGGATGCGTTCCAGCAAAAGATGCAGATTTCCCTTATGGGAATCGCCTTTACATCCTTCTGATTACACTAGTTTACAGCATTTTTGAACTCGGTAAGCTGATGATCATTTTTGGTGTAGAATCATGCCCTGAGTTTGAAAACGTGAAGGAAAAAAATACAGTAGAGCGGAAATTTTTTCGACTTTCCATACAAGGTTGATGATTTGAAATAGATTTTTGTTCTATTTTTAAGCAAAGTCGCTCATTTCACATACCTCATTCTCCGTAATTAATGCTCCGATTGAGCTGAATTTTTTACTGTAACTCGCCTACATATGATAAGTCAAATAAACGTTGAGAAAGAATTTTTATATTGTTTTTTTTTTTTCTTTTTGAAAGAAAAAATACATTTCTCCATATATTTTTGGAAATTTTGCAAAAATTTACCGTCCCAAAAACTCGTCAATATCTTGAATTTCATCAATCTGACACAAAACCTGCATTCAGATGATCAAACGGTATTGTATTCAGCTTTTAATTTATGGAAAAAGATTTGAAAATGGTTGAACAAAACGCAAGATATTTGAATTTTAGTAAATTCCATATTTTAAAAAGTTGAAGAACTCGATATTGAGCTAAAACTCAAAAACTGCTCTACTTAAAAATTTTTGAAGTGCGGTTTCGAAATCAGCACTAAGTTGTGCTTCAAAAATTTTGGTCATTGATATAAGTTCAAGTCTTTCGTTTTATTTTGTAAACTAGTGTTATCATTGTGGAGAGTCTGACAGGTTTCGGAATGCACAAACAATTTTGTTTTATTTAGGCACTGAAAATATTTGAGCTAGGAGTGCCAAGGACGATCTTGGGCGGCGAGTAACGGAAACAGTTGAACCACGAACTTGCTGGACTTAACGGGGAAACCCAGTTTCCAGAAGTTAGCCCAAGCCGGAAGGATACGGTGGTGGGCAGGGCATGACACAAGAATGTCAGATCACAACCCTGTTGAGTTGGTATTCGACATAGTTCTGGTTAATATGTGTAGGCGTGGATTGCTGCTGGCAAGATTAGTGAACCAGGTTCCTGCCGTTAACAATACACCCATCAGGTTTGCTGGTAGACACTGCATATCTTTAAAAGCAAAACCCCACATCGATACATTATACTGCAGAAAACATAAACAGCCACATAAATATCACCAACACGTCTTCCCTCTAGGTAACGAGCTTCACAGTCCGGCCCGGAACCGACACGTACATCGCATTGGGTCAAGGTTTTCTCCCTTGTGTTGCAGCAGCAGCAGAAGCAGCAGATTCTGCCACCTCTTTTCCCTCTTGTTTCGCCAACTTTTCTCCACTTCAAGGGCGGTTGCCGAAAAGGTTACTCTCTTGAACACCTGTTCCTGTACGTTGTACCTACCCACTACAGGACATGTGCGCAGCGCATGCATATGTTGCACCAACACCTCCGTCCGCATCATCGGTATCACCAGTCGACCGGTGAAGCTTTGGCGATGAGGGCTCATCAATATTCAGGAAAGCGGAAGGAATCGAGCCCCCTGCCGCTCGAGGACAGAGGCACAGCTGTCAAACTTCCCGTGATAAATTATTTTTGCCTGGTTCGGACAGTCGAAGTCTAGTATAGCGATATTAACGGAGATTTCTGTGAGGAAAGATTCGATTGAGTTATTGAACTGGACTAAACTGACCATGTTTTATTTTTAAGAAACCATGGTTATGAAATGGTTAGACTGTAGTTTTTACTAATACATAACAGGCGACCTCGATGAGGGTATTTCCTAAATTTCATTATTTCTGTTTTTCGCTACTGTTGTCGAAGATCATGCCAATGGCCACCGATTCGTATTTGATACTTGTTGATTGTCCAGAACAATCAAAATTTCCCAAGGAACAAAAAAAGGTTAAGGTTAAGAATAGCTTACCGTTATCAATGTGCACCGTAGAGAATTAATTAATTTATCAAGTCAATAACAGCACCATACTCGTATGTACTGTCATCGAGGATGACATTTTAGTCTTTCGCTGCTCCTAGAAACAGAGTGAATGTTGGAAATGTTGAATGTAGAAAATGTTGAATGTAGAAAATGTTGAAGAAATTTTAGTAGGAATCCATGATAAGTTATAGAAGTTATAGAAAAGAATTTCCCATAGAATTTCTTGAAAATCTTCAGCGGGAAACCCGGACCAATTATTAGTCAATTTCTCTTCAAATTGCTTACGCATTTTTTTTTTCAAGGAATCTATGGATTTTAGCCGGAGTTCGCCATGGATTCATCCTTATTTCAGTAAGCAAATCTCTCAACTCGAGAAATTATTATTGAAACTCTCAACATAATCAGTCTTAAATTTATGCTAGATTTCCTCTTAAATATGTTTCAACACTTTTGGTGCTCTCCGATATGAATAAGTCGTAAGCTGTCTAAGTCAAATTAAACTCAAGAAATTCAAAAAACTTCCAAATTTCGAAAAAAAAATCCAGTAATTCTTCTCTGGAAAATTCTTCAAAATGTAAAAAATAGAGACAGAAAAAAACAACCAAAATCAGCAGGAACTCTTTGGCTCTTCAATTTATAGAGTTTTTGAGATGCTCTAGAAATCAGTCAAAGGTTTTCTCCAGGATTTCCAGTAATTTATCATAAGGAATTGAAAAAATAAAAATAAACAATAATGAGTTTGGAGGATTTTTTTAATTTTTTTTTACATACTTGAACAAATAGTTGAAGTCTTTCTTAAAAGAATCATAACATATCACATGCATCTTATAACTAGACAGTGATGCGAAGCTCTCATGAAAAAATTCAAATCGAGAGAAGTTTCTTGCACAATTGCTTATTCCTTGCTCCAAATTTTGTTTCGTGAAATGTAATTTTGTTAGGCCCCTAAAATGTGGAGGCCCGGGGCCCTGCTTCTCCTGGCTTCCCCTAAATCCGATACTGGATACAGAAGTTTACAATTTTTAACACTCAGTAGTGACTTTCTATGTTAAAGTTCGGAAAAACGTAGAATCAAGTAATTTAGAATCGGCTATCTCTTGATGTCCTAATGAACTTTCCTTGAAACGAAATTCTTCTATGTGGTCTGATTCAAGAGATTTTTGTCCTTCCTGCTGTTGGGGAAATTGGGTCACTGCGTCCAATAAGCTGAACTTTTATGGCAGATCTCGAGATACAGAAGTTTAGAACTTATCCCTAGCGCCACCTAGCGGATACATTCAGAATCATCTAGTTAATAAGGAACCATTCATAAACCACGTTGCTCATCTCAGCCCCCCTTCCATCTTTCGTCCATACAAAAATTTGTTGTAATCGTTTTCTGGATATTTCTGGCTAAAATCACTACACAAAATTCGTTACGAAATTACTTCTTATGATTCTTCCAAAGGAATACAGAATTGGCCATAAATAATTCTTGTGGAATTCTTATAGAAGTGCCTCTTTGAATTGCTCCATGAGTTCCTTAGGAAGTAGCTTGAAGCGTTTTACCAGGATTATTTTCTTTGAACATTTCAGGAGTTATTTCAAATAGAATTCCTGTGAGATTTCTCTAGAAGAAATTCCTTCTATGGGTAAAAATTCCTTCAAAAAATTATTAGTGAATCACTAACTGCCTACTACGGGAGATCCTTCGAAAATTCATCCGCGAATTCCTCCTGGAATTCATAAGGTATTTTCTCAAGAAATTCCTCCAGAAATCTTCCTGGGAATCAATTTGTGAAAAACATGCTTCAGGGAATTCCTCCAAAAATTCTTTAAGGAATCAATCCAAAAATTCCACCTGGAATTTTTCAAGAAATTCCTCCAGAATATTATCTGGGAATTTCTCCAGATATGGTTTCGGGCATTTATGCAAACATTTCTTTTTTTAGGAATTCATCAAGAAATTCCTCTGGCAATTACTCCAGAAATTACCCCAAGAATACCTCCAGAAAAAAAATCTGGAAATTCCTCCAGAAATTGCTCTGGAAATTTTCGAAAAATAAAACCACAAAAAATCCTCCAGGAATTCTACCAGATAGTCATTTGAAAATTCTTCTAGAAACTCCATTGGGAATCCAGAAATTCATCTAATTCTTCCAAATATTCCTTCGAGAATTCCTCCAGAAATTTCTTGGAAAAATCCTTTAGATCTTCCTCTAGGAATTTTTCCAGAAAATTCTCAGTGAATTTCTTCAGGAACTCCTCAAGGAATAGCTCAAGGAATTTCTCAGGGAATTCCTCCAGAAATTTCTTTGAAAATTCTTTAAAAAACTATTCTTCAATTTGCTCTACGGATTCCTCCAGAAGAACAGGAATTCTTCCAGAAATTCCCCTGGGAATTTATCCAGTAAATTCTCCAGGCGTTCTTTTAAAAAAATCTCTGAGTATTAGTCCAGAAATTACTGCAGGAATGCTGTATGAAATCAATTCGGAGATTTCTCCAGACATTTCTCTGGAAATTCTTCCAGAAACTGCTCCGCGAGGTCCTCCAGAAACACCTCCGGGAATTCCTTCAAAGAATTCCAAGGAAATCCCGCCACAATTTTCTTCGAGAATTCCTCTGACAATTACTCCAGATATTCCTGCAGAAAGTTTTCCGGGATTTTTTTCAGGAATTGCTTCGGGTATTCCCCGAGAAATTCTTCAAGCAATACTTCCAGACATTTATCCAGAAATTCTTTAAGCAATTCCTCCAGAATTCTCTATGTGATAACTTCTAGAATTAATTTAAAAAAATGTCCGAGATTTCTTGAGAAATTCCTTCATTGATTCCTTTCCTCAGGGATTTATTCATGAATTGAAAAAAAAATACAATACACCGTGTTCAGCCAGAGGTTGTACAGACTGAACAAGCACCAACATTAGACAATGGACTACACACATTACACCCAGTGGCCCAGTGAAGAATTTTCTTTTTGACGAAGTATTCCCTGGCTAGAGCGGGAATCGAACCCCCACTCCGAGGCTTACGAAACATCTAGATGACTGAAGCCTCTAGCCGCACGGCTACGGGGCCCACAATTCCTCAGGGATTCCTTCAAAAATTCTCTCTGGTAGGTATTCTTTTTGGATTTTCTTCAGGGATTCCTCTAGGAATTTCTTCAAGACTTCCCTCAAGGAATCCCTCAGGGTTTGCTTCAGGTGTTCCCTTAGGAATCATTACAGGAGGTTGCTCACGGATTTCTTCTGGGATTACTTCAGGATTTTCCCATCAGATTTATCCAGGAGTTGGTATAGTGATTCCTTCCGGAATTCCCTCAAGGATTACCTCAGCAGTTCCTTGCAGCACAACTGCAGGAATTTCCTCCTATGAGATTCTTCGCTGAGAGCTGTAATTCTTGAGGAAATTGCCTGAGGATGCCCTCAGGACATTCTTTGAGGAATCTTTGAGAAAATTTCTTAAGGTTTCCCTGAGAAAAATCTTAGTATATACCTTGAGTAATCGCTGGAAAAAATTGCTTGAAGAATCCATGAAGGATTCTCTTGGGTAATCCCTGAGAAGAAATCCTTGAGTAATTTCTGAGGAAATTTTTTGGGTTATTTATCTGCGAGGGAATTTCTTGAGGAATCCCTGAAGTGATTTCTTGAGTAATCTCTCTGTAATTCTCTGAAGGAATTCTTTAATGATTTTCTGAGGAAATTCCCCGAGGAATCCCTGAAGAAATTTCTTGAGCATTTTCTAAGGAAATTCCCTAAGATTCCCCTTCGGAATCACTGGAGGCCATTTCTTGAGTACTCCATATGCAAATTTCTTGGAGATTTTTCTGGTGGAATCCCCGATGTAATTCCTTGGCCAATCCCTAAGGAAATTTCTTTGAGCATCCTTGATGATTCTATGGTTATAATTCTTGAGGAATCCCTGATATAATTCCTTGAGTAATCTCCGAGGAAACTTTTCGAAGAATCCCTTAGGAGTTTGCTTGTGTATTCAATGTGAACATTTCTTGAGGCACCCATGAGAATAGAGTATTTTCTGGAGGCATTACCGGAGGCAATTTCTAGGGGAATTTCCGGAAGAATTTCTGTAGGAATTTCTGGAGGAATTCCTGGAGTAATTTCCGAAAAACAAAATCCTTGAGGAGTTTCTGAGTCACTTTTTGAAGGGTTCTTGTAGAAACTTCAGCAGGAGTTCCTGTAGGAATTCCCTAAGAAATTTCTAGAGGAAACTTTCAGGAATTGCTGAAGGAATTAACTGAGAAATTTGTGGAGGAATTTCCAGATCCTTTTTTGATTTATTTCCGTAGGTCTCTAAAGAATTTTCCGAAGTATTTTCTTGAGGAATTCCCGGACTCCTTGAGTGAATTCCCTAAGGAATCACTGAGAGAATTCCGGAAGCAACCCCTGAGGATTCCTAGAATTACTTTCTGAAGAAACTCTTGGAGGAATTTCTGAAGGAATTCTTGGAAAAACTCCCGAACGATTTCCTGATGGATCGTTTCTTAACTTTCAGGATCGCAAGATCATGCGCGTAGTCCAAGTTTCACGAACGCAGCTAGTTGTCTTTAATCTCGGATTACCTTTGGTACCTTGAAATCGGCGTACTAAAGTTTAAAAATGTAGGATAATACCGCTTGATGCTTTAAGCCTATATACAGTAATCCCACAGTTATGGATAGCCCACAGATATGGATCAACTTTCACTTTAAATTGCTACTGTAGTACAATTTTATTATAAATTTCATCAAATTTATTTTTCCCGTGTAGAACGGTTATCAGTGCATCAACATAACTATCACTGCGCATATTAAATGCAATTTATGAAGCAAAAAACGACAAAGTTGCGGCACGGCCCTAAGAGCTACTTGTTTTGTTTACTTTTTGCGTTCGCAAGTAGGGAGAGTGCTTGCGTTCATAAGGTGTTTTCCGTCGAATTAACAAGAAAATATCCCCAACTGCTGATTATTTCATGAATTGAAGGTATTTTTTATCATAAAAAAGTGCAATATTAGTGATTTTTCAAGAAAACACTATATTTTCAAGAGGTCTAGAGTTGATTCATATTTGTGGGTGAAAATGACATTGTCCACAATTATGAATCAAGCCATGTATGAATGGCAAGTTGATCTACATTTTATACCATTCTCCAGAAACATGGATCGCATCTTCAAAATCCAGAAGCAGTACGACGTACGACACACAAACTCTCGAAGACGTCGTCGTAGGAGGACAAAAACATCCGAGGTACATCCAAAGAATTCAAGATTCCTTTCACAACGCTTTTCCGGCGAGTGAAAGATGAGAAAAGGAAAGCAAAACCTGGACCAGATCCAAGGGGTCATGCACAAATTATGTCACGCAAAAATCGATCATTTTCAACCCCCCTCCCCCTTATGTCACACTTTTTGTATGAGACCTCAATATTTTTTGTATGGGTCGTCACGTTCTGCATTGGTTAAATGATGACAAATATTGTAGGCAAAAACTATAGCCAGCGATTTTTGAGGCGTCATCCGGATATCAAGAAAAAGTTGGTAAACAATCTCTTAAAGGCTGGTGCAAAAGTTACCGAGGCTCAGTTGCGCAATTGGTTCCAGGAGGTGGAAGAGCTGCTGCGAAAGGATGGCTTTGATATGGAAGTTTTCAACAATCCAGAGTGAATTCGGAACTTCGATGAATCTGGATTCCAACTTGTTCCAAAGCGTTACAAAGCATTGTGTTCGGACCAGGAAAACTCTTACTTCATTGTTACAATGAAATGAATTTGAACTGATGTAATCAGGTCTACTTTCCGTAGCTACAAACAGCAGAATCCTGTAATATGAAGAATAACCTGGTAAACATGAGAGAAATATAAAGCAAATAAAGTGCAAAAACGTTCAAATATTGAATAAGGGGCTATTCATAGATTATGGTATTTTTTTGTCATTTTAAAGCCACCATCCCTCACTTGCATGATGTTTTTTCTCCATACAAATTACTTTTTTGCGTATGGAGCGTGCAATTTTTATGATTCTCCTGATCCATGTTCTCTTACATAATTTGTGTGAGGCCCCAAATAGTAAAAATAATATTTTTATGTTAAGAAAACCCCCGAAACGATGCTAGGGTTCATTTGCATATTTTGTAATGCAGAGAGAGAAGCGAGTCTCTGTAGGTGTTACGATCCATACATGAAATTAAGACCTTCCGCACTAAATTTTTTTACGTGGGGGATGAAAGGGGTAAAATTACAATTTTTGCGTTACGCAATGTGTAAACGAACTCCCAAACTTCCAAGATTTCGTTTAAATTACTTTGCATATTATTTTAGAATTATTTATGATGAGTAGTTGTCGTTGATCCATAATATGAGCCGAAATGATCCATAACTGTGGCTGAGAATTCTGGTGATCCATAACTGTGGGACGACCGACGTTAAATAATCTGTTTTTTATAGATATTTTTGATCAATAACCAACAGGTTTTATAATTTTTCCTGAAAATTTACAATATGTTTCTTCTATTTCGCCTATCAATAACCTGAGGACATGTTTTATTATATTTTTTATTCATCAATAGACTGCGAAGTATGCCTTAGCCTATTCATAACTGTGGGGTGACTGTAATATGATCTTTTTTCACAAAATTTACCATAACTCAGTAAGAGCATTCCAAAAATTTCAGCGAATAAAACTTATGAGATTACCTTCTCAGTAATATTTTTTTTTTTGAAAATTTTCTGCGAGTTCGGGCATTGTTTTTCCGGCTTATCTTTAAGAATTTTCTCAACAGTGGAACATTTTCACTATTTCATATATTTTTTTGGATTCCTGAGAAAATTTTCTTTCGTTTTCATTGAAGAAACTTTATTTCTGCGATGCTTCGTCCTTGAGTTTTGATTTTTAAAATTAAGTAGTTTCAGGGGAAAACAAAAAAAATCCACCGGAGTTTTCTGGGACAATAGGCGGCCCTGATTTTTTCTCAATTCTTTTTTCATATATTCATGAACCCTGCCTGTGCAAAAAAATCATGAAAATCTGAGGCCCTTCGGCTGAAAGCCGTACGGTAATAAAAAAAACCTTGAAGACACTAGTCTTCCAACATGCCTGATTTCTCGGTAACTGCAAAACCCAAGTTACAATTTATGCTGAACAATGAGAGTATTAGTTGAACAATAGCTGGTTAATGGTGTCAATGGTTGAACGCAATGACAGCTTAAGTATGGCTTGTTCAACCTCTTTAATCAGCAATACATAGATGGCTGAATATTAAGTTGAATGGAATATTATTCATTTGGTAACCAGCCTTAAAACATACACCAACATGCAACATTAACCATCTGTTGTTCAACCTTATATTTTTTGACAGCTGATCCAAGCATAGTTTTCGTGAAGTCCACATCGCTTCTTCAGCCTCAATACAAACTTAGTTCAACTTATGTTTTTAACTATTCAGTCACAACAAGTAATACTCTTGTTTTCGAGGATATTTATTCAGTTGTATGTGGCGGAGGTGCTAAGGTGAGTGACTATAAATTAGGAGGTCCGAGTTCAATTCCCAGTTTTCCCACAGATTAATTTATACATTCCCAAACATCTCTTCTGGAAATAGACGTAGCTAATGATAAAAATAGGCTCACGAAAGCGTTTTTATTTTGTTTTCACACAATTATTAACTTTAATTGATGACGGATTAAGCGCATATTGAGCCTTAAATCAGCTTTCCAATGAACCTCAAATCAGCTAAAGGTTGAATAAAATCACCAAAATTAGATGTTTAGGAGCTGAATAAAGGATTGTACGTCTTGTGCTCAGCTTTTGTTAAAATGAAGGCTGATTTAAAACAGTTGGAGAAACGTTTGTACAGCATCAAATTGTAACCTGAGAAGTTGCTGATCTATAAATAGATCATTGGGTGTGTATATGGGCTTAATATGATATTTATTTTCAAGAATTTTCGAAAAATGGTTATTTAAAGAAAGCTGTTTTAAATTTTGAGAAGTAGCGGGATCAAGTATCATCAGTTTCCCAACAAATAAGTTTTTTTTGTAATGTGGAACGAGCTCACCATTCATATCCATTCTGTCTAACGGAAAACGTAATCTTGTGAAACTGAACGGCATCTTTCACTGCCTGGTATCGTACGATCTAAAAAAAACACAAACTGTGATTTATGCTACTATACATTTCCCTATTAACAAACATGTTGCATATAAGTTTCTATAACTCATATATGACCAAATTAAGTCATGTAAGAGTTACATTAACCCATGTATGCTACTTGGGTTGTTGATTACAAATGAAGCTTTCCCTTTTCAAGATTTAACCCTAGTCGTGCATTGGGGTCATTATGACCCAGACAAACACGCTGAGCAGTCACTATATCAACGTGGTGCGCTTTAGCTAATGCATGAAGAAGGTTAAAATCGATAACGCATATCTTAGATATTTGCTTGTGCATATCCTACTTGTGATCATCAGAGACATAACCTTGCACCAAACAGAGCTTTCATATCCAATTTTAAGCCCTTGTTGAAAGACAGAGAATCACCCTTGCGTGTGCTGTTTTGTGTTGGATCGAAATTGTACTCTCTCGCTGCCGCCAACAGCCGCTGATGTCCCTGGGTATCACGTGCCATAGTTTAATAGTACAAAAATTTAACCAGCAGTATATAGCTCCCCACAGAGGCACATTTGCCGAGTTTTGGCGGTATGGATTTCGTGGGCTGAGCCGGCACAATAATAAAAACGAATTTGAATAAGCCAGCTGCTCCTAAACGTGCCGCAGCCAGCCAGCAAATGAAAATGGATGTATGATTCGTGATCCGAAGGTTGTTTTCTGATGGCCGCGGCGCGGGGCAAGGTTGAATGGTTGTGCTGTCGAATTAAGAGCAAAAAAAAACACCCTAAAAATCGATTTTTTATTTGAGGATGAGCGCCACGGACACGGGGCGTGTATTTTTGCGTGTTACGCCAAATCTTTGGGCCTCTATTTAATATAGTCAGGTCTCGATGTGGCAGATGAAAAACAGATACGGATTTTCCCACCCCAGCCGGGGGAGGTTGTCTCTGGCTGGTGAACACTTCTTCGAGAGCTTTTTTTCTTTCATTGTGATATCCGAAGTGTGACGTAGCATTGGTGAATGAAATGGGACGAAGAATCGGTGACATGAAACAGTTGGGGATGATGGGATAAAACGTCTTTTTAGCCATACATTAGGCACAGCGTCTAAGTTGACCTTTTGATCACTGTGCGTTTCATACTATTTACACCTAACCGTACGGTAACGGTTCAGTAGTGGTCGGAAGGATGATGGCGGGGCATCGGGGCCTACGTTTTCTACATCATCTATTTTAGTTCCAGTCGGTTGCATCCTGATGGCACACAGCCTTCAGTCACTTTTTAGGATGGAGCATTGGGAGGGACAGTCAGTAGGAGCCGTGGGAAAGAAAGGTTAGTCAATTGGTGAAATGGCAGCAGATGGAAGGAAATTTCCCTTCCTGCTATTATTGGCGCTTCGGTTTTGGTTTTTCCGACTGTGTTGATTCATTGGCTCATTAACACACGCTCATCGCATCGGGGCGGGAGACCCATTATCGGGAGCTATATTTAAACGCATCGAACGTTGTAATTATAATATCTGGCATGGAGTTTTCTAAACTGTTAAGAGCTTTCGAAACACTATCCAAGGACGTATGGTCCTTCAGATTGCCATAAATTTCACAACGTTGTGCGGATTTTTTTATTTATTTAGTATTACATCAAATTGAAGATAAACTGAATCAACAATATTTCTTCATAGGGCAATTCATGTATTTTGGAAAGGCTGAGGACAACGTTGAAAAAATCGTCCCCTAGCTTCCTTAGAAAGCAATTGATTATATTGCAAAGTTACCAATACGCTTATAATATGATTGTACTTTGCGTTCTTGGTGACAAAAACCTTACGAAAGCATTTTAAGCTGAGAAAATCACAATTTTCGATCGCCTGTATGAATTGCATTTTGGACACCGAATATATGTTTTGGACACCCTCAGGTATACAGGGTGTTAGGTTCCTGAGTGCAAACTTTTTAAAGGGTGATAGAGGACCATGAATGGTGAAAAAAATGTTTTACGCATATGGTCAAATCTCATCCGTTACGTAGTTATTGAACTTCCCATGTTTTTGACTCTTATTGCCTTAACTGGCTATAACTTGATGGTCAAACTTATCGCATTTTTCGGCCCTTATTCGAAAGATTATTGAATTTTCTAACAAATGGCATTTTTGAATCGATTGGTTTAGTTAAATAACTAGGTTTTCTAGAGCAAAATAGCTTAAAATGGTGTGTTTTAATTTGTTTTTGTCAATTATCTTTGAAACATGCGTAATAAATTAAAATTCTTTCTTTGGCAAAGTTATGACCCCTTTTCCACTCTACAATTCGTTCTTTAACACAAAACTTCTAGCTCTTATCGTTTTCTTGCAATTTTGATTTAAATGTGCGGCACAGTGCGCAAAAAAGAACTTACGATGACAGTTGAAAATTTATTATTTGAAATGCGATGTTCAAATCGAAATTGCAAGAAAACGATAAGAGATAGAAATTTGATCTCAAAGAACGAATTGTAGAGTGGAACAGGGGCCATAACTTTGCCAAAGAAAGAATTTTAATTTATTACGCATGCTTCGAAGATAATTGACAAAAACAATTTAAAACACACTATTTTTAGCTATTTTGCTTTAGAAAACTTAGTTTTTTAACTAAACCAATCGATTCAAAGATGCCATTTGATAGAAAATTCAATAATCTTTCGAATAAGGGCCGAAAAACTGCGATAAGTTTGACCATTTTCAAGTTATAGCCAGTTAAGGCAATAAGAGTCAAAAACATGGGATGTTCAATAACTACGTAACGGATGAGATTTGACCATATGCGTAGAACAATTTTTTTCACCACTCATGGTCCTCTATCACCCTTTAAAAAGTTTGCACTCAGGAACCTAACACCCTGTATATAATTTGGACAGGGCAATTATATCAATGTTTAGCCATGAATACTGCTAAATCATGGAAGTAGCATAAATTAACAAATATTTTCTTACAAATAATCAAATTTCTCCGCTTAACAGGCATCTATTTCAATAACTATTACAGTTTTTGTTAAAATCGAGGAAATATCGCCAAATCCACATAATACGCCTCCATGTATGCAATCGCACAGCATCCTCATGTAGTTCGTCAGATGACCAAAATATATTAACAGTAGAAACCATGCAATGTATTTTGGACACCTCCTATTTTAAGCGTTCTAGTTGAATGTTAAGAGATTGGCTGCCTAATGCTTCTTTATTGAACATTTTTCATTGCAAAAAGGCTTTTAAATTTCTTACAATTATTAATTTAACCATTTTGAGGTGAATATTGTATGTGACTATGAAGTGTATGTCGTCTTGCATGCCTGTGCATTTGAGGGGTTTTAGTGAAACATTTTACATTTTCGACCATTTTGAAGTAAATGGTTAATTGTTAAGCTTATTTTCCACGTAAGTCATCAAAATAGGGTCTATTTGATCCAATAATCGATATTGAGAAGTATCTATTTTTATTAGCTCTCCGGAACAAGGCATACATTGCCGTGCATGTCCAAATTATATACATGTCCAAATTATATTTTTTACCCTAATACGCGATTCGTGGCTGCCGTTCTCCATCCTCGGTCACGCCACGTTCGATGCTCGCCAAGTCACGCTCCACGTGATCCGCCCATCGTGCTCTCTGCGCTCAACGCCTTCTTCTGACCACCGTCGTGAATACCAACTTTGCAGGGTTGTGTTCCGGCATTCTTGTAATATGCCCTGCCCATCGTATCCGTTCGGAATTCATGGCTGTTCGAGCCCATATAAAGTTGATCATCAATATTAACTTCTTTTCTTGAACAGATAGCTGTGTAGTATCAGTAGCGATTGTCTCAATTGGATAAGAATAACACTACGGACCGGCTGTTCCGGTGATAAGAATCCAATAAAAATAATAATACATAGTCTAATAAAAACCTAACGGAGCCTTTGGAGTACCAGGGCGTCCTCCACAGTATGTTGCCCTTACTGAGCTAACCGGAGCAATGGGGCAGTGGACCTTGTGTTTCTCCGAGTGCTGCTTTTCTTTAGTCTCACTTGAGGCTAAATAAGGGCGGGATTATGATGTTGTTAATTAGTTCACATTTTCACCTATATGGTTTCGCATTATTCGATTTACACAGTGTATTTTGTGTATCCTCGCCTTTGGCGTTTTCCAATCGATACCGATCTGGTTTTTTTGCTGTGCTGTTATTATGAAGAGTTTAATCTTACTTAGTTTGGGTAGTGGCTACGGTTAGAGTAGCTCAGATCAATCTTCAGCATAAAAGAACAGCAACGATCAATCTTTGCAAAAATGGTACAGCCCAAGTGGCCTTATTACAAGAACCTTACTTTCGCAAGAGGAATTTCTATCTAGGAAACCTTGTGAACTCGGTGTTTGTTACTTTCAGTAGACATGAAATGGCAAACTCGCGTGTCATGTCTCGAGCCGGTGTGCTTGTCAACAACGTAATAGCTGAACTAACCACCAGAGATGTATGTGCCTATCCCAATTGATGTATCTGTTGGAAACCTCAACAGAAAATACGTCTATTGTTCGGTGTATTTACCGCATGATGAACCATCCCCTATGGATGCCTTCAAACAAGTCATCACATACTGCATTTCAAAAGGCCTTTCGCTAATTGTTGGCAGTGATGCAAATGCTCTCCATATCATCTGAGGCAACTCAGACATTAACTTGAGAGGCTCCAGTTTGATGGATTACTTAAGTAGTACAGATCTTGCATTACTTAACATAGGCAACCGCCCAACCTTCATGGTATCTGCTAGAGAGGAAGTGATAGACATAACGCTTTGCTCTAGTAGAATCAGTCACGAGCTGACCAATTGACATGTGTCAGATAAAGAATCTTTATCTGATCATCGCTACATCTTTTTTGAACATTTAAATGTTACTTTGCAAACATTCTGTTTCAGGAATCCTCGGTCAACAAACTGGGATCTTTTTACTGATTTGGTTGCGGCCAAATCTCATGGATACTCACCATTCAATGACACTTGAATTGATTTAGATGATACCGTTGATACTACAACGACCTTCATCATGGAAGCTTTTGACGAAGCATGCCCTCTACGGTCTGTGAAGATCACAAGACGAACCCCTTGGCGGAACTCTGATCTGGCGAAACTCTGGAACAATGTAGAAAGAGTTGGAACAGACGATGTTCGGCTGATTCGCAGGCTTTCAGGTCGGCTCGAAACGCTTACCAGAAAGCTCCAGATTTTCAGTTTGAGTTAAGCCAGTCAGTTGAACAAAATCCTTGCAAAATCTAAGGATTTTCAAGTGAACGAACTTCGTTTGCCGGATGGTGATTTCATTTCCTCTAATGAGGAAGGTTTGGAATGTTTATTCAGAACACATTTCCCGGGTGTGTGGATATTACATTTTCTGATGAACCTGATGTCTTTTCTTGTAGTTATAACTCTCTGGCTTCTACTTACTACTTTCAGTATTGGGCATCCACGGTGGTGCAGAGGGCCGAATTGAAAGATTTCCATCCTAGGCGATTGCCAGCCATTGCCTTGACCTGTGGCCAGGTCAAATTTCTGTCAACTTGCTTGATTTCGTTGTTGAGGCTGCGTCGCCGTGAGCCTCTGGGTCTGACTCTGCTGCGATGTTCTGCTGGGTTCCAATCTAACGCTTGCTTGCAGATTTTGTTTTCGCCCCTGCATATAATGTGGCCGACTCACCTCCACTTTCGCTCCCGAATTTTTGTTGCTATCGGCTTTCGATGACATCGACGATGGATCTCCACGCTGGAGATCCAATTGTGAGGCCACCATGCACAAATTATATACCGCAGTCATCTATTGATTAAGACTTGCATCCGTTGCGTGTTCTCCGCTGATACACACCAGGTTTCACTGGCGTATAACTGCACAGATTTCAAGTTCGAGTAAAAAAATCGGACTTTGGTGCGTCGACTGATCTGGTTGTTTTTCCATACATTACTTAAACTCGCAAAAGCAGCCCTTGCCTTCTTGATCCGTGCACCTATGTCGATCTTGGTGCCGCCATCGGCCGCAATTTGGTTACCAAGATATTGGAAGCTTTCAACATTCTCCACTGATTGCCCAACTACCGTAAAGCTGGAAGGGTTGACCGTGTTTACATGCAACGATTTGGTCTTGTTGACGTTGATGGTAAGATATGCCGCTGAGGAGCGATTGGCAAGATCATCAAGCTTGCTCTGCATATCAGAGCGCCGTTGAGCTAGGAGAGCAACGTCATCAGCCAGTTCGAAGTCATTTAGGTGCTACATGGTAATGGGCTGCCACAGCAATCCACGATTTGGTTCACGGTCAATCGCACCAACCAGGCTCTCGTCGATTACGATGAGGGACAGTAGCGGTGATAGTATACGTCCTTGCCTCACTCCAGCAACGACCCAGATGGGATCGGACAAAACACCGTTGTGCAGTACAAAAATGCCCTGTACTGTGCTTCAATGAGGCCGATGATTTTCTCAGGGAGACCCTTGCGCCTGAGGGCTTTCCACATGTTACCGTGATTGAGACGGTCGAAAGCTTTTTCGTAATCAATGAACACCAGGTAGAGAGACTCTTGGAATTCATTGATTTGCTCCAGAATGATACGGAGCGTGACAATATGGCCCACACAGGCTCGTTCGACACGGAATTCTGCTTGCTGCCGTCGGAGAGTTGCGTCAATCTTCTC
Organism: Aedes albopictus; assembly: GCF_035046485.1. Taxonomy (NCBI): domain Eukaryota; kingdom Metazoa; phylum Arthropoda; class Insecta; order Diptera; family Culicidae; genus Aedes; species Aedes albopictus. Next base: position 439,080,213 of record NC_085137.1, on the reverse strand, counting down.
CTGTATCCGGTTAAGGCTCCTTCTCGAGAGCCGAATAGCGCTGACGGGCTACGGCTTTGGCTCCTCGTGTTTTCGCTCGCTCTTGGCTTTGGCGTTCCTCTGCTCCTCTATCTTTCTCCAGGTATCTGTGATCCACTGCGTTCTTCGGGTGCGTAGCTCACCCAAATTATTCTCGCCGGTGGCGATGAAGGCGTATTTGATGGCGCTCCATTGATCTTCTACGCTTCCACCTTCTAGAATATTCGCAGCACGGTTCTCTAGCTCCTCGACGCAGGACATTTTCACCGCTGCGTCTTTCAGTCGGCGTGTGTTGAATTAGCGCTCAATGTTCTCCTCCTGTCGATGCATCCTAGCAATGCGCAGTCGGATCTCGCCGATTAGGAAATGATGGTCGGACGCAATGTCGGCGCTACATTTGTTCCATACATCAAGAAGGATAACACTTCGGGAGACATTTAAGAAGGAATACTTAGAAAAATGCTCTAAAAAGAATCCTTGACAACATTTCCAGATAAATATCGACTCCCAGATTGATTCACGTCTACCTAGAATTTGCAGCCTGTTAACGCAATCGTCGGCTTGCCGGAAATGTCTGCATTATTTAAGATTTTTTCCTGCAGTACGATTATCAAAAATCATCTGGATTTTACTTGCGTTCCGCATAATCATCCTGATGCAGAGAAATCTGCAATCTGCATCTTCTACGCGGAAACACAAGTCAGTAAAAATTTCCAGCAGTACGCGTAAAGGTTTGTTTTAATAGTTCTGTACAACACGCATGTAGTAATTGCCCAAGTAACCTTTGTTATTCAAATAGACATCAAGACTCTAATATTTTTCCACACCAACAATGAAGTTATCTCCATAGAAATTACTTCTGAGTAAGTGTAATTAGTTTCGTACCTTTTGATTCCGCCCTGTTTTGCTAATCCTTTGACAGATACGCGTATTTCGACTACCACTTGTAATCTTCCTCAGTGTCAGTTTTCCATGGATTACAAGTGGTAGTTGAAATACGCGTATCTGTCAAAGCATAAGCAAAATAGGGCAGGAATTAAAAGGTACGAAACTGATTACACTCATTCTAAGAGGGTATTCTGCTTAGAGGGTTCGAAGTGTCGGTACAAAGATCATTTTTCTGAGTAGGTACAGCAAGGGGTAAATTTTGTTACATTTTATTCATACACTGCAAATTTTGTTTGCTGGTATTCAGCAAACTTTGCTGATTTTTTTGTGCTGATTTCATTCAGCAATACGAATTTATTGAGTATCAGCAATTATTTTTCAACTTGCTGAACCATCCAGCAATTTTGACAGTTGGTCAGCAACGTTGTGCTGAAATTCAGCAAAAATTGTGCTGAAATTGAGCAATTTATTTTGATGATTTTTTTTTGTGCTAGAAGCATTTCAAAAAATTTGGTGTGTACGATCTATTGTCAACATAAACACCGGTAGTCGAAATTCGGCGGCGCGATAACGATCGAAATGCTTTGATCCTTCTATAATCAAAATGAGCAGAAAAGAATGGTCGCCTTGTTATGAAGTGTGATGATTTTTATATAACGACTGAAGAATTCACGCATTGCTTCGTGGCCGTGCGGTTAGCGGTGGCAGTCGTCTAGGCATATCGCAAGCCTCGGAATGTGGATCTGATTCCTGCTTCAGTCAGTGGAAACTTTTCGTCATACGAAAAATTCATCACTAGGTCACTGGGTGTTCTGCACGCTTAAATAATTCTGCACAGTGCATGAGTTACCCTTAGTGGGCGTCCATCAATGACGCAGCTTTTTAAAGCGATTTTTAATACCCCCTCCCCCCTCGTAGCATTTCGTCAAAAATTTGGATACCCCCCCTATAAATGACGTAGATTGTTAAGCAACCCCCCCTCCCTCAACAAAATTTTTATTTCCAAAAGCTAGTAACGAAAAAAAAAACTCGAAACTTAGTTCTGATTTCAATTTTAACTTGTATGTTTAAAAACCCCTTCTGGAGTTTCTTATTAGATTCTACCAAAAGTTCCTTCTGAGATATCTCCCGAGTTTGTTTTTCTTAGGTTTCTCTAAAAGTTTATCCGCAGACAGACGTTCTTGGTCGAACAAATTTATTCAAATTTTCTATATAAATTTTCACTAGCGACACCTAGGCATCCGATTGCCACAGTGCAGTTGACAAATTGAGAAACCACGTGCTTCCAGCCGTTTACTTACCACCCAATTCACTACCCACCGAGAAATAAAATCAAAACAAAAATAGTTTACAAGAGTCCTGCGCTAATTTGTGCAAAATATTTTGGACATTAAATAAAAGTCATTTACTCAGCACAAATTATGTGGAAACATTATTAGCGTGCAACACGTGCGGTCTTTTCCCGCCATCCGGCTGGAAGACGACCGTGGTGACAGTTGTTGATCGCAATGCACATGTGAGGCAGCGATTGAATATGAACGTCGCTAACGCCATCGGTTCGCTGATTGCCACTTATCAATTTATGGCGGCCATGTTTTTACACAAGCTGCTGAATCAAACTTGAACTTCTGTCTGCGGTTTATCCATGGTTTCCTTCTGAAGTTCTTTCAAATTTTTCTTCTCCTTTGTTCCACCAGCACTTTCTTCGGACATCTCTTCAAGGATTTTAACCTGAATTTATTTTAAGATTCACCAGAACTTCTTTCTGGGTTTCCTAAAGAAGTCTCTTTCGGGATTCCTCCAGGAGTTCCTTCATGGTTTCCTTCAGGAATTCTTTCAGATATTCATTCCGAGATCTGTGCAGGAATCCCCTCCGGCATTCTTTCAAAACCCCTCCAAGAGTTCTTTTTCGGATTCCTTCAGGAATTCCTTCCTGGATTCTTCTGGGAGTTTCTTCTGAGATTCCTCGAGGACTTCCTTCTAGGATTTATCCAGATTTTTTCCCATGACTCCTCCTGGAACTTTTTTCAGGCATCCCTCCATTCACTTCTTCTGGAATTCCTCCAGGATTTCCTTTCTTAGATTCAACCAGGAGTTCTATCTGGATATCTTCCGGGATTCCCCAAAAGTTTTTATCGGGGTTGCCTTCAGAAATTCTTTCCGGGTTTCCTTCAATTTCGTGTTTACTTCAGAAATTGAACCAGAAGTTTCTTCTGAGACTCTACAAATAGCTCCTTCTGAGATTCTTCCAAGAGTTTATTCAAGATTTTTCCTAAAGTTCCATCTAGCATTGCTTCAGGAACTCCTCGCGATATTTCTTTTGGAATTTCTCTATGATTTTCTTTCAAGATTCCTCCAGGAGTTTCTTCTGAAATTCTTCTAGAAGTTCCTTGAGGGATTCCTTTTGAGATTCTTCCAAATCCTTTTGGGATGTTTTCAGAAGCTTTTTCTGGGATTCCCAGTAAAGCTATGTTCACTTAGAATCCGGAATCATGTCACATTTTCTAGTGGCGCTCTCAATGAACATAATCATCATTCTTTTGCAGCACTCTGATTATACACTAATCCTCTTTAAATGGTGAAAATTTCATCGATTTTCTTGCAACGAGTGAAAAGTTATTTCAGATTGAAGACAAGAGGAGGAAAAAAATCTTGCACAAACACGTTGAAAATTTAACGTGGTCAGGTACGACAGTCGCGAAAAATGTTAATATCGTCAAAACCATTATGTGTTATGTGCACAGATGTTGTTAACCATGGCATAAGGAAGTGTCCTCGGAAGAAAAAAGCTTGGGTTCATTGATAAATCTGCTTTGAATTTGAAGATTTGGCAAGAAGTTCGAACTCTGGGCATGGTTTTTTTTCGCAACAAGGTAATGAGAACCAATTCGTACAAGAATCGCGTGCTGCTTTTCAAAAACGCACACAAGGGATATGTAGAGGTTTTATCTATGATGATGATGATGATTGATGATGATTGATGATTGATGAACTGCCATGACAGCCGGAGACGTTCAGTGGTATCGTCACAGATGGGTAGTGTTTATCAACGAAAAAAACACTCAAATTTCGCGTTTTCTCAATTCACTGAATTGCCCCTCATTTCGCAATAAAAAAAAGTTTGGCAACAACAATCCTAGTTAGACTAGTCAAGGCACTGCATAGATGACCTGATTGTTGAACAAACGTGCGGAAGGGGTTGTTGCTAAAATTTACCACCGTTGTGCAGATTTTTAGAGAGGTCAACACTGAATAAGTGGAAAAATGTGTGAAAAATAAAAATAAATAGTTTCAATGATATTTTTCCATGAAAGTACAATAAATAACCTTTGTTTTGAGGGCTTCACCTTTTATGTTTGTTATTCCATCCCTAAGTTATACGTGATTTTGTCATTCCGGATTCTAAATGAACATAGCTTTAAGAGACATTTCAACATAAGAACACTACTGCGATTTTTTCCCTACACAAAAGTGCACGTCAAATTGAAGGCTAATCATTGAAATGGGTAAAACGAAGAAATATGTAATAATATTACTAACGTTTGGGGTGAAACTGCACATTTTTCCTGAAAAATTACACAACTACATTTACAAGAGCGACAAGCATGCATTTGAACGTGATTACCAGCCTTGAATTGGCGTGCATTTTTTGTGTGAGGAAAACATTGCTCTAGTGTTCAAGTGTTGAAATATAATTTTTTTTTAGTTTTTATTTCTGTATATTTTAACTTAGATGCTAATTCTACACTCTGTTGAAATATCAATTATTTCTATAACCATTGTAGAATCCAGCGTATTGATTAAAATTTGGATTGCTAGGAGTTTATTCAGGAAGAACTAGGATTTCTTCTAGAGGGGAATTCCTTCCGGAAACTCTAAATAAAATTCTCCCGAAATTTCCCTTCGGGAATATCTTTTTACCGGTAAATTTTCGAACAATTTCTTCCAGGATTTTTGCGAGACTTCTGCAGAAGCCCTCTAAGTATTTTTTTGCCAAAAACAATCCGGGTACATGTTAAAAGTTTGTTGCTGGATTTTTCCGGTAGTTCTTCCGTAAATTTCCCTTAAAGGATTCCGGAGTTCCTCCAGAAATTCCACCTAAGATTATTCTCTAAAGTGTTTCTGATATGTCCAAGGAGATGTCTCAGTTTTACTAGAAATGTATTCCAAAGATTCTCCTATCATTGCTCCAATAGACCTGCCAGGAATTCCTCGTGAAATTTCGCAAGGATTTCTCCTGATATTTCGCTGGGAATTCCTTATAAGGAATTTAGTAGGCTTTTCCATAAGTGTTTCAAGAAAATCTCCTAGATAATCTGGGTAGGATCTCTCGGAGTATTTTTAACAGTTATTCCATAAGAAAGACCCAAAGAAATCTTGGAGAAGTTTTCGGTTGGGACTCCGGGATGATCACTGGGGTAGAAATCATGGAGAACTCTCTAAGAAAAATCTCAGGAGTAAACAGCAAGAAATCTCAAAAACAACTACGAAGAAAAGCCTTGAAAAAAACCCCCTGAGAGAAATCATGGGAAGAACTCTATGAGAAAACTAACAATAACTTCCGAGCAACTATTTTTCTCAGCTTGCGATTATTTGAAATGGTGTGTTTTGGTTTGAAGCCCCATATACTGGTACGGGTTGAAAAATTGGTGGAAAACTTCAAGCCTCATTTACTCGAAAGTTTTTTTTTTGTTCCTTACACCCTTTGCCTCCAACCCTCTCAATTTTATTCGAGGAATTTCTTAAAAGAGATTAGAATTGAATTAAAAAAAAAAAAAAGAGTTAGTTTGGAAATATTCAGGCCTATTTTGGGTGGAGATAATAGATGAACCAGCCTAGGGCTGAAAATCTCTACAATAAAGTTATGATAATAATACACAATTACCCTTGAAGAATATTTGAAGAAGTGATATAGGAATTTCCAATAACTAAAACAAGGTTTTTTGTTAAATTTTTTTAAGAATGTCGTGAAGGAGTTCCAGGAGATATTTACAGAAATAATATTAAAAAAAAGCTAAGAGTGGCATGCCTGCAAAAAAACGTTAAAAATGTTGAAGGAATTTCTAAATTGAAAACAACAAGTTGAGTATCTCGTACTATTCCTAAGGTGAAGTCAGTTCGATGACCTTTAGGACTAGATTCCAAAAACAATTACTGGACTATTACTAAAATTTTATCTAGAACCTGCTCCCGGCAAACTTTGTCATGCCTACTGCGTTTTTTTTTTACATTCCAAGTCCAAGTCCCCGTTCAAAATGCCTGGAAAATTAATCTAATGTTTTTTTCTCATAAACCTTCCTTGGGTGAAAACTAACAGAACAAAACTCAGACGACCCAAATCGGACCATCCGTTCGCAAGTTATGCGCGGTTCCACGTATGCCAATGCATTTTTATACACTAAAGTCTCAACTTATGCTTGTTTTTATTTATGCACTTTTAATTTATGCACCTTTTTATATGCCCTGCATGCCAAGGGAAACTTACTCAGAATCAATATTGTGCAAAAGAATATTTAAAAAATGACGGTAATTATGGCAATGACGGCTAGGGTGTGTTTATAGCAAATGGAAGTCACAGGGGAGTTTCAGGGGGTCCCAAAGAGGTTTCCGCGGGGTTCCAGGAGATCTCATGACAGTTTTCGGGGTTCTGAGGGGGTTTTCAAAAACATTGTAGAGAGCTTCAGAGATTTTTCGAAGGGTTTTGGAGGCGTTACAGGTACGTTTTCGGGGGTTTCCGAGGGTCTCACGTGCGTTACATGGGGTCCAAGTGGGTCTTAGAGGGACTCGGAGGCGTTAGGCAGGCGTTAGACAGGCGTTTTTGGGGGTTTATATGCGTTACATTGGGTCCGAGGGGATTTTAGATGGATTTTGGAGGCATTTCAGTAAATTTCAGAGCATTTTTGGCGGGATTCAGAGACATTACGGAGGCGTTTTCGGGGGTTTCGGAGGTTCTCCAGTGTGTTACATGGGGTCCGAGGGGGTTTTAAGCAATGATGTTTTCGATCATCTGGCAATCATTTGACTCATTTGTCTATAACTCAGTTCAGAAGCCTAATATTAAAATGTGAAGTTCGATAAACTTGTTGATTATTGTTTTTCCTACAATTATCACCAAGGACGCCATATTCTAACTCTTATATTTACGACGTAAAAGCGTTAGTACCACCTACTCATACTAAACGATCGGATTTTTCGATCGTTTAGTATGAGTAGGTGGTACTAGCGCTCTTAAGCCGTATATATGAGAGTTAGGATATGGCGTCCTTGGTGATAATTGTAGGAAAAACACTTATCTAAAAGTTTGCCGAACACCTCATTTCAATATTATGCTTCTGAACAGAGCTGTGGATAAATGAGTCAAATGATTGCCAGGTGATCGAAAACAACCTTGGTTTTAAGGGGATTTTAGAGGCATTTCAACAGTTTCAGGCATTTTCGATGGGTTTCAGAGGCGTTACGGAGGAGTTTTCGGAGGATTCGGAGCGTCTCAAATGCGTTACAAGGGGGTTCGCGGGAGTTTAAGGGGGATTTTGGAGGCATTTCAGGAAGTTTCAGAGCATTTCCGGCGGGATTCAAAAGCGTTACAGAAGCGTTATGGCGGAGTTTTGGGGGCTTCGGAGCGTCTTAGGTGCGTACATGGGGTCTGCGGGGGTTTAAGGGGCATTTTGAAGGCATTTCAGGAAGTTTCAGAGCATTTCTGGTGGGATCCAGAGGCGTATCAGAAGCGTTACGGAAGAGTTTTCAGCGGAGCATGTCAGGTGCGTATATGGAGTCCGAAGGGGTTTTAGGGGAATTTTGGAGGCATTTCAGGAAGGTTCAGGGCGTTCAGGGTTCAGGGTATAGGGCCCATATAGCCGAGGCGGAAGCTGAGAAGCAGGCTTTGTCCCAATGAGGACGTTACGCCAAGAAGAGAGAGAGAGAGAGGGCGTTTTCGGCGGGATTCAGAGGCGTTACGGAAGAGTTTTAGGGAGTTTGTGAGCGTCTCAGGTGTATTACATGGGGTTCGTGAGAGTTTTAGGGGGATCTTTGAGGCGTTTCAGGAAGTTGCTGAAAATTTTCAGGGAGCCCATCCCAAAGTCCTTTGAAACGTCTCTGAAATGCTATTTGATTCTTGAACCCCCATGATACGACTCTGACCTGAAATGCTATAATACGCCCCTACTATCTCTAGGAGCCCCCCTAAAATGCTCCTGAAATCTCCTGAAATTCTCTAAAATTACTCTGGAATGCCGTGAAACGCCCCTCAAACCCCTTGTAACGCCTTTTAAAGGCTCCTGCGATCCCCTGAATTGCCTTTAACACTTTGGAGCCGGAGGGGTCAATATGACCCGGCGATGCACTTTGAAATGTCCCTCAAACCCCCTAAATTCTATTGAAATGCCCTTGAATTTTCCGTAATCCCATAAAAACGCCATCAAAACCTGACAGAACGCCCTTAAAAGACACCCCAAATGCCCTGAAACAATCCTCTGAAACGCCCCTGAAGCCCCTTGGAGCCTCTGACTGAAGACGGTGTGAATTGTCTTTTTTTATAATAGTTGGCTCGACATATTTGTTAGGTCACCATGTCACGGTCGCCATGTTATCGAGAGTGATGATTTCTAAATGCTTAAAGAAAAAGCTTTTGGGTAGTCATATTTATTGAAATATTTACACCATAATTAACACTTTGAGTTTCGTCATGTCTAAATGACCTCATCGCTTTGGTTACCATCAACCGTTAACAAAAAAAAAAAACACCCTTTTCTTGATTTACGATTTACGCGCGAGAAAAGCCTCCAGTTTTCGTACCTCGTTTCGTTAGTAATACAGCGCTTTGAATAATTTAGTAATTAAATAATTGCATTCGAGTGGGGTATGTATTAAATTCTTCTACCATCATCACTAAAACGAACGTGCCATGTGCCGATGAAAGGACTCAGACGGAAGGCTTCCGTTGCTGGCTGCAATGACGACGGTTGACATGAGCAAAGGCCGTTTGATACGGTGCGGCGTGCTGTATCGTGCCTACCTATGTATGGTTGGCAGCTTTGTTAGGCGTTCGTGCATGAAATGACGGGAAACGAGGGGTATTTGATTTTTTTTCACGTTGTCCAGTCCACGGTTTCACTCCCTAGATCGCAGAGGTGATAGATGATTGGAAATTCGTTTGTCACTTCATTGAAGTAGAGTGCGAATCAATTTCCTGCTAGAGCAAGAGTAGCTACTAGTAGTTTGTATCGTTTTCAAGAATTCAACTAGATAATCTGCGTTTTTGCAACTAACTCCATAGTTTTCACTTGTCGTAATGAAGAAAGCTTGATAAAAATGCGTTTTAATAGCCGTGCGTGCGGCTCCGTGGTCGTGCGGCTAGGGTCACCAAGCTCTTTGTCGCATCGTGCTGAGGAGCGCGGGTTCGATTCCCGCCGCAGCTGTCAGGAAAAGTTTTCGGCTGTGCCACTGGGCGTTGCATGCTAGTCCGTTGTCTAGTGTCGTGCTTCCTTCAAAGAGCGAAAAGCTCACTGGAAGCATTGAACGTGTCCGTGTCTTTTTAATATCAAATACTGCGACGCTTAACCGACCTGATTATTAACTGAACACATTGTAACTTTAATCAACCCCGGACATCATTTGTCAAAATCCCGAACTGAAATTACATTACACAGAAAAGCCATTTTTTAAAACTTCATTTCCGTTTTCCCGATTAAACCGTAACCAACAATTACGATACGGGTCTCGGTGCTCGTCGGTGCCTAATGCAAGAGCTAACAGAAAATAAAAAGTTGCACGCCATAGCTAGTCCACTTCGCAAGTCGTTTTTATTTATGGGTGTGAGTCATGAACTGCACATGCAGATCCTTATCCGGAAATCAGACATTTATACCGTGCTAAACGTCTTTCACCGGAGATTGGCTGAGAGCGCGTGAAATAATCCTGCCAATAATAGTATTGCCTGTGAATTATTTATCTGATAATATCAGCGGACTGTTATTTTTTATGTATTCCGAAACTTAAATTTTCCTTCCTTGCACCTTGAAGATTCCAACTGTGACTTTGTTACAGAGCTATATATTTCCACGTAGAAGAAATTTCGAAGATATTCTTTGAATATTTCGGGGTGAATTTCTTGTGAGTACTGGCTATAGCAGTTTTAATTGCTGAAATTTCTCCAACAGAAACACTTTTAACTAATCATAGAATGTGCAATGCTTAAATGCTTAATTATAAGAATGCCATTGTACACAACAGGCACATGTGCTTATTGAACAAATTGAGACTTAAATTTCCAAAAATAAACCACGTGCTGCTGTTGGAGCGAATCCACGACTCCCAATTCGCTAGACGGGCGCTTCTTTTCTCCAAGCCAGGGTGCCACTTGAATATCTCCATCCTCTAAAAGAAAAGAGCTGGATTCGATTCCACTAACGCACATGGTTTTGCTGCTTTTCACAATCCAATTCCAATTCTTCAGATGGAACTCTACATACATTTATTTTCTCTCGATAGTAGTGTATATGGGTTGGACCACACCCCACACATTTTTGCCCGTTCTCCTATGAGAATAAATTTCTACCAACATTTTAATTGGATATGTTTGAATGAATCTCTGTGGAATTCTAGAAATAATTTCTGGAGAAATTTCTCAAGTAGTTTCTAAAACAAATTTGAAAAAAAAATTGGAGGAAATTTAAGGGGGGGGGGGGGGGGTAATATTATGAAATTATTTTCTGGGGAAATTTTCTAGAGGAACTCCTGTGGAAATTTTAGAGAAAAAAATCTGATCTGGTCCTGAAAAAAAAAATTCTGGCGAAATTTATGAGAAAATTCCTTGCAAAATTTCTAGTGGAATTCCTGGGGAAATTCAAAGATTAATCCTGGGGGAATAATTGACTCATTTTTTTGCGGAAACTCTTGAAGAATTCACTGAGAATATTCCTGAAAGAATTGCTTCAGAAATTCCTAAAGGAAACCCTGGAGAACATCTTACAGTAATTACTAATAAAATTTCTCAAGAAGTTTCTGGAGCAATTCCTGGGAAATTTTATGGCACATTATCAAAAATAAGTCCAAGGCTGATTTCTGAAGGATCTTGCGAGGGTTTTTGTGGCAATTTCTTAACTATTTTCTTAGGAAATTTATGCAAATTCCTGGATGAATCTCGGAAGAACTCATTAGGAAATTCTTGAAGGAATCTCTGGGAAATACATGAAGGTATTTTTGGAAAATTCCTGAGAAAATTGTTGAAGAAACTCTTGGAGGAGCTACTGGGTAAATTGCTGAAAAAAATTCAAGAGAAATTATCAGAGGAACTCCTAAATAAATTTTCGTGAAAAATTTATGGGAAAATCCTAAATGGACACTATTTTGGAATTTCTGCAGTGATTTCTGGGGAAATTTCAAAAAACGGTCAAAGAGAATATTCCTGGTAATTTCTGGAGAAATTCCTAGATAACTTCCTGGGGAAGAATTCCTGCGGACACTTTCTAATGAATATTTTGAGGAAACTGATGCAGGACTTTCAAGGGATTCTTAAAGGCATCTACTGGGGGAAACCCTGATTTAAATGTCTAAGTAATTCATGTTGAAATTGTTGAAGAAGCTGGTGGGTAAATTTCTGAAAGAGTTTCAGAGGAAATTGCTTGAGGATCCCTACAGGTAAAATCCTGAAATAACTGAACAAATCTTTGGAAATAACGCCTCAGAACTTTGTTGGAGGAACTGAGCCTTTAGGCGTATTCAGAATATTTCATTTTCGGATTCTCCGCCCAAAAATTAGTGGAAATCCAAAATTGTCTTTATTAAAGAGACTTTCAGCCCTTGGCTGGTTCGTCTCTAACATAAAATTTCATCATTTTTCATCATTTTTGGTGCCCGTGAACTATTTTTAAAATGTATTTAATTTACACACTAAGATTCAGATGTTCCAGCTCAGTAATTTTTTCACTGAGTTCAGTATTTTTTCCATCTTTTTACTGAGTTTTCAACAGCAGATTTATCTCGGTACACTCGGTTATCGTATTTACCGTTCACCAGTAACGATATTTACCGTGCATCAGTAGCTTTTGACAGTTTGTTATCTGAGCTCGGTAACTCATTTACAGAATATCCGCAAAAGAAACAACCGAGCGTACCGAGTTAAATCTGCTGTTGAGAACTCAGTAAAAAGATGGAAAAAATACCGAGCTGATCTTAGTGTGTATTTTTGCCTTTCTCGTACACTAAGTGTACTGGAAAGGCTATATGTTCACTAAAAAATGACTTTTTGATAGAAGCCCCGGAGGGTCGAGTCATATATACCAATCAACTCAACTCGACGAATTGAGGTGATGTCTGTGTGTGTGTAAGTGTGTGCGTGTATGTGTGTATGTGTGAGTGTGTACAAAAAAACTCATCGCTTTTTGGCAGTAAACCTCGACCGATTTCAATGACCGACGGTTCATTCGACGCGGAATCTGGTCCCATTGTTTCCTATTGAAAATGGTTCGGATCGGTCCAGCCGTTCCGGAGATATGGCCATTTAGGTGTTCCGGAACGGTATCCCAGGAAGGGGCCAGATATGAAAATGCATCAAACCTATGCATGCGACACATCAAAGCACGGCATTTTAGATCATCTGATGAGCGATAAGGAGCAAAATAGTCTCAGACCATATCTGAACCGGTAGTGTTCTGGAACCGGTTCCCGTTGTCCCGCCGGAAGTGGCCAAATATCAAAGTGAACCAAACCCATGCATGCGACACATCAAACCACAGAATTTTCGATGGCCTGATGAACGGTAAGCAAGAAAATAGTCTCAGACCATATCTGAACCGGTAGTGTTCCGGAACCGGTTCTAGGCGTCCAAATCAAACCCATGCATGCGACACATAAAACCACGGCATTTTCGAAGACCTGATGGACAATGAGCGGGAAAATAGTCTCAGACCATGTCTGAACCGGTAGTGTTCCGGAACTGGTTCTGGGTATCCCGCCGAAGTGGTCAAATCTGAAAGAGAAACAAACCCGTACATGCGTCACATCAAATAGCGGCTTTTTCGATTACCTAATGAACGGCCAGCAAGTGTTTCAGAATTAGTTTTGAGTGGTCGGAAGAGGCCAAATGTAAAAGTGAACCAAATCCAGGCATGTGACACATCAAATCATGGCTTTTGCGATAACCTGATGAACAGTTAGCAAGAAAATAGCCTTAGATCACACTAGAGACAACTGGTAGTGTTCCGGAATCGGTTCCGTGAGTCCTGTCGAAATTGTCAAACCCTGCATGTGACATCTTCAATTTACAGCGTTTTTGGTTAGCCGATGAACAGTTAACAAGAAAATAGTGTCAGACCATAATTGGTTCAGCCGGTAGTTACCCGGAATGAGATCCGGGTAGTAAAATGTAAAATTTAACCAAACCCATGGATGCAGTAAATCAAATCACGACTTATCGACAACCTGATGGAAAAATAGGGTCAGACCACATTAGATTCCCGGTAGTGTTGCGGGTTCGGCTGTGGCTTCGAAAGTGGTTGAAAGTAAAAGTGAATCAAATCCATACATGCGATATATCAAATCGCGGTGATTAGGCAAAGGTGAAGAATTAGCAATAAAATAATCTCAGACCATAATTGGGACAACCGGTAGTGTCATGGAATCAGTTCCGGGTATCCCACCGGAAAACCAAATATAAAAATGAACCAAACTTACACATCAAAAATTCCTGAAAATCATATTGCGCATTGCGCGGTTATAAGTGTGACGATGAAGTGCGGAATCTCTAATAAAAGTGCGATTTTACGTCAGATCGTTCCGGTGTCTTCACCGTACTTATTCATTAGCTCGCGATGAATAAGTGTGGTGAAGACACCGGAACGATTTGATGCAATATCGCACTTTTATTTGAGATTCTGCACTTTGTCGCAGTCCAGTTAGCAATGCAATAAACTATACCCGCCGTAAACAAATTTTACATATAAATCTCTATTCAATATCACTGAATTTTACATTAAACAATTTCTTGTATGGAATGTTGCACGCAAGCTTCATACCGAGACAAAACCGTAAATTTAAAAACTGATGGAACTGTGAGATATGACAGGGTCCTTTTGTTACAGGTGATATGATGTAACATTTTTTAACTGTGCATAAATACGACACATCAGATCGCAGATTTTTTGATAACCTAATGAACGATTAGCAAGAAAATAGCCTTAGATCACATTAGAGACTAGCTGACCCGGCAAACCTACTAGCTGTTGTGTAGCAGAACCAACTTTCAAGTTAAAATCAAATCGTGGCTTTGTTTAATAGCCTGATAAACGTTAGGTATGAACAACAGTGATGAATAAGTCTAAGTTCTCAAATATGAAAGAGAACAAAATATAGACAAAACTAAAGCGATCTCATCAAATCGTACCATTTGAGATTCCTGAGGTGTAAATTCATTGCGGGATGAATGGAAAAATGTGAATTTGATCGCTTCAATTCTAAACAGAAGATGGCGGCTGTCTTATGGAATATTCTGTTTGTTTCTGGAATTTGTAATCAGAAAACTCAAGCTGTGCGCTGTTTAACAAGGTCTGCAATATGATTTTAATTTGAATGAGGAAGAAATGCCGGTATTCGTCCAAAACTGGTAATTAGAAAATCCTATACGACATGTCAAAATTCAATACGGCGACTGTTTTATGTAATTTTAGGTGCAGAGTCCAAAAATGAGTACCAGAACATCCAAGATGGTGTTTCAATGCTCAAGATGGCGTTTAGTTTAGTTGGGGTATATATCCGGAGCCAAAAAATGATGACCTGAAAATTTAAAATGACGGTTCAAAATTTTGCGGCTTCATGACAATTATTTGTTTGAATTTTAGATCGTTGTCTAATATTTTCCGAATATTGGATGTTATGCTAATATAAAATGTATCCATATTGAGTAGATTTAGCAAGCAGTTTTCATTTTATATTTATGTCAATGTCATCAATGTCGTTTGAGTTTTGTTGAAAGGATATTTTAAAGCACGAGAAAGGCACCATCACCGCTAGGGTTTTTTTTTATTCGGGGTGAACTGTCATTTTATCGATTGAACTGTCATTCTATTCACGAAAATGAAAACTGTTTTGTTTATTTGACCACCAACACAAAGGTATTGAAACGCAATAAAACCACGTTATGCTTGGAAAAAATGAGCTAATCAAAGGTTATAGAAAACAGCAATATTCTATTCACTGAACAACCCATTTTTTTGAAGAAATTTCTAAAGATTTTTTGAGTAAAAATTCACAAGAGACACAAGTGAAATTCATGATGAATTCTTGAACACTTACCGGAAGTAACGCTTCGGAAATCTCCAGGAGAATTTTTCAACAAATTTTCGCAATAGTCTTGGTGAAAGTTCTTGAGAAATTTCGGAACAATTTTTGATTGTGGATAAATTGAAAATGCTTTTGATAAATCCGCGAAGAGTTATCTGGAAGATGTATCTGAAACCCTTAAAATTTTTGGTCTGACAAATTTGTGAAGGAATCAATCCTCAGAAAAAAATAACAGATGAAACTATAAGCTAACATCCCAAAGAAATCCTAAAAACCTTCTGCACAACCCATGAGAAAGTTTTTGACAATAGTTTGAAGATATACTTCAAGAAGTTCTTGTAAATAATAATAAATAAATTCTGGTGCTGCTCAACAGAAATTCAAGGAGCAATCCAATGAGAAATTTTAGTATGAATATGTAGGAATCCATGGAAGAAATGCCTTATACTTTTCAGAAAAATCAATGATGTAGCTCCTTGAAGAATTCCTGAGAGAGTTCCTAGACGAATTCCCGAGGGAGTACCTATAGGAATCCATGAGGGGTTTCCTAGAGGTACCCCTGGAAAAAAATCTGGATGAATTTCTGGATTGATTCCCGGGGGAATTTCTGGACGAATTGCCTGAATAATGGAATTGGTTGAATTTCTGGAACAATTTCTAGAGAAATCGCTAGATGAATTCCTGGTGTAATTCCTAGAGGAATTCCTTGAAGAATTTTTGAACGAATAACCGAAAGAACATCAGAATGAATTCCCGTAAGAGTTTTTGGAGAAACTGTTGCTGGATGAACTCCAAGAGATATTTTTTGATGAACGCTCGCAGAAGTTTATGAAGGTATTTCTGAACAAATATCTGGACGAATTGCCGGAGGAGTTTATAGAGGAATTTGTAAAGGAATTGCTGGATGAATTTCTGGTGAAATTTCTGAAGGGTTTCCTGAATGTTTTTCCGTACGAATTTCTGGATGAGTTGCTGGGAGATTTTTTCAGGAATTTTCTGAGAAATTTATGCATGAATTTCCGGAGGATTCCTGGAAGAACTGCGTTTGGAATTCCCAGAGGTATTTCTTGAGGAATTCACGAATTCCCGGAAAAACTTGTGGAGAAAATTTCTAGAGGAATTTCTTGAAGAATTGTTGGAGGAAATTCTACATTATTTCCAGGAAAAAAATTAGGACGAATTCTCAGAAGAATATCCAGAGGAATTTCTGAACGAATAACTAGAGGAATTTCTGTTGTAATTGCTGGATAAATTTCTGAAAGAGCTTCTTGAGAATTTCCAGTAGACGTTTATGGAGGAATTCCCGGAATAAATTCTAGAAGTAGTTCTGGAGCAATTCCTGGAGAAATTTCTAGAGAAGTTTCTGAATGAAACCTCGGAAATATGTAGTTCTTTAGGCATTCCTGGAAGAATTTCTAGAGGAATTATCGGAAAACGTCTGGCGGAATCCTCGGAAATATTTCTGGAAGCATTAGCTGAGGAATTTCAGGAGGAATTTCCCAAAAGCTCTTGAAGAATTGCCGGAGGAGTTTTTTTTTATCTGTATTGACGAGATTTTTAGCCCTGAGCTAGTTCATCTCGGGACCCACGCTTGACTTCCCTTCCGGAGGAAGAACTCACATTTTGTGAGTTTGTCGGGAGTGGGATTCGATCCCGTGACCGGTGTGATAGTCAAGTGTTCCAACCATCCAACCAGATCCGCTCCACTGCCGGAGGAGTTTCTAGAATAACTCCCTGAAGAATTTTTGAAGGAATTTGCGGAAGAATTTCTTTAGGAATTCCCGGAAGCATTGGACAAATTGACAAATTCCTTTTTTAATTTATAGGGGAAATTCTTCATTGAATTACCATTAGAAAGTAGTTAGTCATTCCCTGAGGATTGACTGGTCCCACAAATAATTTGGCTAGAGAAATCTCGTAGACAATTTGTTTTGAAGGTATTTCTGAATTTATCAGAAGAAAAATCCTAAAAGAACGAGCTATTTGCTTCCCCAGAATCTTCCCCAGGAATTTCCCAAAAAATATTGAAGGGCAAATTTTCTGACCTCTAAGGAGAACGATTATGAGGAATTTCTATTAATTTTGAAGTGAATATGCATAAAACAAATACAAGACTCCCTGTGCAAAGTACAAATTTTCGATTATACCAATCCGTGTAATACCAATTTGCGGTTTTAGGAGAAGATGGTATAGATCGATGAGATTTGAATTACCTTATGATAACTAAAATGCCGTGTCATTAATTGGATCGGTAGCTTAATTGGTAAAGCACTTGTCTAGCGAATAAGATCGTGAGTTCAAATCTCACCTGAGCTGTTGATTTTTCCCCAATTCAACCAATAATTTACCCATCTGTACATATGTACGTTGAGTTATTTGAACTAAATTCTTTTACTGGCGGTCTGAGCCAGTATCATCTGAATCTAATTGGCTAATTTAAAGATGATGTATGTCGCTGTTTTGCCATATAAGCCTTTTTTCAGTCATCACGTATACTGGATGCGGCTTAGGTACAAAACCAAAACATCGAAGGGACAAAAGGTCGAAAGGACAATACGTCGAAAAGAGAAAGAAGAAGGTCCTTTAAAAGCATAAACAACTCACTATTTGCTAAGATTACTCATTTACGACGTTACGTCCCTTTCGACGTTTTTTCATTTGACCTTTTGACATTCGACGTTATCGGTGTATGCCCGATCAATTATGCATCACGTGAACATATAGGAATAGAATGTGTTTGTCTAAGAACAATGCTACGTTTTTAATTTATTTTGCATTCTAAAAAACAGAAACTCTCAACCAACATTTATACGTTCCACAGAACCACACTGGACGAAAAATCTGAAAAATTCGGTAAAAATTAAAAAGTATGTCGAGTCAAGTACAAGACACTGAAGACGACCTTACAGTTGAGGTCGAAATACGTATCTGTCAAAGGATGCAAATTCTTAGTGGAAAAAGTATGTGTTTTTTTTATTTAGTCAAATTGATTAATTAATTGATCTTTTAGAGTCCCAGAAGAATGTTACAAACGGACTGAAACGTCTGACAAGATAAAATGACAACATTTTTATTTTTGTCAAGACTGGAAAGCCATACTACTGAAGTTTATTCTTTTATCTGTATTAACGACATTTTCAGCCCACTAAAATTTAATCTTATAAGTACAAACAAATTGAAAACTCCTAACATAGCAAAGACCACCAATTCTGTCGCATGACTCAACAAACCGCCGTTCGAAGACAATTTTGACAGTTTTGACCAATTATCCTCCAGAGATTCATTAGCATGCCATCTAGTGTCATCACCGCAGCACTCCCTACGTCCTGGGCCGATCCATACACGCAGCTAAAGCGGCAAACAATCATTTGCACAATTTAGCAGATCGGGCTATGTTTTGGGTGGCCGCACTAAATGGGCAAGTGCCATAACCGGGTGACAAGCACATCTCTGCAGATATTGGCTCTATTCGGGAACGTATGAAACAGCAGAACCGTCAAGCCGCATCATGTGTGCAATGTACATGCAACTATAGATATCACCTATAGTTTATCTTTACAATCTCTCATTATTATGGGCAGTGCCAGAACCAATCCCACGGGGCTGCCCTTCAACTATTTATGAACATGGACGACAGAGAGATAGGTACGACCGACGACGCTGCGCTGGTAAGCGTGCTAGACATCTCTCCGAGCACAAAAGGGCGCCAAATGGGACAATGTGAAAATTAAATTTGCACTTTTTGGAAATTAATTGACGTGAAAATGGTCAGTCACTGACAGCGAGGTTGGGACCTGGCTGGGTGGCAAACGCTCAGCAGCTGTCGTCAGGTTCTACAAATTTGATGAACGATGATGGCCATTACGAAGATGACTTTTGCGTGTGAACTATGCTAAGTATTTGTGAAGGAGTGAAGTTCTGAACCGTTTCCTGTTTTCTGTTTTCAGATCCAAATCGAGTGAGAACAAGGCCAAAGCTAGGGAATACACATTAGCGAGTTCGATGAATTTCGGTGGTGGTAGGTGAACGTGGTAGCCTTCGTGGTAGCAGCACCCGCCAGAGGCAGGACCTCACGAAGCAGTCGGCCAAATTTCCTTCTGTCGGTGCCAAAACGTCATGACCGGATGCGAGGTAAAGCGTGAGATGGACCATCAGTCGGCCCGCACCCGCCACACTACTAGTCCCAGCACAACAGCAGCCACGACTGCGCCGCCGACTGTGTTGTTGTAAGTGATGCGAGCGGAGGCCCACTATGCTCATCTCGCCCGTCTCTGTTTCAGGAGTTACGATGCACGGGCTGAGTCTGTCAGCCGGCTCAACCCTGGAGGCACTTACGTTGGCAACGATTATTCTCATCTTAGCGATCGCCATCATCGTAGCCAATCTCATTGTAGTAGCAACATATCTTAACTTTAAGGGTGAGTATTGGGGGGAAAGGGGGCACCAGAGACATAACTTTTGATATCAGTATGGGAAATTATAGACATACTAAACAATCAGAAGATCATTAGGCCTTTCAGACTGGAATGCCAGAAAACTGAAAACGTATGAATTTATCAAGAAGAATGATCAGACCCGCTTATCAGAAAACCAGAAGGCCATAACAGGAAATGGGGCACTGTCAACAGGAGGCCGGCAGGGGGAGGTGTAGTATGGCCGAGCGTTACGACGTTTTGTCACCCAACCCCGAAAACCATTAAGAAGAACTGGGAATCAAAACACATAAGAAAAAATTCAACGTTCCGGAATACCAGAAATTTTTTTGTTCAAAAATATCACATATACAAAAACAAAAAGAAATGTCCAGTCGTTTAAAAAAACCCGTTAAAATGAGCACAAAGGCTAACTAACATTCAGACAACCAAAACCCCGAATAGAACCAGAGCTAGTGGAAAACATAATCGAAGCACAAGAATGAAAGAAGAATAGAAAATGAAATATAATCGACTGAAACAAAAAAAAAGTGGAACCCGAAGTCTGAATAACAAGATCTGAATACAAACATACTTAAAAAAATAGAAAACCTAGATTACAACATAAAGCCTTGTATTGAGAGTTTTTGGCGCATCACAAGTTACAGCTGGGCATTTTTTTTATTATCGTACAAATTGGGCCGAAGGGTCTTAGATTTTCATGAAACTTTTTCCACGGACAGGGCTCATGAATAATTGAATAAAAAAAAGTGAGAAACATTCAGGGTCGCATATTTTCCCGGAAAACTCAGGTGGATATTTCTTGTTTTCTCCTGACACTACTTACTTTGAAAAATCATAACTCAAGAACGAAGGATCGTAGAAACAAAGTTTTTTTTAACGAAAATGAAAGAAAATTTTCTCAAAAATGAAAAAAAAAAAATATGAGGTGGACAAAGTTTTCCACGAAATTTTTCACCGTTGAGAAAACTCATAAAGAAAAGCCCTAAAAACTATGTCCGAATTCGTGGAAAATTTTCAAAAGAATATTTTTGAGATGGTGATTTTATAAGCTTTGATCGCTGAAATTTTTGGAACGCACATTTTTTTTCTTTCCTGATTTATGACTAATTTTGTGAAAAATTCTTTATAAATTTCTCAACGGTGGAAAATTTCGTGGAAAACTTTGTCCACTTCATTTTTTTTTTGATATTTTGAGAAAATTTGTTTTTATCCTCTAAAAAACTTTGTTTTTTTACGATGCTTCGTTCTTGAATTATGATTTTGCAAAAGAAGGCTTGAATGGCACATTTGGACATTTTTCAACAAAATTGGTCATAACGAAAAAAAGTGCATTCCAAAAACTTCAGCTTATAAAATAACCTTCTCAAAAATATTTTTTTGAAAATTTTCCACGAGTTTGGGCATAGTTTTTCCGGCTTCTCTTTACGAATTTTCTCAACTGTGGAAAACTTTGTCTAGTTCATATTTTACTTAGATTTCTAAGAAAATTTGCTTTCATTTCGCAAAAAAAAAAACATTGTTTCTACGATGCTTCGTTCTTGAGTTATGATTTTTCATAATAAGTAGTGTCAGGGAAAAACCAAAAATGTTTACCTGAGTTTTCCAAGAAAATAGGCGACCCTGAATTTTTTTCAATTTTTTTTGTTCATATATCTATGAGTCCTGCCTGTGGAAAAAGTTTCATGAAAATCTGAGACCCTTCCGCCCAAACCCGTAAGGTAATAAAAAAATCCCCAGCTGCTGAATTCAAAACATCAGGAGGCCACACTACAAGACAGAACGAATAACAAACCTGAAAGACATATAAACCAAAACAATATAAGTTACATGAAACAATGGAAGACCTGAAAGCACGAGTTTTTTGGTCTAGTGATTACGCTCCCGATTCGTGTGGCTCAATCCTTAACCCATATCTTTCCTCCTACTTTGTATGGTTTTGGATCAAAAAACACGATCCGACCATTTCACTAAACTAACGTGCTTCTTTTGAACTATTGGTAATAATGAATCACCCCGAAAGTGAGATAGAAAGTCTATTGTGTTAAATTTTCTATATACATTGTTAATAAACTGACAAAAGTTGTAGAATATATTGGTTGGAATAATTTTATCGAAAACGCCAAGTTTTGGAACTTCGTTAATTTGGCGCAAAATCTCGATTTTTTTTAATTTTCGAAAATTTCAAATCAATGCCTCTCCCCTTTCTTAGGAGGAATCTGATAGAAGAAACTTCGAATTTATTAGTTTCTAATCGGGAGCTATCAGAAAAGCTCAAATTTAGAGCTGGACAGAACAAAAGTTGTTTTTTTTTTTAATTTCGAACCGTATAGCTTAGAACGAGGTCTGAAAGGAGATGCTCAGTATCAGATGTGGTAACAAATTATTGCTGAAGGCCACAACAACTGCATGTTGATTTACAAAGTAGTTTTGACATTTGGAAACAACAGCAAATAAATAAGAATAAGGAAATATAATAACAGAGGAATGTATGAACACAAGAATTGAAGAACAGAAAAAGAGAGGTTTTCTTCGAATTTCGACTGTTGATGATTATGTCTGGAGGCTATGGCTTCCAGCCTTTGGAAGAATAACTCAATAAAAGAATTAACTAAGTATGCTCCATTTTCTTGAAGAATACGTGATATAGCGACCGAAACTTTGGATGAAAACTCGGAACCACGTATAAGCTAAAAAAAAGAAAAATAAGAAGAACCAAAAGATTTAAAACAACTAACAGAACCAAATCAGAAAAACAGAGATTGGAAATTGAAAATTCGAAAAAAATCAGAAGAAACAGACGAACTTAGAGAACTAAAACAATCAAAAGTACTAGGAGGACCAAAAGCATCATAAAACTAAAAAAAGCAAATGAGGTGAACAAGTAGAACTAGGAAAATTGGTTTGATCTGGAGAAACGAAACCATAGAAAAGAGATCCAAAAAAAGTAGAAGAAACAGTACAAAAAGGCGAAGAAAATTCCGAAGAACCAGAAGAAGCAAAAAAAAACCAAAAGATTCAAATTAATCAGAAGAACAAAAAGGACGAGTAGATCAAAAGACTTAATAGAAATTATCAGTAAATCTAGAAAACTGGGAAAAACTTGAAATTTAGAAGACACACAATGTTGATAAATTGGAAAATTGAGAGAAGAAATTGTGAGAAAAAAAAGCATTCTGGCGGGATTCGAACCCACGACGTATTCGCTAGATCGGCGCTTTAACCACCTAAGCCACAGAACAAGTAACGATTCTGCGGAATAGAAAGCCAAACTGACTCCGAGCCCACACCACTCCTATTTTCACAATTGAGGGGGTTTGAAGCAAAGGGGTATAAGTAACAGAACCTACTTTCGAGTAAATGAGGTTTAAAGTTTTTTTTTTACCAATTTTCCATTCCATACTCAACTAAATATCGACGAAACGAAACGGTTCTTAGCATCTGGGCCCCTCAATTCCATATCTCTTTCGCTTAGATACTAACCTCTCAACGCGCTTGCGATTGTGCCTTCTAATTATATAAGCAAGGGCGAATTGTTTTTTTTTTTTATGAACCATGACTACTCTAGCACTTGAGATAAAAATAAAAAGGTAATTTATTGAAGCATAAATTTCTCCATATTTTTTCTTTAGATTTTTTGAGAATTTTTTATATATACCTGTCCAGCAGTTTTTAAAGAGTTTTGGCCAAAACTGCTCGATAGTTTGTGATCCAGATTTGCCTATTATATTTACAAGAAATTCTTTGAGCTTCAATAGTTTCTACAAAAGTGTATATTGAATTTGGCAAAAAATGCCTCAATGCGTCGTCAGGGAATTCTCTACAAATTACATTAGAAACTCCATCAGGAATACTTGAAAACAATCATTTTGAAAATATTGAAAATTTCTTCTTGAAATTAGTTAGCAGTTCTTTCAGAAATACTACCATAATTCCTCAATGAATCCTTCCAGATAAATCGCATAGCTGTTTGAAATTTTGAGTATATTCAAAATGTTTTCTTTTTTCAGTATTTCCAAAAAAAATATTAAAAATTTCAATTCAAAATACATTTTTATCAGTGGAAAGCTCCAAAGCTACAAATATTCAAATGCCTGCGAGTTTTAAAACAACTTTTTTTTTCATTTATGAATTGCCTTAAAAATTGTGCTGATTTTTCAGAATTTCACTAAGTGTCTCTAAGGTTCCAAAGGTATCAATGGTCTTTATGGGTTTTCTAGGAGTTTTATGGGTTTTAACGCGTTTTATAGAGTGTAGACCAAGAATCCCAGGGAGCTTTCAGGGAGTTTCAAGGTGGATTAGGATGTTTCAGGAGAATTTTTGAAGTGCTTTAAAGCATTTCATGGTGTTTTAGGAAAGTAACAGGGGATTTCAAGGATTTTCAAAAGGCATATCAGCGGCTTTCCAGCGAGCCTTAGGGGGTTTCCGGGGATTTAAAGATACAGGGGATGGCCAAAATGTTTGGGATAGGCAACTTTTTTCTCCCACAAAAAAATTCAACATGCTGTAACTTTTCATAGAGTGCATCGAAAAATCTCAAATTTTGACTGTTTGTCAACCTATTATATGTGCATCATTGGTACAAATTTGGGCTCGATTGATTAATTTTTCGCGAAGTTAGAACCGTTCGGCTAAAACACTATTATTTAGACAACTCATTTTTGAACTGTCATATCTCGGAAACCAGTGAACCGAATTGAATGAATTTTTTAACGTTTATCAACAATATATTGATACTCAATACGACGTTATAAAATGTAATATTTTCTCACGGCAAATTCAGTTATAACGGATTGAAATTTTTACCCATATAGAGGAAAATAAGTCAAATTTACAATACCACACAAAAATTACTAAATGTGTTCTTCCTTCAATCTAAATAGTCTCTAATATATCTGATTAGAGATAATTTAAGAACAGAAGTGGAAGATCTTTGGATATCAACACTAAAATGTATTGACATTGATGTAAAAAAAATACATTTTTTCGAGAAAAATCGAAAAGATGTCAATCCGTGATAACTTTTTTCAACATTTAAAAAGTACCTATGTTTTAATAGTTTGTGAAGCATTTACATATTGTTAGTGTACGTTCAAAATTTCATTCAATTCGGTTCACTGGTTCCCGAGATATGACACCTCAAAAATGAGTTGTCTGAAAAATAGTGTTTTACGCGAACAGTTCTAACTTTGCGAAATATTAATCAATCGAGCCCAAATTTGTACCAATGATGCACACATAATATGCTGACAAACAGTCAAAATTTGAGATTTTTTGATGCGCTCTATGAAAAGTTATAGCTTGCTGAACTTTTTTGTGAGAGAAAAAAAGTTGCCTATCCCAAACATTTTGGCCATCCCCTGTATTTCAAGGGGTTGCCAGTGGTATTTCAGGGTATCCAAGGAGGAAGATAGCTATTTTCTTTTGATTAGATTACAACGAGAGGAAACATCTGTTCCTAGAACAGCTCTAAAATCATAATTATGAACTGACCCACCATTGCATAGGCATAACACTTATTTACAGTATTGTCATAGTAAAATCTTGGCTGGTTACTCAAGGTTTTTTAATTAAGGCATCCCTATGTTGTTACGCCTCGGTTAAAACGACTTCAGTGCTCCTTCCTTTGAACGTTATTTCTATGTGTTTTTGTTAACAATTTCTGTAGGAAATTTTAGATATTTTTTTGAAAGACTTATTAATCTCCGGATGCATTTCAAAACAAGGCCCTGTAATTATTTTTGAGAAAATTCTTGGAAGATTTTTTTAAAGGAATCCTTGTATTATTTATGAAGGAAACTGTAGAGAAATATCTGAAGGCAAATGAGAAATTTTAAAAAAAATCATGGGGCAAGATAAACATGAAGAATATTTTAACTTGAACTGGAGAAATTTAAGAGAAGCATTCCATGAGAAATTTTCCCAAGGAATCCTTCGAACAATTCTGGCGATCCTGGGGCCAGAAGTAATTTCCGAGCAAATCACTGGATAGAAATTTCCCAAAGGATCTCAGAAAGATTTGAAATTCTAGGGTAAATTTCTAAAGGAATCTATTTGAACAGTTTTAAAAGATTTTTTTTTGCAAAATTTCTGAAAAATCACTTAACGAATGGCTAAAGGGACCCAGGGAAAATTTAAAATTTATCCTTGAAGTATATTGTTTTGCGGATATTTCTGGAAGAATCTATGAAAAAAAAATCAAAGAAATCACTGAAAGAATTTTTGAAAATAAATTTAAAGATTTAAACCCGCGTGACGAAATTGATAGTAAAATTGTCGGAGCAAAGCAAAAACCCTCGGAAAATTCCCGAATGAATCTCACGACGATTTTAAGAAAGATTCTTTCTTTCTAAAACAGATATTTCTATAGGATTAACTAATGAAATCCCTCTTTAATTCACCGGAGAAATATTTAAGTGAATTTTACAGGGAACCCATAAAGAAACTTTTACAGAAATTCCGCCAGCAAATCACAAGAAACCTCTTAAAGAATTTTTGAATTTATTATCCGAAAGACCATTGGAGAAGTTTCTGGATGATTTGATAAAGGAAACCATGAAACCGTTTTCAAATAAATGTGGCATTTTTGAAGTAATCACTGTAAGATGTTTTAAATCTTTGTGAAATTTCTAAAGGAATTCTCGGTAAAATTTCTGAATGAATCTCTGAATAACATTTCCGAATAAATTTCCGGGAGATCTCCTGAAAAACCTGCGGAATAATTTCCAAGAAATTTCTGAATGATTTGTAAAGGAATCCTTGGAGAAATTTCTGAAAATATACCAATAGGAAATTAAAAAAAATCCACTGATAAAGATCCTTTTGTACTAGTGGACTCGATAAAAAAGTGCTTGTGATGGAGACTTTTTAATATATCATTTCACTATGGTTCCTGAGACATTTTTATAGGTTAGTTTGACCATTTTGTCTTTTTTTCCTGGGCAATCAAAATTTTTATATTTTTGTATTATATCTGATGAGGTTAGAAGCAAAGGGGTGTAAGTGACAAAAACCCGCTTTCGAGTACACCAAAACCTCCGTTTAGGTAACGAGTCGAGACTGCCTAAATGGATTCAGTTCATTACCTAAATGGATTTGAAGATTGCATTTCAGAAAGCTTCAGAGTATTTTTTCACAGTTTCAGAGGCGTTACGAAGGCGTTTTCGGGGGTTTCTGATTGTCTCAGGTGCGTTACATGAGGCCTCAAGGGGTTTAAGAGGGATTTCAAAGGCATTTCAGAAAGCTTCAGAGGATTTTTGACGAGTTTCAGAGGCATTACTCAGGCGTTACGAAGGCGTTTTTAGTGGTTGATGAGGGTCTGAGGTGCGTTACATGGGGACCGAGGAGATTTTAGGGGGAGTTCTAGGAAGCTTCAGAGATTTTTTGACGGATTTCAGATGCGTTACGCAGGCGTTTTCAAAGGTTTCGGAGGGTTTCAGGGGTGTTATATGGAATTTTGAGGGGGGTAAAGGGGGCCTACAGATTCTGAAAATACATTTTGGATCACAGCTTCAGGGCGCTTTAAAGCGTTTCATAAACATTTCAAGTGGTTTCAGAAGAGATTCAAGACGTTCCAGACTATTTACGATTGTAGATCCGATGACCTATACTCAAGGGAGCTCTTAGAGATTCTTAAACGAATATTGAATTTACCACTTGTCAGTACAAAGTTGCATGTGGCTGTGTAAGCATGACTTTTATTCAATCATGTAAGCACACAAGTTATGCATGTAGATTCGCTGACTTATGCTCACGAAAGTTGTTAGGAAACCTTAAACAGTCCCAAACCAGCCCTATCCCCTCTTATTGCTCCCCCTGAGCACGCGCTGAACACCCCATAACTCCACTTGCAAATTCATTCCCTCTAAAACACTCTAACTACTCTGTACACAATCAGATTCTGTTAAGGTAACGCTACTTAATTGAGGGACCTAAATGGATTTTACCAAAATGAATTCGACCTAAATGGACGTTTCAGTGTAAATGAGATTTAAAGTTTTTCTCAATTTTTTCATCCCTTACAAAATGTATGGCGTTTTAAAATTGACCAAATTTGCTCCGATTCATCGTATTATTTCTAAAAATCGTAATTATATTCCGGAAAACTTGACATTTTAAGAACTTTCGACAAAATGGTCATTTACACCCCATTGCATTGGGGCCCCGCATTTGGGATTGTTTTACATATTTCAAAAAGGTTTTGGTGTCTTTCAAAGCTTAGGGTATCGGGATGCTTCGTTGACATAGTCCCCTCGTTCGGATCTTAACGTAAACCAAAAACTCAAACAAGCACGCACAACTATAGATCGGAAAAGCTATGCGACAAACAACTGTAACATTTTGTTTCAAATTTAGCACTTTAGAGCATTGACATGTGACGAAAATGTAATTTTGTTTAGCATTTGTAGACGCCATGATTCTTCGGTTTAGTGGGTACTCTATACATACACATGATCATAAATGGCATGATTCTGGGACATTTCGAATTGACTTTTCGATAACATAACATTTGATACAACGGTCAAAGACGCTATTTTGAACTTGTATATTTGTTTTCAACGAATAATAACTATTTTACAAATTCAATGTGGGCCGAATACTGAGGACATTTTTTCACTATGTACCCAAATCTTGGCTCATTAGTAAAGTGACGTTAAAACGTCGATTAAGTGACGTCAACAACATTGCTTGCATATGAACCAGAAAGAACGAACAGTAAGAAAGATTTTGTGTGCGGTGACTGTAAAAATATTACACAATAATTGAATTTCGTTGTTTTCATTACTAAATTAAGAAATAACTGTATTTTAAGTGATTTATTCACAGTTTTGTGAAAATCAGGCTCCGGCAATGTAATTTGACAGTAAGATTGGTGCACAAACAGTGATAATACTTCAGCAGAAATATTGAAAAAATGAGAGAATAAGTGGTTCTAGCTCTCGGAAAGCAATGGGTCAACGTTGTATCCACTAATAGGCCAACTTTTGTACCATAGACCAGCATTGCATACCATCGCATCAAATCTTTTCAATGTAATTAAGCAAGTTCTTGAATATTTACGTTAGTTTACTTCTAAGTGGTGAACCATGTATTGTCTAGAGTACGTGAGGCTCAACATATCATATCTAGTGCAATTAATTCACGAGTTCTGGTCAAAATTGTCAAAGCGGCTTGCATTTTAGGCCAAGGTATGGTACATATACCCTATATACTTTTTAAATTATTGAAAAATTTATATTTTAACCACATTTTTGTCATTGTTTCTTTTGTATTAAATCGCAAAATTTACATATCTTCAATTTTTACCTGATTATGCTATCAGCGTGGAATTGAATACACTCTAAAATTAATTTGAAGAAAAATAAACGGAAAATAAAATTGCCCATGAAAAAAATAATACTTCAACAATAACCACTAAATCTGAAAATGTTTTGAAAATATTGTGTTGAAAAATCATGAATAGAAATTACAAAATCAGTAACCAAAATTTACGCATAAAAAAAATGCTGTCCAAAACATGTGATGACATAAATGACACTTGGATCAGAATCAAAAAGTTGGGTAAGAGAGTTGGATGGACGAGTTGCAAAGCAAAAGCAAAGATAACCGTACACATCGTAGTTGCTACTCCGTGATTGACCAGAACAATCGAAGTTGCACAGAGAGCCAATGAATGTGAAAGCTTGGGACTAGCTAACCATTCTCAATGTGCACAATTCGAGAGTTCAGCTATTTAAAGTCAATAACGGCGCTGGCCACGTCCTTACGGTCATCAGGAAAGGGAAGGAATGTTAGTTCGACAACCGTTGCTACTAGAAACCGTGGAATCCACAGCATCCCCACAGTTGTCACGGGAAGGAATGGTGGTTAGTAGGGTAGGGTAAGGTGTGGATCTAGGAGCCACCTCTGTTAGGTGATATGATCCACTAGTTATATGGAAATACATGTCGCGGTCTTCATCACGATTATGATTTATTTGATCACGATGACCTTCATTCATTTCATTTATTTAGTTAACATCAAATTCATGATAATACTGAATCAACAATTTGCCGCCATAATACTCGATTTGCAGCTGCAGCTCTCCAACGTCGGTCACGCCCAACACTCGCCAGATCACGCTCCACCTGGTCCGCCCATCGTGCTCTCTGCGCTCCACGCCTTCTTGTACCAACCGGATGGTTAGCAAACACCAACTTTGCAGGGTTGTTGTCCGGCATTCTTGCAACATGCCCTGCCCACCGTATCCTTCCGGCTTTGGCTACCTTCTGGATGCTGGGTTCGCCATAAAGTGCAGCGAGCTCGTGGTTCATCCTTCTCCGCCACACACCGTTCTCCTGCACGCCGCCGAAGATCGTCCTTAGCACCCGTCGCTCGAAAACTCCGAGTGCTTGCATGTCCTCCTCGAGCATCGTCCACGTCTCGTGCCCGTAGATAACCACCGGTCTTATTAACGTCTTGTACATGGTACATTTGGTGCGGGGGTGAATCTTTTTTGACCGCAGTTTCTTCTGGAGCCCATAATAGGCACGACTTCCACGCTCCCGATGAAGTTGAGAGATCTGCAGTTCCACGTACCGAGCTTCCAATCGCAAGTCCCTTTTCGTCACGATGACCACTGATCCCGGATTTCGTGCTCGCGTTTCCATCGCCCTACCGTGGAAACCGACTGATCTACGATTATTGTAGCGCGATTCTGAACCCGGATTTTTCACTCGCACTTCCATCGCCCTATCGAGAAAACCGACTGACCAACGAATATTGTAGCGCGATTCTGATCCCGGATTTTTCACTCGCACTTCCATCGCCCTACCGTGGGAACCGACTGACCAACGAATATTGTAGCGCGATTCTGAACCCGGATTTTTCACTCGCACTTCCATCGCCCTACCGAGAAAACCGACTGACCAACGAATATTGTAGCGCGATTCTGAACCCGGATTTTTCACTCGCACTTCCATCGCCCTACCGTGGAAACCGACTGACCAACGAATATTGTAGCGCGATTCTGATCCCGGATTTTTCACTCGCACTTTCATCGCCCTATCGAGAAAACCGACTGACCCAGAGAGTTGGATGGACGAGTTGTCCAAGAAACTCCCTGTATCCTCTCTCTTAAAGGCTTCTCTGAAATCAAGGACCTTTAGCCTATCAAACCCCCAGGAGCAATTTTTTTCCCGCGAACAATGTCCCTTATTAATTTCCGCCCAAAATTTTCTCGTTCAACGACCTGTTCAGATTTATGCACATTTTTAATTTATGCATCTTCAGTCTATGACATAAAAAAGATGTTCCAGTGTACTGAAACAGAAGAATTTGGAATTGAGAGACTAGAAACTGGAACATGTTAAGACGTGTACACTAGAATAAGATAACATCTGCAATGCATAGTCTACGAGTGTAGGCATAACTTAAGTTAAAATACGCATAAATAAAAATAACAAAAAATACCTGCATAGTCAAAAAAATCTCTGAAGATCAGGAATCTGAAAAACTTTAAAAGAAAGTGGAAGCCAGAACACTGAACTACTGTTGAACGTAGGGGCTAGAATACCAAAAAATAAGAAAACCAAACCCTAGTGGCATATATGTTCTACAAAAGTTTATATAACTCATATATGACCAGGGATGCCAGATGATTTTTCCAAAAACCTGTATCAGGATTTTAGAAAATCTGTATTTGTCTGTATTTTAAAACTGTGACTGAAAGGCAAAAAACACCAAGTTTCCATAAATCCAGTCAGACCCCGTAAGAAATCTGTATGTTGCACATGTATTTTTTTGTGTCCCGAATTTTGCACGAACATTTCTATTTGTAGTAAGTTTTCACTAAACGGTGTTAATATCAGAACGTAATGATTTTACATAGTAAAATAAATATGTATATTCTTAATAATTCTAAAACTTTTACGTAGCCGATTTTTTGTGAAAATTTCTCCAGGGATTCTTCCAGGAATTTTCCCTGGGAGTTTCTCAAAAAATATCCTGAAACTGGTTCACGGGTTTCCGCAGAAATTCCTTTCGAAAATCCTCATGCTACATAAGTAATGCTTGTATTTCTTAATATATCTTTTTCAATATTTTTGGAGAAATTCCTCCGAACTTTTTCAGGTGTTTTTCGATAGCATTTCTTCGAAAATTTATCAAATAATTTCTCCAGGGGTTTCCCTATGAATTGCTTCTCACGTTTCTTGAAAAGATGCAATTCCAGGAGATATTTTTCTTCAACAAAAATTCAGAGATTCTATCAGAAATTCAGAATTTTCGAGTTTGTACGAAGAACTAGCATAATTTAAAATACACAAAATATAGAAAGATTATAAAAAATAAACTTCAAGAACCATTCCAGAAATTATTGCTTAAATTTCTACCTAGAGGATTACTCCATTTTTCAAGGATTTTTTTTAAGTTCCTCTAGAAATTCTCAAAAGATTTTTTTGGAAAGTTCCTACAGGAGTTTATCCAATAGTTACTTGAGGTATTCCTTCAGGCATTGCTTTGGAAGATTCTTTCAACAATGCTTTTAAAGGAACGACTGTTACTTTAACTGGAAACTTTCAGTGGATACACAGTCTTTATTCTTAAAACGGGTTTATTGTTTACCCAACGTTTCGGCCATCCCTAAGTGCCGAAACGTTGGGTAAACAATAAACCCGTTTTTAGAATAAAGACTGCGTAGCCACTAAAAGTTTCCAGTTCTCTCAACAATTGGCTTTTTTAACGGTGTTGAGATAGTTCGATATTCTAAATCTGCAGGTCAAACTGAGCCGAAATCCAAATTTTCATGAATTTTGGAGTCCGGGAACCAATTTAAAAATCAGTTTGAAGTTTGTATGGGAGCGATTTGTCGAATCACCCCTCTTCGCAGTTTGTACTGGGCGGAGATGTCAAATAGCTACCTAGCTGTCAAAAGGTGATTTAAAAAATCTCTTTGAAATTGATTTTAGGTACCAAAACAAAGTTTTAAAAATCTGAAAAAAATCATAGTGACTCAGAAAAAGGTGGTCTTTCGTTTATAATCAAAAAATCAATACATTTTTTAAAATTTAAAAAGCCAATTGCTGCAGAAATTCAAGTAATAAGCATTTTTCAAAGATTTTTTTTCTAGAAATGTTTCAAAGAATATTTGTAGAGGGTTCTCCATTTTTTTTTTAAATTTCTTCATTGGTTCTCTAAAGAATTCTTCCAAGAAATCTCTTCATAAACTGCACGAGATTTTTTTATGAATCTATCAGAAGTACCTCCAGCAGCTCTTCCTATAGGGAATCCTTAAAAATTCTATGAAGGATTTCTACAAGTACATTTATCTGCAATGTCTGCATTTTTCAAGAGATTTCTCCCGAAATTCCTCCACGGATTTTCCAGGAATCACTGTAGAAATTTCTCAAGAATTCCTTTATTGATAGAGTTACTCCAGAAATTTATCAAGATTTTTTTTCATTTATTTTTCTAAAAAAACATGAAGGAGTTTCTGCAGGAATCACTGAACGAATTTCTCAAAAAAAACTTGGAGAACCCTGGGAAGAGTTTCCGAACAAATCTCTTTAGGATTTGTGAATAATTTACTTGAAGAATTTCAGAATTTTATTTTTTTAGGAAAACTCCATGAAGTAACTTCTCAATTTTGAAATTTTGAAGAAATCTCTGGATATAAATATATCTTCACAATGTGAAGTTCACATACGAATTTCTGAAGAAATCTAAGCACGAAATTCTGAAAGAAAGAGTTAGAGGAATTAAAGTGAGTTGTAAGTAAAAAGAAAATCGGGTTAAGTACTGTTCCTTTTAATTCCACTAAGAATTTGCATCCTTTGACAGAAACGAATTTCGACCTCAACTGTAAGGTCGTCTACGAGATACTGAAGATGACCTTACAGTTGAGGTCGAAATACGTATCTGTCAAAGGATGCAAATTCTTAGTAGAATTAACCGTTATGTGTCCGACAAACTTTTTGCTTTTTTCTACACCGTGATTTTTAAATGGGCGCTGGGTACCCGGATACCCTGTCGGCCACATAAGGGTTAAAAGGAACAGTACTTAACCCGAATTTCTTTTTTACATCCTAGAAGAAGTTTCTTAAGAACTTCCTGGGGAATTACCTGGAGAAACATTTCGGGAAATTCTTGGTGGAACTCATTACAAAACATTTGCAAAGATCCCAGAAATAAATTCTTCAGATATTTCTTAAGGAACTTCCGTAGCAATTCTTTGGAAATATTTCTGAATGAATTTCTTAAAGAATCCGTGGAGATATCAATGAAAATATCCGTCGACAAGAAATTTTCGATAACTTTTTAAACAAATCTCCAAAAGAGTATGTAAAGTTTTTCTTGCTGGAGTTTAAGAAGGAGCCCATAGAAATCTATTCAAGAGAATTCCTGGAGAAAATTGATCAAGGAATATCTAAAGAATGCCCTCTAGAAATTTCTCAAGGAATCTCTGCAAGAATTTCTTTAAAAAACATTTCCCATTACCGGTGTTCCATACACTAGGCGCCTCACCTCCTTTTACCGAAATTAGAAAAAAAACCTCCCACGCCGCTTTCTTTGTGCTTCAACAAGCTAAGATGGCCAAAATTGCTAGGGCGTGATATTCACACCCAAAGGACCTGAGTTCAATTCGCGTTCGCAATTCTTTTCTTTTCATCTGCTAGGTAACGTTGAGAATGATTGAACTTTCCATCACATATGACGTGTTCTTTTTGCTACATTCGATGCATCATATTTTTGCAAGTTGTTTTCGTACTCTGTAGTTTCCAAAAGCTTTATCGATTTTTAATCTTTAACACAATTTTATAGTTAGTAACTCAGTTGTTTGAAAGGGAAAAAAACTGTCATTATTTTCAATTTTCGACGAAAACATTATTCGTAAGTTTTCTCATTATTATCATTCTACATATAAGAATGAAAAGCATAAAGAAAACCAGGTCTTTGGTTAGCAAAGTTTCCAACTTTTATATCATTTTTCATGTTCAGTACTTCAAGCTTGAATTTTCCTTACAACTTAATATTTCACTGGAAATTCGTGACTTTTGCAAATTGTCAAGCAAACAGCAATACACATAAAAAACAGCAAAGATTCGGTTTATTCGATTTTTTCTTATATTTGTATTTCTATTAATTTTGGGCAAAAGTTGAAAAATTATATTTTACAAAATTAAGATTTCAACTTGATAAAAACGTAAAGAAGCCCGCCCTTAACGTATGCTTTTTGTATATCCAGGACGTTGTACGTTTCGTAATATTTTTTTTTATAAAATTCAATTTGAAAGAAAATTTTCCCTTTAATGGAATGATTGAGGTCAAATGTGAAAAATATGAATAATTAAACGGGTCTGTACTCTCAATAATTTTTATTACTTTATTTTGCAGCTGGCGTGAATGTATGAGGAAAAAAATATGTGGAGGAAAAATCTGTATCATGATCATGAAATCTGTATTTTTTCTGTACTCTGTATCCTGTCTGTATCAACCTATAAAAATCTGTGTAATACAGAAAAATCTGTATATCTGGCATCTCTGTATATGACTAAATTAGATCATTTAAGAATCACTTAAACCTATGTTGAACAAGTGTGTTACTAGGGAAAGCCGAGACCACCGGGTGATTAGAACCCATAGCTAGGAAGATCGCGATATAGAAAGACTGGAACACAAATAACAGAAGAAAAAAACAATAGAAAGCGATTTGGGGTCTCCCTAGTGTTAGCCTAGTGGTTAAGGCTATGGATCGTAGATCCGGAGACGGCGATTCGATTCCCGTTCCGTTCGGGAAAATCTTCTCGACTCCCTAGGCATAGTGTATCATTGTACTTGTCACACAGCCCTTCAATTAATAATTGTGGCAGTGCTCAAAGAACGATAAGTTGAAGAGAGGCAGACCAAGTTCCAATGCGAATATCGAGCCATGAAGAAGAAGAAGAAGAAGAAGAAGAAAGCCAGTAAAACATGGTAAGAACATAGAAGTGCGGGAAAAGCACAATGAAAACGCTCAAAATGTGTAGTACTGTGAGAGGCTTTCTTATATGCAAGTATTCCTCAGAAATCATGAAGAATCTTTCAGGGACGGTAGCATACATTTCCAGAGAAATTCATAGAGTGTGTTTCGTTTTTTCTTAAACTTTGTTTATGTTTGACTGACATTCCTATTAACCATAGACCTCCTTCTCATCATCCCTTGCAGGCCCTCACGAGGTCATCAACTATTACCTGCTATCGCTGGGCGTTGCCGATCTACTATGCGGTCTGCTAATCGTACCGCTGTACGTTTACCCCACATTCTACGGCGACTGGGTGTACGGAGACGTGCTATGTCGGATAGTCGGCTACCTGGAGGTGACCCTGTGGTCCATCTCGGTGTACACCTTCATGTGGATCTCGGTCGATCGATACCTGGCAGTTAGGAAACCGCTGCGTTATGAAACGATCCAAACCAAAACCAGGTAAATGGGCGCTGGGGACAGGCTTTAGAGAGAAAAGTCCGATAGAGGTCCAAGGAGAACAGTTTGTCCCCCTCCTCAGATGTGAAGCGGTGGACTGATGTCGGTGGAAAGGTCACCGCACGTTCCCCGCTCCGTGTTTCTCCGTGTACTAACTCCCGTGTCTACTAACTCCAATGTTTATCCCACTAACAACAAATCATACAGGACCATTGATTCTAGAGACTTCTTTGTACGCCACTTATTTGAGAAACCTAACCTGTCTCTCTTCAAGGGAATCTTACGAGTTTCCCTTCCAACTTCCCTGTGTGATTCCAAGACTGACAGCAATACAATATTTTCAAAGAATAAAAATAGAACAGCGACTCTGCCCTTTTTTTATACAAACGTCAAAATGAAAAGTTGAGTGGCGTCATCTAGGTGCATTACAGTTGGAACTACTTGTTTAAGTATTTGTGAACCACCGACATGGGAAGTGGTGTGCCTTTGCCTTATCACTCAATCAGTGCAAACACACACTACTGCATGGTGTTTCAACCTTGACTCGTAGATGGCGATGCAAAAACGTTCCTTTGATTTGCGGCAGAGTTGGCATTCTTCACGTTTTTATTCTTTGATACTTCATTACTTTCGGTGTGATCATTTCTGCACCCTGCTCAACGTCGTTGTGTACGTGTGTTTGTGTGTACTTACTGCTAGCTGTTGATCGATGTACAGAGCCGTAGATTGGCGTGCGAATGATTGTTTACGTGTGTACCTTTGATAAGACAGAGATGGAGCGGAACGTGTGTTACAAATCCTGAGGTTTCCAAAACAAATAGTCTCATGATTTGAAATCGAAAGTACTCGAACCTGTGATTATTTTCATTAAAAATCATTCTTGAAGTAAATTTACAGTTTCCAAAATGTTCGTTACCATTTCTATCTAAATGTCTTAGTGCTTTGTTCTCTCTTTGCTAAATGTTTCACCATCAATATATAAACTTCATCTAATTGCAAAGAGAGACCACAGCAGCTTGCGTTGTATTGTGTTTCACTCACCTATCCCGTGTTTCACTATCTGTTATAACTTTCTTACACAGTTTAATTTTCCTTAATATTAACCAATTGATTTGTTTGTTCTCAATTTGTACTTATTTACTCTGTTCTTTCTCGGTATGAAATTATAGGAATGGAAGGTTTGATATTTAGTTTGATTTAGTTTCGTTTCTAGCCACGCATTTTTTCATTATATTTTTATAGAAGTATTCAAGTCGTAGAAAGTTGATGTAAAATGAACAATTGGAACAATTTTCAATTCGGAAATTGAATGCACTGCTTTTGTAGAGAAAACTAGAATGCCGTTTGCTCGTTTCATCGCACCAAATTTATAACCTTTGACTGTATTTATATAGTAATTTACGAAAAATCTCACGGATCAAACTTTTCCTAATCTGAGAATCTAGTTGATGGTAGTATTTCACACTGTTGTTCAGAATCGTAAGCTTGCAAACCATAATTTCATGTATTGATTAGGTAGATAGTTATCATGATACACAGAGACACTGATACAATCTCCACCACCACCACCACCACCTGTAGAACCATTAGATGGCCTTTACTATTCCATAAATTTTCCCTTTTTGCACAGTACTTTAAGTAAAAAAAAAAACTTTTTCACTTTAAATTTCCTCGATTATTGTTTTATTATTAGTATATATAAGGAGTCTGAACGCACGTCGTCACAGGTATTAGATGGATCTTTTCTTAAACATGCTTCTCTTATTTTTCCAACGTTTTTATTTCAACTTATGATAGAGATATGGATTTCAGGTTAATAGTTCTGAGGCTTAGAAAAAGTTGCTGTACTGAACTTTTTGCATATCCTATTTTTGCGAACCAACTGTTGGTAAGCTTCTTCAACATGTTTATCTTACTACATGGATGGAGTCGTGAAGGAATTTCCTATGGGATTTATGGATTTCTGACATACTTCCGTAGAGGATTTTAATTACTGCTTTATCGAGAACCCATAAAGCATATACCAATGCAGGCATTTTTCACAGAAATTTCAGACACGATCCTTGCGAAATTTCTGAAAGAAGCCGTTTGCATAAACGTATTGTTAAAGGAATTTAAATGTACAAGAAAACACCAAAGTTTCGGTGATATAATGATATCTTCGAAGATGTTTAAGGATATTTGAAGGACTTTAAGAAAAAAATACACTAAGAGTAATATTCATCGCGGATCGATGTGAAATTTCATATAGTTTATTTTTTCAAAAACCTTTGATTTTTTTAAATTTTTTCGTTTAAAGCTGGCTTTTCACCTCAAAATTTTCCAAGCTGCCCAGGATGGTCAAATGCTCCTAACTATTTTTTCTCGAAATTTTGTTTTTCATCGATTTTTAAAACAAACCAAAACGGACAATTTTTGATTTTTTTTTAATATAAAAAATGGATCTACGTTCCAGTGAAAAAAAAAACTATGCGTGTTTTTTCCTACACCTAACCATACTGAAGTTACAGCGAATTAAAAAAAATCAAAAATATTAGGAAAAATGTACGGGACCTTGTGAAATGTCGTTCGAGATATTTTTTACTGTTTTCCAGTTTTCATCAAAAAAGAATCAATTATTTCTCAGATATGTGAATTTTCAGT
The DNA here is from genome assembly GCF_035046485.1 of Aedes albopictus. Classification (NCBI taxonomy): domain Eukaryota; kingdom Metazoa; phylum Arthropoda; class Insecta; order Diptera; family Culicidae; genus Aedes; species Aedes albopictus. Next base: position 439,041,518 of record NC_085137.1, on the reverse strand, counting down.
GCGTCTCGAATAACATTTAACAAGGTCTTTTTTTATTTTGCTGTGACATTAATATGATTAGATGTAGGAAAAATATGTCTAGTTTTTCTCATCAAAACATGAACGTAAGATCTATTTTCGATATAACAATCCCAAAAATTGTTGACTTTTGCCCGTTCGCAGCATTTGACCATCCTGGGATTCTTGAAAGTCGACTTTCCACAGAAAAATAAAAAATAAACATAGATGGGTGAGATTTTTAGAAAAATGAAATTATATGCCATCTAAGATCAAGACATTATTATTATTATCTTTATTAACGAGATTTTCAACCCAGGGCTGATTCATCTCGATAAGATTAAGACATGTAAGACATTTAAAACTTAAAATATTTCAAACATCCAACATCGTCAAACATCTTCGAAAACATCATTTCAACCCAACAAACCGTTTTCGAGTCATGATTTTATGAAAAAGACAATTTGAATTTTTCATGTCTTCTTCAAAAGTTACGTTATTTATTGAAGAACAAATGAAGCCGATGCAAATATTATTATTCTTTCATGTCCGAGACCTCTCATCGTGTACGAGAGGGAACAAGGGAACAAAATTCGATAAGAAACAAACAAATAAAAAAATAAAAAATAAAATTAAAAAAAATAGATAAAGAAAAATAAAAAAAATAAAAATAGAAAAAACAATTGAAAAATAAAAAAAATATACACACTATTGAAAACATATTCTTAAACTTTTAAAAATTTTTATTGCTTGAAAACATTTTTTCTATTAAAAATAAAGTCACAAGCCGCCATGTTTTTTCGTCCCTTCAATATTTTCGAATTTTTCAGGGAGGGGGGGGGGGTTGTGGGTTTTGTGTGCAGACATAAAAAAATATTTGTATCGGCCTTACCTAAACAACATTTGTAGATAGAAGATCGTACATGTGCAATATTTCATTTAAATTGAAAAAGGTCGTGTCTACGCGGTTTGTGCGTTGAGTTGGAAATGCACTAAACACAATTCTAGTATTGTACCACTTCGTCATAATAACCATTTTGCATTGCTACATGCTCTGAATAATATCCCCAATTCAATAATCTAAGAGAACTATCCACCTACGTGACAGAATACGAAGAGTATATTACATATAACAGATTATTAAAAGAGTGTTTTGAATGTTATTTCTTTTATGATGGAATTTTTAAATGCAAGGGACAAAAAATGATTTCTAATCAATTTACTGAAAAAAAATTAACAAAAGCTGAACACGTTTGTACCTTGTAAACTGTTAATGGTTATTTTTTGATTTTTCGTTTAACGCTTTACGTACTGATGGAAAACAAATCTTAGAGGAGCCTTTGCCTTTGATTTTTTAGAAATACTATTTAAGTATATACCGGTAAAACTCCTGAGCTAATAAGTTTTAATAGAGCTCAGAAAAGATACTTAGATACGTCCTCATCTAAGAAGGAGTTTTTGAAAGAAGCTTCTGAAAACCTATTTTATTTCGAAATCAGTGTACATTGGAACCTCTTTCTATGCACATGGCTCGGGTTCTTAAATTAAAAATGTGCATACATTTAAAAAGGCATAAAAATAATGAAATGTGTGCATAAGGTAAGTTTAGAGCTTCTACTTAGTTCGCAAGAACAGATCTTGCTCCTAAGGGGGCTTCCATAAAGTTCCCAGAGAGCTCAGAAGAGGAGGTTCCAAGGGGCTTCAGAGGCGTTTCAGGGGGTTGTTTCAGGGGATTTGAGGAGCTTTTTAAGGGCGTTCTGTCAGGTTTAGTTGGCATTTCATGAACATTTCAAGGGCCTCTAAATAAGAGCACTTCAGAGAATTTCAGGGGGTTTCCTAGTGGTTTGATGGGCGTTTAATAGCATTTCAGGGTGTTTTAAGGGGATTTGTAGATTCTACTAAAGGCGCCCAAAGCGGGTTCATAGGAATTTCAAATTGATTCTGATGATTTCATGAGCGTTTCAATGGGATTACGGAGATTTTGGGACGTTTCGAGGTATTTCAGGTCAGGGTCGTATCAGAGGATTTCAAGAACACCTTTAAATCAAAGGGCATTTCAGGGGTGTTTTCCTTCTAAGACCTACTTATATAATGTACGTGAAACCCTCGAAATCCCACGAAAATCGTTTGAGAATCTCTGCAATGCTTTCGAAAACCTCCTCACACCCCCGAAAACCCCTGGTACCCCGCTGAAACTCGTTGGGATCCCCTGAAACACCCCTATGACCTCTCATTGCTCTCTCGTATAAATACCTCCCTGGCCGCCGCTAAGAGAGTTTTTTTTTTTTGAAACTCTACACCGTCTTCAACCAGAGGTTGCACAGACTGAACGATCACAAACATGAGACAACGGACAACAGATACCTATCACATTCAGTGGAGAATTTACTGTTTGACGACAAGTTTTCCCCGACTGGAGCGGGAATCGAACTCACACTCCGAGGCTTACGAGACACCTAAACGACTGACGCCGCTAACCGCTCGGCCACGAAGCCCACAAGTTACCGTCATTATTACATTTTCTTTTGCACAATGTTGGTTCTGAGTAACTTTCCCTCTACTTGGGTATAGAAAAGTTGCTTGAATTAACCCTCTAATACCCAACCCCGCCTTTAGACGGGATATAGTTTGAGCATTTTTGCAACTTTTTATATTTTTGGCTGATATTAAGAACTATATCTCAAAATGGTTTTTGGTGTCTTTTGAAGCTTATTTATATTTTTAAAAAATCATTGAGAAATTGATGTTTTAGTCACCTTTCAGAAGTAGATGTATATTTTGTATGGAATCGCTTCAATTCACATATTTTGAATTATCCCCAAATCATATTATCATAGTAAAATAATTTAAGGGAATCGAATACACTCTTAAATTATTTTGCTCAACATTACACGTGAAATAAAATTCCATATGAAATAAATAAATAAAAAATATTTCAACAATAAGCATAAAACTTAAAAATGTTTTCGTCTCAAAAAATCCGTAGGCTTTCAGGAAGTATATAAAAGTGTGGGGATGTTCAAAAATGAAAATTAGAAAAATCAAAAACCAAAATTCACAAAATAGAGAATTAAAAAGAATCATCTTCCAAAACATGTTTAAATCGATTTTAGATGACACAAATGATATTGAGATCAAAATAAAAAATTTGGGTATTAGATAATTAAAAGTGCATAAAAATACATGCATCTAAAAGGGGTTTTAGTTTAATCAATTTTATACATCTTTATTCTGCCACACTCATTTCGAAGAGGAAATTCTGCTTAGAGGGTTCGAAAAGTCGGTACAGTAACTAGGGTGGCAAAGGATATTATCGGCAGGTTTGTTTTCTTCGTCAAAGGGGGTTTTGTGGGTCAAATTTTCTGAAATTTGGGCATATAACCCAGCTTAATTGGGAAGGATGTGAGGCCAACTTTAGGGTCAACAGATTTAAAAAAAACATAACGAAGAGAACAAAACTGCCAAAAATACGTAAGTTCCCCTATTTAACGTTGAAAATAAAAAAAAATTAAAAAAAAATCAAAAAATAAAAAAAATGTTTTTTTTTTTATATTTTACCTTAGAGGGTTCGAAAAGTCGGTACAATAACTATTTAATGTTAAAACACTTTTTAAAATTCATAAAAAAAATTAAAAAAAGATTCAAAAATTAAAAAAAAAGTAAATTTATGTTTTTTTTGTTAACGTTTTAGTGTAGTGCATATCTGTAGAGGAGAATTTGCAAGATACTTTTTAAAAACTTCTTGGGTTTCTCCAGTTGAAACTTCTGGTTTAACCCTTTCAGGACGGTTGGGTCATTTGCACCTCGCTGACGTGTTCTACAGCGGCTAGGTTGGTCAAAAAAGTCGTCCCGAAGGGGTTAATGGGTTCAAAATGGAAGGTATTGATGGAATTCTCGAAGAAAAAAATATGGAAAAATCTGAATGAATTATCAACCTTATAAATTGTCTTGCATTTTCTATTTTTTTTATCCGTAGTCTTTTTGGTGGAATATAGAGATATAGCTTTTTAAAAAATACTTTGGAGAACTTTTGTTGATTTTTCGGCTAACAGTCTTATGAATTGCGTTGATTAAGACGTAAGACTGTAAGCCGAAAAATCAACAAATCAAACTATTATCCAGTCGAATAAGTCATTAGCAAAACACTTTGGAGAACTTTTTTAGCATTGAGTATCTCGTTGCAACTCCTGGATTAATAAATAAATGAATAGTTCTGAAGGAATTCATGGAAGAAATCAAATTTTGATATTTTGATATTTTTTATTAACGTTTTACGTTCTTGTTGAGTATACATCTTAAAAAGAGTTTTTGGAAGAATCTTCTGAAAAAAAAAAATGTTTGAGTACTGTTGAAAACTCCTGGGTTACTGAATGTCAAAAATAATCAAGTTGAGAAACTTTTGATTTTTGAACAGTGTTTTAAGTTCTGTAGGGGAGCTTTTGGAGAAATCTGGAAAAGATTTAAATATTCACAGTTAGTTAGAAAATTATTGATTTCAATTCAGAACTCTCCGAGAACACTAAAATTGTACATGATGCTTGTAACTTCAGCCTATCCTTTCGTGTTGTGCTGAGTGTATTGACGCAAGGTTTTTTTTTCCATAATTTGTTACGAAAAATGCGTCTGGCCTGTCAGCCTCTATATATTCTAACTTTAGGCCCCCGATCAGAGAAGGTTGAACAGGCCTGGTATAAAAATTATGCAGGTTTTTTTTTTCTATAATATTTTGAACTAACGTTCAAATGCTCAAAATTTCATATAACCTTCTTCGTGCATTAGCTTGCGCGCACCTCGCTGGCCTAGTGCACGTTTAGGGATCATAATGACCCTAATGCACGAAGAGGATTAATTCGATTCACAGGTTTCGGAAACATGGACAGTTCAAAAAATAATTATCCAAAAATCGTGTTTTACGAGAACGATTCTAGCTTCGTGAAAGATTAATCAATCGAGCTCAAATTTGTACCAATATAATAGGTTAACAAACATTCGAATTGTCATTTGATTTTGTGAATTGATGCACTCTATGAAAAGTTAGAGGAAATTTTCAAAACTATTTTGAAAACTATCTCAACACCGTGATTTTTATTAAATGTGTTAAGGACAAAGATATTTATTCAGAAACATTTTTTAAGAAATTTTGTCAAATATCCTCGGGATTCAGTCGGAAATGACGACATGAGCAGGTCCAGAAGCTTTTTCAGGGTTTTAACAAAAAAAAATAATAATAATAATATAACAGAATTAAAAAAACATACTAATTAAATAATTGAAGTAAGTTTTCCTTTCATTTTCTTCATTAAGCTCCGCTGGAGTTACCCCAAGCATTTTTCACGACATTTTGCTAAAACTTCTTTAAAAATGTTCATTCAAACTATCAGACAAATTTTTATAAGGACTTTTTATAAGGCTCTTCACAAGACCTCATGTCTATGAGCTTTATTGACCGCCGCAGTTGCTAATACAGTTTCGCCAGATCAGCTACACTCACACAAAGAACCAATGAGATAGCTGCTTGGGACTAACAGGCATCTTCTTTTATGTTTAGGCGAGAATGGCACCTGCTGCGTCAGGTTTCAGGTCAATATTGGGGAAGGGTAGGGAAATGATGATTACAATCGCTTGTTTCCAACAGGCCGCTTAGTCCTCACAAGCACAAGGCCTGTCGGAGTGTTGGTGGAAAACGTTTTTTTTTTTGACACAGGGTTCACGCATTTTGGTGCTTGGATGCCAGGAGTAAAGTGATAGATTGTGTGAATATCACAGTGAAGCGACACTGTACGCTTGGTTGCATAACTTTTTGGCATTATATGATAGATTTACACTGTGCTGTGATAACAACTGTTAGGAAGAGAAACGGCTTTTTCAACCCGTTTCTGTTCTAGCGATTGCTTTGAACTTATGAATATACATGATTGTATATGTAGAGAAGAGAAAGAGAGAAAGTAAATAGGATGATACAAAGTAGGAGGAAAGGGACGAGCCATTCGGTGATTGTCCGACTTGTTGATCTTTGTATATACCCAAAGTGTAGTCAATATTGTGGACTTCTTTTCTGAGTCAATAATGGCAGCATTGAAGATGGTTATTTCCGGTTTAAACGACCCATTACTAAACTTTGTTGCGCACAGCGTTACTGCGGTAAGTTTATTTTTATGTTTATGAAAAGATTCATCCTGCGACTACTTCAGACTCCTTTGTATCATACATATACATAAATGCTTTAAAAAATCAAACCGTAGATATTTATTCAGAAAACTAACTCTCTCGTTCTTTTTCTCGTTTTCTCTCGTTTATCCTATCGTCGATCATCCCCTGTCAACGGCTCCGTGAATCGCTCGAACGATGTACTGGAATACCCCACGTGATGCCCAAAATTTGCAATTACAAAAACTCAAAATTGTAACAAATCACCCCACACGCACACACTCACACACCCATAGATGCCAATGCTGGATGGCGTTCACGTGGATTTCGGCCGCGATGCTATGCTGTCCACCGCTGCTTGGCTACAACGAAGCCCGCTACCAGAAAGATACCCACATCTGTATGCTCGAGTGGGGCAACATGGCCGCCTATAGTGCAACGCTGGCAATCCTGGTCCTGGGGCCGAGTGTAATCTCGATCGTCTACAACTATGGCTACATATTTACGATGATGCGTAAGGTGCGATCGGGAGCACCGATCCATGATAAGGAGTACGCCACGGCACTGGCCGAGAATCTGGCCAATCCGAGCCACTGTATGTCATTTGCATTGGTGTTTTCTTTCTGGATCTCGTGGGGTCCGTACATCGGGCTGCGGATCTACGAGCTGGTGATGCAGGAATCGTACGACCATCCGATGATCCAGTTCGGCGCGGTCTGGCTGGGGATTCTGAACTCGTTCTGGAAGATCATCATCATGACCAGCATGTCGCAGCAGTTCCGGCTGTTGGTGCGGTTACTGTTCCTGACCATCTGCTGCAAAACCAAGGGCCGACTGCAAGCCGAACTGATCGGGCTGGATCCGGACGACTAGGAAGCCCGACGAAGCCACATACTTGCAATACGTCATTCCGTCTCTCTTAGAGGAGAATCGAGCGAAACTCATCCACTTCTAGTACCCGAACATCTTCCGCTGGGATGAAGACGAATAACAAATCCGATAGAATTATACTAATTAGAAGGCTATAGCGAGTGGGCGGCAGAAGTTTCAATTAATATTGTTGTAATTTTAATACATAAACAGAAACCCACAAAATTCTGTACTACTAAACTCTTATCTATCTAAGGCTACTTGCGTAGGATAAGCGATTAGACGTGTAAAAGATCTTATCATGAGGCGGCGCATTTTAAACGCTGTAGTAAATCTCAGAACAATCATTCTCCTTAGTGGACAAAACAACTCTGTGCAAACAGAAAGAGAAGAACAATATCGTTAATACAAATAAGTAAAAACAAAATCACAGCAATTAGAAGGAAAAGTCTAGTGTTCGACCGACACAAATGCGTAGTGCTGCCGCAAGCGCTACCGCGAAAGACACACAGAAACAAAACGCGTGTTCGGAATCGTATTATTATACAACTCACTTTCAGGGCTTAAACAACAGACACAGAATAATAATACAAGAAAAACCAGATGCTTAAACGATAATACACATTCAATGAAGCAAAAACAACTGCATTGCAACAGTTAGTAGATCGAAGCCTGTATGTAACAGACAAACTTCAGCAACAACGTAGAGCTATTTTCTAGATTTTAAAAAGAGTGAGATTATCGAGAAGCAACAAAAAAAACAAACGATCATTTAGTAACAACAACCACAGTTGAGTGAACCGCAGATGAAACTGAAAATCCACTAAAGAAAAACCAACGACGCTTTTAGCAGAAAGGTATGCGCGCACTTGTTACCGGTTTATGTTGAGCAAACATGATGCGCGATGCGTTACCATGGGCGTTGATGATAGAATCCCGAGTTATACGTAGCACAAATGAACGAAGTTTATAAGAGTTGATTCTTCACAGGTCAATACTATTGGCACGATGTTACACAACTTTTTTTTTATACTTGAGTTGAGATCCAATAACCGCCACATAAATGAACAAATAGATCAAAGCTGTTCTCTACAAATAATAACAATAATTAGGACCTTGCTCGAAATACGATATATTATTTGTGGCGAAAGTTGACCCAAGACAGCACTCATTTTACTCCGCTTGTTCTAGATAATTACAAACTATTCAGTAGATGAGGTTATCAACTTAAACAAAAAGAAAACATCTTATGAGCAAATTATTTGGAAATATGATAGCTATAATCACATTCAAGATCAATTGCATTAGTTGTCAATTCAATGATTTATATTTACAAAAAATGTCTTTTGACTTTTCTCCATATCGCACGAGAAAAACTGATGAGCACCATACTCCCTTCGAACATATCATTATTTTGATGTATTTTTACATTTTATTGGATATATGCAATAACATGCGATATAAAAATTGTGCTCATATCACCCGTTGGTCAAATTGTCCGGTTAGGCCTACCGATAAATTGGTACATTAGCGTCTAATCTCCTATAAGATGAGCGCTTGATTGGCTTAAGATGTTGATTACACTAGATACAGTTAAACTAATCACAACTAGTTTTCAAAATCCCATCTGTTACTGACATTGTCCGTGTAGTCGGCATGAAAACCGAATAAATGCCTTTTTTGATTGTGCTGTCATGGCATCAAGTGCCAGAAATGCGAAGGAAAATCAGTGCTGTTTAGGGTTTATTTTGCCTACTACTGTTATTATTTTTCCAAGCACAAAAGCATATTTAGGTTAAAATAAATATTAGCGCAATAAACTATTATCAGCAATTTTCGAAAATATGATGGTGAATATATAACAAAGCCAAGAATCGAACATTCAGAGCTCCAATATGAAGTAGAGGCAACTACTCCATCACCTTGATTCTACAAACTTGTAATTGTGAAAATTCATGGCTTAGGCTATCCCTATTTTTGCAAAAAAAAAAATGGGAATATAAAAATTTCAGTATCTTGAAATGATTGTTTTAGCTAAAACACAATTATGTTAAAATTCCGTATCTCAAAACTGCTACTTTTTGTTAAAAGAAATGCCTGACTCTTAAAAATCGATAAATTCGATCCATCGATCAGAATTTTGACATTTGTTTTCATGTTATTTGGCAAAATAGGGTTGATTCTCTTTGAGATCTGAAAAAATAGTCAAAATGCTCATTTTCGGTAGTTTTTTTTAGTAACTCGCAATTCTGATCCCGCTTTCATTGATTTGATTTAAAACGGGTATTTTTTCGTTGGAAAAAATGACGTTTTTCTACTTCTTGCAATTTATGAAAATCTCCGGCCCCTTGGGGTATCACTTACCCTTGAGATACAAACTTTTGAAGTTTTAGCCTTTTCAATTCACGAGGAAAAAAATAGGAATGGCCTGGATGGCTTCGTTATATGTTCATCTCAATTCTCATAAAATTATTTCTCATTGTGAAGGATATATACAAAGTTTCCCAATATCAGTGATAATAATGTATTTCAAAGAGAACAACAAATAACCAATTCCAGAGCCAAAATACGCTCTCATGTTCCACAATAGGGTGCCTGTAACAATTATGGCACTACCTTAGGAATACTTTTTGTACAAAAATAACGAGAAGACCAATGAATGTCATCGATATGTTAAAAGATAGCTTAGTTTCCATACTTTACAGGAAAAATATAGAAACGGAGCCACTACTTTTAGTATACCGCATTTAGTTCACCACTGGACTGCGAACTGAGTCTTTGTAAGTGCGAAAACGTAAATAAAACTGCGCGATTGCATCAAATCAAATTGATGTCTTCGGCGCACTATTTCTTTGATGTATGCTAAATAAGTGCTCTGAAGACACCAAGTTGATTGGATGCAATCCCGCACTTTTATTTGCGTTTTCGCACTCGTGAAAACTAGTGCGATAGTCCAGTGGTGAACTAAACTATATTTATTTAAACTACTTTTAGTAGACATTTGTTAACTTCGTTTCCTTTTTTCACTATTTGCATGCATTCGTTATGGGATTAGCCATAACTGGTGCACTATGGCGAAAAAGAGTGCAATGAAGCCGAGATTTTAAGGAAAATGATTTATTTCTACCATAATTTGAGCAAAATGTGGAGTTAAAATGAATGCATCCGTCTTTTGTGAACGAGATTTGGTGTTCACAATTTTTTTCTTGTTAATTTACATCGGTCAAGGGTGAAAATTGACTATGGCGAATAATTGGAACTCTCTCTCTCTCTCTCTTCTTGGCGTAACGTCCTCATTGGGACAAAGCCTGCTTCTCAGCTTAGTGTTCTATGAGCACTTCCACAGTTATTGACTGAGAGCTTCCTCTGCCAATGACCATTTTGCATGTGTATCTCGTGTGGCAGGCACGAAGATACTCTATGCCCAAGGAAGTCAAGGAAATTTCCTTTACGAAAAGATCCTGGATCGACCGGGAATCGAACCCATCACCCTCAGCATGGTCATGCTGAATACCCGTGCATTTACCGCCTCGGCTATATGGGCCCTAATTGGTACTATAGCCATAATTGGAACGCTTATCCTATTCAGATATCGTTCCAATACAAGTATTTCACTCGCTATCCCGAACGCTAGCAATGCACAGTGGCAAAAGAATGTCAACTTCCTAATATTGAGTGAGAGCATAGTGCGTCACGCCACCGTACTCGCTTCAGATTGAACAAAAAAAAACCCAGATTAATCCACCTAGTGGTGATAGTGCCTTTCTCGTCGAACATGTACTCATGATCTTTCCTTGGTTGGGATATATAGTCGTATACGACTGGGATAATTTTGCTTCACAATGTTGGCTTCAGCCTTTTGGGGGAATCGGAAACACTAGTTTATGATTTTTTCCGACGTTTCAGTCCGTATGGGGACTTTTCAAGGGTTCAATCGGTCAAGGTTTCCTAGTCAAGATGGCCTTGATTAACTTTAAAATATCACACGGAAGTTTTAGTATTTATTGAGTCCGTTCGGTTTGAAACCGTCGTGATGCGGACAATCTCCTACCTATCGGGCGGTCTAGAATTCGGTCCCTGTTTTTGGAATCTTCGAATATTGCTTTGTTTAGCTAGTTTCTGTGCATGGGCCATCATTCCGAAGCATGCTATTTCCGTCGACGTAATGCGAACTGTTCCTGAATCCTGAGAATACCTTATTTAGAAAAGCAATAATTTTAATAAAATTGGGAAACTTAATAATTGAACATATTCCGACGTAACGTTAAACGTAAGACAGAGCTGAAAAATATCAGAGTTTTCAGTTGACTGCTTGAGCACCTTCACTATCACAGAAGACCGATCAACATCAAGACGATTATTACAAGCTCGGATATAACGTCTTTTACAATCACAGATGACTTTACGGTCTTCGACATAGTTTTTTCTTCACACTTTAGGCTATATTTTATTATCATAGGTTTCAAAATTCATGTAAAATTTGACAAAAAATGCAAGCAAGTGAAATTGCCCATCTAAATCCCATAAAAAAATCCCAGTAGTTTTAGACGCAAAAGAGGATTGAAAAAGCTTTGATGCGATAATTTTCATTTTCTCATATAACGTTGACCTATCCTACTCTATATTTTTACACCTCAGTGATTTGATGAGATCCCTTTGGTACAGAAAAAAAGACATATCATTTGTAACATATTGCTATTATATTCATCGTTACAAAAAAAATAATCGCCAAATGCTAATCAGGTTGCGTTTCACAAGCCGCTGCTGGCTTGATGTTGGTAGTGAGTAGACCCCAGTTAACATTTTGGTCTACATAAATTGCGTTTTACATCACCATATGAGAACCAATTTGCTCGTATAAGATGCATGAAACTGCTATATACGTACCAAAGTGGAGGCCATATAGACACTCCTGACGACTATTTTCGACTTTTGATGACCGGTATAACGATGTCCAAAAATATTTACGAAAAGAAAAAAAAAGTTTCAACCAAGTCTCGAACACGAGACCTCGAGATCCATATTCCGACACTATACCACTGTGCCAACCACTCACTCTTGGAAATGATTCGAATTTTTGCCAATGTTATTCCAAAATATGTTTATGACCCAAACAAAATTGGAGTACCAAATTTTACAAGTATTTGCGATCATTTTCGAACCTTATTCAACACGATATGTGATCTGTCAGTTGATGAGAATTCCTCTTGGCCGTCGTTCTCGCTTTTACAATAAACAAACACGCTAGCAAACGCGTTCGGTGCGAAATTCACGTCACGTCGCGAAATAGTTCCGATTGCACAGTATTTTATCCGTAAAATTGACACACGCGCATCCATCATTGGATTCCGACCAAGGCCATCGCACCTAGATCACATCAAGAGCGATCCCACCGGGTGGATTCGTCGGAGGCCGTTGCCGAAGAAACACTTGCATTTTTAAGGTTTACAGTGAGATTTCTTGTGATGCCCAGTGATTATGTGTGGTGGGAATATTTTGAGTTCGAAGCAGTTTTGGAATTACCCCAGCCGGTTCAGAAACTTGGCTACCGGAATCCACAACAGTTTAATTGAACCGCATTGTGGTGAGAAGGAATTTGATTCGGTGAGAACACCTGAAATCGTTTCCGGACGGAAAGGATACGAATACGAAAGGTGTCTTTGCAGCAGCAACACTGGTTTTTCGGAAAATGGAAATCGATCAGAGTCAGGCGGCTTCGAATGCGTGCTGTGGATGTAAGTTTTTATTGTGTTTTTATCATCTGAACATGAAAAATAATGTTCCCCCTGATTTTATGAGTGTCAAATTTAATTGCCATTCGATTATCGTCTTCCACGATTTGGTTTGTTTACAATCCAGAAAGTCATTATTGAATCGCATCAGCGATTAATATCCAAGTTGTTTTATCGCTCGTACAGCATGATTTCGCATATTGTGCGATCCTGACATAAAACAAATAAAGATACGATTTTGCGTACACATTGTTATACGATATGTGGTTAACTGGGACGTCAAACGAGCAAAAACGATTAATATTTGATTCAATCGTTGAAAACAAGGACAATGGAGAGCAGTCCTGCAAAATATCAGTGTCAGGGTGAAAACACTCAAATACAGAAAATTGAATGAAAATTTAGCCCGGTCAGCTCTCGCTTTCAGCACGCTGCATGTGAGTGTGAGTACCTATTTCATTTCGCTCCCGTGTTGCTGATCGGAAAGCAACATTGACAGGAAAAACAAAACGAAGAAAATGAAAAAAGCAAAATATCGCTATCATAAAGGCCTGTCGAAAATTTGCAGCACTGCTACTCACTCTCCCATGGAGAGTGAGTAGAGTGAGACGTCTGTATGTATGTGGCCTTAGTTCAGTCAAGATTTTGTTCTCTTACACATATTTATCGCTTGCATTGACTTTGTTCATTTTTGTAGTTCCTGCGAAGCACCCTAGGAAGCACCCAATGCTGGTTTTGCATCACTATCGGTAGCCTCTAATGTGGTCTGAGCCTATTTTCTTGCTAATCGTTCCTCATATTTTACAAAAGACCGCGGTTTGATGTGTCGCATGCTTCCGGCTGGACACCCTAGATCGGTCCCGGAACACTTTATAAAGATCTTCGTTGTGGTCTGAATCTATTGTCTGGCTAATCGTTTATCACGTTATTCAAAAAGTCGCTGTTTAATGTGCCGCAGGTATGGGTTTTGATCTCTACTACATTTGACTACTTCCAGCGGGACACCCGGAACCGGTTCCGGAACTCTATCGGTTGTTCCAAATATGATCTGAAACTATTTTCTTTTATTAACCGTTTATCAGGTTGCCTGAAGAGCTTGCGATTTGATGCGTCGCATGTAAGGTTTTGATTAACTTTTGTACTTGGCTACTTCAGGCGTGACATCTGGAACCGGTTCTGCAACACTACCAGTTCCTATATGGTCTGAGAATGTTTTCCTGCCTACTGTTTATCAGGTTATCGAAAAATCCGCTGTTTGATGTGTCGCATGTATGGGTTTGGTTCACTTTCATATTTGACCACTTCCGGCGGAACACCCAGAACCGGTTCCAGAATACTACCGGTTCAAATATGGTCTGAGAATGTTTTCCTGCCTACTGTTTATCAGGTTATCGAAAAATCCGCTGTTTGATGTGTCGCATGTATGGGTTTGGTTCACTTTCATATTTGGCCACTTCCGGCGGGTCACCCGGAACCGGTTTCGGAACACTACCGGTTCAGATATGGTCCGAGACTATTTTCCTGTTTACCGTTCATCATGTTTTCAAAAGTGCCGCGGTTTGATGTGTCGCATGATTGGGTCAGGGTGGCCACCCAGTCGGGAATTTCGGGAAAACCGGGAAAAGCTCGGGAATTCGAAACCACCGGGAAAAAGTCGGGAAAACCTCGGGAATTGTTGCTAGTCACCGGGAATTTCCAAAATTCAAAAATTTGTACAGTCTTTAGAAGCATAAGTACGAGAATCTGTGGGAAATGCAGTCAACAACTGTTGAACTTAATAACATAGTGGGTGAACTGGCGTAAAAACGATTCTTGGAAATTAATATCTTGTCGCCGAGTCATGACAATTGAAGTTAATCATAGTGATGTTACCTAACATCACAATTTGAACAATTTTAAAGATATTCTAAAGAACATTCTGGTGGAAAGACTGGTTGAGACACATTTAAATATTTATAGATTCATATTATGCATTTCAGGATGTACATGTTTCTGAAAACATCAAGCGTCCAATAAAAGTTTTATAAAACATAACAAAAATTATAACTTCTTTATAAAAAAATATCCCTGTACAATCTCTAGGAGAATATTTGATATAGCCTTTGTCCTTTGAGCGAATAGTCTGAGAAATTTGGATAGGATGCTGTTAAAGTTTTGAATCAATGAATGAATTGCCCCAAGAATAAATTAAAATTAAAAATTATGAAACTGTGGATGATTAATTCTGGTGAAAACATTTTTACCATTTAAAAATAGTTCGTGAAAAACAATTAAAATAATATTTGAAGGGATTTTTAGTATCTGATGGAATTTGTCAAAGCACGCCTATTGTAGCTCATAAAAGTATTTCTAATATTTTTTTTTTTTTTTTTTTTTTGTTGGGATTTGAACCACTGCGACCATTACTTTGATCTATTGTGGTATACCCCTGTTTAGTTTCGCATTTGTTCAGGACGACGAGTCACCATTGAGGGTTGACGTCGTTTGCTGCTATTTTGTTTGAAAGATTTCTGTTGTTTTTCATAAGTTCTTGGATGTACTCATTTATTGATCTTGTGAATAACAATGTTCGGAGAAAACTGGAGTAAGGTATTGGGAAAATCCCTTTTTGGCGAAGCTTTAGCAGAAGTTCCTGAAAACTCTAGTTCAAAATTCTCGAGAATTTTGAGTATTCGTAGTTTCTAGTTAAACTACCAATTGAAATTCTCGCAGGAGTTCCAGTGAGTATTCAAAAGCATCTGGAGCAATATAGTTGTATGATTTACGGAAATAAATAATTCCCAAATAATGAATCTGCCTCTACATTTTGGGGGAAATACTTTCTCAAAAACTTATCTTTCAGGAATTCCTGGAGATATTCCTGACATATCTGAAAATGTGATCAGAAATTAAATCTCTGAGAGCTTCATATTGCAATCGCTGATAAAATAACTGAATGCTAGACGAGTATCGGACAAAATGTAAGATTTTTTTGATCTCTCAAATTTCTCCTAGAATTTACGATTCCAGCCTAAGTAACCTGCCTGACTTTCTGCAGTAGCCATTTACGGTATCATAAAGTTCGCCACTGGTTTTCTATGAAAATATCTTGAAAATGACCATCAAAAATACTACACTGAAGATTTCCCAAGAAATTGTTTCCAAAATTCTTTCACGAGTAATCTTTCCAGATATTCCACCAAAATTTCATCCAGAATATTTTTTTTTTTCTGGGCATTTGATTATTGCATATTAGTTTCCCAAACAAACTTACCAAGAATTTTTTCAGAAGAGTTTTAGAATATTTCTAATAAATCCACTAATAAGAAGTTCGTAAATCCTATAATCATACTGAGAATTTCGACCCCCTCAGGATTATCTTTTTTATTTTTATTTGCTTAAACAACTGCATAATTTGTACTAGTTGATCATTTATGAACTTAAGGAATGTTTAATGAAGATGTCGTAATTTCAATGCCCATCGTTGGATACGGGACAAACAACACATAACTTATTTTCAAGTTCATATGTATACTATGTTAAATCCAAGGATTTGAAAATATTCAATATTAATTCCCTTAATTTTTTCTAAGTTACGTTTAATTTTCACTGTAAATCATTCTATTTTAGAATCGGGAAAAATTTCAAAAACCTATTTGGAAAACCGGGAAAAACTCGGGAATTTTATTTTCCGCTCTGAGTGGCCACCCTGTTGGGTTTGTATCGTTTTCATATCTGGCCCCTTCCTGGGGTACCGATCCGGAACACCTAAATGGCCATAACTCCGGAACGGCTGGACCGATTCGAACCATTTTCAATAGGAAACAATGGGACCAGATTCCGCGTCGAATGAACCGTTGGTCATTAAAATCGGTTGAGGTTTACTGCCAAAAAGTGATGTGAGTTTTTTTTTTGTACACACACATACACACACACATACATACACACGCACACATACATACACACACACAGACATCACCTCAATTCGTCGAGCTGAGTTGATTGGTATATGTGACTCGACCCTCCGAGCCTTCTATCAAAAAGTCATTTTTGGAGTGAACATATAGCCTTTCCAGTACACTTAGTGTACGAGAAAGGCAAAACGCAATAACTGAATGAGTGTTTCCCATGTTTGGTTCAGAATAGAGTTTCCTGACTGTTAAGATTAAGCCCACTCATGGGCTCCATCAAGCGTTTCAACGTAAAGTAGAGCCCATCGCACCGGTCGCTGATAGGTACTGCTCGCGAATGAAAAGTATACGTACGATACTTAACAGAGCATGAGATTGTTAGATACGCTAACAGCGACTCTAAACATTTACTCAGTAGGGAAAATGGAAGAAAGTCCAGAATACTGATCAAACACTTATGCAGTGATCGATCTATGGTCAGTTATTGTAAGTGTTCAAAAGAGGTTTTTTTTCTACGTCCGATAGCCAATATTTGGTTATGTGTAATCAAATAAAAGTTGTAGCCATTTGCAAAGAATTTCAAAAATATTTTTTATGTGATTTATCTTAATTATCAAATAAGTCGCCATACTGCAGTCATGACCAGGTTTTGAAGGTGTAAAACGCTTAATTCCTGGGAAGTTTTCAAATTAACTACTAGAGATAATCAAAGTTTAGAATTCCTCCGGGAAGCTTTTCTGAAATATTTTGAAACACTGTATGACAAGCAACAAAAGAAAAGTTTTCATGATTTCCTCGTAAAGGTCTTGAATTTCACATAAAAAGCTCTCAGGAATAAACTTACCTAAACCATCAGAAATGAGTTCATGAATTGCATTCGAATCAAAACTCTCGATACCAAACTTCGGAGCAGCGTTTCAAAATATATCGTGAAGTTATAGAGGAGGCAACTACATTATTATTGTATTTTACACAAATGCCTAGAATTTTTTTAAAAGTTTGCTTACATTTCGGGACTAAATACAATAACACTTTCTTAAGAAAATGCTATCTTCAGGTGAACTAAAACTGTTAAACTTTTTCGAGGAAACAATTTCTTCGGCTTTCAATCTTTTCTTACAGTTTTCATTATATACGTTGATTGATTACGACTGTTCTTGGTGTATTCTTTGGAGAATTTATTGGTTTCTCAGTCCGATTGTAAGATCAAAAACAAAAACAAAAAAAGTAAAAGGTAACAAAAAAAAAAGTAAAACGTAAGGTGTTTTTGATCTCACAATCGGACTGAAAAGCCAAGAAATTCTTTAAAGAATTTCATTATATAACAAAACCCTCTCCTTTCAAAATAATAGCAGAATAATATTTGCTATGACACTACAGAAACAAACAAAATATCACAATGCACGAAAGTCAAATAACCAATGGATGGTACGGATGGAATAGGGATCACCGCAACGGCAACCGAACATTATTTTATCCCCATAGAAACGTACGATCGGTTCAAAAATGAGTGGCTAACGGAATAAAAACACGTTATATACGTGCTGTTGCGTGTGTAGTATGGGGCCCACGAGTGGGTTTAGTCTTAGTATAAGTTCGGATTCATGGATAAAACTCTCTTCTTGTAGACTCGTGAATCCGGACCGACTAAAGTGATTATGGTACTCTACATACATGGACGATGTTGTCATTGCTATAGGGCAGAACAAGTCGTTAAAAACTATGTGTCCAATAAGGAAGATGATATGACGGATGTTGAGGCAATCAGGTGCTTCTTAGGTATGAGATGAGGAGAAACGAGATTAACAGAGAGGCGCTACCTGGAAAACGGTCTGGGGAGATTCATGACTGTAAACCATGCTGAACCTCCAATGAAACTCGCTTGAAGTTATTGATGTAAGTTAGTGAGCAGAATCGGATAACGCAGTCGTTTAACGATACTTCGCTACGTGAAAGGATTCCTCGATTGGTCCTGGACTGGTCTTTAACAAGACAGCTACTGCATTTAGGGTGTTTGGATGCACTGCACAGTTAGCTGGCTTATCTGTACTTACGAAGGCTATGAATCCATGCATTCCTTTAATTTTCATAAACACTTATATGCGTGTTTTTTATCTGTATTAACGAGATTTTTGGCCCTAGGCTACTTCATCTCGGGACTCACGCTTCACTTCCCTTCCGAAGGAAGAACTCACATTTTGCGAGTTTGTTGGGAGTGGGATTCGATCCCAGGTCTTTGGCGTGATAGTTAAGTGATCTAATCATCACACCAGGTCCGCTCCTCAGTATGCGTGTTTTGACTGGATATTTGATCAATGTTTTGGGCTTGAGAAAGGCCAGAACCCTTCGGCCGAAACGTCGGGAAAGTAAAAAACAATTATTCTCGACTTAAAAACTGAGAAAGCCATTTGATATCACGTTTTTGTTGTAAGAGTAACTTTCGTCGGTTTCCTTTTTAGGGCATTTGAAATATCACTTCAAGAGGTCCTCTAATGACTCTAATAAGCATTACTCTATTCTCCAGAGAATAAATGAACTTACGTATTTTCGGCTGTTTTGTTCTCTTTGTCATGGGGAGTATTTTGGAATCTATTGAACTCGAAATTTGACACAAATCTTTCCCAAATAAGCTGAGTGATATGACCGAGTTTCAGGCAACCCCTCATGACGAACAGAACAAACCTGCCGAAAATACCCTTTGTGATTCTATGAAAAAAAAAAAAAAACTATGCAGAGAAGAGAACTCCGTCAAGGCATACCTTTCATGGATAAATTCACTCGGCTACGTAGTTTTTTCACCAATATTTTCGACTAGATGTTTGCTGGTTGCTTAATTTCTCCGGGAATTATTCCGTGGATTAAGATATACTTTAAGAAGTGCAGCTAAGATTCCATAAAAATGCTGGTAGGAATTGCCACAAAATCCTCAGATCGTCCTGGAATTCGCTAAACAGAAATAACTTCAATGGCAAAACCTTTCTTGCACAATTGTTAGAAGAATAACCCCAGATGTTTCATAAGAATCTATTGATGGGAATCCATTCGGAAGTTCTTCATGATTTCTACCAGGATATTGCCCTGGGAATTCAAAATAAGTTGCCCCAAAGATTTTAGTAAATATCTTAACCCTGAATGTACACTACACCATCGTGGTGCGAAAAACCTAACTTCTTAGGAAGGTTAAAGATTCCAAAAAATCAACAAAAACCATGTTAAAACATCATTTCTTGGAATGTTTTCGAGAATAATTGTCAAATAAAATGAACATGATTTCACAAAAGAATTGGAAATCAATATTTTTTTTTCCAAAAAAGTTTAAAAAAAATGTGTGGGTTCTCTACATCTGATAATTTTCTCAAGCTACATTTCAGCATGCTATCTTGCATGCTGATCCGTACATATAAATGAGTGAATGAGCTGAAGTGAAAGAGATGATAACTACTCGAAATAAGGCTCTACCCCATTTGGCCTAATGCCGTTTTCCATAATACAAAGAACAGTATTCTTGATAAGAATGTGCGTAATGATTGTTACTCCAAATGGCTATTAAACCAAACGGCCGTTATGCCAAATCGTTATTCATGAGTTCAACTGTTTTCTGAAACTGTTTTGTGGTGGCTTCTTAGTCTCGACAAAAATTAAACAGTCTCTTCTTCGTCCAACGTTTGGTTTGTTTGGGACCTTCAGGGGCTTAATTGTTGCACCATTGAACGGTGTTCGTTCTCGAAGTAGGTTCAAAATTCTGTATACTGATAATTTTGGAAAGGGGTTTCCCCCGATAGGGTATCAAATTTGGCTGCGATTCTGCAGGAAAACTCAAACGAAACGACAGTTACATGTTCTACTGAACCACACTGGACAAGAACACTGTAACTATTGAGTCTCTAAAGAAGGTCCCACACTGGCCGAAACGTTGGATGAAATAAAGTAAGAGTGTTTTATTTTTGCCTAGACTATGAAGCCATCACGAAAAAGTTATGCCAAATGGCCTGTCAAATGGCGCTTTTCTGAATCCAATTATGCCAAATGGGGTACAGACAAACAATAATTGAAAAGGTACTATAGGTTTACATAACGGCTATCCAAAATGTCTCTTACGTTTCTTTTACCCGGTCATTCTTCTTTGATAAAACTCAAAGTGATTTATTCCGTAAGACCATGCTGAGAGTGTCTGGGTTCAATAGCCGGTTGTTAAAATTGACGGTGCATTTCTTTAAATCAATTTTCGGCAATTTCCTGCCTCTTGTAGCTTAATTCAAGAATTAAACAGGAATCCCAGGAGTAATCCCTGGATTAATGCTGGAGTAATCTGGGATTACTAATCCCTCAAAGGATCTTTACAAGATATATTTACTGATTGTTGATGTTTTTTCGATGATTGATGATTGATATATATATCATCAGATTTGTATAAATCGGTACACTTGCCACCAGTGTGGCTCTATTACTCTGTGTATCAATCACCGAAAAACATCAACAATTTGTATGGACGGTGACTAAAACCCTGGATCCAGGAGAAATCCCTGAAAGAATCCAGAAAAGATTCTCCAAGAGAAATCTAGGAAGGAATTCAGGGAGGAGTCGAAGATTAGTTATTATTATTATTATTAGTTTATTAAAGACACTTTACCCCAGAAAGAATCATGGAGTAATCTCTGATGTAGCCCTGGGAATAATCCTGGCAAGAATCCCGAAAGAATCAATGAAGGAGTCTTGAAGGAATGGATAACACAGCGCAACATTTTTTTGTCTCAAGAGCAAACTTATGTGTCTCCGAAGGATTTTGGGCCGCTGAATCCGAATCCGGGCTCAGATTTGCTCTAACACGTCACAATTTTGAGCTATACCTCAATTTATGGGGCAAAATATGCGATTTTGGGCTTTTTTGACTGCAAGCCTTTAAGCAAGGCAATATTTTTTTTAAGTAATCAAGAGGTTAATTGGTCAATTAACATCTAAATTAACGACTCATGCAAAATATTTCGTATTACCTAATCAAATTTGATAGATTTAAGCATTTTATGTTAGTATGGAAACTTGCATGCAACTTCTGGAGGGTGACTTGTATGGGAAATATCGTACCTAACATAAATCGCTTAAAACTATCAAATTCGATTTGGTAAAACGAAATATTTTGCATGAGTCGTTAATTTAGATGTTAATTGACCAATTAACCTTTTGATTGCTTAAAAAAAATATTTTCTTGCTTAATGGCTTGCAGTCAAAAAAGCCCAAAATCGCATATTTTGCTCTATAAATTGAGGTATAGCTCAAAATTGTGACGTGTTAGAGCAAATCTGAGCCCGGATTCGGATTCAGCGGCCCAAAATCCTTCGGAGACACATAAGTTTGCTCTTGAGACAGACAAAAGGTTATTTTTTGTTACGCTGTGTGATGTAATTTCTGAAAAAAAATCCTGAAGCGCTTTTTGACAAAATCCTAGGGAAATCCGTAGAGGAATTAAGAAGAAATTCGTAAAGAAACCCCGAAAAGAATCAATGAATGAATCCGGAAAGAAACCCGGGGAGAATCGCCGAAAAAAAAATCGGGAAAAATATCGAAGTATTTTGGGAGAAATCCATTGTTCGCATTCACCTCGATGTGCGAGTCGAGCTGCGTTATGTCAATTCACTCGTAAAATTGCAAATTTGACAGAAAATTAAAAGAAATCTTAAAAATCGGTAGAAGTCCCCAAAGGAATCACCTAAGAATTCAATTAATTCCAGTAGAAATCAGTAAATGAATACCTGGTAAATGATTCTCAGTTCCTACCTGCAAGAATGACGAAAGCAGTCCCGAGAGAAATCCCTTAGGTTATCCATGGGCAATGGGAATCAATATCGAACAGTTGGAAGGAATCCCGGGATAAAAAACTTGGAAGAATCTTGGAAGGAATCCCTCTATGAATTTTGAGACAAATTTCTAAAAGAAACTCGGTAAAATAAATGACGAAATCCCGGAGTCAATGATAAATTTTAGGCAATAACTTTTAAAGCAATCTAGGGAGGAATGAATATAGGAATCCCGGGATAAATCAAAGAAAGAATAGTAGGAGAAACTCCCAATGAATTTGCAGAGAAAAAAGTCTTGGAGAATTCCAGAACAAATACTTCCGGAAGAAATCCTTGAAAGAGCTCTGAAGTAAAAGGCCCGAGTTAAATTCCTGGAGGAATTCTTAGAAACCTACTCCTCTGTTTTGCGTCATCTCCATAATTTTAGAAACGAAGTCTTTATCATTGCATGGAATGGATCCCATTAAGAACACTGAGAAGAGGTTTTTTTCAGGAGAGATATTTTCGCAGATGAATCCCAGCGGGAGGCCTTGTATGTTGGCCAGGGATGGGAACACTCACTTCATAACAACTCCAGTAGTTCGCAGATGGCAAATAAGGAAATAAAAGTGTAACACCGATAGCGCCGACCGTGCGTTCTACTTCGCAACAGAAAATTAATAAATATTTTTTTCTATCATTTGTGAGCAACTGTGGAATGCAAATCATCGCCAGTCAACCAGTGATCGTATAAAATGATGCATAAGATGTTAAAGTGGAGGCGATATGCGTACATTTTACATGCGCCTAAATGGAGGCATGTACGCATATGGCCTCCACTTTATCATCTTTTGCAACATCCTATACGATTACTGGTTGTCTGGGAGTCAACACACGATCGCATATGATGTTGAATAGGATGTAAAAGTGGAGGCGATACACACACACGGTTACATGGAAGCATGTACGTATATGGCCTCCACTTTAGCATCCTATTCAACATCATATAAGACTTTGTGTTAGCTCGGTCGCTGAAGTTTCCTGAGCCGCTAGAAATATGAAGCTATAGAGGCTCGTGATAATTATAATATGTTGCTACCATATACAAAATTTGTTATCAATTCAATTAGGATTGAAGCGTGCTTTTCACATGATCTCTTCAAATGGACAAGTTCGTTCTTAGCGGTGGAAGTTCTCATATTTACTCAATTATAAAGCAAGCATTATACTAATGAATGAAAACAACATGCCTCACATTGAAAGGCGTATAACAACCTAACAAATAGGGAAGTGGGACCTTCTCGGCAGGGGTCCTATTTTGGGCACTTTTCTGGTATAACTCAGTCAATTTTGAACCAATTGACACAATTTTTGGAACGCGATGAGATACGCTCAGTATCTAGTCGTGTACAAAATTTCAAGTCAATTGGTTTGTAATTGACTGAGTTATAGCGAAGAGTGCCCAAAATATTGGCCACTGCTCAAGTGGTTCGCTACCCTATTCTTCTTTTATAGAAAAAAAAAATCGAATAGGTGAAATGTGAGAATTTTTAACACTATTCTTCTGTTATTTATCTATTGTTTTAAATAAATGGAATGGATGCCCGGCCATTTGGCCGAATGCCGTTTGGCCGAATGTCGTTTGGCCGAATGTCGTTTGGCCGAATGTCGTTTGGCCGAACGCCGTTGGCCGATTTTTTATCCAAAGGATTTGGAGGCGTGGGTAAACTCTGAATAACATTCTAGCTGCCAATATGATCATCAGAAATGTTTCCTTCCTTCAGTCATAGGATATTCTTTCCAGTTTTACCATCAAGGGATTGGTTGGCGTTGAAACTGAGAATATTTTTGTCGGAGATTTTTCCTTGTTTGAATCCTAAGCTATTCTTTCGAGTTATACTGATATAGGAAACAGTGGCGCATGATCACTTAAATTCATCATGAATTTTTCGGCCAAACGACATTCGGCCAAACGGCGTTCGGCCAAATTACCCTTTCGGCCAAATGGCGTTCGGCCAAATGGCATTCGGCCAAATGACCGGAACCGAATTTCTCCTCGCACAATTGAAAAAAAAAACAATCGAATTATTTTTTTTAAGCTTTCGGAAATTGTGGTAAGGACTGAATATTCACAAATTATCCAAGTCAATATTATCATCGAATTCAGGAAACAATGTATGAATCCTTCACAAATAGAATTGCATTATTTTTGTTTCAACAAACAACAACAAAAAATAAATTCACATAAAACACTTACATTTTATATAGTACGCAAATTAAAATACGACACTATATATTTTGAAGCAATCATTTCCATTTTGTTTAATTGAGTCCTCATGATGTCTCCGACATTCTACCACAACTGCTAGAGGTAATTCACCATCGCTATTCCCTTCATTGATCAAAACAACCCCTCCGAGGGCCTTTTAGTTTACCATCATTGAATGTCATACGTTTGGCACATACGTTTCCATAAGGCCTACATCGGACAAAAGTATGAAAATCTTAACTCCCCAAGAGTAGCAAAACAACCAATTAGAATCACCTAGAAACAAACACCCCTCCGTAAATTTCCCTGGCTCCGATTCCCAAAACTTAATGATTTCACGAGCAAAAACTCCCGAAGCGTCTCTTCCTGGAACTGATAAGACCCACATTCAGCCTGGTTGCCTTTGTGGGACTCATTTTGGGGCTCCAGTGAATGTGGGCCTTATTTGGCGACAGTGCAGGACTCGGCTCTCGGTTCTTTAAGAGAACAAAAAAGAAATAGAACAGTGTTTCAGGATTGATTTCAATTAGAAAACATAGTCCTCGTATTTGTAGACCCACACTCACACATACACACTTGAGGAGCGAAAAACTAGAAAAATGATGAAGAATCTTAACGAAATCAATATTTAAAAGAATTGATCTATTTAACTGTAAGAAAGAATATCTTAGATTCAGATTCAGTCAAAAGAATCTATTCGGTGTTTTCGGAATACTTAAACTAGTAAAAGAAAAGCAAATTGTGAAAAGGAGCAGGGTAATTATTAAATTTTACGAATAAAAGCAAAGTAACGCACGCTACGCTTGTAGTAGTGACATCGCTGCGCAAAAATTCCACCAAAGCAAGGCCAGGAACAATTTGCTTCTGTAGAATAGACATTTTGGAGTCTCTTCTCACTAAATAGTTGTGTATTAAGACAGATTCAAAACTTTTAAAACAAAATCTATAATCAGTCGAACAATGATAACGCAAACAAACTTTTAGAGAAGGTACAGCGCTGAACTATAGTGTCAAGATGTGACAGATTGATGAAGGGAAAACAAACAAAAGCGTAGTCGATGTGTACGACACACACACTCACACACTTTGAAACAAGATTTGAAAAACCAATACAGTAAACAAACAAAGTTGTGACAACATTTTGCAACACCCATATACGTTATATTATTATCTCCAACGCTCTCTGAATAGCAGGTTCAGTTTC
The DNA here is from genome assembly GCF_035046485.1 of Aedes albopictus. Classification (NCBI taxonomy): domain Eukaryota; kingdom Metazoa; phylum Arthropoda; class Insecta; order Diptera; family Culicidae; genus Aedes; species Aedes albopictus. The sequence goes on along the minus strand of NC_085137.1, from coordinate 439,015,638 downwards.
CCCTTGGTTATGTACAAGCAGACCCCGGAAGAAGATTGTCAACAACCACTTAAATTGTAAACAAACAAAGCAACATTTTGTATTCGTAGTAGGCTGTGCAGACCAGGTTGTGTGGCTGTAAAAAGTAATTAGTAAAACAAAAACAGAAATTAAAGCTACGTTAAAACACAAGCCCCTCGCAAAACTAGCATTTTGCGCCAATGTGTCAACAGACGACGCGCTGTTTGACAGTTGTTTTTTCGTTAGCAAAACGAAGCAGAACAAAAACAAAGTCGTCAACGCCAACTCGATTGTTTCTTCGTTCTGTCAATACGCGTAGTAGGAATGATTTCTCGTTTCGCGTGATTATTATTATTGATTCAACTATTGAAACGTTATTAAATTGAAAGTCGAATATCGTACACCCACACTCATTACACTGTGCAACCCGGTTAGTTAATAAAATGATACCTTACTTGTGTATTTGAAATAAAAAAACAGCAACAATGAAACAAAACAGGTAGAATAGAATGGTTATTACAAGAGAATATCGTATGTTTATTATAAAACATTGTAAGAAGTACACGCGCCGAAGATGGACATTAGATGGTTTAAACTAGGAAGCAGATCGATGCATAAGGTGAAGCCCGTTCACAATTTGTAGTAGCTTCCGAATTTTCAATTACTCAATACCAGGTACGAAACAAATGGAATAAGATGGAAAACGGTCGTTAGTGATAGGACGGAGGAAGATAACCGAGAGAAAAAATAGTCACTGGTACGTAGAAAGCTGTACGACAAACTAGACGTGTGTTATACAAACCCAAATGTTGTGTACTAGAGAGAAAGAAAGAGCGTATGAAAAGCAAATGGCAAATAATTATTGAAACACAAAGCTGCAAATAACGTACAGAAAAGCAAAGCAAAAACAAGACAAAAAAGAAAACAGAAAATCAATAAAGAAAGGTAATGTTTTATTTATGATGAAATAAAGTAAATTATTATAAAACGGTGTTTCATTTGCAACGATCGTTTCCTGCCTTTAATTATACAATAAAGCTTAATTGAATGATCAGCCGTGGAATGCTGGAAATCAGTACCAGCCCAGTATCGCCAAGTCAGTCACATTCACACAAGAAACCATTGAATTGATTGGGACTAACAAGTGTCTTCAGTGTTTGGGAGTTTTTTGTTTTGTTTGAGTGTTTGTGATCTTCTATTTTTAGATGAGAATTGCGCCTACAACGTCAGGTTGCTGGTCAATGAGGGGAAGGGGAAGGAAGTGATGATTCCAATAGCGTGCCCACGGCAAACCGTAGGGTAAGGTGGAAGATGCTACTTTTCAACATATTCCGCCGTTTTGAATAATATACCCCGTAACGTGGGTAGATCACCTTACAATGGTGCGTTGCGATGTAAGATCTACCAAATCAAATTTTGATCTTGATATTTACCGTATTTTTAAATATGCCAAGATCAAAGTTTGATGCTCTTTTCCTTGTGTTTTGTAGTATTTGTGTTTCAATGTACTGCATATTAATATTTTTTTCAGCAGGATTCAGGTAAATGTGTCGTACGATATAAATAATATTTTAAAAATATGTAACTGTGGCGAGCGTAAATATCACTAATATGTAGCTTATTTGACGTACGATGTTAATATTATTTTATATTTCAGATTATCAACCGAAGAATCTAGTAATTCAACCAAATACCAACAAGATGACTAGGAAACCAGGATGACAACTCATTCGACAGACAACTCATTCGAAGTGGAGCGGGCCTGGTTTGATGGTTAGAACACTTGACTATCACGCCGAGGACCTGGGATCAAATCCCACTCCTGACAAACTCGCAAAATGTGAGTTCTTCCTTCGGAAGGGAAGTAAAGCGTGGGTCCCGAGATGAACTAGCCTAGGGCTAAAATCTCGTTAATACAGATAAAAAAAAACTCATTCGAAGCAGTCTAACAATGGTGTGCCTGAACGTTAACCAAGCGTATCCTTTGGAGTTTACCCGTCCACTAACAACACCCAAATTCCCGTGACACCTAGGCCTGAGAGATCGTAGAGTTGTCTACATTTTTCATAGGTGTCCAAAACTAACCATCCTTTCCCATTCCTCAGCAGTCGCAAGGACGTGGCCAGGACAGTGCTCGACCATTGGAGGATTGCGTCAGTCTTGTCTAAGAGTCAGAGATTAGTCCCAAATCTTTGTGCTTTTGTTCGGACGGGAAGGAGGCAACCCTCATAACAGCGGTCTAGAACTGTACCACCTACGAATTTGTGCGACTCGCTTAATGCTAATGCTAAGGGGCTGTTCATAAACCACGTGGTCATGAGGGGGGGGGGGGGGGTTCGGCCAATGACCATTTTGTATGGACGAATAAAAAAATTTGTATGGACTAATGACCACGCGAGGGGGGGGGGTTGAGAAGTCCCAAAAAAATGACCACGTGGTTTATGAACAGCCCCTAATGCTAATTCCGCCGTTTTGAATAATATTGTTTTATTTATTAGGCATACAAAGTGTTAACAGTAACTAAACAATATTTGCTCGATATTAAACGGCAATATTCACGAAGTTAATGCATGTTAATCGATTTTTAGCGATTTTTGAAATTGTCATGGGTATCCACGTGTTTCTCAATCTCCTTGGAAATGGCTGATAACAAAATCACAAAAAAAAAATTTGAAAATGCAAGCAAGAAAACCCGGAAGTTGTAAGTTTTCCTTGCTACATCAGAAGAATGGGCTGGCCTACCTGTCTACGAGAAGGATTCCTTCATCATGAAGGTTGGGCGGTTGCCTATGTTAAGTAATCCAAGATCTGTACTTCTTCAGATTTTTCACTGCTTTCCGCATGGATTCAGGTGACACTACTAACGTAGTATTATCCACACATTCAGCTGGCGTTATTTCCAAAGCAGCATCAGCACATTCACAGTTATTGGCAAAAACAGATTTAAAGAGAGTTCATATTTCACATCCGCACAGTTCATATTTTTCCGGTAGTCTATTAGCACGTTGGAGGTCCAGATATCTGGACGACGATACAGTATGCGGCAGGAAAAAATGCGAAAGTGTTTTTCAACTTCAAACCTCATTTTCGTCCATTTGACATTAACCAATCTACACTCCCGTGTAAAAGTTTGGGGTCACCCCCTCAAAAACATGGAAATGTTTTTCGGTCATATCTCAGTCATCTTTAATGGATTTTATATACCGTTTCTACCTTAAATTAGTCTAGAGCTTGGTTTATGAACATTTCATAACCATTTTTGTGTCTTGCCATTCAAATATCAAAGAAGGAATTGGAGTTGCACCAAAAACAATGACGATTTGAATAAAAATCCGACTCAGACTTCATTTGGAAGGTGACCCCAAACTTTTGCACGATGCAGCATACTAAGGGGTGACCCCAAACTTTTGCACGGTGACTTGTAAACCTAACTCGATCATTTATATTATGTTATGAATTTTTCCGCTAAAATCTAATGAATGGCTCTCAAAGAGGATAGAAATAGGGTTCTAATGCAACTTTAATTTTGAAATTTGGTCGACCCAATTTTGAACTACACGGAAAACAATATTTCGTACAGATTTAGGAAAAACATGTAAGTTTAGGTAAATTTTTCATACTAAAAATTTCATATGAAATTTGTGAGAAGTACCTACGAATCAAATCTAACTCTTTATCTTTCGAAAGAGTCTAAGAACGAGTGGATTAAATGAAAGATGACTGAGATATGACCGAAAAACATTTCCATGTTTTCGAGGGGGTGACCCCAAACTTTTGCACGGGAGTGTATGTTTCAACGTTCCATGATCTATAATAGGCTAGTTTTCTGAAAAGTTAATTAAAAAATTTCCCATTTTGGTCACTAACCTTTACAGGGCGGTGCCTGAAGATGAAGACAACCAGAATTTTCAAACCGCAGAAAATCGCACAGGTCGCTAAATTTCGCATCTGATAAAACAAAATTTTTGATTTTCTCTACAATATCATCAAATGTATGTACTTATTTCATCTGGTATGCGAAACAACATGGCTCTGGATCAGTGTGGTCTGGTTGTTCATCGAATTTGAGCTAATTTTGTTACTGTTATAGTCATTTTGTTTAATGACCATTGGGCGCGCAGTTTATTGATATCCGCTTATTAGGCCTACATTATCACATGTTAAACATCAAATATGTTCATTTTTATTCTTCAGTGCTAGAATATAGACATTGACTGATACACTGTCATGAAAAAATAGTCATACATATCCCATATGTAGCGTGTAATAGTGCCTTGAACTTTTCGCATTTTTTCCTGCCGCACCCTGTAACGGATTCCATGCAGGAAAAATGGCGGTCAATCAGTTGTGCTTTTGCAATTGTGCGAACGCTTTATCCGGTGGAATATATGTGCACTGCTTTCAAGTAAGCCCGTTTCACACTGCAAAATATTGTTGCAGGTATTCAGCAAACTTTGCTGATTTTTTGTGTGCTGATTGTATTCAGCAATACAAATTACTGAGTATCAGCAATTATTTTTCAACTTGCTGAACCATCCATTGACAGTTAATCAGCAACGTTGTGCTGAAATTGCTGTTTTTTTTGCGTGCTGGAAGCATTTTAAAAATTTTGGTGTGCATATTGTACTCATTAGCTCGAAGAAAAATCCTTTGAGGTTCTCAAACTTTTCAAGCCTGCGACCCAATTTTAATTTGCATAGAATATGGCGACTCACCAGCACGTATTTCCATAACATACGTCATTTCAGAAATCTTAGTTTTTTGTTTATTAATTTCATTGTTTTATAAGTGTGATTGTGTGAAAAATGTCTATTTTAAAGTTGCGGTTAAGGTTTATTTTTTAATTTGCAGCTCTCTTTTTGGTTCAAATACACATTTATAAGTTTTAGTTAATTTCCTGTCTTGAAAATTAAGGATAAGTTGGCAAGTTTCTAATACAAATTTTAACTTTCCGGCTCAATGTAACACTTCAAAAATCCCCATATTTTAAGAATACTATCACACATTTTAAAGCTAAATAAAACCTAAAAATTCATAAAAAATTGATATACCTACGCTTCTGCTAAATTTTATGAATGTCCTTTGAAAAGAATTTCAATCGTGTTTTACGTACATAAAGTTCGAGATATATAAATCAGAATGGGCTAAAAATGCCCCCATTATTTTTTTTAATAGTGATTTCTGTACAGGTTCTGATTTCGGAAGATTAAGCAAAATTCTACCGAAGTTTGATAAAAATAAATATACATAGAGTTTGGCGGCCTGATTTTCGGTTCTACTGAAATTCTGACTGCTGAACTTGGAACTTTATTTCCAGCGTGCAAAATAATCTAAAGATGCAAAAAGATATCTAAATTAATAGAAACATCCCAAAACCTTGCACCATTTTATACTAAATTTGTTCCAGAATCGATTTCAGAATGGCAGCAGTAATTTTAATATTTAATAAAAAAAAATGTATAAATCAGGCTGGTAATACGAAAGTTTAAATAGAAATAAAGAAAAACCTTATTTCTAGGAAAAAATCCGAGGATTCTTATTGGTTAATCTCAAAAAGCGAAACTGAATGCATTTTCTCTTATATTGGTTTTTGATTTTCATCAAATGACGGTTCGATATTCTCTTAATCGGTTTTCATTCACATTTAGAGGGAGGTTCAAGGCTGGTCGAAAAGCTTTTTAATTTTACAAAAAAAAATTTTAATCAAAATTTCATAAAAAAAATGGTTTCTCAAAAAAGGGAAACATTTTCTACTCAGAAAGAAAATCAGAATTTACCTTGATGTTTCCTCTAAATATGTATGGAAGCCAATTTTAAAAATATTGCTCCGTTATTTAATGAAAAATCAAAAATCAAAATGTGAAGAAATGCGTCTAGTTTCACCTTAAGTAGGGGGATTAGGGGCATAATGGACACCCGGGGTGAAATGAACACCCCTGTTTTTGCCGAAACCATTGACTTTTATGTAAAACTTTTAATGCATAAGTGTAAAGGAACAAGTCATGGTTCTATTTTTCAAGAGTACCATTTATATTGCTCACAAATAAGCAAAATATCATTGAAATTGAAATATGTTTTTCATATGGTGAAATTCTTATAATTTCGAAGCAGCAGCAAATAAGGCATTACGAGTGTTGGAGTGTGTCCACCATAAAAACAAGTGAATTGTTACCTTTTCTACATGTATACGGAGAATTAGCAATGGATGAAGTATTTTATTTTTGATCAAAATATACTTACAAAAGCAATTTTAATGTTGTAGTTGATTCGGGGCGAAATGAACACTGGCAATTATGAATGGATGTACGCGCATTGCATACTGTTAGGCGTTTCAGAAAATTTGGAGAAAATCAATCCGATTATTTTAGCCTGAAGTTTAATTAATTAACTTTGATGTTATGTAAACTCGTCTAAGATGGAGTATTATATCAGTGGTATTGATCTCCGTAAGCAAATTACTTAACTGGTTGATGTAATCAAAGAATTAGCATATAATATGCAGGGGTGTCCATTATGCCCCGATGGGTGTCCATTTCGCCCCGTATCTTTCCTGCCAGCCCTGAAAAACACACGGTTTACAATTAATTATTTCTTCACAGTAAAGACATTCTACTAACTGTAAATGTTTGAAATACGTAGGAAACAAGTTATAGTTGTAAGCCAACTGATAATATGTTAAGTTTTTCTCTGTTATACAGGCCTAACATACTCATTTGCTTAGGGTGTCCATTATGCCCCTAAGACCAAGCCCACTCATGGGCTCAATCAAGCGTTTTAACGTTAAGTAGAGCCCCGAACAAAGAAGCGAACCGCACCGGTCGCTGCTAAGTAGGGCTCGAAAGCGAAAAGTTTACGTAGGTTCGTAGCAGCCC